>NC_083100.1:88524485-89724485 GCF_949774975.1 Lagenorhynchus albirostris
TGGCAACAAATAGTATTTTCGCTCATCTCTATATTCCTAGTTTTTTAAATTATGTTACTATCACCTAGCTTCTTAGTTTTTCTTTTAAACTTTAAAATAGTGATTTTTGCAGGGCTTAGAATTGAGACTTTACAAATTAAGAAGTGTAAACAACATAAAAGCACATACAAAAAGCTCTCAAGAGGTTCATGATGGTGCCATCACTGGACATGAGGTGAAAGAGCATCTCTCATACTCCTTTCTTTCCTCCAGTTTTAATTATCCAATTGTAATAACTCAGATGTCACCTTTGCCTATATTCGTGATTGTAAGGAAAACCAGATGTGACATATTTTCTAAAATTCTGTGTTTCAGTGAACAGTATCATCCGACTTAATTTTCTGTACAAGTTCTTCAGAATGACAAAATATATGAAGGTTGTACCTACAAATTAAAATTATTTCCAATCCCAGACTGACACTAGTTCTCAAGATGGATGAAAAGATTGCTTATTCACAATGCATCACAAGTCCTAAAATTGTTCCTATTAATCAGTCCCCATCGCTTACACTATTTTATCTTATGCCCCAAAGAAAATTATGTTACTTTTGGATACATGCCATGATTTGTGAATTGTGCAAGTTGGTTTATGGGGAGTGTGGTCTAGCCGTGGGAACCTATAGCACCTGGCCAGGAGTATATACATTCCCATACCTGCTCCATCACAGATTGATTTTATGACAACCTTTGCTAGATACAATTAAGTGCAAAAATCTGAGGTTAAATGTCAGTCATATTTGTTATTTGGTATCATGTTGATAAAAATCTTTGAGAAATTAATCTTTTTATTTCCTTTTTTTTTTTCCTAAACTAATGACTGAACTAACTGGTATTTTTGTTGTTGTTGTTCGATCCAAAAATGGCTGCAAAATTTACTCTAAACACTTGTATTTTTCTTCTGATAAACTCTAGCTGTGTTTATAATTGTATTTTTAAAAATAAGGTTTATTACAGCATAATTTATATATGGCAAAATTCACCTTTTTTAAGTGAACAATTCAATATCTCCAGTTGAATAACCACCACCACAGTCAAGTTGGAATGTTCCTATCACCTCAGAAAGTTCCCTTAGTTTCTAACAATCACTGATCTGATTTCTATTCTGATCTATTTTTCTACAGTTTTACTTTTTCTGAAATGTCAGAAAATTTTAATCCTAAAATGTATAGCCTTTGAGTTTGATTTGCTTTACTTAGATGTTTTTGAGATTCTTCCATGTTGTTGAGTCAGACATTCATTTGTTTTCCACAATGGGTCGTATTATGCTACATGGATGTACCACAAAACTTTTATTCTTTTACCAGTTGATGTTCAAATGGGTTGTTTCAAGTTTGGTCAATTTTGAAGAAACCTGTCATAAACACTTACATATAGTACATTATATGGACATGTGTTTTCGTATCTGAAAGTGGATTGCCTACTAGTATGGTAAGTGTATGCGTAACTTTATAAGAAACTGTCAAACTCTTCAATCTGTTCAAAATGTTTATCAACGTGACTGGGTCATTTTGCTTTCCCCACATCAAGGTTTCAGTTGGTCTGCTTTTTCTCCAGCACATAGTATTATTGGTCTTTTTTTCATTTGAGCCATTCTGATAGGTGTATGTTGATAACTCAATGTTTAAATCTGAAGGTCTCCTTAAATATCAAGGTCCTCTTAAGTCTGATTTTATTTACACTTTACTTCTTTGGTTGACCAGTTTATCTCAATGGGTTGTTTGTCTTTTGCTTTCTGTATGACTCTTAATTTCAAATAATTTATGTAGGAAAACCTTAGAAACTTAAATAAGTAAAACGTAGGCCAGGAGCATAGATACATTTCTTCTGTCAGTGTGTCAGTGTGAAGAGCTTGAACAATCTATTCAGTAATTTCACTGTGTTTGGATTTTGTTCTTATTATAGTTACCTTTAGTAAACCAAACCTTTCAGATACTTCGGTGATGGGCTGATTCTACCTCATGCTTAGTAAGTATCCTGGAGTGTGCCTGCTCATTCTTTAGCTTTCAGTAAACCCTGCATGGCGGCCTCGCTGAGGGGTCTCTCTCCACACTCTTGCCCTTTCCTTAATTGTGACCTGTTAATAAGTGGGAGGCTCATGGTGGTAGACAAGGGGTTCTCCATTCTCTTGTCTGGTCTTACATCTTATTTAGATTCTGTGGTTCTGGGCTTTGGAGATGGGTCTTTCCATGCATCTCTTCCCTTGTCAGCCAATGTCTGCCATGTGTCTGGGGGAGGTCTTGGGCAGGAGATAATCTTTTGCTCCATGCCCCAAGGTAGCAAACATCTGTTGTTGTTTTTTCTTTGTTGTTGTTGTTGTTTTTGGTATCAATTCAGAATTCTGGTCCAAGCATCTTTATTGTACCCACTCTAGGCGCAAACAGCTTTGCTTGTACTCTTCCCTCAGTGTCACCGTACCTTTGTTTTGGACCATTGGCAGTAATTTCTTACCCTTCTCCAAGCATTACACTAGAGTTGCTTGTTGTAAGTAGCAAACTCGTGGTGGGACCAGGGTTGTTTCTCTCAGGGTCACAAGGCTTTGGCTTCTACCCCTCCCTCAATGGCTGCTTATCTCTGCAACTCACCTTCCATTTGGAGAAGGGAGGATTTCCCGCCCATTTTTTAGTGGCAAATGAATTTATTTTCTATACCTCCCTCACAGGCAGTGGATCTTTGTCTGGCTTCTGGGAGTGGGGTGGTCTCCTTCCCCTCCCCCAGTGATTTAAGGGATTTCTTTGTATGAGAGAAAAGTCTAGGGAATAGGTTGGGTTTTATGTCTGTGAAGCACACAGGGCTAGCCCTCAGTTCTCTTGCTATGCCTTCAATATTTCTCTTGTGAACTCAGTGAAAGAAATCCTTTGTGTCAGGGGTTCCCAAGAATTCTAAAGTATCACATTAATTCACACTTGGTTTTTAAAATTCTTTGCCATTTTAACTTTTTAAAAAGACTACGTTTATGGCAGTTGCCTCTTCCTCCTGTGCTCTGGCAAAGGTACAACAATTCATGTGACCTGTTTTTACTGGAAGAGGCCTGTCACTCTGGATTTCTTTTCATTGTGTTTCCTTGGGATCCCAACTTTTATTTGGACTCAACAAAAGTTGTAATCTTGTAGATTATTGGTCTTTCTCTTATTGTTACGTGTTTCAGTATTCTTTTGTGGGTTTGTGCATCCTAAGT
This sequence comes from Lagenorhynchus albirostris, assembly GCF_949774975.1. Classification (NCBI taxonomy): domain Eukaryota; kingdom Metazoa; phylum Chordata; class Mammalia; order Artiodactyla; family Delphinidae; genus Lagenorhynchus; species Lagenorhynchus albirostris. The sequence goes on from NC_083100.1 coordinate 88,527,700, forward strand.
GAAGCCTAATTCTTCATGTCTATAATTCATTAATACAAATGGGAATTTGAAGAATAAGATTGAAATTTTTTAAAAACTGCTTTTTCTTCCTTCATCTTAGCATTAGAATCAATTTTTAAAAGTAGCCGAGTTCTGCTGATGAATAAATGTAAATCCCTTGTGATGCTTTTAACCATCAGCAGTTTATACATAAAGATATTTCATTTGATGCAAAAATATTTAAGTGTTTTCTACTCTCAATAAGCTCATTTTGTATTACATTTTAACTAAAAATAAATAAATGAGGTAGTGATGCGAGTTTTCACTTTACAAAAAGAATAATTGGTTAATGCATTACATTATTAGAAGAAAAATCTGTTATTATTAAAGAGATGGTACAGGATGATATGATTAAGCTTATCTCAAAATCTGATTCTTATTTCTTGCTAAGATTTCTAGTCATATACCTATATAAAACATTATTTAATTAACAAAGATGCCAGATAGTAGGTGAAGTGTTCAGTACAAATGTAACTGTCATTCTGAAAGAGTTTTCATTCTATTTGAATGCATCTGTCAGATTACAAATGGGGCAAAGGACTAAATATAGGAATAAGCAAACAGTTCACCCTGACTTTGTCCTCTATAGCCAAGAAAAAAAATCACTGAAAAATATTTTTTAGTAAATTGATACCAGCACTGTGAAATTGAAGAGTATATCATCAGTGATCAGAGATGATGGGAATTTCTTAGCTAGAGTGCAGATTTTACCACATTGACTAGACCATGACAAACCATAACCTAAAATATCCTAGGTGTAAACTTCAAATATAAGAATTGAAGAGTAGAACCTTATGATTCTACTCCCAAATGCCATCTTCTTTGTAACAAGTCATCATATTTCCCCTAGTTATGCTGTTCATAAATTAGCATAGGTTGGGGATAATTATAAAACAGTTAGTTATAGAAATTTGGAAATGAAATTTGGCAATGAGAGCAACGTGGATTGACCTGGAGGGTATTATGCACACACAGTGGAATATTACACATCCATAAAGACAAATGAAATTTTGCCATTTGTAAGAACTGGATGGATCTTCAGGGAATTATGCTGAGTGAAATAAGCCAGAGAACTACAAATACTGTATGATCTCACTTATAGAATCTAAAACAAACAAAAAGCCAAATGCACAAACAAAACAAAAAAACCAAAAAGACTCATAGATACAGGGAATAAACATGTGGTAGCCAGAGAGGAGGGATTTGTGGGGGGGGTAGGAAATATGTAAAGAGGATTAAAAGGTACAAACTTTCAGTTATAAAATAGATAAGTCATGGGGATGTAATATACAGCATAAGGAATATGCTCAATAATATCCTAATAACTTTGAGGATAGATGGTTACTAGGCTTATCATGGTGATCACTAATGTATGTAAATGTCAAATCATTATGTTGTGTACTTGTAACTAATATAATACTGTATGCCAACTATATTTAAATTTAAAAGTGCATGAGATGAGCTATATATACTGGTACAAACAGAACTCCCAGACAAACGGATAAATAAACAAAGTGAGCAAAACAATGTTTTTTGCAGGCAGCATAATCCGATTTATATAAGTATATTAAATTTTTTGGTAAGATTAATAAAGTGTTTATAGTAATTACCTCTAGAGAGGGCCATGTGATTTATTATACTCCCATCTGACTGTCCTTTTAAAATATGTACAGCATGAAATTAATTGGTAGCTTACTTAAGTAAGAATTTAAAAGAAAATAGCTATTACAAAGCAAAGTAATGCAGTTTGGGGTAAGCATGTAAGGAAGAGTTTTAACGAAACTAGTGAAACTGTGATCACTTTTGGTCACATTAATATAAGTTGTTTTCTTCAAACAGGGATAGTTTCTTTCAAAAAATGGATAGCTATAATTTTCATTTTACCTCTTAAATGGATGTTATTTTATTTGTTTGTTTTTTGCCCGTTAAATCCTTTCCCCAAATCTTCATAGCACTGAATTTCTTCCTTTTATGTTCTCACAAGGGCTTTTTTTCTAGAAGTAGTGTTTCTTCTTATTGTGGGCTAGCTGTGCTGCAATCTTTTTTTTTTTTTTGCAGTACGCGGGCCTCTCCCTGCTGTGGCCTCTCCTGTTGCGGAGCACAGGCTCTGGACACGCAGGCTCAGCGGCCACGGCTCACGGGCCCAGCCGCTCCGCGGCATGTGGGATCTTCCCGGACCGGGACACGAACCCGTGTCCCCCGCATCAGCAGGCGGACTCTCAACCACTGCTCCACCAGGGAAGCCCTGTGCTGCAATCTTTACCTCTTACAACTTTGCAAACATCTATCTACTCTCATTCATAACTTAATTAGCTGTTAAATAGCTTCAGGACCAATTTTTTGTAACCTACACAGACTTAATTATTTTGGCAAGTCGTAGAGAGCATTTCACATTGAGACTACTTTGTATATTATAAAGTTAAAATGTAGCAAAAGGAAAACAATTTTGTTTCATAGTTAGCTCTTATAAAAAAAATTAAGGTAAATTTTGAATCAAATATTTAAAATATTAAGTAGATAATTAAAATTATTGAGACTATTAATCTCAAATAACTAAGTAATGATCTTCAATTCTGTAATTTGATAAATTTTTAAATAATTTTTATTCCTTCATAAGATATATATATACACATTTTGTATAAATATAATATTAAACATATTTTACATAGCTCCCTCAAGTTAATAATAATTATTTTTATAAATTTCATGGCTTCAGTACTTAAAATGATATTTTAAACCAATTTAAATCTGATCCAATTGGCAAAATATTTATTTGTTACAAAATAGCATTTACTAAGCTCCTAGTATGTACCAAATATTTCATATAAAATAATCTGAATACTCAAGCTAACCTTTGAATGTAAGGAATACTTTTTTTTTTTTTCAAAAGTTAGGGACCTAGATTTTACAGGAGTTAAGGAATGTTGTCTTATAAATCAACTTGTTACATGTTATGCTTGGGTTTTAACCTGTTGGTCTGATTGCAGAACTCCCAAATGCCATCTTCTTTGTAACAAGTCATCATATTTCCCCTAGTTATGCTGTTCATAAATTAGCATAGGTTGGGGATAATTATAAAACAGATAGTTATAGAAATTTGGAAATGAAAATGTCCTTAAAGATCATGGTAACATAAAACAGAGGTTAAATGGGCAGGTGCAGAAGTCAGAGTGTCTAAATCGGAATTCTGCTCCATAACTTACCAGCTGTATGAGCTTGGGCAGGTTATGTAAACTCTCCAAAGCTTTATCTACTACATCTGTAAAATGGGAATAATTGTTCTCAGTTGCTCTGAGGATTGGGACCCATGACGTTTGTAAGGCACTTAGTACATGGTATGTACTTAATAAAGAAATAGCTGGCCGTGTGTGTGTGTTATTTTCTAATTTTACATAGGAAGCCGAATGGATTCAGAGAGGATATATCATTTGCCCAAGATCTAATGGATAGTTAGCAACAGAATTGTAACTAATATTCCCAGCTCCCAATTTATATTTCTATAATCTTCCAGCTATTTCGTATGTTCTAAATACCAAATTTTAAATATGAAATCATTTCTAAATTAAGTAAGTTCTATTATGATTATGTTCTGGAAAACTGTGACGTTCATATTAATTTGAGTGTTTAAATATATGGAGAAGCAGCAGTTTTCCTAGGAGGTATTTCATCTTTCTGCCAGGAATCCTGGTGACTATAATCCAGGTGAGATAGAATATGACTATTAAAATGCTGCATGAACTTTAGAAAAAATAATCTATGATCTAGAAAGATGTATTTATCAAATACCTAGTTCCAAACTATAAGTACCTTAATTATAGAAAGATGAATCTATTTCTTATTAAACAGCTCTTGAGACTGTTCTTGGAATATTACATAATTTGCTATGACAATGATACTGAATTTTCTATCTATCCCATCTCAGAGATTTTCTTCCCCCTTATTCTTTGAATTAAGAGGTGCTGCCCTGTAGTAGCAGAATGTGAATTACTCTTTATTGAATATAATTTACCAATCCTTGCATTACTGACATTCCAAATTCCCTAGCACATTCAACTTTAGGATAACAAGAAAAAAAAAAAACTATTTCTTATTGCCTTTTCCATTACATAGCACTTTTTGAGTAGTAATATTTTTTATCATCCAGGGTATTTATTTAAAAAATAACTCCAAATTTTGCTTTTGATGCTCCTGAGAATAGTGGTGGCATACGTCAAACAGTGGGGTATGGTACATCTTTAGCCTGATTAAGTGATATGTCTCCATGTGAAAATCTGTGTATGTTCATATGTGTGATTTCTCTCTCTGATTCAATTCTTTGTAGGTGGTATCTATAAAAAACAAAATGTTTTCTATAGTTCCAAATATTTGAATATTTTAAGGGTCTAGTAGTTAAACTGAGGATTTAATTTTTCTTCTAGATATTTGCCACTCTATGAAAATATGGGAATGATGATCATATTGAAACAATAAGGGAGTATTCTTCACTAGTATTCTGGAGTGAATAAGCTAACCACACATTGTCAATTCCCTGTTATTTTTTCCTTCCCCCGCATTTACAGTGCTTACATTCATTCATTCATTTTTAAAAATTTTACAAATATTTACCAAGCCTTTACTACTGATCTCTGCTAGGGGTTTCAAGCATGAATTATACTTTTATCCTGCCCTCCTGTTCCACAGAGACAAATGGAAAAGTTGGCCTGTCCACACTTAACAGGAAGCTTAACAAGGCAGTAGGTGGTGTCCGGAATGGCACTCAGATATACTACTATGGGAATTTAAAGGATAGATGAATTTCACAGGGATAATAAGAGAAGATTTGTGTATCAGATAGAAAATTCTTTTGGCATTAAAAAAGGTGAAGGATTTAGAAAATGGGAAAATGCCAGAAAAGAGAGGGAATAGGAGGTAAAACTAGCACAGAGATGGGAAAGTGAAATATGCATATGGGAGTAGGGAAATGAGCTAGCATTGCTAACATATATTAAATTTTGATTTTTTTTAATAATACCTTATATATTATTTCACTTTACCTTCACAATGACCAAATAAGGGGAAGTCTTATAAAAATTCTTAGAAAGATCAAAATGAAAGGCTGCAGGAGAGTGAAGATGCCAATTTCTCTCTGACACAAAAGTCCATGTTTTCTCCAGAACAGCACATCAGTTTGCTAAAAGTAGTATCATCCACTGCAGGTGCTTGGATCATAGGGCTTATAAAATAGGTTAGTGGAAAATAATTTCAGAAGGCCTTGTATGTCATTCGGAGGAAAGCTGGAATTATTGATGAGGTGATGTTGAGTCATTCGCTTATATACTCATTCAAGCAACTAATATTTATTGAGATCATGTTATATATAGGCAATGTTCTAAGCCCTGGAGATATACCAGTGAACAAAACAGATAATATCTTATAAAAGTACATTGGAAAATATCCTGAAAGCACAGGTTTCATAGATGACTAAAAGAGGGAAAATAATAACCCTAAATTCTTCAAAATATGTTGTTAACAGAAGTCACATTTACTTCCCAGATTTACTGTAGCAAACTAGCATATGGTATCTCTGTATCCCAGACCAGGCTTATTCTAGACTCACACCTATGCTAGGAAACTGTATTATGTGTCCTCATACCTTTTGCATCACCCTCCCCCAAAAAGAAAAAGTAAAAGAAATGATGACCACTCAGACCTTCCTTAAATGAAGTACATCAACTCTCTTTTCTCTGTATTCTCTACTCACTATTCCTATGCAACTGGAAAGAATCAAAGTTCTCATCAAAATATACATTTTGGCTCTGAGTTTTTCAGACATAAAACAACAAGTTAACTATCATCCAGTGTAATATGAAATGTTTAGACGACTTGAATGAATACATTGTAATGATACTAGTATATTTCATGGGTGGTAGTGGTCTGATAACTGTATGAAATATTTTAATACACAGCTGTTTTCTTCTTTGGTTAGTACACATCTGCCTCCACAGGATAGCAGTGCTTTCCCGGCTCCAAAATTAGCACTTTTACCTCTGCTACTAAAACGCGTTTTTATACACTTTTATTGTATATCAAAGGTGTATGTGCACATTTTGAGTCGGAATACCTTGATATTTTAGCTGTTAGGGTATTTGTAACTTGTCTCAAACAGAGAAATTGCAAATAGTAAAATTTAGCTCACTATCACTTCAGGTAAAAATCAAAAAGTATCCTTTTTTGATGTTAAAAAAATATATCTAGGGATATACAAGAAACATATCATTGTGAGACAAATATTTCTAAGATATTTGTCACAATGTTTAACCATGAAATGTTTACCATTTATCCTTTTAAAGTATTTTTTATATATGGAATTACAATGAAATTTGGTCCACTCTGAGACTGCATATTTTTTAAGAGTAGTTTGTATTGCTGCTCTACTAGCTACAGATACCTAATTTAATATTTTTTGGTAATTTTGCCAGAAAATAATGTTGCAAAGAACTTTTCATTTGATGGCAAGAAAATTCATATTTAGAGAAATCAAAATGGACTAAAAAACGTTTGAGAAATATCACTTCGTTCACTTACAAGATAAAACTCCAACTTCATAGAGCAGGGGTAATTTTGTTTTCCATAGGGTATTTGGTAACATCTGGAATCATTTTTGATTGTCACAACTGGGGAAGGAGGTGGTCCTGGCATTTACTGTAGAGACTGGTGCTGCTAAACAGTGCCATGTGCAGGACAGTTTCCCACAACAAAGAATTATCAAGTCCCAAATGTCAGTAGTGCCAGTGTTGAGCAACCTTGTTATCGAGGATGGCAGGGAGGAAGCCTGCCACCACTGCATAGGTGCCGAAAGTAGAAAATGAGACTTAAGATTATTTATTACTCACAGCACAGCAAACAGCATTAGCATCAGCATAGTTGCTCTGGTTCCCTGCCCCCAAGTCTCACAGGCCGATGTCATGGGTCCGTATAAACGCTAAGCACGGAGTGAGTTGTGCCACAGATGAGGAACCCACGGCGTGGGCATCAGCACCTTTTGAGCAAACAGCCAACAGTATCACAAATAGAAAGTTTTCAAGTCCCCCTATCTTGTAGAGCGAACAGTTACGCAGTAGTCACCCTGTGGTCACCTTGATTTAGTTGCCTGTGAGACCAGCTATAGAAATTATTCAGTACCAGAAGACAGACAAGCCCTTACAGTTTGGTACCCTCATCGGTGAAGTTCAGGGAGACTTCAGGTCCACTGGGGACTGCCTCTCCCAATACCCACAAATAAGACCCTGCAAATAAGCACACGTCATAATAAAGGCTCACTTATCTCTATTGTACATGAAGATTTTATGTATAATCACCTCAAAAATGTTCCATATAAGTATTTTAAATTCACAGGGGAAAATATGGTTCTTTTAAGTTGTTTTTCTTCTATGTAACCCATAATATCCTTGTTATTCCTTTTCTGATATTTGTCATCCCCTGAACGCTCTGGGTGTGGCTCCACCTCCAGGCATTTGCATGTGATGCTCCTTGTGTCTGGAACACTCTTCCATCAGCTGTCCCCTTGCCTCTCTCCTTTACCTCTTAGAGGACTTTGCTTACAGGCCACCTCCCTAGACCTTGCTGGTCACCTCATCTAAAATTGTGCATCTATGCAAATTTCCCACCCAAATCCTTACTGCCGTTAGCTGGTTACTTTTTCTCCTTTGTACTTATCCTATATATTTTGTATATTTTGTTTGTTTATTGTCTTGCTACAAGAATGTAAGCTTCAAGGTGTCAGAGGTTTTTGTTTGTTTGTTCATTGATAGAGCCTTATTAGAACAGTGCCTGGCATATAGTAGCTATGCAATGAATGAATATTCATTGAATGGATGAATGGGGCCTTTAATTTGGCTGTCATTACTTTAAAAATAGTAATTAAACTGATTAAACAAAACCAAAAATGATGAAGGTTGATTCTTTTTTATTCTAAAATAAGGAGCAATAAGTTCAATCATTATTATTATTTTTTGATTATCTTAAGTATTTATTGAAATTGTTCTGATAATGAGCTTCCCTGATGACTTTTCAGGAATCTTAAAAAATTTTACATATTCCCATAATTCATTTGAACTTACGTAACATTTTTAATTTAAAAAATGTGATTTTTAGTTAATACATGCAAAATATCCCTGTCTTAAACTTTGCCAGGCTTTCTGAGTTAACATCTCATTTTCGTGCACAGCTTCATACCATGTTTTTCTTGCACAGTTGCATACCTACCTTGAATGATTTTATACTATATACTTATTTAGATAAATTATTCTGCACTAATTTTCTTTATGAATTTGCTGTGGAATTGCAAGGATTCATTTAGCATACTCCCTCAAAATTGTTAGAAAATATAGTATTAATATCACTATTTTAACTATCTCCCTTTTTCCTACAGATTATGCTACAGTTAACCTTTGACATCTTCTTTATATTGCAAATAATGCATTTCTAAAACCAGTCATCATTTATTTGATTATATTTTTAAAATTTAATTTTGAACTACTTTTATTTAGTTTGGTGGAAAAATTGCAAAATAGTACAGAGAGGTTTTGATATCCCTCAAATATATCCCACAGTTTTTCCTAATAGTAACATCTTACAGAACAATACCACAATTATCAAAACCAGAAAATTAATGTTGATATAGTTACCACTAAAGACCTTAATCAAATTTCACCGGTTTTTCCATCATGAATTTAGTAGTTATATTTTCTCAGTCTCATGTATTCTGTAACAGCATCTCAGTTTTTCCTTATATTTTACTTTAATATTTAACTTCCCTCATATACACGTTTGTTGAATCTCTACATTGTCAGCCATCTAATATATTTTGGTAAGAAATTAAAGCTACAGTTTATTGAGAATAATAATTTTGATTGGAAGGTTGTTAAAACGTCCTTCACTTCAGTAATCTTGTTCATCTCCACTCCCCCTCTTTACATCCTACTTTTTCCTTCTAATAAATCATCGCTTATGTGAACTTTCTTTGACTTTTGCTTCTGTTTATAGTTTTTCTTTGTACAATGCTAGAGATCAAACTTTAAAGTAGATAGGCACACTGGAACATGAGTCATATTTCCAGACTTAGTGTATTGACTACTCACTAAAAATGGGTCCTTGTGAATCACTTTACTTTCCAGGGCTTTTTTCATGATTTGTAGAATCTAGACGGAATTTATGATCCTTTAGCTTCCTTTTACCTCTAAAATACTGACTTTAGAACTGGATCCCTGCTTAGTTTTATTATTACATTTTCCTCTGATTTGCTGCTTCAGTTTTGCAAAACTACCTGTGGACCAAAGAAGGGTGTGACTGTACGCATTTTCTTAGATACTTATATGAAGTTTTTGTGAGATAAATTACTATTAAGGACTTGACTTCCTTTATCACATTTACCTATTATCCACACATGAAATTTGCCTATCATTTTCCCTCTGGGTACTAATGAGGGTCTGAAACAAGTATACTTTTGATAATTTAGTATGTTAAGCTAAGCTCCAGGAGGATGGTCAGATGAGTTGACACATTTGTTCTTTGTCATGGTAATTATAAATGTACTGAAGATGTATAGCCTCTGACTTTTAAATTCAACTTGAAATTTAATTATCACTATCTTTCACTAAACGTGATGCCTAAGCAAAGCATGTGCTACCTTGTTTTCTTTCCAAATTTCAGTAAAAATTATCAATTGAAGTGATACACCTATTTGAATGTTTAAATGACAAGTGCAAAAATATGAAACATATTAGAAAATATAGCTAACAAAAGTCATTTTTATGAAATTAAATTGTTCAAGTGACTTCTAATAGAGTTGCCTTTTCATCTAATGTGAAAGAGATGGAGTAATTTAGTATTAGTGCAATAAGTTTCAAAGTATTCTTTTTTTGTTATAAATTTATTTATTTTTGGCTGCGTTGGGTCTTTGTTGCTGTGTGCGGGCTTTCTCTAGTTGCAGCGAGCGTGGGGCTACTCTTCGTTGCGGTGCGCGGGCTTCTCATTGTGATGGCTTCTCTTGTTGCAGAGCATGGGCTCTAGGCACGTGGGGTTCAGTAGTTGTGGCTCGTGGGCTCAGTAGTTGTGGCTCATGGGCTCTAGAGCGCAGGCTCAGTAGTTGTGGCGCACCGGCTTAGTTGCTCCGCGGCATGTGGGATCTTCCCGGACCAGGGCTCAAACCCGTGTCCCCTGCATTGGCAGGTGGATTCTTAACCACTGTGCCACCAGGGAAGTCCACTTTCAAAGTATTTTATTTTTATAAATTATAACCTACTTCATAGGACTGAAAGGAATGTTCAAGAATATCTGTGATACTTTGCGTTCAGAAGCTGAAGTGATTTTTGCTCTGTTCTCTCACTAAGTAGGCCGAATTGGGTGGTAAAAGGGCATGAACGGAAATTCCTTTCTCTCTCCCTGTTCACAATGAAGACTCATATTTTGCATTCTTTATGAGATGGTTAGTCAGGTATGGCCACAACATGAGACAGTGGAGAGGGTTCAGAAGAACCAAGTTTGTTATATTTACAGGTCCCAGAAACAGAAGGCACAGCACACCACAGAGGACCACACAGGAGACACACCAGGGTGGTCACAGGGCAAAAGACAGAAAGGAAGGGAAACCAGTAGGCCACAGGCTTTACTGGAGTTTCTGTGCCAATTTCTGTGGCAGGGAAAGATAAGCAATTTAGGATTGTCTAGTTTGAATAATTCCATTGGGATTTAAACAATAAATCTGGTCACTGTTGGTGTGGTACCTGGCCCTGGGATGATTAGGCAGAAGAATATTGCCTCCTGCAGAGACCAGGTAGAGGAGGTATGGCTCTGGAGTGGTTAGGTTGCATCTCAAAGGCAAGTTCTTGGCTGTGCCCTTTGCTGTCTTTAGTAATTGGCTATCTCCAGGAGAGGTAGTCTCCCCCCAGCTAGAAAGGCTTTTTAAAGATTTCAAAACATCATAATATGCAGAAAATAAAAACATTAAAAATATTTACAATACAACTGGGATATTATCTAGAAATTTGTTGTGGAATATTGTAAAATGAGCTATGTACTCATTCCATAACTGTGGGGACTTTCATAAATTGGAAGCTACTCTGGCTTGCATGGTATATATGTTGCAGTGTTTCATCTGGAAACAATGAATGTGAAGAGTGCCCTTCTGCCCAGAGCATTCAGCAGAATCATTTCTGGACTGCAGGCATGGCAGTGGTGTATTAGTCAGGGTTCTCTGGAGAAGCAGAACCAATAGGATGTGTACATAAAGAAAGAGAAACAGAGCTATATATTTAAATAATTACCTCACATGATTGTGGAGAATAGCAAGTCCAAAATCTATGGGGTAGAGTGACAGGCTGTAGACCCAGGGAAAAGTTGATGATATTGCAGCTCGAATCCAAAGACAGTGTAGAAGCCAAATTCCCTCTTCCTTAGGGGATCTCAGTCTACTTTCTCGTAAAGCTTTCAACTCATTGGATGAGATCAACCCACATTATGGAGAGTAATCTGCTCTACTCCAGTTGTACTGATTTAAATGTTAGTATCATCTAGTAATACCTTCACAGCAATATCTGAACTGATGTTTAACTGAATGTCTGTGTACCACAGCCTAGCTAAATTGACTCATAAAATTAGTTCATCACACATGGCTAGCTGAACAATATGCTTTAAGATGTGATAGTGTAAACAGAGAATTCCCATAAGGGCAATAGCCTGGAACCCAGAAATGTTTTTTATTTATGGTCATATTCATATACTTCTTACTCTATCTGTATTATTAAGGACATGAATTATGACTTTTTAGGATTTTTTTTCTCCATGGATCCCTCACATTTCTGCATGTCTTAGAGTGAGGCATTATTTGCCTTTTGTTCTGAGGTATCCTAACAAGGATGCTTGCATAGAAAAGAGACTTGGAAGAAGAGGTGGACTATCATCAGGTGCAGATAAGCAGGCCTGCTTATTGCCCATTAGAAAATATTTGGGTTTTCTAAATTTGGAATTCTTTTCCTGCAATGCAATCAACTGTGTGCGAAGGCATCCATATGGGCCCATCCCAGCTGTCCCCAGGGGACTTTGGACTAAAGGGATACCAATCTGCTGATGGCCATGCTGCTTGCTGCGCCATAAGTAATAAAGACTTCTCTATCTGTCCTACAAGTTTTGTGTCATCCGCCGTCATCCATGAAGCAGTACCAGGCTAACTTCTTAGCTTGAAAGTAGGGTAAAATCTCAGTTCTTAACAGTTCTTGAAATGTTTCATTTTACTCATCACTTTAGATTACTGTATTGGTAACTATGACGCATACTATGGCACTCTCTCTTTTCTTACATATGTTCATCACTGCATCAGAGATGACATATCCGAATGTCCTAGAGAGACCACCAGTAGCACCCTCTCCCCAAAGTGAAACAGAAAACACGCTTTTGATAATAGAAGGAAACCACTATATTTTAATATATTCTGTTCATCTGAAAAACAAGACCCTTATATGCACTTTACATATCTCTTTGACGAAAACAGCAAAGTATTTTGTTCTCATTGAGAGTAACTTGTGTATTCACCCTCTCCGACCTAATAAATGAACTGAGGAAGGACTTGGAATGAAAATGAGGATGACCATCAGCCTCAGCTAGCCATTGGGGATAGATGATGTAGAAAACCTTAGTCTGGCCAAGTACTCCTGTAACCTTATGAGATAGAAAATTCAGCAGGCAACTTTACTGCCACACTGTTAATTAAAAGAACTTCAATCACACATGTCAGATACATCGCCTCAGGCCTTATTGAAATGCACAAAGAGAATTTGAATTACTTGAACTGTAGGAGTATGAGGCAGGAGAGTTGTCCAAGCACTGACTCTGAGGCAAGGTAAGGCATCCCTGGCCCTGAACATATCTACATGCATAGGGCACTCCCAGTTATTTAAGGCATGTGGTCATACTCTGAACTCATGCAAACACTTTTGGAATACTTCATTCCGACTCAGAAAAATAATGTTCGTGCTAAGGATAGAAGAAATTGGATAGAAGTCCTTGGATACATTGGAAAAATAGAGGCACTGTGTTTTTATAATGGCAATTATGGGGTGTAATTTCCAGTTAATTCCTTATGATGTTAATCAAATTCTGTTGTAAAGCATCAAGACATGCATTAATCTGGAGATCTGGTTTATGCACCTTAAGGAAACTAAGGCCACTGCTCACATCCTTGGCCATTTAACTATTTTTTTTTTTTAATCTTGGACCCATTTTTAAAAGTTGAAGGTCTTATTTTAAATATAAAAACTTTAATCCTCTTCTGTTTCACAAATGTATAATATCTAAAAATCAGATCTGTAATGATGTTTTCATTTTAGAAATATGTTTTCCAACCTGTTTCAAATGCTTGTTTTATCTAATCCTAGATATTAAATTACTTTAAATAGCTTTCTGTTTTATTTATTTTAAATCCACATGATTATTCTTTTTAATTTACATACATTTTATTATCTCTTATTCATCCACATTTCATTAATGGTACGTATCACTTGTAGGAAATAACAATGCTACCATCAAGAATTTTTCACTTCAGTTAAAAAATCTAGCTTTGATGAGATGTTTTTCTAGAGCACTATTTATATATTCTGTCCATTTATAAAAGTTATTCTTGATGTACTAGAACAATGTTTACAAAGAAAAAGTAATGGAAATTTTAATTGAGTCAAAATAATATGTTAACCTTAAGTATTCACAGAATAAATGAAAAAGTCTGTTTTTAATCTGAATTATATGGATAAATGTCTCATTTTTTCACTTAAAAAAGAACATATAGACATAATCTTAATCTAAAAAGATTATAGGAAACCATTATTTACTGGAATTTTTCTCCTTTTTTTTTTGAAAAGTACAAGCATGTTGAGTTCTTGCCTCTCGATTAATGAAAATGGGTATTTAGTGAAATGTAAGGGAGATTTTTACCAGATTAAAAAAAAAAATCATACTCTTTGCTTTCATTATGTAAAAATAATGATGATGATGTAATGAATATTGATTTTAGAATGTAGAATACTTCAACTCTACCCAAAGGTATCAAAGCAATCTACTTTAACAAACAACTTTCTTGCATTTGATCAGTCATGTGTTTCCTTGAGCTAGTGATTACTATCTCTGTAGTTACCTATGTTTGTTTGGAAGTTCAGTGCCATAAACCTTCATATGTTATTGATTTCCTAGTTGAAGGGTTTTGGTCATAGAGATCCTAATAGTCAATCTCAGGGAGGCCCCATCCAAACCCTGTTGAGTGAAAAATTAAGTGTACGTAAACCAATGCTCTATAGGTCTTAGTGTTTCATCTAAGTCATAAGTTAAAGGAAGATGTCAAATGATACAGAGCCAGAGTATTTTCCTTACCAATGTATATGTGTTGAGAAAGGGATTCATTGATTCTTCAGGCTTTGTCCTACAAGTATAAAAGAGGAAGTTTCTCCATGTCTGGTTAAAGATAGCCTAAAAAAATTCCCAAGTTGCACATAAGACTCATTTTTGAGTTTTTGTTTTTGTTTTCTTTTTAATTTTCATTCATCCACATCCTTTCCAGAACAGAAAAACAAAACAAAGCGCACGCACGCACACACACACACACACACACACACACACACACACACACACACACACAAAAATAATATTAAAAAACATTCTAGGCTCATTGATTCATTGCTGTCTCAATAGTTGGCTAAAGAGAAAATTATAATAATAATGATACTATTAGTAATAATATTCATAGCAACATTTATGTAGTATTTATTATGTGCCAAACATTATTTTTAAGAGTTTTATATATTCATTTAATCCTCAAAACAATCCTATGAGTTAAACAGCATCATTACATCAATCTTAAAGATCACGTGTAACTCGCTCAGGGTTACAGAGCCTAGGAAGTGTGGTTCTAGAACTTGTGATCCTAATCACTACTTCATGCTATTCAAACATTTCATTTTTCAAAGACAAAACAAATGAACCAATTAGAGACAGGATCCTCCCAAGTTCTGCTTTTTAGAATTCCATTCCATCCCACTCTATTTATTCACAACTGACTCTGCATATCGTATTTCTAATTAACTTTGGCCACCAGTTAAAATGTAAGGAAATATTAATGAAAAATTCCTTTAAAAGAGAAAAATGTAAGGTCTATTCCTATCAAAAGAGCCAGGATTTATATATGTATGTATGTATATATATTATTTTTAATCCTGATGAATTTATAAAAACTAACATGTTGAGAATTTACAATATTACAGGCAGTATGCTAAGTATTTTACATGCAGTAGCTAATTTACCTCTTGTTTACTTATCCTACAGTGTATTATTGTCAGTGTATTATTATTATATAATACAGTGTATTATTGCTGCTATTATTGTCATCCCTTTTTATCTTTTTTTTTTTTTTTTTTTTTTGCGGTACGCGGGCCTCTCACTGTTGTGGCCTCTCCCATCGTGGAGCACAGGCTCCGGACGCGCAGGCTCAGCGGCCATGGCTCACGGGCCTAGCTGCTCCGCGGCATGTGGGATCTTCCCGGACCGGGGCACGAACCCGTGTCCCCTGCATCAGCAGGTGGACTCTCAACCACTGCGCCACCAGGGAAGCCCCTTTCATCACTTTTTAAATGGAGAAATTAAGGATCAGAGTGACTGAGTTACTTACCCAAGTGTCAGAAAAAAAATTTCAATCAAATAATACTACAACTTCTTCATATGAAAAAGAAAAAAGTATTAAGTCAGATGTGAAAAGGGAATGTTTTAGAAATGAGAAGGTTATTGAGGAAGAAAGTTTCCATGCTGGGTTAGATTTCAGATGTAATATAACTTTCGAAAACCGACAACAAGACAAAAACCAGCCACAGACTATGATAAATAGAAAAGAGTAAATAGCTACTCTTTTTCCATTATGCCAGGGCAGGAAAGTGCTCAGTAAAATTAAGTGTCAATAAAGCAAAGACAAAAATGAAACTTTTTTCTAAGCATAGGCACAATTAACCTGTGAAAATTACTCATACTGGTTGGTAATGAAGCAGATAGCTTAGTGAAATTGAGAACATATCTGATTCACTATAATCAGATTTTCAGTTAGATCAAATCACACACTATATTAGTCATCCTGAGTTAGGGCACATGCTGATTAACAGAAAGGGTCACAAAAGAAAATTTTATTTTTTCTAAGGCCAGAGGGCCATGATTGAAGAAAATGATAATAGTCAATGTTTATGACATCTGCGTATGAGGGAAGATGTCATGTAGATTTCCCAGTAGTGTGTGAATGCTCATCTCTGTCTCTGTTGTTGTGTCCAGTAAGTGCCAGTTCTCTACCTCACACCCAGGAGGAAAAGAGACAAAGGCTATCCTGGTTTTGAAAGAAGAGAAGTTCACAGTAATTTCTCGTGCAATAGAGGGGTAGAATTACATTTAGGATGTTGTGTACAGTATGGAGGATGGTTTACCGGATGGCAAAAAGTGAGGAAAAGACTCACCATAGGAACAGTGCAGTTATAAAGATCTCTACATTGGGGATCCTCTGACTTGGATTTTATCCCTATTCTACCACTGCTTATGTGGTAATAAACTATAAGCCTTCATTCTTAAGTGTTAGAGTTTCCCCTTCTGTAAAGAGTTGAATTAGGGGAGCTCATATGATTATATATTTGAATTATAACTGCCTGTATCTTAGAGGAAACTGTAATAGCATCCTTTGTAAAGTAAGTCTAGAATATACAGAAATATTTTAGTGTTTCTTTGAGATTCACTGTTCATGCAGTTCCATGATAAAAGCCTAGCCTGGGCTTTCAAAGGTGTGCTTCTGCTGGACCTGTTCAACTCTTGGCAAAAGGGCCTTCATATTATTTTGGTTATTCAGATTACATATTACATGTTTGAACATGCTTACTTTCTGAACGTATTACTGGATCATGTTATTTGATTTTTCTTTTGAACAATCTATGAGACTACTTTTACTCTGAGAACTTATCTTTTACCCTTTCGTTTTCTCATCACTTACATTTTCCTGTTTTTCTGCAGATCACTGTTTCAAATAAAATATCTCAAGAGAGGGCCTGGCATTCAAAACAAAATTGAAAAATATTCTATGGAATCATATTTGCAAAAATCACACTATAAAGAATTTATAGATAGAATGTATTCCTTTTAAAATTATACTTTTTATTAAGTAGAAGGTAAGTAGTGGACACTAATGAAAAATTTCTTTCTTTCTTGTTTTTGCTTTTTGCAGATCTGGATAATGTGGAGGGCATTGCTGTGGACTGGATTGGAAATAACCTTTACTGGACAAATGATGGCCATAGGAAGACCATTAACGTGGCTAGGCTGGAAAAGGCTTCTCAGAGTCGGAAGACTCTCTTAGAGGGAGAAATGTCCCATCCCAGAGGGATTGTGGTGGACCCTGTTAATGGGTATGCAATATTTGATCACCTTTATATAAGGAAAATTATATTAGATAAATTTGGTTTTTACATATTTAGTATTAGTAAGTTTTATTTAAATCCACATGGGCATTGACACATGAATGGCCTCACTGGGAAAAGTTGCTCATTTAATGATTATCTCTCCTAGAGAATGTGCTAAAAAAACATGTCAAGATACATTGAACTGAAATAAACAGATTATTTGTATAGAGAATATATTTACTTGGTTTATTCAGACAAGCACCATAATTCTCCATTTTAGACAGCCTGACACCAAGATAAATAATTCAACCAGCAAATCAATCAATTTAATTTTTTAAATTAAAGGCTATTGAAGTTTAAAGTATTCAAAAAATAGCAAGTTTCCATTTTTTGTACATTTACTGTGGGCCAGGCATTTTGTTAAATAGATTACCATGATCTATGTTGTGATTCTGCACAATAATACTTTGAATTAGTTGCTGTTCTCATTCTTGTTTTACAAAGAAGAAATTTGTAATGGACCTGCAAAAGACCATTTGATTATTAAGAGCCTGGATAGATATTTAAATCCGAGCAACTTGCCTCCAAGACTTTACTCAGAGCCACTATACTCCACTACTTTTTTTTTTTTAACATCTTTATTGGAGTATAATTGCTTTACAATGGGTGTGTCAGTTTCTGCTTTATAACAAAGTGAATCAGTTATACATATACATATGTCCCCATATCTCTTCCCTCTTGCGTCTCCCTCCCTCCCACCCTCCCTATCCCACCCCTCTAGGTGGTCACAAAGCACCAAGCTGATCTCCCTGTGCTATGCGGCTGCTTCGCACTAGCTATCTATTTTATGTTTGGTAGTGTATATATGTCCATGCCACTCTCCACTACTTTTTATTAGTCTAGGTTGGTAACTCTATTTTTGGACATAACCATAGTTTCCATATAGTGACATCATTTTATAGTACGTGTTACTTGTTTCAGGATGGATTATTTTGTGCAATTTTTGAGAATATGTTTTCCTTTGATTTTTATTCATAGCTATTACCTGAACACAAGCAACAAGGTGCATATAGAAATATTAAAGAAATGTGAAAATTCCTAATAGAATCTCAGAATTAAATGAGTGGATTGCATTTTCTACATGTACAGTTGTTGTATGTGGTTTTTATCCCCTCCGTGGCTTATATTTCAAAATGGCACCACAAAATTAATATTTTTATACCTTACTATTGCATACAAAAAAAAAAAAAATACTTTGGGCTTCCCTGGTGGCGCAGTGGTTGAGAGTCCGCTTGCCGATTCAGGGGACGCAGGTTCGTGCCCCGGTCCGGGAGGGTCCCACATGCTGCGGAGCAGCTGCGCCCGTGAGCCATGGCCGCTGAGCCTGCGCTCCGCAACGGGAGAGGCCACGGCAGTGAGAGGCCCGCGTACCGCAAAAAAAAAAAAAAAAAAAAAAAAAAAAAAAAAACTTAATTGAATAAGAAGCACATGACTCCCTTATAAACTGAGATCACCAGATTGCAGTTCCTGAAATTGTTTGTATTGAGAATAGCTCCAAATACAATCGGTGCTTCTTTCCAGGCTGACCTAATCAGTGGATGAACTCATTGCATGTTTTTTGTAAGGCATAATTATAAAGTAATTTTAGTGATTTTATGTGTGGATTCTTTAAATTTCTATTTTATTCCTGGACTTTTAAACCAAGTCATCTATTTGACCTTTAAACCAAGGCAATCTTAATTTTTAGAGAAAATATTTATTCCATGCTGTCTAAACCTCCTTGAAGCAAGATGTTTCAAATATATCTTAAAGCAACATCTTCCTTCTCAGTATTCTGTTAGAGGAAAATATTTTCCGATGGAATCAAAGGGTCTTTGAGGTGCTTGGGGAGTTGACATAAATGTGCAGGTCATAGAATTAGATGATTTGGAAGAAAATTTAGGGGCCACTAGACCCATCTCTCTCTTCAAATTCAGGAATCCACTTCAACACTTCCCTAAGAGGCAGGCATCCAATTTAGATTTGAAACCCATAGTATCTACATAGTTCAAAGTATCTGGAGACAAATCTGATTGATATGACATTTTTTCTTTTCAGTAAGGCAGTAAGTGCATCCCTATAGTACGTATCTCCCAACTAATCCTATATTTGCTTCTGATGTTGCAAAGAATGACTCTTCTACTTCTTCCATCAGACAGATTTTTAAATATTATAGAATGCTGCTATTATGCACCAACCTGAAAAAAAAAAACTCATGTGTATGTATATATGTGGCTATGTGTGTGTAGGTATACGTATATACACATGTGTATATATGTATATATACACATATTTTCCCCTAACAATATACAATGCCCAGAGCTCTGATTATATATACAGTGGTTAACAAAGCAGGCATAGCCTTTACCCTCATGAAGCATCTTGTGTCATCTGAAAAGTAGGGAATGGGCAGATGCCTCAATAAATAAGTACCAAATGAACAACGAATGTAATTTCTAGAGACCAAAGTGATGGAGTCAAACAAACAGGTTGATGTGAAGGCGACTAACAGAAACCTATTTAAATAGGCTTGCTAAAAGGCCTCTTTAAGGGGGCATCATTTAAGCTGAGACTTAATTGTAAAGAAGGAACCAGCCATGGAGAGTGAGGAAAAGAGTTCAGATAAAGAAAATGGAACAACTGAAATCTTAAGTTGGGCAAAAGCTTTACTGTCAGAGGAACTGAAATGAAGACGGGCTGGATTATAGATGGCAAATGGGAAAGTGACTGAGGATGCAATTGGAAAGGAAAGCAGGGCCTTGCCCACTACCATGAGAGATATGTACTTTGTCTTCAGTGTAAATGTAAAATAGAGAATTGATATAGTCAGATTTATATTAAACAACAACAACTAATCTTACTATTCTGTAGAGAATGGATTGGAAGACAGTAGAAGTAGAAATGGAACCATGTGAATTTAATTGTCCAAATAATCATTTGATGCTAATATAAGTTTTTGAAAAGTGAAGAAGAAAGTTTAGTTTGGAAAACTCCATTTAAAATAGCATAATATAACTTTAATCAAAACATTTTTGTAAAAACCTGGTTCATTTACATTTTTCTACCATAATACCTTTTTGCAGCTGTACACAGGAGAGCATCACAGATTTTCTCTGCCATAATAGCCTATTAACAAAAAGTACTCTTCAGAGGTATGGTTTTATCAAAAGCGTCATAACCAATTATAGAAATCAGTAAAGGGATAATTTTTCATCTATTTATTAAAATATATTGTTGAGTGACTACCTATAGATCAATAGAAATCAGTAAGACAGTGATTGTCTTCAAGGAGTTTATAATCTGGTGTGCTTGGTGTACACACACACACACACACACACACATACACACACACACACACACACACACACACACCACACACTTTACCTATAAAATAAAATAGAATGAAATACATGCTCTTTGGGAATTCACTGAGGTTTTTAATTCAGAATTGAACTTCAGACGATGGATAGATTTCCAAATGAATAGGGTCCCAGGGGACCCTATTGGGATGTGCAGTCATAAGGTTAGTCACTGTACTCTGAAGGGACAGTATGAGTAATTGTTAGAGGCGAGGAAGCTAATGGCAGTTTTGAGGTGGGATGAGTTCATTAAGGCTAGAGCAGGGGACATTCTAAGGAACATAGCAGGAGGTGAAACTAAAAATATATAGAAATCTTCAACGTTGTAAGTAAAAGTTTTGACTTATTTTGCTGACATCAGAGTAATTGGAAGGTTTTGAGGAGAAAAATCACAGTTTTCAATTCATGATTTAGGAAGATAAGTGAAAGCCATATGATAGCTCTATGAAAGACAGTCCGTTGGGAGTTCTCTTTGAAAAGTGATGAAAGACAGACTGTAGCATTTGTTATAGCAACAGAAAAGTGGGAACTGAGACAACAGACAGGAAAGAATAGGATTGGCAGGCCTCAAAAATTGTTGAAATGGGGTTTCCCTGGTGGCGCAGTGGTTGAGAGTCCGCCTGCCGATGCAGGGGACACGGGTTCGTGCCCCGGTCTGGGAAGATCCCACATGCCGCGGAGCTGTTGGGCCCGTGAACCATGGCCGCTGAGCCTGAGCCTCCGGAGCCTGTGCTCCGAGCGGGAGAGGCCATAACAGTGAGAGGCCCGCGTACTGCAAAAAAAAAAAAGAAAAAAGAAAAAATGTTGAAATGGGGGTAAACCTGGAGGAGGAATCAATTATGGTGGACTATTCCTCAAGGTGATAGCTACAGATGAACTCCCTCCTTTGCAATCATTTCAAATCTCATAATTTACATCAATAACTTAGAAACCTACAGCTCCAGTTCTGATTTCTCAAAACATTATCTCCAAGAAAAGATGAGTCCAAAGCTAAGTGCATATTTCCCTCCAAACAGGATTTTCTATATCCCTCTCTCAATTAAAAGTACCACATTCTCTAGTTAACAGCTAGATATTATGTCATCAACTCAATCAAGTTTTTTAAAAGTTATTTCACTTCCATGGCAGAAAATCTTAAGGATTTAAAAATTTCTGGGATTGACCCACCAGATAATACAATTTAATTTGGGGGCATGATTAATATCAACAAAGCCAAGCTTAGTGCTACAGAGTACAAATATGAACGATAAATATTCCCTGCCCTTAATTATTTGAATTTTTAATTGGAATTATCAGACATGCAACACCGTCAAATTCAATACATGGCATAAATACAATAAATTCTCTAAAATAACTAACAACTATCACTAGGAAACAAAAGAATGAGCTAATTTTGACAGAAAAGCTAGGGGCTGACTTCATTGAGAAATTGTATTTGAACAGGGCTTGAAAAAATAGAGGTACAATTTTTTTTGTCATAGTAGAAGACCAGCTTAACCTAATTTTTATTTGATGAATACCCCAGGTCCCACCTACAAAAATATTTATGTTTTCTCCTGCTTATTTTATAGGTTGCATTTCCTATTTTGTATGTTTATGAATCATCATTTGATAATAATTATAAGGCTTTCACAATATATCGATAACTTTTAATCAGCTGAGTAGATGATCACATATCTGGTCTCCATCAGATTGGCATCACTTATTTAAAATTTGTTTTTCTTATATTTTGTTTGACTAAAAATAGTCTCAGGTAGTGGATTGGATTACAAACAATTCTGTCTTCAAATAACAACACAATATAAAATATGTTTAGAATATCCAGAATTATCTCCTGTGTGTGTGTGTTTGCATGGACATATATGTGTGATTCGGGTTAGAGAGTCACAGAAAAAAAGTGTTACTATTATCAAGAGGAAAAGCTGGAGGGAAAGATAATTTCAATTTAACAAGTTATAAATTAGCAACAGCAATACAACTGCATTGATTAACTGTATTTAAGATTTCAGAAACGGTATCAAGAGAGATGAAAAAGTTATTTCTCTTTACATAGCTGATTTATATAATTGAAGTAGTTTTGCCTAACTAGCACAGTTTTAGAGCAAATGGAATGAATCTTCTGTTTATTCTTAATTTGTCCCAGTAATAAACCCACTTGAAGAACAGGCATGATACAAGATAAGCATAGTACCATGTTTATTTCTAGGATTAGAATGTATTTGGACTTATTAAAATTCACCAATCTAAATATACTTCAAGTCTAAAAAGGCATATCAACATAATTGTAAACTGTTAAGAGAATTTAAAAAGAGCTTAATTGGCATGAAAGAATGGCTGGTGTGTCACCTCCTCAGCTGTCCCAAATCTGCCTGTTTAGATCCCAGTAGGATTTTTTTTTTTTTTTTTTTTTTTTGCAGTACGCGGGCCTCCCACTGCTGTGGCCTCTCCCGTTGTGGAGCACAGGCTCCGGAGGCTCAGGCTCAGCGGCCATGGCTCACTTGCCTAGCCGCTCCATGGCACGTGGGATCCTCCCAGATCGGGGCACGAACCCGTGTCCGCTGCATCGGCAGGTGGACCCTCAACCACTGCGCCACCAGGGAAGCCCCAGATCACAGTAGGATTTTTAGTCATGGATACAGATTTGTCCCAAATTACCTCAGAAATTCTTTAGGGTCCATAGCAGATGGGAGGCAGAGGATCTAATAAGGGAACTTCCAGGGTTAGCAGCTTAGAAAACTTTGAAGCTTTGTAAAGTCATATATGAGGTGACTGAATTAAAGCCTACACTTTAATTAGTAACTCAGGAACTTTCACATGACCCTAAGACAACACATGTGGAGGGTTTTAACCTTATTCATGAGGCAGTTGGAACGTTAGCTCAAGGCCCCTTCTTCCACTGTTACAGCTTACACAAAAGATTTGTTTTTAAAGGCAGATGCTTTTGTTTGAGACAGAAATTAAAGCTCAAAATCTCAAGGTCAGTCAACCTACTGTTATTAAACTTATGTGCGGCTCAATCATCTTCTGCGGGTTTTAGGGTAATAATAAGCAGCAATAAAGCATAGATAATTTGCATCAGGAAGACAAATTAGACCTGGCCAAACAAACCCAGTATGACTGTGCCCTTTAGAACAGAGAAAATCCAACTGCCTGCCTTTAAGAAAATAAATAAATAACTCATATGAGATTAAATAAAGTCTGGAGTAGATCATTAACTCTGCTCTCATTCTCATGCCAGTTCATCTGCTTTTTAAACACATAATTGTTTATATGTTTTTTATCAAACAGACATTTAAAAATAGTCAGTCATGCCTCGAGAATCATTTCCCAAACTTTTGGTACCAACACCAAAGAAAATCAGGATTTGGCACTTGCTGTTAGGTTAATTAATAAACGAGGCCAGTTAGTGCCATTGTGGTGGTCGTGCGTTTTCTGAAATGTGTCTAATTGGCTCCCCTGAACAAATCTCACCTTCCCTGAGTACTTCGCAGCTGCCTCCTCCAGGCAGATCAGCATTTAGGTAGGAGGACAAATCAGAATGTAACTATATTTTATGGAGGCGCCAAATCTGAGGAAGTGTCTGTCTATATGGTGGCTGGTTGAAATGACACGCGTGCGCTCTTGTTTTTAATGTCTTAGTTGGATGTATTGGACAGACTGGGAGGAAGATGAAATAGATGACAGCGTGGGAAGGATTGAGAAGGCCTGGATGGATGGCTTCAGTCGGCAGATTTTTGTGACTTCAAAGATGCTGTGGCCAAACGGCTTAACTCTGGACTTTAACACCCACACATTATACTGGTGTGATGCCTATTATGATCATATTGAAAAAGTGTTTTTGAATGGAACTCACAGGAAGGTAAAAGACAAATGCTGCTGTTTTAACCCACAGGCTTCTGTCACAGAGCCTTGTTGTGTTGTGTTAAAAATACTTTCAAGTTTATTTTTACCCCTCTGAGGTGGCTGCCAGTAGTCTCTGTGGGGTGGCTGAAGGGGGCTGAGCATTAAGCAGTGCAGCTGGTACTTGGCTCCGGGAGACCAGGCCCAGCTCACTGTGGCATGCCAGCATTTGTGGGACTTTTCAGAGAAGCTCTCAGCATATCAGAGCTGTTTGAAAATGCAGTTTTTCTACATTATTGATGTTTGCTAGGACCAAGCACCCCAACTCGGTTCAAATATCTTCAGTATTTGCACCTGAAATGTAACCTATGTATTATGACAAAGTAATTAGAATTCAGTTATTCAAATAAAGAACTTCATGACATTGGAACTAAAACACAAGAGTGGGTTGAACTTCAAGCCTATGGGTGTGAATAAATATCAACATCTTCTTGCCTCTTTTGGTAGAATCGTTGCAAGATGATTTTGCAGTTCTTCAGTGGGATCGAGGATGAAGTTGACTGTGTTGGCAAAATATCGCCTCTGTACTCTGTCTTATAATCACCTAAGCACATATAACATTATGAACTGGCTTCGACTGTTTAGTTAAATGATATTTAGAAAAATGGAATATTAGAAGTTACCGAAATGTTTCCTTTGACAATACACTTTCTTCTTTTTTTGGAAAGGAAGATTGCACAATCGGCCAAGCCCATTTATTAAGTATTCTCTTTGAGAAATATAATGTACTAATCAGTTAAGACCATTTCAATCATTGGTTAACTCTAAGAGTACTTTAAATGTCTTTCCCAAAATAAATAAAATTGATTTACTTTTAACCTAATGCCACATACTTAAGAGGTGTTAAAAATATTTATGATCCCTTTGAAGATGTTGATATGTACACAATATACATAGCACTTTATTAGCCAGCATATTTTAGCTTACATGGAAGTGAGCAAAGAAAAATAATAAACTGTCTCAATTATTCAACATATGAAAACTTGGTATGAAGAGTTCAGATAAAAGGAGCAAAGTTTCAGTTTTTAACCCTATATTATTTGGATAACTTGCTCAATCCTCTCATATTAGATGAACTGAGTCCAAAAGGCTATTTCATATTGTATACAGTATCATTTTATAAATTGTGAAAAACGAAAAAGTATTATTATTATGGGGTATGATTCCTATTCTCTTCTACAGCCTTACGTGCAAAACAGAACTTATCACAGGATTGCTCCACTGTGTAGTTTAAACAACCACAAAATACACGGGAATGTAAAGAATATATCAAGACAAGCAGAATTAAAATTAGCCAGGAGTCTTGTATATCTTTTTACCACCAATAAATGTTTCTATGTTCAAAATTAAAATTTTACCTTCCTCCCTTCATCGCCTAGATTTCTTCAATTTGCATTAATCCAACTGAATAGAGGGATTTCTTCCACTCCCAGTGTTGTTAGACCATGCTGTATCCCTTGGCTGTTGGATGAGCAATACTGCAATATACATAATGCCACTAATTACTCAGATCAGTTTCTGTGCCAGAATATGATACCGGAATATCATAAAGAAAAGAGATAGGGAAGCGTGTCAGGCAAGGTCATTTTAATGTTTGCATTTCTTGACCATATATATAATGCCATGTATGAGAGAACTGAAATGGATGAAATGTAAATGGTCTCCTCCAAATAACATGTCCTAAAAACAAAAAAATATGCTCACATTGTGAAATCC
Organism: Lagenorhynchus albirostris; assembly: GCF_949774975.1. Lineage (NCBI taxonomy): Eukaryota > Metazoa > Chordata > Mammalia > Artiodactyla > Delphinidae > Lagenorhynchus > Lagenorhynchus albirostris. The sequence goes on from NC_083100.1 coordinate 88,554,191, forward strand.
AGTTTTCAAATACACTGAAAGAAACTGTAAGTTATTAGTTAGATCATTATCTGTTCTACGTATTTGAATATCAGCTTCTCTAAATATTTGGTTATGTTTCTAAAGGTCAGGTCTGATTTTTCACAATGTGTTTATATTTTACAGATTGTTTACAGTGGGAAAGAGTTGAACCATCCTTTTGGACTGTCGCATCATGGGAATTATGTGTTCTGGACTGATTATATGAATGGTTCCATTTTTCAACTAGATTTGATAACGAATGAGGTGACATTACTGAGGCGTGAAAGACCACCCCTGTTTGGACTTCAGATTTATGATCCTCAAAAGCAACAAGGTATTAAAAACCAGATAAAATTGCTTCTGAGTTTCACATATAATAATATTTCAAGAGGTTGCATAAAGACTTTATTTTGACAGTGTTGCTGAAGTTTTCTGATAAAAGGTGTCTAGTCACTCCAAAGTCACTCAAATCTTAGACTTTGTTACCATAAAAATTTATTATTTATTGTTCAAAATATCCTGAGTGAGTAACTCTGGGAATTCTATTTAAGTGACGTTCAAGGTTTTCTCCAAATACTTCCTTTTTCATGTCATCTTCACTGAAAAAGGCTGTCATTTGAAGTAAAAAATCCTCAGTGTTTTCAAAGAGTCAGTATTGTGAGCAGTGGAAAAACTTTCAGTGTGGAAGGAACATTATGGGAAAATGTTAAAAAATACATTATACAAGGAAAATAGTATTTTTTAAAGTATCTTAGTATATTTATCTGATTAATTTCATATACAGTTAAGGAACGTTTAATTATTTTAGATGTTATAAAAGTGAAACAATCTACCATGATATTCATATCTTATTAAAATCAGATAATATTCTTGTATCTTTTTATCTACATCAGTTATTAATATTTATTAGGCCATCCACAAACAGCATGACTCAGAACTTAGGTAACAAACAAAAAAAAAGTTTAGTAAATTATGTGGTAGATTTTTGGTTATGAATCTAAATAGTCACTGTTTCTCTTTTTAATACGGATATCCTTGTGAAAATTTAATGAACATTAAATTTTTTCAGTGTGTATGTTGGCAGTAGGAAGTTACCTAACAACAAGAGTGTTTTTGAAGATATTTTGGCTTAGTCAGAGATTTGTAAAGCAAACTATCTTATTCAAGGGCTTCACTTTTTTCTACTGTATTGAAATTGCCTCACTGGGATAGAAATGCAATTTGATAAAATAATGGAAGTACATAAACAATAGCTAATAAAAGATAAAATTGTCTTCAAAAAGAATAAAAATTGGGCTTCCCTGGTGGCACAGTGGTTGAGAGTCCGCCTGCCGATGCAGGGGACATGGGTTCGTGCCCCGGTCCGGGAAGATCCCACATGCCGCGGAGCGGCTGGGCCCGTGAGCCATGGCCCCTGAGCCTGCGCGTCCGGAGCCTGTGGTCCGCAACGGGAGAGGCCGCAACAGTGAGAGGCCTGCGTACCTCAAAAAAAAAAGAAAGAATAAAAATTAATTATTTGAGATGGTATAAGTTATAGTTGTGGACAAGAAATGAAGAATAGAGGCAGTTGCCTGGATAGATCAAACGGTAATATTTTCTGTTCACGTCAGCTGCCCCACCACAATTGTAGTTTCTCTACAATGAACTGGAGACAACATTATGAACAGCAACAACCCTCCTCACCTGCTGCAGGCTCTTGTTTGCAGGACTGCTGTTCCCTCTAATTTTACGGTCACTAGTTTTCTGGATTTCATTATACTAATCAGTATACAGTCACATTTCCTGTTTCCATTTTCTTTAAAAATTGTTCATCTTGAATGTCGTCACTGAACTCCCCTCTGCCAAATTGCAGGACATTTTCACAGTCTTCATGTTCTTTAAAATTCTAGTTGCTTTAAAGAGTTCATTGATTAAATGCAACACATGGGATGAGAAATGCCTTGACTTACTGTAAAATGGACTTGCCCTTGGATACAAGTCCTGACATTTTCTTCTTCTGAAAATCAGGACCTGAAAATATACTTTCTTCCTTGCCTTTCCAACTTGTAGGAATAAGTGGCATCCAAATGGTGACTACCTAAATTTTATTTACTTTTACCTACACCTTTATAAAACAGATTCTCCAGCCTCTTGAAAAATTTGCCTCAGTTTTATCTGAGTGTCCAGGAGTGTCTCACATATTTTCATGAATAACACCTTTATGAATTTTCCCTCAGGCCTACTTTACTGATAGCAACTGCGTGCCTTATCAGTGCCTCTGCTGTTTAGGTCCACTGGGACAACACGTTACCCTTGTGTACTGTACACTCTCCTGGTACCAGCAAGGATGCTCATTTTTCAGGCTTTACAGATAGCCTGCATTCCTTGTATTCCTCAATGCACTCACATGCCAATGTACTCCTTCCAGAAGAGGAAGGAAAATCCCACCCGTTTCCCCAGTGTTTGCTTTCTGTTGACTTCGGATCCAAAGGCACATTCCAAGTGCCGGTGGTCTACTTTCTAAAGAGCTCAAACTTGCATACACTGGGCCCATTCTAGGAAATTGTCCTGGACAGACACCATTCTGTCCACTTTGTCCTTTTCTCTCCTGTTACCTCTCTGCACACAAACCTCTATCTCTTCTAACCAACTTGTAAATTCCTCTTATCTACCAAATGCATCATATATTTTCAAACATTTTTAAATCTCATTTAGGATTCAGCAGGAATCCTTATTACATTAATAAATAGGTATTATTGGTGGCGTGTGTGTGTGTGTGTGTGTGTGTGTGTGTGTGTGTGTGTGTACATTTTTACGCCATGTACATCTCCTGGAAAGAACATGGGCCTGAACCAGCTAACCTTGTATGCAATCAGAGTTCTCTGACATATTTTCTTCCCTCCTCTTGCAGGTGACAACATGTGCCGAGTAAATAATGGAGGCTGTAGTACATTGTGCTTGGCCATTCCAGGAGGCCGAGTATGTGCTTGTGCTGATAATCAACTTTTAGATGAAAATGGGACCACTTGCACATGTAAGTGTCTTTTCATGTTACACTCATTGTTTATAGGTGTCTTTCTGAGGCACAGAAGCAGACGAAACCAAAGGAATTAAAATCAAACTTGAAAAGAGAAATTCAGGTAATGACTTAGGTATAATTCTTTTTAGACTATAAATAATCAATGGAATTAATATCTAATACACAGATGAATAATGATAATGATGAAGTTTAGCTGAGTATCCTGTCACTGCTCCATCTAGTTTAGTGAAAATTATAAATAAGTATGTGCCACAGAAGAAAATATTTCTTGAAATTAAGGAACCTCACCATCAGTAGTTGTAAGTAAAAATGCATAGTTCTTGGTTACATAGATATTTATTACTTTAAATAGCATAGAAAGCTCAGTTATCTATACTTGGTGGTGAATAGCAAGAAAGGAGGCAATAAGAGACTTCCGGGGAATTTCTACACTTTATCAAAATAGGGAACTAACTGAATTGCTTGACCTGGATTAAAAGCACTTGATTAACTTTTGCCGACCTTCCTCAGTTTACTTCATCTTGCTTTTCCAATGTAACCCTTTTGAAACTTGTCCTGTCTACACACATCATGTCCCTTAGGCACAATGACAGCAACAATGCCATGCATATATTGAGTGCAATATAAATATTTCTGGAATGACTTAATCTTGAATTGTGTGTTACTCATGATTCTCCAGAGAAACAGAATCAATAAGAGGTACACATATAGAGACAGAGAAGAAGATTTTTTTTTTGGCTCTTGCCATTACGGAGGCTGACAGTCCCAAGATCTGCAGTCAGCAAGCTGGAATCTCAGGAGTGCCATTGGTGTAGTTCCAATCTGAATGCTTGGTAGGCCTGACACCCAAGACGAGCCAGTGTTTCAGTTTGAGTCCAAAGTCAGGAAAACCGAAACCAAAACCAAAACGTCACAGTTCAAGCAATCAGGTAGGAAGAATTCCTGTTACTTGCAGGAAAGTAGGCCTTTTTTTCTATTCAGCTGATTGGATGAGGGCCTCTCACATTAGGGAGGGCAGTCTGCTTTAATTTGGTCTACTGATTCAAATGTTAATCTCATCAAAAACACTCTCACAGACACAACAGAGTAATGTTTGACACAAATCTGGGCACTCGGTCGCCTAGTCAAGTTGACACATAAAATTACCATCACAAACTGTTGAATAAATATTTCATGTATTTCTCCATTAGTTATAATGATGTCTCTGGGAGGCAGAAGAAGAAATAAGTGTAACAAAGAAGACTTCAGCTTATCTGTGATGTCTTATTTCTTTTAGAGAAGAAAAGATGTGGCTAAAAAATTTTTTTAATGTGGATTTCTAAAGCTGATTTAATAAATAGTAACATTTGAGAAATATAAAAACATTAATGAAAAATCTATTTATAATGCCATTATTCAACAATAAGCTTCTAGGACATTTTCATGGGGATCTTTATAATTATATATCATAGAAGTTATTATTTTTTCTACTACTAATAATAATCGTAGTTAACATTTATTGAATTCTTATACTGGATGTGGCATTTTAAAAAAAAAGGTTCATGATTCTCATTAGTCCTTACAATAATCATATAAGGAAGATACTATTACTATCTCATTTTATGATTTAAAATTTAGACTGAGAGGTTAATAACTTTTAGAAGTTCATGTAATTAGTATGTAGAACATTTGGAATTTAGATCCTAAATTATTTCATTTTGGTGATTGAACTCTTAATTGTGTTATACTTTACAAATTTTGGATCGTACTAATATAAATTATTTTGTCCCTTATTTTACTTAATATGAGCATAAGCATTTTACCATGTAACTAAATGTTTTTTTTTAAATATGATTTTTAATGACTGCTTTTTAAGCTATTTGTCACCTTTTCCTACTTGATGTATGGTATTATTTCTGATACATTATTATATATTATTTGTGTGTTACTGTACTGTTTATGATTCCTTTTGTATTTGACCGTATTGTCCATGGTTAGTTTGTTATATCTTCTCATCTTCTTTAAGCCTTTGGAATAATATCACCAATTAAGTTCTATTTCTATAATTTTGAGTTTCAACTATTTGAGATGAGGACTTTGGCTTCCTTCATTCCATTCTCTTCATCTTCCTTAATTTCAGTTCTTATTATAATTTAGGATTTCTGACAAGGAATATTATTTTGAATTATCAAACAGTAAGTCTCTTTAAAGATGTTTTAACATTTATAGATTTTTGATCAACTTTACAATATTTTCTTTTAGACCTGGATCAGTGCTTCACTAGTTGTATTGGTTAGTACTCAAACTTTTAGTTCTTCATCGTTTATTAATTTTCACTGATGTATAGGATAGATGGAGTATAATTTGAAATAACTTCTTCAAGATGACTACAAAAAATGTATATTGTAGAGTTCTGTATTCCAAATATGTCTCCTTTGCCTTTATATGTGAATAGCAATTCTTCTGGATATTAATTGTTGACCAAACAAATTTTTCTTCAAAATTCGAGAAATATTCTTTAATTAGATTTTGAGATAATATACTTCAAAGCACAAATATGAATGTTACCTGTGGGCAAGGTTTTTTTCCCATTATTAGTAGTATTTTAAAAATTGCCTATATATTTTCCTGTAGAAAGTAATTCTCTGAAGTGTACTTGCTTCGATTCATCAGATGGTATCCCTTCCTTTGTTCTGTGGCATTATTTAGTAATTTCCATTTGGTTGTTGTTTGCATCAGAAGAGAGGAGATCTACCAAGACCCATAGTTTGGGAATAGACAGGGATTAAGCTAAGCATTGCTTTGAATAGCATAAAGTCTGTCCAGTTGCCTGGTAGATTAAATCTTATCTTAGTTATCAGGATAAATGGTATGATTTATGTTTACATTTCATAGTTTAATTTCTCCCACAGATTCTTCTAAGATTATTTTTCTGGTACAAAATGAGATCCTTTGCTATTCCAACTGAATGATTTTGACATTTGAACAGATGAAATGCACACATACAGACGCACATACACACACAGATAGTAACCTTTGTGGACCTCCACCAGGTCTCATCCTGCCTTTGCTGTACCACCAGAATTCCTCTCAAGGATGGAAAGTAACACTGCAGTATCTCCTTTTTGTGGTAGGCACAGACCTTACAGTCAGTACTGGAGGAGCAAAGGGCCTTTTTCCCTACCTAAAAATAGACAAGCTTATTCAGTTTCTAGTGGTATAACTTAGAGAGGCTTCTGATTGAATATTTAAATCTAGTCGTCTTGGTCTTGCAAAAACGTCAAAATTCACTTAAGATAGTGTCAATAGAATAATCAAGAGGCTGAATTCTCAAGGATCTTGTGAGTTTTCGTTCTTTATCTTTGTTTTCATCATGGGAATTTGGAGGGAGAGCTTATACATCAGGTACTAATATCTAGATGGTTTTTACTCTTTAAATTTTCTAATTAGTTCTTTAATTTTAGTTGTGTGAGTTATAATTACTTGTATTGTTTGCCTCCAAATTATATTTCCTATTACCTTCATTCTTATTCCCCGTTAAAAATTTACAGATTCCTTATGAGTTGGCATATATATGTGCATATTGAGATTGATTATACAAAAGATTTATCACTGCATATCTCTGTGTAAATAAAAATTAGGTGGCTTTTGGCTTGTAAAGAAATACTGTACACAATATTGGTCATGTAGCTGATGTTAGGAGATTTGTTATGATAGTTCACATGTGATTATATATCTGGTGAAAATTAAAGGAAAGTTTTCTGAGACTCTTGGTGTCTTTTTAATACTTATAATTCATTGCTGAGTTAATCCCAATGCAGAAAAAAGGGATTAAAAAAGAAGATTGTTTTACCTATAGTCGTTACACTAAACAATGTTAAATCAACAAAAACAGGTGAGTTTTTATTTGAGAATTTATTGTTGCATTTAGTTGTCAAAATTTTTACTAGATTTTTAATATGGCATGCAATTTGTCTAGGTTCCTTTCAAATATAATAGGAAAAATCAAGAGACATACTATAGTAACTCATTTATTGAAAAGAAGTCAAAGTGTGTTCATATAAATTATTCCAGTTTCTATTCATTAGTAAAGGTTTTTATAAGGAAATTTCAGCCTTAGTTTGCAGATGAGGAAATTAAAGTGCAAAAGGACTACAAATAGAGTTTGTGGTTGCAGAGTATAGTGCAAAACAGATATCAGTGTGTCACTCACCTCTCATTAATGTTGATTTCTCTGGGCTTCTGATTTAGTTCAGGCTAGATTATAATTTTGTGAACTGGTCTCAACTGGATTAACTCTTTAATCTGGATTAAATCTAAATATGTGAGCAAAACAAAAATACATGTTGCGACCACTGAGATACGATCATCCTGGTTTCAGTCATCCTCAGTGAATTGGCATCAAATGAACAAAAACCCATTGGCAGATGGTCACGCCAGAAATAAACACCAACGGTTGTTTCTCAATGAACCTGTAGCAGAAGGCAATGCCAGAAGAGGCATTCACCCAGCAGAAAAATATTGGCATGTTACGTGATTGACTGAGGATGTATTCTAATGCCATGCCTGGAAGGAATCAAGAATGAGAGTAGGCTGGACTCTTTGTCCTTGTGAATTTCGTGTGTCATGGTCAAGTCTTCTCATAATTAGAAATGAGGCCTGGTGTAGCATAGTCACTGGAAACTTACTGCCCTGGAGAAGCATATGGAAAGCCAGTTGATCAATTATCAAGTGAGTTTTTTTTTTTTAATTTATCTTGATGCCTTTGTAGGGAAAAAATCACATAGCATAGAAAATTAATAAATGAGGACAGGAGTAATCCTGAGAAAGGAAGTTAAGCTCCTACAAAAATAAAAAAATGATAGTCACTATTTCTTTTAAAATAGCAGCATAATTTTGTCTAGAGTGATGAGACAGTAACATAGTAATTCTTTAAATGCCTCTTTAGTGGCCTGGACAGAAAAAGAAAAAGAACAGAGCTTTTCAATATGCCTTAGTCCCAAGAAAGCAACTTAAACATTGCCCCAAATATTGGTCATCCAAGGGTAGCATTGCACAGTTATATGTCAGTGGTACTCTGTGACCTCCTTCACCTTCTGGAACACCAGATACATTACTCGTCAAAAACAGTGCTCCACCATGGCTGAGCCATTTATCTGTTCAGCTGTGACAAGCCTTATGTTCTAGGATATATGCAGTCTAATGTGTAATAAAAAGTTTAAGGCAGTAAGAAGTTTAGAAGCCCCATCCAGATGAATATGTGTGGCCTTCTGTGCGTAGGAAGATTATGTGCCACTTAGGTTTGCTGCTCAGAAGACCACTCTATCTAATGAAACGTCATCCTGCTATGGTCTAAGGAGAAAATTCCGAAACCAAAGCAGCATTTTTCATGCTGCCTTCCAGTATAGGCAATCTTATCCAGAGTCATCCAGCAAACTACAACTTCAAGTTTTCTTTTAGGTTTTTCTCTTTCCCTGCTCATATCAAGGGATAGTTAAGAAATTCTGTACTCCCAAAATGCAAGATACAGTTTGTTAAGCAAATAAACATATCATAATATGAAACATATAAGGACAATAGGGAAACTTTATTTTATTTTTGTCCTGGTACTAATGCTGTGATGATATAGTCAAGAGCAAATTATCAATTGAGAGAGGAGACAAGAATCAGTTTAGAATAGATTACCACACTGAGGTTGAAAAGAAGAAAAGCAAAATTAGAAATATAGACACTTGTTCATGGGCACCACAGCTTATTAAAACAAGGCCAGGGACATACGTTATTAAATCCAGTCGCTGGGCTGAGATCCAAATAGATGATTCAAAGCTAAAATAAAATAAAAATGGTTTATTAGCAAGGTTTCTTCATTTACCTCATTGAATCTCGACATTAGCTCTAGCAATCACTCTAGCAGTTTTTACCAAAGAAAATAATTAATTCTAGAGTGCATATTTCCCTTTGCAGTGTATTGACAAGTCCTGCAGAGACCTTCTAATTCCACAGCTCTAACAGCAGGCATCATAGGATGTGTGAGAACTGGCAGTTCCTTGCCAGGCGTGCCATGATTCATGTCATTTTATTTCTGATCCTGGTTAAATTAAAGGATTGTTTATTACTTTGTCAGTTTTCTTCCTGGTGAGATAATGTTGTAATATTTTTACTAGAAGTGACCCTGGCTGTAGAATTACAGGTTTTGAATTCAGTTTTCAAATTCACAGTGCAAAGTACGACTCTGAAGCAAAGCTTGTAAGAATAGCATTTGTTAATATATGGAAATGTTTCTGGCTTTCTGGCTGTGCCTACATCCCCAAGCGCAATATGGGTTCTGTCACATTAAGCACTGGAAGCAAGAGACATACATGGAGCTTTTCCTGTATGTTTGCTTTCTTGGTTGGCGGGGAACTTTATCACTCTTTCTTTCTTTCTAGCTACATTTCAGTCTTTTTTCCCTTAAATTAAGCTAACTCCATTCATGTACTTGGGTGAAAGGAGAAGAGCATTAGCTGCTGAGCCAGTTGAAGTAATAGTGTTTTCCTGAAGTATTTATTCAGTCTCCAGAGGTAGAATCTCTCATTACAATAATGGCTGTAATGTAGAATGATCAGTCTCTGTCAATTCCAGTAAGTTGGGCAACAAATAATTTTGAACATCTCTACAACTAGTTCTGTTCTAGGCACTGTTCTGTTCTGTATGTGGCATTATCCTTCCTACCTTCAAAAACCTCATAAAAACAACTAGATGTGTGAAAGTTAATTATAAAATAACTCCTTTATAGAAGTTTGTACAAGGTGTACAGAACACTAATCTTATTTTCTTATGAATGCTATTCCCACTTTTAATGATGCCAGATATACTTGCTTCATCATCTTGTTGATTCTTGCAAAAGTTGATAGATTGCCTGGCCATCAGCTAGGGTCTTATGATAGATGATGTTCCACAGTTAGGTCAACGCTGAGAAAAAGACCATGCTTTGGGATGTCTAAACTGCCATCTTATCCAGATTATCACCTATCACATTAAATTTTATTGTGATAATGGACATTGCCGGCTTAAAAATAACCTGTCTTTTATCATTATGTATGTATCCTGAGCAAACCTAGGCAGCGTTGATATCATGGTTTCTCTGTGATATAACGACTGATTCCATCTGGGAGACTTGGGTTAGGGCTGATGCTGAATGCCCTGGGAGACTTTGAAAATCAGAATCCAGTATCTTAAAAAAATTCTTTACTATTATGAAGGGTCTTAAATTTTCCCCTAATTGCAATCTAGCGTGTTAGCCCACCAGCGTTTCATAAATTTGGACAGAAGACATTCAATCCTTTGATCAGACACAAAGGATTTTATTACTCATGGCAAAGCAGGTTGCTGAAGTTTCATGTGCACCTTGGTTCTTCTTGCCCTACCCCACCTCCACATCATGTGAGGACCAACCTTTGCCCTGCAGAGGGACATTACCTTTACTATCCTGGTCAAGAAACAGACTTGCTCTCTGCTCTGAAAGGAAGCTCTACTTCGATCTTCCAAGGCTGTTAGCTGCATAAACATCCTTGAAAAAAAGTCCAGAATAAAAGCTGACACAAGACATGTAGAAACACCATGGAGAAATGCCTCTCCAACAAATTACAGGGGTTAGAATAATTGTAGACAAACATCAAAAATATTTGTATATGTTTTAATGCATCTCTTATTACAGATATAAGCAATGCCTAACTGCTGTTACAAGTGATATTGATATGTTTGAATGACATTGATATAAATCATTATCAGATGCAGTAGATATAAAAAAGTTATCTCAGGAGGTAAGCTCTACTGGTTCTCAAGCAATTATTCATAACCTATGACGAAAAACGTGAATGAAACCTTAGACATCACTGTCATCTGTTTTTGAAAATTTCCACATTTATATGAGCAAACATTTAAAGATAACTGACCACTCACATACATTTGAAACAATGTTTAAAGCAAGTTTGGAAATTCTTCCTATTTGCATTTATTCCGTAATGATCGACATATCACTTGAAAAACATTTGAAACCTAAGTAGACTTAGAGACCTTCTCTCTAAATTGATTATGTTAAAGAATATTTAGTTTAGAAATATCAATTTTCTAGGGTAGTTTGTCTTTCCGTAGACAAACGAATCTTCTTAAATATAGATATAATTATTTAGAAGAAACTATAATTTCACTCTTGTATATGGATACTTTTGATCATTCCTTACAACTGTGGGTTGAGTTATTTGATCAAATGACCCCATGAAAGCTAAGCCTTTTAAATTGGTAGGATTGTTATCAGAAGAGAATCAATGGTTTCTTGGGTTTTTCGATCCTCAAGCTATGCAACAACAGAATTGACTTACTATTTCTTTGGAGTAAACTATAGAGAGACTACAGAAAATCTTAAAGCTGAACTTAAGTGGCGAGGAAGCTGGTGACATCTCAAATCAGGTTTCTCGTCTGATGGAAATTTTTTTAAAAAACACTGAGAGACTATTGACTGTTAGGCTTAATAATTATACAGTAGAAAGTAATCAAACTACTAGTTCCAGTTCTAAGTTGGGCTTATATAGAGTCAAAAGAAACTATACCACCCTCAAAGATCTTAAGGTCTAATTGAACAAACAAAACTCAAAATAAGGGAAATTTGCATGTTATCAATGGTCAGTTCTAGAGATTTGAGAGAAAAGCTTGATGCTAGAGATGGTCAGACACATCCCAGATTACACTTCCACCTTTTTTTTTAATGTGTGTGGTTTTTTTTAATTAATTAATTTGATTTGATTTATTTATTTTTTGGCTACGTTGGGTCTTCATTGCTGTGTGCAGGCTTTCTCTAGTTGCGGCGAGCGGGAGCTACTCTTCGTTGCGGTGCTCAGGCTTCTCATTGTGGTGACTTCTCTTGTTGCGGACCATGGGCTCTAGGCATGCGGGCTTCAGTAGTTGTGGCACATGGGCTTAGCTGCTCTGCAGCATGTGGGATCTTCCCGGACCAGGGCTCAAACTGGTGTCCCCTGCATTGGCAGGCGGATTCTTAGCCACTGTGCCACCAGGGAAGTCTCTACACCTCCACCTTGTCTTGAGTCCCATACTCATTCCCAGTTGCTGCTATAAAAAGGCACCCTGGGGTTGAATAGGAGACCCAATGATCTCCCATTTTTGTTTTTATTTATTGCAATTTCCTATTTGAGATTTGTTCTCTTTCTTTCTCTCTCTCTGAATATGTATATATATGAATATGTATATACAGGAATATGTATATATATAATATGTATATTTACAAAATTTGTTACTTTCAAGTGACCTTACGGAAAGACAGCATTAGAGAAATTGCTGCTTCTGCATTTTGTTGTTGAAAAAGATTAAACAGTTAGGAAAAATTACTGTCAGTTCCTGTGTACAGTGTCCGCTTGTCTGAGAGGGGACAGAAGACACATAGGATTACCTTTGATCTAACTGAATATTTCATTCACCACACTGATTATTTTTCACCCTTAAGGCCTTAAATAAGAATCTGGATTATATGGGACACGTTTCCTTGCCCAGCCCCACGCATAATTCTCTGAAGCAGATTCTCTGCAGTTATGGTTCAGAGTCACATTCCCTCTTCCATTCTTTGCAGCAGGGAAAATGTAAGGGTTAAGGGAGTGAAACACAGAGTGTTCTGGAAAAGCCACATATGTTTTCTCGTTATTCCTTATTATTGGAGTGCATATAGGTTTTGTGACAGTTCATCAGTCCTAAGCAGTTACCGAAGATAAAGCTGAAGGCTATCAGAACTGGGGTGGAAAAATTGGCTTCTGTTTCTTCTAGTAATAAACCAGCTTTTGATAATTCAACACCTTTTTCAGTCCAAGAAATACAAATCATTTACTTTAACCATTGCCACATTCCCTTCACTTTTCAGACTCTACTGAATCCACTCAAAGAGAACAGAAGAATAGCAACACTTCCAATTTGCGAATAAATCCCAATCAGTGGAATTCCTAACATTTGATCAGAGAACATGGGATATATGGAACATAGATTCTGAGTATATAATCATTTTGATTAACTTAATACTTCCTTGAATACTTAACCACAGCTGAGTTTGTTTGTTTTTTTCCACTTGCAGACCAGCGAAGTAAATACAGCCATCAATGCTGTGTGCTATTCCCTTGTCTTTTCACTTTGATTAGTTTTTGGTGTACTTATGTGTAAGGTGGAGGTAGTAAAATTCTTTGCCGTGCCTTCTTCATAGGTTGTCATGATGATCAGCTGAGACTATGAATAAGAGCTCTTTAAAAAGTAAAACTACTAACAACATAAATATAAGATGGTATTGTATTATTGTGGTTATTATTTTGGAGACAGTTGCTTAAAATGTATTTTTAGAATTCTTAGTAGAATAATTATTGTCAGGAAAACCTAAAATTTTCTCATTTCCAGAGATGGTTGCCACTACAATGTTGAGATGTTTTCATATCCTCTATAAAATGAAATGAGATCAGTATTTTGTTATTATAACAAAATTTACATTTTAATGAACTGAATGTATCTAGTAGTGTTTATATACCTTGGATTTGTTTTAACCGTAGTTAATCCTGGAGAAGAATTACCTCACATTTGTAAAGCTGGAGAATTTCGCTGCAGAAACAGACACTGTATCCAAGCTCGGTGGAAATGTGATGGCGATGATGACTGTCTAGATGGAAGTGATGAAGATTCAGTCAGTTGCTGTATGTTCTCCTTCAAGTTATGTTAAAACTTTCCAAGTCTTTGAGTGTGTGAACTATCAAAGCAGTTTGGGAAAATCTAAAAATATCATTCATGCAGATTGAACTTAGCTTTTTTTTTTTTTTTCAGTCATCCTTTCGTATAGAGATTAGACCTTAGATTATCTCCTTTGCATAGTTTTAAAGCACTGTTTTTCTCATCCTTCCCCATCTTTGAATACTACCATTTTGCTTGCTCCAGAAATTCTCTTCTTTCCTATTTTGTGCTGTCAGCGCCACCGTGCCATTGTTAAAAGGTTGCTATAGGAGACCCTTCGGATCTCTGAATTTAAAGATGTGGAAAATCAATTTAAACTCCCCCAAGGCAGAATTACTGGTACAGAAGGTCACGATCCACTCCATTGCTCCTTGGCAACAGAGCCTTGAAGATGATCCAAGGAAACAGACATGGGTTTGGAATATGTTATTACCTAACTTCACTGGCTCAGTACATAGTAGGAAACACATAGGGACACTCAGACTGTTAAAGAAATTAAAGGGTTGATTTTTCTCCCCTTTAGCTTCTATTTAGCTGTTTATCATTTGCTATAATAGGAATAGTTTCATATTTCTGGTAGGGATGAAGAAATGTCCTACAAATATGGAAGGAAAACAATTTGAGAAGCAGATTAAGTAAACTTTTGAAAATACATTTGAGAAGAATCACTACCTGAATGGTTTTGAGAGATATGAAATATTTTTATATGAAGAGAGGTATGTGACATTTATCTTTTGTCTTTCGATTTGACTTATATATATTATTTTTAAAAGAAAATGATTTTTTTTCAGTTAATACATTTTTTCAGTTAAAGTGGCTAAACTAATTGAGAGTTCATTGGCAACCCTCCATTTTCCTTTTTATTTCAATCAAGAATATAAAAATAAAGTTTTAAAGATTCCTTGTTAAGAATGAACAAAATTGGTTTGAGCATCTATGGCATACAATTTGGGGACAAAATTCCAAGAATATGGACTTCTAAAAATATTTTCAAATTGTATAAAAATACATAATACATAAATTGTAATTAATACATAAATCTAATACTACTTTCTCTTAATTTCCAAACATGGACTCTGACTTCAACATTATGAACTTCTTATTTTCAATCCTATTCCTATCTATTCTCTATAAAGTATGCCACAAGTAAAATGTTAAATACTAAATTGATAAAATTAGCCAAAAATTTTGGAGTGGGAGGAGCATTTCATCTAAGAGTAGATTTTTTCCCCTACTTTTTAACACTAACAATGTATTATTTATTTATTAATAGATCTTTATTGGAGTATAATTGCTTCACAATGCTGTGCTAGTTCCTGTTGTACACCAAAGTGAATCAGCCATATGCATACACATGTCCCCATATCCCCTCCTCTTGAGCCTCCCTCCCACCCTCCCTATCCCACTCCTCTAGGTGGACACAAAGCACCGAGCTGATCTCCCTGTGCTATGCTGCTGCTTCCCACTAGCTAACTATTTTACATTCGGTAGTGTATATATGTCGATGCTACTCTCACTTCACCCCAGCTTACCCCTTCATTAGATTAATTGCCTCATTCCTCATGACTCACAGTGTTTACTCACGGTTACAGTGAATGCTCCCTGCGTATCAGCTCCCTGCATAGTCACAGAGTGCACAAATAGAGCACAAATATTGCATCCCAGTATTTAGGAATCAGTCCTATAGGTCCCTGTTATCTGTGATTGTTCTTTTCATCAACTCATAAAGAAACTCATCTCCTCTATGAGTAGAGGGGGCATTACTACTGTTAACTGTAATATTAAAATTCCTAGTCAATATTTTTTTCTTTCATTATCTTTATCACATCACCCAAACCTACACCATGGCCTCTTCCTGGTGTCTTCTACTTTACATATAGTCCATATTCAATTCTATCAATAAATCTCATCTCTTTTACCTCTTAAGTAATTAATGTTTTATCCTTACCTCGTCTAAATCTTCACTGCATAAATTAGGCTCCTACCTGAGATGAATGCAGTGGGTGCCCTGCTGTTACTCCTGCCACTATTCTTCCCTTAACTAAAAAGCCCACTTCCCACCCTGCTTCCAGAGTGATATTTGTAGAATGAAATTTAATCTTGTCATTTCAATAACTGCATAACCAACAAGATAAATTCTAAAATCTGTTGACTCCACAGAAAGTACTTCATGTTATGTCTCACATTTACGTTTTTAGCTTTAAATGTCTATCATGTATCCAGTTAGCCTCTTTGTCCTTGTCATGTTGAACTACATGTAAATCTCTAAAAAATGTCCTTCTCTTTCTTCTGTGATATTGCATTGTCTGTTCCCAGTTATGATGTTCACCGTAGTTTACCATTACCTCCATAGGGAAGTCATTTTTGAACACCAAATATCTCCTTCGCGATACAGCCCAGTTGAGTTAAACATCTCTTGGATATTCTCTTATTATGGTAGTTGCCAAACCATATTGCAATTTTATGCTTACCTATTTGATGCATCTAATAGATGAGAAGACTTCCTGAGGAGACACACTATGACGTAGCATCTTTTTAGTCTCAGAGTCTAGAACAGCAACTAGCATGTGGATGAATGAATGACTGAATACATGGGGCAATGGAAAGCTAAACATCTCTGGCCACCTCCCAGCAGTATGGTGTCTTCTTTAAACATGCTTGATTCTGAGCAGCATTAGATTCCTGGGGTTCCATGGTTAATATTTCAGCACTGCATAATTCATTTCAGGGGATTATTTTTTATTCTAAGTACTCATAAGCTTCGACCTTGAATTCTGTTATCATTTTACTTCTCAACTCCAAATCACAAGACAATGGATTGTATTTGGTCCTCCTTTTTAACCTCCTATTTATAACACTGTGAAAATTGCAAGGTCTTTGATCAAGCTTCACTGAAGTGCTCATGCATAATGTTAATACTTTAAAATGTTGACCCTCTAATATATTGGATGACTTTGATCCTCCTGAGCAGCTATTCTTGCTAAAGTCCCTGAAGTGAGTAGAAAATGTTAATCATGCTCAAATACCAGAAAACATAAGGCCCTTTCTTCCTGTTTATTTATTTATTTTTTACTATGTATGAATAAAAACTTCCAAAAAGTGATAAAACCACTTTATCACTAAGGCTACTTTAAATAAATAGTGTTTTGTAGAAACTGACTAGAAAGGAATACACTTTCTATGCAATAGCATGATAAAATGGCTATTTTTCAAATTCTAAATAAAACTAGTACCAACATTTATTTTTATCATACAGAAGTGTAACTACTGGGCACAAGGAAAATTACTTCAGAAAGAAGGTTGAAGTGATGAAACAAATACTGAAGATCATGTCAATTCAGTTAGGAATTTAGCCTCCAGAAAGCAGGACAAGTAATCACAGGAGGTTAACTTTAAGATGGCCTCCTGTTGTGCTTAGATATTGGAGATTTAATCCTTAGCTGTGCTCAGCTTCCCATATGAGGGTTGGTCATGTCCTCAGTATATTTTGTGGGTGCATGTTTATTTGTTTATATTAGGGGAAAAGACTCATGATGATTATTTTTGTTATTAAAATTATTCAGGATCTTATATTTAGCATCAACTCCAGGTCACAAGTGATGCATTTTTATTTTTCGAATTTTCTTTCCAGTCCCAGAAAACATTGAGCAAAACATAACAAAATTAGGCTTATTTAATGTTTCAAGAAGTGGATGTGCAGTTTAAAAAAAACACAAATATTTCTGATATATGATTAAATTATTTGACACATACTTGTTGCATTCCACATTAAAATTTGAGGTTAATTTTCAATGTTTTTGGTAAAACTGAAGTTCAATCGCCTATTGTGATAAGTGACGGGAAAAGAGACTTAGCGGATGTAGTTGGTTTTACTTGAAGACATGAAAAATGAGTATATTCCCTTTTATCTGAACTTTAATTCCTTGATATTTTCTGTAAAACTACTACATTTTAACAGAGCCTAGAATGTTATTATTTTGTATAAAATATGAGACAGTGAATGACAGAAGATATAGATTAATTATACTATAATATTATAATTACCATAAAGTTTCCATGACTGTTACTTAAAATAATCATAATTTTATCCAGTTTTAAATTGTTCAGCTTACTTCTCCTCTCCTCCCTGCCTCACCCCAGTCAATCATAGCTGTCCTGATGATCAGTTTAAATGCAAGAATAATCGCTGTATCCCCAAAAGATGGCTTTGTGATGGAGCTAATGATTGTGGAAGTAATGAAGATGAATCCAATCAAACTTGTGCAGGTAAATGTTTGCTTGGATATATACATAAATCTCCTCCAAAGTTAGTCTCCATAGAAATGCAGGTCAATGCCTTGAACTAAGCTGACTTTCCTAGTGCTGATGATCTGATTTTTGCAGTAGTAAATGAATTCAGAGTTTGATGCCACAAAGGCTAGAATACAAATTTTCTTCTACTTAATCTTTGGGTATGATTCTGCTTTCCAAAGTAATCTGGCACTTTATCTATTCATATGAGTTGACTGTTGATACACTACTTGGACAAGACTTGTCCCTGCTAAATCTTACTTGGCAATGGAGGAAGAAGTTTGTGAGTATACTGTGATGTAGGCCATCTCACATGGAGAACTACATTTTTTTTTTTAAACCTTGAAAAAATAATTTATGTATTTTATTTAGTCTGCTGTAGAATACCTCTGTAACTTGTTTTCTGTTCCTGGCATATTATTAATGTGGGATAGTTGCTTTTTTTTTTATAAAGTTCCAAAACCACTAAGCCTATTTATATTTCCATGTAATTTATCCCATTGCAGTAAATCTTTGAATCCCTAGCTACATTCTCATTCTATGTGATTTTTAAAGGAGGATTAGGGATTGACTAGCTAGTTATAGTAGTAAAACTGAAAATGCTATGTATAAGAGCAAATAAAACAATCAATCCTAATTAGTAAGATTTCTAAGCCACTCCAGGCCTTCAGTTCACTAGAAAATAGAACGCCACCTGCTTGCACCTCGAGTGCCACTTTAAGTGACGGCTGCTGAGTTTGCCACTCACTGCTAGGTCTTCTTGTCAGTATATTTATGATAACTATTATGGTCACTGTACACCTTTACAAATTGAATAAAAAGAGCAAAGAGAAAAATAAATATGGCTTTTAGCTTTGAAAACTATGTTGTCATGTTACAACGTATTTCCATTTTGTTTTACCAAAATGAATAGGTCATATGGCTCATTATATTGGAAAAATATAGCAAATTCATTAGGTGATTTCCCTGGCTGGGCCATTTCTATACATTTCTAGATATAGGTGTGTACATGGATATCCTAGATAAATTACTTCCCGTAAGGGGATTATTTTGTAATTTACTCCACTATCCTGTATGCCTTTGGCATTGTGGCTACTTTAAAAGAATATGCTTTCCTACCAGAAGCCAATTTTCTATTGTTTCTTTGGGATTTATCCTTCATGGATCTAATTCGATAAATATTTATCACAGCACTGGGGACAGATGAGGAAAAATACATAATACCTTCCTTTAAGAAGCTAAGAGCTAAGGTGAGGAGAAAGACATGTAAACAGGCTGCTCCCATGCAGTATTCAAAGTGCTAAGTTGACCCTCAAATGGGAGCACGTAAAGGAACAACTAATTAGTCTTTGGCTATCTTGGAAGGCCTCCTGAAGGAGGGGATGTCTAAGCTAAGCCTTACCAAAAAAAAGCTGAAGAAAAATGACTAAATAACAGTTCAAGTCATTTAATTAGGAAAAATAATCTGATAAAACCATGTGTTAACAAGATTGTGGAAAAAAGGAATCATCATGCATTCTTGGTGGATAAATTGATTTTCTACATTGTAAAGCAATTTGGCCAAATCCAATAAATGTGAAGATGTGCATACCTTCAAGGCTATAATTCTGTTTCTAGGTTTATACTCCAATACCTATGCACGTAGAGATGCGAATAAGAATTTCATTGCTTTAACACTGGTAATAGTGAGAAATTAAAACAAGCCAAATGCCCGTTACAGGAGAAGGGAAATATATACATGTCTCTCCATATATGCACATGTTATACATATATATATTCACTGTTATATTCACATAATAGTATGTTATTCATAATTAAAATGAAAAATAAGAACTCAAATATCAACAGGAATTAATTTTAACAATGTTAACCAAAAAAATTGCAGAATATAAACAATTCAGTGCCATTCATATGAAATATGAAAATACAAAAGAGTTCTGTATGTACTTATTGATTTACAAATGTATAAAAATAGGAATAAAATATGTATGGAAATGAAAAAAAAGAAAAATTAAGGATAGTAGTTACCTTTCTAAAAGAGAGAGGGAAATGTGATTGGGAAAGATTACAAAGGGGACTTCAAATGTAACTACAATACATAATTTTTTAAATAAAACAAAAAATCTGTAGCAAATATAGAAAAATATTGACTTGATAGAGCTATATGATGACAAACAGGTATTAATGATATCATTCCCGATACTTTTCTAGATGATAGAAATATTTTACTAAAAGAGCAATGAGTGCTTGATGAGCACAGATTGTGGAGGGTGAGGTGAAGTCCGTAGAGGGTGGAGGGTTGGAAAGTGTCCCTAGAAGGGAAACGGCATATACAAAGCGGGCAGAACAGAGCTAATAGGCAGGGCTTGGGAGTTGTTCTCCATCAACAACAAAATGTTTGTGCCTACTTTTGAGGGAGACCCAGAGGACAAAGATGAGAAGTACTTAGATTTGAATTTTTTCTTTTCCCCATAGTAATCATGATGATCTGTGGCTTCATGCCTAGGCCATTTCAATCCGGCTTTTTTCCCACAGCATAGAACTCTGGTTTGATTACATAATATTTGTTCTTCTCATACCCCCCACAAATTTTAACTAAATTCAAACTAGACAGACAGGATTGCGTTAAGAAAACCTGGTGTATTAAAAAAATCAGACTTTTTTACAAGAGAAACTGAAGAGTATATTCTTATATGACATAGGTTTTGTTTAAATGGAATGCTTTGATTAAAATACAGCACAGGGGGCTTCCCTGGTGGCGCAGTGATTGAGAGTCCGCCTGCCAATGCAGGGGACACGGGTTCGTGCCCCACTCCGGGAAGATCCCACATGCCGCTGAGCAGCTGGGCCTGTGAGCCATGGCCACTGAGCCTGCGTGTCTGGAGCCTGTGCTCCGCAATGGGAGAGGCCACAGCAGTGAGAGGCCTGGGTACCGCAAAAAAAAAATATAGCACAGGTAAAGTTTAGGAACAATGTGTTAAGCTCTGTTCTTCTCCCCCTCCTTGCTGTTCCTGTGCATTGTGGGATTTCTCACTGCTACATGACTGCATAATTAGTCATGGGAAGCATAATTAGTAATGTGTAGAAAAAATTCACATTGTGACAGTGAATTTCTGATTCACTGCTAAATAAACAATTCCACTGAGGAGGTGTAAACTTCCTCCTCATTAAAGCAGCATTAGGTACAAAATTAGAGTCCTCTGGGGCTGCTCTGCTAATCTCACCTCCAAACTAACTCAGAACTGATGGGAACAAGAACTGAGAAAGTAAAGGTTGTGTCTTCTTGATACATATCTAGTGATTAAAAGGTGATAATTTAGTCAATCTGATTATATCATATAGACAGATAGTACTTGTAGATTTATGGAATGAAGCATCTTTCTTATCTGAAATCAGTTAAATTTGCCTGGTAGACTAAGCAGATCATTTTCTCCATGATTAGAAAAGACAATGAATTCATATATTTTATAATAAGCCAATAAATACTCTTAGAAATAAGGGGTCATATAAGTTGTTCAAGCATCTGAGTTAATGAAGTGACACACAAATTCCTGTCCCATAACAATGTGAGGTAGGTCATACATGATGTGAGATAGGTTTCTAGGAATCCTTTCTCATTCATCTCTCTAATCAGCATAGCAGTCCTGATGAAAGAAGACAATCTGAGAAAACTTGCTAGAGTTAAACCCGAATGACTAGGAGAGTGATATAAGGACATCGAACAGAAAAACATTGTATTGGAAATTTTAATATACTCTAATTATGGGTCAGTTAGAGTTTAATGGAGATGAAAATATATAATAATATCTTTTTTTTAAAGCAAGAAACACTGAAGGAATAAAATAGGCAGGAAATGAGGGAGGAAAGGAGAGATTTAGGAAAGAAAGAAATGTAGTGAGAACAAAAGAAATGAGAAAGGGTGGGAAAGAAGGAAGGAAGGAAGGGAAGGAGGGAGGGAGGGAGGAAGGAAGGAAGGAAGAGGGAGAGATGGAGGAAAGACAGGAGGAAGAATTGAAAACTGTCTTATTAAAATTCTCTTAAAACTCAAAAGGTAAAAAGTATTTACTGCAACCAGTGAAATGATACAGAGACATGTAAGAAAAAAATTAATAATCTGTCTCATAGCTCTATGCCCTCCCCTTCCCACCAAGTAAACCAAAGCCAACATCTTCACGCTTCTATAGGCCAATACAAATATATACTTATTTTTTTCCAAGTAGGCATGGTTTTGTTAAAATTACCTAGGAACTTTGTTGATTTAGCCTAAATGTTAGAGTAATTTAGCAGAAAATCCATAGGGTTAACAAAATAAAATAATACAGGAATATTGAACCCTACTTTAAAATTTCAACATTGAAAACTTCAGAATCATATGTTTGTTGGGCTCCTTAAACTCTGTTAATCTAAAGCAACTTATTTGTAAAAAGGGAAAAATCAGATATTACATAAAATATTTTAGATTCAGGGCCCTTATCCACATAATCAAAGCAAAATACATACTGTAACAATTTTCCTGGTCTTTCTAATTATAGCCACTGAGAATAGAAACACTATATCCAATCTAATGTAACAAATCAAGCCAGAAATGTTTCATTTGTTTTTCTCAAGTTATCCTTTAAATATTCACCAAAATAGGTTTACATCTTTACATAGCAAGTACACTTTTCTTAAAGGAAATAACTAGTATATGACTTTTAAGAAATTATTTTAAATGACCTCTGAAACCCTAATTTATGGAAACCCATTCTACTGTGTTCAGATGACTTTGACCATACTCTATTTTATACCAGCCATCAGTATTAAAGTTCACAGGGTGTTTTGATGAAATAGGAACACATCCTTCTGACTCTCAGGCCCAGGAAAAAAGAGGACATCTATAAACTAAGCAGTGTTCTCTAATCATAGCCACAGGAACTCAGACCCTAATTGTTCCACAACTGTCCAATCTTTATCTCACCCAAATATTGATAGGTCTGAGTGTCCCCCTTCCCAACATTTCCCACTCTTTCCTTTGGTCCAGTAAAAAGAAGGAGTGCTGGTATACTGATAACTCAGGAAAACAGGTTTGTAGCTCAGAGTAACAGAAGGAAAAAAAAAAAAGAAAAACATTTAAAAATAAGTATGTGATTTGCAGAGACATGGAAGGACCTAGAGATTGTCATACAGAGTGAAGTCAGAAAGAGAAAAACAAATATCATATATTAATGCATGTAAGTGGAATCTAGAAAAATGGCATAGATGATCTTATTTGCAAAGCAGAAATAGAGTCACAGATGTAGAGAACAAACATATGAATACCAAGGGGGAAAGCTGGGGTGGGGGGGGGATGAATTGGGAGATTGGGATTGACGTATATATACTACTATGTATAAAATAGATAACTAATGACAACCTACTGCATAGCACGGGGAACTCTATTAGGTGCTCTGTGGTGACCTAAATGGGAAGGAAATCCAAAAAAGAGGGGATATACATATATATATGGCTGATTCACTTTGTTGTACAGCAAAAACTGACACAGCAGTGTAAAGCAACTATACTCCAAAAAAATAAATAAATAAAAATAAGTATGTGACAAACTAAGACCCGGGAGAAGAATTAAGGAAGCTATCTAGGCTCTCATGCTTTCAAAAGTTGATCTGATCATAATAGAAAAAGGCAATCAAACCCCTTGTAGAACATAACCCCTTCACTGAATAATTTTAAAGCACTGCCTTCGGCTACCAGAGAAAGCAATGTTCCCTGTGTGTGTTCACTGAAAACCTTAAGAGAGCCCAAAGCAAAGTTCATTAGTATACTTTGATTAAAAAGTCATACGTTTTGGGGGCTTCCCTGGTGGCGCAGTGGTTGAGAATCCGCCTGCCGATTCAGGAGACACGGGTTCGTGCCCCGGTCCGGGAAGATCCCACATGCTGCGGAGCGGCTGGGCCCGTGAGCCATGACCGCTGAGCCTGCGCGTCCGGAGCCTGTGCTCCGCAGCAGGAGAGGCCACAACAGTGAGAGGCCTGCATACCACAAAAAAAAAAAAAAAAAGTCATACATTTTTATATAACTGTGCTTAAAAGTAAGCTTTAAAAAATCCATTTTAAGGCTAAATGTATGTTTTAGAAAATGTTTTCTGCATTGTTGAACCATACTTGAAATCATTTGGAGATCAAGAAATAAATGCATTGAAAATGTTAGAGGACAAAGACAATTCTGACCCCATAATTGGAAACCAGTTACCCTGATAGCTCCAACTCCTTCCTCCTACATTGCAGCAAGTTTCTTGATTTATTGGAAAAGGCTATGCAAAATTGTTTTTCGTTAATTAAAAGTTGGATGAAATTTAATTCAGCCATATATTCATAAGCATGTGCTGGGCAAAAATTGTAAAATAATGAATTCATAGCTTCGTTTATGGAAGTGTGTGAGGATTACAGAATATCTTGTCACTTAGCATTCATTTTGATTGAAGGGCAAAGCATGTGAACCTTAGAAAAGGCAGGCAAGCTGGCATTACCAAAAATTTAATAAAGGTTTATTTTAAAAATATGTAATAGAGCAATGTAACATCTTATGTGTGAAAGGGTAATTGCATGATCTGTTTTATCCTTAATGTTGTTCAAAAGGCCTCTAAATTTATTCTTTGTACCTTAATTGATCATTTTAGCCAGAACATGCCAGGTGGACCAGTTTTCTTGTGGAAACGGGCGCTGCGTTCCCAGAGCATGGCTGTGTGACCGGGAAGATGACTGTGGGGACCAGACCGACGAAATAGCATCTTGTGGTAAGTTGTGAGTGAAACATGCTATTAGTGGAGATGGTATCAAACAGAAGATTCTATCACTATAATCTCTCTTAAAAGGCTATTTATTTCTCTATAAATACAAGTTGACAAGGCAGAAGATCTGTTACTTTTTATTACTGCCTTTTGGGCCTGAGTGTGTACTTTAATGATAACTGCAGAATATGTCCCATTCATGAGGCAGTAACCATATCCTTGGCTAAAATAAATGGATCCAAACATTGCAGATTTTAGTAGGAGGTGGTTATTATTAGGCTAACAGGACATTCTCAAATGTTCATTATTAATCTTATGTCTATAATGATTAAATTTTTCAAACTGAATAGCTCATCAAGTGACATTTGGAGTAAATGAGGAGGACATGTTTCTTGTTTGTATGCATGTTATACTCTTGGAGCAATAAACTATACAGGCTGAGAATACATAGTTGGTAAACCATTTGTTTCATTTCTATAGTTGTATAATTCTGAAGGACAAAATTTTTATTAGTTTAAAACGTTTTTTATTAAGAACAAAATTCCTAATCACTTTCCACTGATCGTCCTACTTTTGAAAACAATAAATATTTATTATTACATAAAGTTGCAAATTTAATTACCCCCATTTGTACCCATGTATCAGGAGGTTGTGTTATCATTTGTCTCAGTAATGTATAGTGAAACATAGTAAAGGAATGAACCAGGTTTTCTAAGGCTTGTACTTTATTTCAGGCATGGCTATGGATTTTTAAAATTACTGTGGGGAAACATAAGTTAGACATGCATAGCACATTTATTAAAATAGAATACAATTGTGTATATATTTTTAATAATTTGACCCCATGTTATAATATTTCTAAGAGTAGGGAAATAAGAAGACAGTTTTGTAACCCTTCAATTTAAATGGCTCTGTTTAGGGCATGCATTCTCTGTTTACCTAAAATTTTATTTTTTAAATGTTTTTTTATACTAGACTAAGTCGCTGTAGACATTTGAGTTTATAGCCTCTGATAAAGTAAAGATAAAGTAAGTATTACTAATTGACAGTTGACATTGTAAAGAAGATAGTAGAGATGTTGCAAAAAAAAAAAAGCAATAGAGAATCATACAATTAATTGTACATTTTACATGTAGAATTTCCAAAGCCTGTGATTGAACAGTGTATCCTCTCTCTTTTCCAATGTCCAGACCAATCATGTGGCTTCTAGACAGCTCTATTTTTTAGAAAACCTTAAATGCTTTTCTGTTCTTAGTATCTCCATCCACAGTATACCAGAAAGGTAATGAGAAACCTGAAAACATTAAATACAGAGAAACCCTGGAATCAAAGTCCCAAGTCAGATAAGAAATGCCATGAAAACAAAATAGACTAAGAAAATACATAATGAGCTCTTTAGAGAATTTCGATTAAGACTTTGAGCTGACTTATTTTGAGTAACAGGTCTAGAGTAAGACTTTTTTCTTTATTTTAATGATAACTTAATTGAATCAAAGGAGAAAAACATTACCCTAAAATTTCAATAATAATAAAAGTAATTATGCCAGCAAACCAACATAATTTTCATGAGGGGAGGGGAAAAACGGGTCAGAGGGAGTCCAGACACATACTTTCTTACTGAATCTTTACAACAAATCTATTAGAAACATATTACTGTCCACGTTTTACAGTTAAGGGAGTCAAAACTTAGAGACATGAGTAACATGTGTGAGATCACAAAACTAGTAAAGAGCAGGACCAAACCATGAACCCAAGTGTGCTTGAAACTAAAACTCAGCCATTTCAGGTTGACCTTGTTTGGGAGCCAAGGACAGGGTGCAAATAGGGGGCAGATAATGCCATTATATTATACATATCCATAAATATCTTATTTAAATGCACATCCACCTAGTGAGTTTTATTCATTGGTGTGTTGGTAAATCTTTCAACATCTCCTAGTGGAGAGGAGCCCTGATCTAGTGTTTGCCTATTTTTGTGGTTTAAATACTTCCACCAATGCCAATATCAGGTTGCCAACATGACTCTCTGAATGTAGAATTGGGAAAAGATGTGCATACCAATATACAGTATTTCTGTGGTACAGATAAAATTGACATAAATAACTTCAAAAGCAAAATAATTATAAAATTATGAACCTTGAGTATTAATTACCCTTGTTTGCAATGTTATTTAATTATAAATTTATATTTATTATTATTTAAAATAATGGCTGTGTGCTTAACAACTGACTCATAGAATGCTTGAAAATTTAAGAATCAGCTCTGCAAGCTGGTACAGATGCCTCCAGTACACCACAGGATATGTACACATTATGAAATTTAGTTGTCAAATAGTATAGTTCTGAAATACAGAAATTTTAGAGAATGTCAGTAAACCACATGGGTTAGTCTCAGCACCGTTTCTTCTTTACAGCATAAGAAACCTGTTTCTCTCCAAACATGTTCCTCTCTTTCATAACATACATTTATCTCTCAGATTGTCATTTTAACTCAAAATCTATGTCAATAGAGAAGCTGATAGTGAAGCTCTGGTAGGCACAGTCTCACTTTTAAAGTTGTAAGGGAGAATGGCCTGAATTTCTGTCATAACAGAAATTATCTCTGCACTGAATACAGAATCACAAAAAAATTGTAAATTGTTTACTTCACTGCATTTATAAAAAAGCAGTCACTCTACTTGGCAATAATCCAGAAATAAATATAGATTTAGCTAATTTTCAGTTTTAATAAGCATCATTGTAAAATTTGGACTGATCATATTTCACTTTTCCGTTTAGTGTTAGCCAAGTTCCCATAGATTTAATCCAGCTAGAAGACTGCAATCATTTTTTTTTTTTTTACACTTCAGCTCCATGAACCACCTCTGTTATGTTTAAAAACTACTGTTGACACTGAAAAGAATATTAAAATTTGGCTTTAAAAACATGAGAAACCTATGATTAGAAATGTTTCTGGTAGTAATTAGGAGCTGAAGGTACTGTAACGGAGGGTCAAATTTTCAGTGGAATTCACTGTCACCTGTTTACAAACCTAATTCATTCTAGTTACATTTGCCTTTATAAATTAATTGCACATTTTAGGTTGAGATTATATGTGGGCAAGCACATAACTAGGAAGGCCCTTGAGTATTCTCTCTTAATCTTTAAAGAATCTTTTAACTTTTTTAGTAGGTTACCTGTGCAGAAAGGAGAATCTGTAATTTGATGCCGCAAATGACAGAGGAAATGTTAAAATTGTGAAGTTTGTCTTAGAAGTATGTCAAGGAACTAAATGGTCAGTCTCATTTCAAGGATAGGATTTAACACTGGCTCTCAACTTTAGCTGTCAATTAACAAATCACTTGAGGAGCTTTAAAATTACCTGCCCATGCCTCACCCCAGGCTCCTTAAATAAAAATCTCTGGGGATAGGACCCAAGAATCAGTATTTTTAGTGCTTAACAAGTGGTATGAATAGACACTCAAGTTCAAGTACCTTTAAGGCACCAGTTATCACCCTTGAGCAAGCATGGAATCTCTGGAAGGCTCATTAAAAAACAGAATGCTGGGCCCCATTTCCAGGGTCTCTGATCCAGTAGGTCCTGGGTGGCGCCTAAGAATTTACGTTTCTTACAAATTTCTAATTGATGTAGATACTCATGCTGCTAGTCCAGAGACCACACTTTAGGAACCACTGACTTAAGGGAACCGCCATTCATATTTGATTTTATCTAACATATACTTGATGACATAATTATGTTTATATGTGCAGAATTAATTTATGATGGGAGCAATTATCCAGATAAATATCATTCCATCTCCAAATTAAAGCATTAAATATAAGGATATTTCATGATTAAATATAAGAATATTTCAAACAAACTTGCATTTTTACCCCTTGGACAATTTATAGTCAAAAACAGTATAGTTGTTTATTTTAAAATTTAGATTAACAATCTTTGGGTTGTTCTATCTTCCAGGTATCTCCATATAGCTTACATTTATTATTATTTTTTAATAAATATGTCTTGATGTGAGTTGGTAACTTCTGATCTGTTCAAAAGATTTAACTTTGGAAAATACCTAAAGTTTATTAACAGATTGAAAGATAATTCAATGGGGTATAAATAAAAATCCACTAAGATTTGCAAAGTTAATATTATTCCATCTTATGGATCTTTTATCTTTGAAGATAGTAGAATTCTGTCTCATGTACTTGGAATTTTACCTTTAAGTATACTTGTAATTTTACTCTATGTAATTAAGGAGCAAAGAATATCAGAAAGAGAATTGGCAAGTATGAGACACAAACAGAAGAGAGAGAGAGAGCTATCAAAAAGAAATCATTTCCGGGTTAAATCAGCATAAATTGTATCAAAGATATTTTCAACTATATTATTAGAAAAACAAAGTTCTTGATTTTAAGTATAGTATTATTATTTGTTTAATTACAAATAATACAAAGAAAAACTGGATATATGTGTAATAATTTTAATTAATGGGAATTATTAACCCAGTGGAGTACTGATAAAATATAATAATTGTCAGGAACTGCTTTGCCATTCTTTAGTAGCATCCTGGCAGACCCAGTGACCCTGGTAACTTTTTGTTTCTATAACTTGATTCAACCCATTTTAAAACTCCAGTATTGGGGCTTCCCTGGTGGCGCAGTGGTTGAGAGTCTGCCTGCCGATGTAGGGGACACGGGTTCATGCCCCGGTCTGGGAAGATCCCACGTGCCGCGGAGCGGCTGGGCCCGTGAGCCATGGCCGCTGAGCCTGCGCGTCCGGAGCCTGTGCTCCGCAACGGGAGAGGCCACAACAGTGAGAGGCCCGCGTACCGCAAAAAAAACCTCCAGCATTATATCTTAGTCAAAGCTTTCTCCTCCCCATTGCCAGCTAGACTTGAGGTTCTAGGACCTTGGATGAGAGGGGAATGTGTTCTGTTTTTTCACTGTCTACTTCTCCTCTCTTTACTAGCCTTAGCTCTTCAGGAAGAGGGGAAAGATGGAGGAGATAGGTAACATCTTTTTAAGTAGGTCTAGTGATAATCTTCTCTCTGCTTCTCTGCATGTCATAGCCCTCTGACACATGAAAAATGCACCTCTCTTGAAGGGCTCTTATGTGAGATTTTCTGAGAGACCTGAGGTGTCACCCCTCTTCAGAGTTCCTTGAACTTTCTCTTTTTTCTCTGTTTTCTCTTCTTTTCCCTTCTTCAGAGTTCCCTCACATCTAGACCTAGATCTCTTTTATCCCCATCACAGATGGTATACCTCATAGTCTTAAGTTGCTAGAATTCCCTGTGCCTGGTGGGCATCTTCTTGGTTGCATTACCAATATGACAAAAGAAGTTTTGCTATCCTTTGCTGGGTCCACTTTATTTTTCATCTCCCAAATGTGAGCAGGCTGCTCTCCTAATGACCCATCTCTTAGACCTGCCACCACTGTCCATTTTTTCTTCTTCTTCTCTAGACAGGGTAAAATGATCAGTCTACCTCTTGAGCAAATACAATCAGTTCTCTTTTCTTATACACCCCAAAATTGTCATGAATGATTCTCATGGAGTCTCTCATGAAGCTACACAGTCTGAATCTGTAACTTTGTCCACAGGATCACTCTTTAGATAACCAAAGGCACATGATGTCAACCTAGACTTTCTCTTTTCTAAGTTAAACACAACACTTCCTTCAAATTTTCTTACACGAACATTTGTGGGCTCTTTCCCTACCCATTACCCTATTATGCATATGCTTGGATTTTTAATGACCTTAGTAAAATTAATGCCCTAAAACAAGCAGTTGATGTTCAATGGGTACAGAGTTTCAGTTTTGCAAGATGAATAATTCTAGAGATCTGTTGCACAACAATGTGAATATAATTATCACTATATAGTTAACACTACTGAACTGTATACATAAAAAATGGTTAAAATGGTAAATTTTATGTGTTTTTACTGCAATTTTTAAAAAAAGTCATGGCCTAGAATTGAACAGAACATAGTATCTCATATGTGGTATTTATACAACAGATTATAGTGGGCTTATTACCTTCAGTAATATAGATTCTAGGCTTCTGTTAAGATAGTCTTAGATGGCAGCCTTATCATGTAACTCACATGTTGAGATCCCAGTCAATTAAAATATCTAAGCTTTTCATATAGACTAGATCACTCCTTTGGAGTACTTCTAATATTTATATTTCAACATTCTTTTAAGTTTTATTTTGATAGTCTTCTGATTCTTCCTTACCTACATATTTTAAAATACGTGCATGGGTGAGGTCCTTTCCGTTTCATACTGTCACTCTTAGACCTCCCTTCTCTGATGACTCTTAACCTTTCATCCAATTTTGTAATTTTGAATCCGTAATGCTAATGATGTCTTCCAGTTTTGTGTAATTCAGAGATTTGATAAGCATAACTTTTCAGGCTGTAACCAAATCGTAGTGACAAAGACATGAACCTTTTGGAAAGCAATTAAAAAACATCCTGGGAAAAACTGATCCAATAATTAAAACTCTGTGGATACAATTTTTAATCAAGTACTCATCCACTTAAATTTATGTCATCTCATCTTGCATGCATGATACTTTCATTTATCATCATAAGACTTCTCAAAAATTTTGCTAAAAAGACGGGAACACTCTGTTTATAGAATTCTTATGATATATACTTACCTGAAAATTGTAGCAAATAATTAAAGTTAGTTTGACATGAGTTAATTTTATTTTACTCATGAGAAAACAGTCTCTTTAAAAATGCTGACAAAAAAATGTTTCAACAAATTCATTCTAAAATTATAGTCATAGATATGTGTAAACTTCACCTCTCTATAGTTTACAAATTTTCACTCATTTTTGGAATTGGGACAATATTATTTACCATTTTCCAGTTTTTATTCCTCTTTCCCATCTTCCACTTATTTCAAAAAGACTGTCAATATTCTGAGATTAAAAATGTTTGATGTTTTATTACTTGTTTGATAACTTGTCTCAATATGACGATAACCATTTTTAGAAATTAGGTAATATATTTTTCTCATTTCTTGGACTTAGAGCTTTAATTTCCTCTCATTCTTGTTTGTTCTTTACTCTCCAATCTGGCAATAATTACTTTTATTAAAATGATGGAAACCAAAGAAATGGAAAAGTTCTTTTTCCTGCCTGTATCTTTCAAATGTATGCTTTGTATCCCAGGTGGTCTTGTTCTGTTTTTTTCTTGTTCCATACATTTATATTTAAACATTCTTATTAGTTTTGTTTAGAAATGGTATGCAGGCTTCTGGAAATTGTCTTCCCATTATTCTTAGGTATGCGACATGCTTTTGGATTTGTCTCGGCTTATGATTCCCTTTTTTGCACATACTTGACTGATAAGGCTCTGTATGCAGAAAAGGGGGAGGAGGTTAAGCAAACCTTGATGGAGTATATTAAAAGCCACAAGCAGAAATAATTAAAAACAGCTTTTAGTTCCTTGACCTAACTCAGCATTCCCCCAAATTCTTGCTTGAGAATATGAATCACCTTGGGTACATATTACTGATAAAGATCCCCAGGTTTCTACCTGCCTTCCGCAAAGATTCCCCATTCAATAGGTCTTGCATAGAGTCCAGGAATCTGTATTTTGGGAAAATCACCTCATGTGATTCTTATCCCAAGATAAGACCGGAGAATATAAACTCTGTGATTTCAAATTCTCTACAAATAAGAATTTGATAGTGCTACTGCAATGAATTATCACAAACATAATGGCTTAAAACAACAGAAATTTATTCTCTCACAACTTTGGAGGCCAGAAGTCCAAAATCAAGGTGTCAGCAGAGCCTCCTTTCAAGGGAATCCTTTCTTGCCTCTTTCAACTTCTGTTGGCTCCTGGCTCTCCTTCGCTGTTCCAGCATAACTCTAATCTCTTGTCTCCATCTTCACAGATTCTTCCCTGTGTCTCTTTCTCTTTCTCCTGTAAGGACACCAGTCACTGGATTTAAGTTCCAGCCTTAATCTAGGATGATCTCATCTCAAGATCCTTAATTTAATTACATGTGCAAAGACCCTATTTCTAAATAAGGTCACAACCATATGTACTAGGGTTTAGGATTGGACATATCTTTTTGATCCATACAGTTCAGTCCACTGCATCTGGGGAACTTTATTATGCCCTATACCACCAATTGAATTATAATGGAGGCTCAGGTATAGGGAGTTTTAAAAGCTGAACAGGTAATTCTAATATGCATCCAGGTTTCTGGAATACCCTCCTAATACCTATTAATTTAGTCCCTGCCTCCTGGTTAACTTCTCACCAAATCTCTCTATAATATTACTCCAATCCTCAAATTCTCTTGCTTTTCCTTTGTATCTAGAGCTCTGCACTAACAGAATTAATTTGCTGGCTCACTAGCCACTGGGCAATAATAATTATAACCGCCTCTATGGTGCTGACAGAAACGCAGGCCTTTAAATCTATCAAAAGTAAACATGAATTCTTCAGAGATTTCAGCAGCATTGATTTCCTCATTGGTTATACACACATTGTATATACATATACACACATATATATGCACACACATACACACACATATATGCATATACTCAAACATATATATAAATGTATAATCAGAATCAAATGAGATAATATATGCAAGATCTAGATAGTACTTGGTATCTGGTATCTAGTAGTCATCCAATAGAAGATTTCTTTTTCCTTCCTTTCAAATAATTTTCTATTCTCAAATGAGAATAGATAGATAGATAGATATTCTCAAATGGAAATATATATTTTCAACTGGAGTTAGAGTTGGCCCAATTGAAATTAGTTCAGAAAATAGCAGTATTTCCAAATCCTTATTTTCTAATATTAAATTTAGTGTTTTGAAAGATGTCAGGTTGAAGTCCTATATTGATCCAGGAAACATCATTTCTATAATGCTGAGTTGGCATTCTGCAAACAGAAAGCTGTGTACATATGCCAATATTTGAATCACAAGTTGCTGTTTATTGCTATGACAAGATCTTTTCTAACATTTGAGCAGATCATAGGTGGCTGAAGTTGGGACCCTACCCCAGGGTACTCTGCCACAAAGCGGTCAGGATGTAACTTCTGTGAGTCCTCCTGAGCCAGCATCCTTTTCAGAGCCTCATCCTTTTCAGAGCCTCAGCATCCTTTCAGATCCTCCTGAGCCAGCATCCTTTTCAGAACCTCATCCTTTATTGATCTGCTCTCCAAATATTGTGACATCAGCTTTTCAGTTCTCTAGAGTTCACCAAGTCAGGTGTTCTCACCTGCTATGTTCTAGATGCCTGGGTCATAAGAGAAGACAAAAGGCAGAGTTTCTGTTACAGGTTAGGGGAGAGAAGAAAAAAAAAAAAACATACCTCAATCAGCAAAAAGACAAATAAAATAATTAAAACCTATGACAAGTGCTATGAAAGAAATAAGAAGCTAATGACATTTTAACCTGATGTACTTATGTGTGAATTTTCTAAATATTGATGCATTTTTATTAGCAAAAATTTATACATATCCTCTTCTTTAATATGTATAAATTCTCACACAGGAGGACTGTGTCCTTATATGGTACTGAAATTCTAGGTTCAATATATGTCCATAATCTAGTCCATCTCTATCCCTATTTTGTATATAATTACATATATTTGTGTGTGTGCATAGACACACACTTAGCTTTAAAAACTCAGATAATATATAAAACAAAAAAAAAAAAACTAGTAGTTACTTTACTTCACCCTTTTCACCAACTCCAGTGGCAACCGTTTTTAACTCTTAGCCAAGTTTTCTGGTTACTATTTCCATTTTTTCAGTAAAATGTTTAACCACTATTTCTTGATTTCCCAAAATTATACTTGTCTTTTGGCTTCCTCTTAACTAGAATATTCTGTAAGTTAGTTTTAAATTAAAGCTGTATAAGTAAGTTAAAGTTGTACAACTTTAGAAAATAATGTGTTGTCATAATAATATAAGAAGTTGTTACCTCATGATGTAGTTAAAACCAATGAGAAACTATTGAGAGAGTGGGAAAGGGAAAGTGTGGAGTACAAAAAGAAAGTGAAACTCTCTTTTTTTTTTTTTTTTTTTTTTTTTTTTTTTTTGGTGGTACGCGGGCCTCTCACTGCTGTGGCCTCTCCTGCTGGGGAGCACAGGCTCCAGACGCGCAGGCCCAGTGGCCATGGCTCACGGGCCCAGCCACTCCGCGACACGTGGGATCCTCCCGGACCGGGGCACGAACCCGCGTCCCCCGCATCGGAAGGCAGACTCCCAACCACTGTGCCACCAGGGAAGCCCCAATTCTCATTTTTAATAAAGACATTTAGAAAGGTATATAATTTTCAAAATTTGATTAGTAAAATATTGCTTATTGGTCAGCTTCCATAAATACACGGAAGACTATATATCAATCATTTGTGATTGTCTTCAGTTTTAATCAAAATGATTATAATGTAATTGTTGCATGAGAAAAAGTCTGGTATAATATTTCTTCTTCGGAAACTATTGAGACTTGCTTCGTGGCCGGGGAATTTATTGTTTTTGTAGAATTCCCTTGTGAACAGAAGAAAAATGTGTATTTTTTATAGGTTGCTGTAGATTTCTTTTGACATACAGATGGATAGACAGACTGATAGATGGATAGATGATATTACTCAAGCTTATTAATTTTTTTAATATTCTCTGTATATTTATATTTTTTCCTGTTTAAGGATAACTTAAAAAATAAAAGCTAATTTCTCTGAAATGTTTTTTCTTTTACATGTAAAATGGCAATAATAAAAACTATCTCATAGTAGTAGTTTTATAGTCATGAGGATTAAATAGGAACCACATATAACACCAAATACAGTGTTTGGGTAGTTAACTGTACCACTCTTCCATTGGTTAGTTGGTAGTACTAATTCCCCTTTTTCCTTAATTCCATGCAATGATTAACATCAATGCTGATCTCATTCTATAAGACAATTTAAAATATGGGACGATTTAAAATATCTCTCATAAATTCTGGGAAATTCTAAAGAAGTATCTTTTCAAATATCACCTATCTCCATTTTCTCTCTTCACTGTTTTTGGAACTGTTAGGTTAGTGTTTGATCATTTTAGTCCTCCATGATTCTTAATCCCTTCCACATTATTTTTAATCTTTGAACTGCAACCATGGAAATTTCTTCAGATCTGTTTTCCAGTTTAGTAATTGTTACTTCAGATGTACTAATTTGTAATTTAACTAGTTCATGCAGTTTGTATTCCAAGGCTCTGATTTATATTTCTAAATGCTCTATTTGTTTGCTTTTCAAGTCTGCCTAATTTTTTTCCTCAGGATGTCTTTTTACATTTTAAAAATTTTTTGTCTTTCTTTTTTAAAATAAATTTTGACTTCCCTATTTTATAGTACCTATCATATTTCAATCTACTCTGTATCACATATTTTTAAAATATCCGAAGAGCTTGTGGATCTAATTCTGCCATTTGTTGGATCTGCTGAATTTCACGAACCAGATTTTTTTTCTTTTGCCTTTTTTATTTTATTTTTTTACAATTTTGAATTTTGAGCCCGTCTTCTATGTTTTTCAGCCCTGTGGAAGTCTTATGAGACCTGTCTTGGGATCAGCTCTTCTGAGCACTTGACAAGCCTCAGAAATATTATATGCCCTGAATTAATTTTTACCTTGATTTTTGTAACTTGAGTTTTCCTGAACTATAGAAACTAGAACTTAAGATGCAGTCTCATAATTATACATGTCCAGGGGAGACTATATATGTTTTTCCACTTACAGTCCAGGCTGGAACATCTCTTTGTACTGGAAGGAATGTTATCTCATGCACCCTTCCACTGGGGCTTTAGCCTCTGAGAATCCAAGGTCTCTATTAGTATTCATACCTTGTGTGGAACTGAAGAATTGTCACCTGTCTGATGCTGAAATTAAAACCCAAGCATCTACATTATAATTCTATCATTCTTCTACTGCCTTTGTGAGCAAAATAACACACACGCATGTGCACACACACACACACACACACACACAAAAGTTATAGTTCACTAACTATTCCAGTTTTCTGAACCATTTTCATTACTGGACTTGGAAAATTTACATTATTTTCTTACATATTCACCCCTGTGTTAAAATGTTTCGTTGTTATTTTATCTAGCATTTCTCATTTGTCTACCACGTTGCCAGAACTATTCAGTAATTTTTCCAGTTCTCAGTCTCATTTTTAATATACTCCCTGGGTGTTCCTTTGACTTCCAAGGCTTTGTTATATCAATAGTGATCATTTCTCTTTTTCTTTTAATTAATTAATTAATTTTTGGGGGGCTGCATTTGGGTCTTCGTTGTTGGGTCTTAGTTGCTGCATGCGGGCTTTCTCTAGTTACGACGAGCGGGGGCTACTCTTCACTGCAGTGTGTGGGCTTCTCATTGCGGTGGCTTCTCTTTTTGCAGAGCCTGGGTTCTAGGCACACGAGCTTCAGTAGTTGTGGCACGTGGGCTCAGTAGTTGTGGCTTGCGGGCTCTAGAGCACAGGCTCAACAGTTGTGGCACACGGGTTTAGTTGCTCCGTGGCATGTGGGATCTTCCCAGACCAGGGCTCAAACCCGTGTCCCCTGCATTGGCAAGCAGATTCTCAACAACTGCACCACCAAGGAAGTCCCAATAGTGATCGTTTCTGAATCTGTCTCTCAAGTCTATTTACAGCTCCTAAAGTTTCACTACTTCTATCTTACACCATATTGTAGCCATTCTGAAATTCTTACAATTTCTCAAACATTTTATATACTCTGACTTCTAGGCCTTCAGAAATGCCATCTTTCTAGAATATTGTAAAAGCACTCATTTTCCTCCTGTTTATCTGATTTAACCTGAATCTATCATTTGTATCCGCTTGTACAGCACTTCCTTTGGGGCACAATATCTAAGATTAGTTTAGATGCGTATGTTGTGTGTTGCAGTAACACTTTGTACTGCCTATATTGTAGCATTTTTCAGAGAGTTATTAAAGCCACTTCTTTAATTGTATTACGAATGTTTTTCCTACCAGATTATAAGCATTCTGAGAAAAGAAAATGCTGAAAATTGTATTCCCAGTGCCTAGTACCATTCTATTCTATTCATTCATTCATTCATTCTAGGTGATGTATCTCTAAGGCCTAGAACTCTCTCTGGTATAAAGTTTTCAGTAAAATATCTTGAATGAATATCTTGAACCTTTGCAGTAGTTTTCTACTCTGTTTCATAGAGTTGGAACCTGGGGTCAGGAGTATTAAGTAACTTTCCAAGGTCACACATTAGATAGTGATAAAACCAGGACTTGAACTCAGGTTTGCCTACCTATAACGTTTATATTCTTTATACATGGCATCATATGTGAGATATAAAATGAGGTTTTTATGTAACAACAATGAAAGAGCATCAAAATGAAGACGATTTGGGGTACACTGTTCTCTTACACTTTTCTCCAAAGTGTATTTACTCTATTGGATCTTTGGAAGTCTGTCCTATATAAGTACCAATTCTCTGGAGCTACAAGTAGCGTCAGTAACTAGAAATGTTGTATATTTTCTCAGAGGCTATAGTCTTATAATTGCTATAATCTTATGAAGTACTGGTATTTTCCATAACTATAATTTAATCATATGCTTTGGAGTAGGTAAAAGTCAGAATTGGAGTATAAATAGAAGACGTAAGCCACAGAAAAAACCAATTTTTCATCTTTACCCCAGTATTTCTTTGATATAATTTTTAAGGGTATTGGTATGATCAGCAGGGTATAGTGAAGAAATAATGTATTTTGGACTAGTATTCACATTTTACTCTGACACTTGCTGGTTATGCAGTGTATCCTTAGGCAAGTTACGCTGTTCTGCAAATTCGGGTTAGTAGTAACAATTGCAGGGCTGTTGTGAAGAGTGTAAGTAATGTATATGTGGCTAGCCTAGTACCTCTTCTCAATAAATAGTAATATATAATGTGAGTATTATTGTCTCTTTCATGTTTATATAACACTTTCCTAACCACAGACTCCTTTATTATTCTTAACATTTATTTTAATTTGAATCTTCTGTAATTTTCTACACACTTAATCATGGAGGTCAAATTCATATATATAGGATGTGTAATATATGCTCTCAAACAAACCTGTGATAACTGTATTTTGAAACTTCAATAAGTTACTTATAAATATTCATATTGGGGCCAAGGAAGAGGACTAAGTAGGAAAATCCTACATTAGAGACAGGAAAAAAACATAAATTGGATCTGAAATCTACCTCACTGGGAAACATTTCTCTAAGCTTTGTATATTAGATAAATATAAGTACCATACCAACCATGATTACCCTTGAGAGAAAGAGAAAATTGTTGCCATTTACACAATAGCCTACATAGAACCTGGCAATAAATTTTAGGTGAAAAATATAATAGATAAATTGAGCATACTACCTGCAACAATGGAAGATTTTTTAACAGTCCATTAATCCATATTATATATTCTATGAGGTTGAAGTAACTGTAGAAATAAAATAGTTTTCTTTTCCTTGCTGTAATTTTAACATGATAAATATTCTTTGACTTTGGATCTTTATGTCTCAAGGAAGATCAAAAGTCAAAGAATATTTATGCAAAATCAAGAAAGAAAAGCTTATGTATAACATTTAAGTCTTTATCAAATATAAGAATTCATAATGATATTTTAACAGAACAAGTATCCAGAAACAAACTGAAATATTGGATTCTATTTTCAACTTTAAAATTAACACTAATATGGAAGAACAGGGAAAATGTTACATTTGCTTTAAAAAGTTTTTGTTTTATTTGTTAGGAGAAAAATATGTATTGTCATTAGATCTCATTTCTCTATCACCATCAGATACTGGTTATAGGACACTAAGGAGTTATGGACACAGTATTTTCCAACATTAGTGAAAAATGGGTGGAGGCCTATATTGAACTTTTTTGATGGAACTCTTTCTAAAATGTATTTTACATTTGACTGCATTATTAAGCAGAGGAAAGCCCAAGATAATTTTAACATTTCTTTATTTGTTAGTTCTTTCATGTATCTGAAATTCAGTTACTGTGTTTTATAGGAATGCTGTGATAATCCCAGGAGTTATTCAGGTGATGAGCCCTATTTGTTCCACATTTAAATTCTTTTAGTGTTGTGCATTTCCAGATAATGCTTCTTCTGACTTCTTGATCTTTAGGACTTAAAGAACTCAAGAGGTCATGTTACAAACCAGGAGTCTGTGACCAGAGAGGCTATGTGATTTACCAATAAGGAAACAAAAATGAATCATTAGTGACTTTACTCTGCTGCATGTGTCCATTAAATTAATACCTTCATTCTTTTTAGTGATTTGCCCTATGCTTTCTTCTAGTTCCCAATTTTTTTTTCTCTATAAAATTTACCTATTGGTCCTATAAACTCAGACAGCAAGGTTTCCAAGAGAAACGATGTAACTAAGTATTATGTTAAAAATGAATCAGAAATGAGGTGTAGTTGCTTAAGAACATATATGCATTATATGCATATGTTGACCTAAAACAAATAGACTGCCAGATATTTCTCCACTAAAGATGGATTTTTTCGGAATCAGCAGAGTATTGCAATTCAGGGTCTGCAACTATGGTGAGCCACATGCAAAGCCCCATAAAGGGAGGAGAGCACTTTTATAGAGGGGAAAAAGGAAGATGGGAGGCGTATACAAACAGAGTTCATGACTTTTCATCGCCAGGAAAGAAAAGGAGTCTTTCTTCTTCTTGTTGGGCTCAGCTATCATCCCAGGGTGTGAGAGCTCCCCCTTCTGGTCTCCCAACTCTATTTAATTGAGGTTCCTATTTATTAATTTTTTACACATGTATATATGTTGTATTTACTGTGGGCAGAAGATGTATGGCTCTCCTTAGAGAGTGAAGATACACTGGATTTTCAATTATTTTATTCATTTTGAAAGTTTTTACCTTTATGGAGCTAATTTCCAGATTCTTTTTTTGGCTGGTTTTTAGACTTAGAATCTAAGAAGTGGATAGAATCTTAAAGGTCACGTGGGAAATTTCTCAACCAACGGTACACCTCATTTATTTGTGTTTCTCTTTATCGCACTTCATAGATATTGTGGTTTTTACAAATTGAAAGCTTGTGTGTTGTCAGCTGATGGTTAGCATTTTTGAGGAATAAAGTATTTATTAATTAAGGTATGTATGTTTTTTAGACATAATGCTATTTCACACTTAATAGACTAAAGTATAGTGTAAACATACTTTTATATGCATCGGGAAACCAAAAATTTATGTGACTCACTTTATTGAAAATTTGTTTTATTTGAGGTTGTCTGAAACCAAACCTGCAATATCTCCTGTATTGAGGTATGCCTGTATTGCCAAATTTCAGAAGTTTCCAAATGCCTGGGGGGATTTTTCTTTTCCTAATAAAACTTATGATGTTGGCTATTATGTTCCAAAGTTTACAGAAAAGAGATTTTAAAATGTAAATTAACCTATTATAGATGCCTAAAGATGTAATGCTATTTTTAAAAATTAGATCTCATCATATCTTACACATTGCATTTAGTTGCTTACTCATTTTAATCATAACTTATGTTGATACTTCATATAAAGTCTCTATTCATGTCTACTGTACATCTTCTAAACATTAAGCACTTATTTATCTAAGGAGGAGAACACTTTTTTGACAAAATTCATGTTGATTCTTGAAAGATTAACATAAGTTTTCATTATCTTGTCAAGTTAAAAAAATACTTAGGAATATTGATTAAATTATGCCTTGTGCATTTTTCATTTCTCTTTTGAGTGCTTTCTCTTATATGTCTGAGTATTTGTTGGGTTGCTACATGCATGGCTTTTGATATAGTCTTTTATCTCTGCATATCTGTGATTGCCTCCTTATCACTTCTATCTTTGAATCATATTTAGACTCTCATCACATGTTTTGGCTTCAAAAAGTTACACTTATTCTAAAATTCATATCTCAAGAAATGGCTTTGGTAATCATAAAATTTAGTAAAGATTTGTTCAGTTTTAGAATCATTTCCATTGTTGATATTATGCCAGTACCTCAGATGGATATACTCAAAGGTAAATTCACACAAAGAAATTGCTTTTTAAGAAGTAAAGAAGCAGGTAGTCAAGGATGCCATGTCAACCTGATCTGGTATGAAGCCACTACTTTCCCTACATGTTATTTATGAAATAATAGCAATTTATATTGTCATTGCATAAGTTACCAATATTAAAAATGTCTGTATATGGGCTTCCCTGGTGGCACAGTGGTTGAGAGTCCGCCTGCCGATT
Source organism: Lagenorhynchus albirostris (assembly GCF_949774975.1). NCBI lineage: Eukaryota > Metazoa > Chordata > Mammalia > Artiodactyla > Delphinidae > Lagenorhynchus > Lagenorhynchus albirostris. The sequence continues at coordinate 88,596,273 of NC_083100.1, forward strand.
CGGGCGACGCGGGTTCGTGCCCTGGTCCGGGAGGATCCCACATGCCGCAGAGCGGCTGGGCCCGTGGGCCATGGCCGCTGGGCCTGAGCGTCCGGAGCCTGTGCTCCGCAGCGGGAGAGGCCACAACAGTGAGAGGCCCACGTACTGAAAAAAAAAGAAAAAGAAAAAGAAAAACAATGGCTATATCACTTGCAGTCTGTTCACTGAATATCACTGCTGATCATCCTGGCTGACTCTCTTTTCCCAGCTCAGCTACATGATAGGGAGAGTTCTTACAGGCTCCAAAGGTAACTCATTGTTTCACCATTTTAAGAACAAGGGTGAATATTTTAGCCTCCGATTTAAATTTGAAATATTATTTTGGGGATAATATACAAAATAGGTCTTTGACAGGATCACGCAAAATGAATTTGCTTGCATTTTACTATTAATTCTAGTTACTAGTGATTTGCCAAAAATATGTATTGATATAGACTTTTAATTTTAAAATGCCATGGTTTTTAAGGAAAAATGCAAAAATTCTATAGGACTTATAGCAATGTCATTTAAAATTCTTATTTCCTGAAAATACCTTCACTAGTGTACTTCATTGGTTGAAGTACTAAGAAAATACTCAATAACATAGTTTTCAAGTGGAACCACTACCTGGAGTTACTTTGTAAAGTCCTCTTAAAAAAGAAATGATCCAGAAGAGGACTTGAGGGAAAACCTGGGAAGCATGACTGCCAAATAGACCCAAGTTCCATGAGGACGGCAAGGCCATATGGGGCCCGATGGTAATTACCATTCAAATCTTCTTATAAATGGTGCAGTGCAGGGAACCACTTGCCCAGGGAAGACGGCATGATGTGTGAGGTCAGCCTTATCCAACAGTCCAGAGGGCTTGATGATGGAGAGAAGGTGTAGGGAGCAAACTGCCCATGCATGTGTGAGCCCCATGATTTAGCCTTTAAGGCTCTATGGAATGAGTACCTGGGTCAGGACTGTGTTTAAAAACTTAAAAGGAAAACAAAGAAAAAGGCCTAAAGAAGTGTGACAAAAATGATTGGGTAAATCTTGGTATGATCTGCCCTATAAAAATAAATCAAAAGTTGATAGTATTATAGAATTTAAAGAAAAGATCAAGATTCAAAATGATTGAAATTTCCAACATTATGAAATAGTGACTGGTACAGACAAAAACTTGTGAACCAAATGCTAAAGAAGTGAAAGTATTTAGGGACTCATTTCTGCTAGACACAAGGAAGTTCTCCTTTACACAATGAAACATTTTATGAGAAATATTTAACCTTTAAGCTGAAAATACATATGGGTAGAGTAAAAATATGGGTAGAGTAAATAACAGGTAATTCATGGATGGTAAATGAAAGTAAGGTAGGAAATCGGTACGAGGTTGTTATAGATGGAGTGATAGATGAAGAGCTTGATGAACTGAATTCTAAAGACCTATTTTCCATTAAGGAGATACATATAACTTTAGGCAAGTCTAACTTTCATGCTCTCAGTTTCTTTAGGGCTGAAATAATTGGATATAATCAATGGTTTTCTTTCTTTTTTTTGAGCAAAGAAATATATTGTTATTATTCATATATTTTTCTTCAAATAAAATAGTACTCAAAACTCCAAAATTAAAACTATAGGTAGATAAATAATTGTGTAGATAGGTAAGATGTGAACAGGTTTGGCTGAAGGAGTTTGGGCAGCCCGAGTCCAGCTGCTCTGCCCCCTTGGCAGCTCTGAGACAAGCTACAAAATACAACTTGAAAATATTGCTGGTCCCCCTGCCATCAAATATAGGCTATGATTCTACATTACTTGTCTTAGAGAGAAAAGCAAGTGTTGCCACTAAATGACTTTGGCTCCACCTATGAGAGGAACAATAATAAAGAATATGGGCCACAGTTCTGTCTCCATGTGTCCTTTTCTTCTGCCTTTATGCCAGTGAAATGATGGAGGATTTTGATTCTTCTTTTTCTATTTTTTTTAATGTCTATTAAATAGGTTGTATGTGTGAGGGTTTATGATTCCATGAATATTGTCTTGGGAGATAAAAGTTCTGATATTGAGCACACCATGTAAACTCTACATGAATTATTTTCACCATATGAAAAACTTTCTCCTGGGAAGTATTAGTAAGCTGCTCTGAATTCCTTGGATGACCTGTTTGCAGTTATATTTTCTCTTATTATTACTACCTTTTTTCTTTCTTTTTTTCTTGCAGTCAGTCTTGATTATCTGATCTTATTATGACAAAATTGTCTGCTGAATTTACCAGTCCTTTGAATTGGCTAGTAATCTTTTAGAATTGTTTTCTGTGCTAATTCTATGTTTTGCTTTTTAATTTTTGTTGTCATAGTTATCTAAGGGTTAGGAAGGGAGGTCTTTTGATTTCATTTAGTAAAATTTTACTTTGAAGTCCAATTCTTTGCTGTTGTTGATTTTCAGGGGAATTTTTGTGGGGTTTTTTTTAACATCTTTATTGGAGTATAATTGCTTTACAATGGTGTGTTAGTTTCTGCTTTATAACAAAGTGAATCAGTTATACATATACATATGTTCCCATATGTCTTCCCTCTTGCGTCTCCCTCCCTCCCACCCTACCTATCCCACCCCTCTAGGCGGTCACAAACCACGTAGCTGATCTCCCTGTGCTATGCAGCTGCTTTTTTTTTTAACTTAGAATTCACACTTTCAAAATCTATAACTGTTTGATACCAACTAAACTAAATTTAATGAGTTTTTTCTTTGTGTTTGTTTTCTTACTTTCAACTTATTATGTTGACATCACTCAGGCAAAGTTGGATCCAACCTTCCTACTTTGGCTCTCTATGTTCAGAAAAGGCCTTTCCCTTTTAAAGCACACACTTTACTTTGAAGCACACGAATATAGAGCTTCATCCAGCTGTTCTTCACTGGGAGGAGGTTGAGTCCCTTGGTGCAGGGAATTGACATCTATTTTTCTTGCAGTAGAATGAATCTAAACAGTCCTTCATCAAGTGATTCTCCTTGGCTTTCAGTCACTGAAATGTACTCATATAAAAGATATTAAAAGTATGTGTATCCTAAGTCCTCAAGAAGTTACTGCCACTATATTTGTTTACCTAACATTTCCTCTGTGCCTTTTGTGGAAGAGAAGGGTAGAGTTCTGATCATATTAGCAAATGAGAAGCAAATTAAGTGAAACACAGTCGATAACACCTTTCCTATTGGATGTTTTTCTATCTTTCACAGAATTCCCAACTTGTGAGCCACTAACTCAGTTTGCATGCAAGAGTGGAAGATGCATTAGCAGTAAATGGCACTGCGACTCTGGCAAGTACCAAATGTCCACTAGACTGCACTGATTTGATTGGGGGCCTGGCTGGCTGTGCAGCTTTGCCTCTTTCTGAGGTAGTTTGTGAGAGGAGGTTGCAGAGTCAAGCAAAATGGCCAAGACAAGTGGTGAGAGGGCAGCTGGCACGTCAATGGGGATTAGCATTAAGGGAAATGGAACTCAATATCCGTCCCTTGGGGCTGTGATGGAGACTTGTTTTCAGATATTATGCTGGACATAGCCTAAGTCAACAAACATGAAGTGAAAGCAACAACTGAGGAAACAACCTGGACAATTCAGGCTCCCCAAAGCATTTATGTAAAACGCTCTATAACCTCAGGATGGAGTAGTTTATAAATTATATTGGAATTATCCATGGTCTCAACTTTGTCACCTTGTTGTTGTTTTTTTATGTACAAATGGTATTTTTTCTTCACTCAGTTGTATCATTATGTTAAATTATGCCAAATACAGGTAAATGAATTATACATAAATCGATAACTTCTCAGCCACTGATTTCAATTTAATCTGTTTTCACTTCATTCCTCTCTCGCCTCCCTCCTGCAACAGTTGTTAATAAAGAGTATAAGTCATTGCTAATGATAGCGTACAATAATTTCCTGATATAAATACACACTTAAGAGCCAGTGGAGGAAGGGTACACAGTGAGCCCTCTTGTGGGAGAATGGAGAAAAAGGATCTGAATTAAAAATACAGTTACAAACTCTGGGGTACAAAGGTTCTAGGTCTAAATAGTAATTTTCCAGCAATAATTATATCACAAGCTGTATCATTTCATAAAATTCCTACAGTCACCATTGTCTTCCCACTTCGTAATTATTTCATGTTGCATAGATTTATTTAGTCAGTGGTTAGTCTTTCTGAGTGAAATGGAAGTTAAGCTTCAAAATCCAAAGTCAAGGATTTTTCCCCCTTAGTTTAGCAGTTGGTATTCAATCAGAAATAAACAATATAAAAATGAAAATAATTCTCCCACTACTCATGGGAAATGTTGATCATTGACTTATCATTCCTTTTTTTAATAACAAAAGAAAGCTCTCAATACCAAAAGAAATGTTAAGTATTTCATAAGGAAAAGTTTCTCCATGGACCAGTTCTCACCACCTGGCTGTTGTTGCTTCTTTCCAGATGATGACTGTGGGGACGGGAGTGATGAGGTTGGCTGTGTTCAGTCCTGCTTTGATAATCAGTTCAGATGTTCCAGTGGCAGATGTATCCCAGGCCATTGGGCCTGTGATGGTGACAATGACTGTGGAGACTTCAGTGATGAAATCAATTGTACCAGAGAAGGTTAGTAATTTTGTGAAACTGCAGAATCTCATTTTAAAGTGATATATAATATTTGAAGTATTTTAGAGTGAATATCATAGAAAAATAAATTGTTCATCAGATAAAAAAAATGTATGTGGAACTATATAAAATAATTTGCTGATCTCTTTACTTTTTCTTTTCTCTGGTTTCTCAATCTTAATTCCTCCTTATACTTTGATACTTTCTTCTTTGGTCTTCGCTTCCTATTTCATTAGATGCTTTACTTTCATTTGATCCTTTACTTACTACTCTTTTAATCCCCTACAACTTCTAAATTTCCAAACCCCCAAACCCATCCCCAAAGGAAAAAAAAAAAAGAATAAGAAAGGCATAATTTTCCTTTTATTTTTACACTGTATTTGTTTCCTGAAGTCTGGAAATCATCCCCTGTTAGACGGTGATGTATTCCAACTGATTGACCTTCTGGAATGCAAACTAAAAGAGGAAGGAGATCATGACCATGGTTCCCAGCATATCCATGGGCAGCCTGACCCTGTTGTTTGCATGGGTAGCTCTGCAAAATTTGATCAGCCACAGGACGTGTTAATAAATTAGAAATCATGTTGGAAATATCACAGAAAAAGCATTAGCCTGTCAAAAATTGGTAACAACAATAACATTAACTAGAACTTTCTTTCTGCCTAAGAAATTGAAATAATTTATTATCCATTCTTTCATTTATTCCAAAAATACTTATTGAGAACTTTTCATGTGCCAGGCACTGTGCTTGGACCAAAGGATAGATTAAAGAATTAAAAAACATATTCCCTGTTTAGTTTTAAAAATCTAGCGTGCAAACAGACAAACAACAAAGTGAATTATTTTATGTGGTGACGGGGCAGAGCGTACCACATACTATGTGATCATAAGAAAGAAATCATTTTCCAAGTGTTTTCCAAGGAGATATATTTGTCTTCTGCAAATATTTGACAACCTATAAAACAGAATATTTCTAAAGTATTTTCTCTGACATGAATTCCTTGTGTCTTTCTTTTGTTTTTCTTTCTTCATCTCTCTCTCTCTCTCTCTCTCTCTCTCTCTCTCTCTCTCTCTGTCTTCATTTCTCTTCATTTCTCTCAATTGTAAATACTGGAAACAGTGGCAATTACAGAGATTATCTACATAATACTAGGTTCTTAAAGGAATAAATCTAGCTTTTTGGTGAACTCCTTGAGTGATTTATTAAAAGAGATATTGTCTGATTTTGATTTTACCTGTGTGACCTGGGTTATAAGACTCGAGGCATGATCCAAATATGGTTAGTCACCTATGAGCCATGAAGTGATAAAACACATGGTCCTCATGGTGGTCATGGCATGAGTCATGTCTTTCCTGACAGTGGACATAACAGAAGCTATAGTAAAAACAGAAAATGACTAAGAAAAATTTTGGAACAGTATCTTATAAAATTCAACATGAACATATTTTAATTTAATTTTGCTTCAAAATCGAGAGGATTGATAAATCCCTCTCTCTCTCTCTTTCTCTCTCTCTTTCCCCCTCTCCCTTTTTCTCTATCTCATTCTTGTGTCCTTTCCTCTCTCAATTTAGTTGGTCCACTAGTATATATGAACTAGAACTTTTTGCCTATTACTAATCTGGAGTGGAAAAAGGAAAGGTATATAAAAAGATATTTTTCCTCTTTTTCTTTGTATATTTGAAACGTTCATTTGGGGTGTGGTTGAAATTTCATTACTAACTTAGACTGAATATATACTATTGGTACATCTACCCCCATCTCACAGATGTCTTTTTATGTTCCTCATGAGGTGTACATCTGTGGCGTGCTGACACTGACCCATAATATGCTGTGAAAGATAAATTGCTCCGGTGTTAATTTGCTTTCATCTCAGAAGTGAGATCCCATCCCTCTGTTCTATGTCCATGTATCTCTAAGTTAAACTGATCATCGCACATTAAGAAGTTTTGGGGAGATTGCTTTAGCCTTATGAGTATCCGAAGTGAGTGACCCATCCCCTTAGAGACTCTCTAGAGAGTTATTTGGGTTTGGATTATAGAATCAGTGGCTAAGGTTAATGACCTTTATCTTGAGGGCATCTCAATTTCACTAATATATTACTGTAAAGGATATACTGTCAGTGTGAATGCCATGCGTTTCTTATATGATTACGATAATATGCTAAGGAAATGATCCAGGTAACCCGCATGATTCTTGGACATGTTTCAAGGAAAGAATGAGAAGAACTTCCTGAACTAATTTATATTTAACTGATTATAAGTTGTACTAGGATTCCCTGATCAAATATTTTACTTGGTGAATACAAGATGCAGGAATTGAGGACAGGTATCATTCTGGGATGATTTCGGTGTGTAAGACAATCCATAGTATTTCAAAGGGCATTGAAATATTTTTATCCATCATTATTTCATGTATGCTGATATGGAAGTTGTAAAATAACCACGACACATAGAATTGTTAACACTGATCAGGAAGGCCATTTTGCACTTGTAGGATTTGTGAGGATATTGCCAAGGTAAAGGAGAAATTTGATTCAATTAGTCATATAATTCAGTCCGAGAACCTGCTGCAGAAGAAAGAGCAGGGGATTCCGTCTTGAGTTTCAGGACTGGCTGTCAAAACTGATCAAATCCACCATATAATTGCTCAGCACTTTGCTTTACACTGCCTGGGTAAGCAGAGCATATGGTGCAGTTTCTCTCAAGTCAAAAGGGCAGAAAATACTCTTGAATTGACTTTCAATAGTAAAGGAGAAGGAGATACCAAGAATAACATTCCATATATAATCCCTATTTCAGAAAATTCCTGAGCTTAAGTTCAACTCATATTCTTTCTGATACCACTTTCATGAAAAGAATTTCTATGGTGATCATGTTTTCATCAGCAATATGATTAATATATGGGAAAACTGTTAATGACTAGTCCCCTCCTAGATTAATGTACACTCATCTCTTTTTTCCTTCATATTGTGCTGCTCTTTCTCTCACTTCCAAACTCCTTTACCAGGCAAAGAAGACACAATATCTTTACAAGTCACTATGCAAGTGTGCACATGCGTGTGCACGTGCGTGCACACACACACAAGTCTATGAGCTAAAGTGGAATAGAAAGACCATCCGTGACACATGGTTCCTTCCTTTGTTTCAATGCCTGTTTATCATTAATTTAGCGCTTTTTAGTTCTGAATCCTTTGGTTGGTACATATATTTATAGTCACCCTTTTGTAGCTACTGGGTAAATAGTTTTTCCAAGTGGAAAAACAGTGAGGCTGGACTGTCAAAGAATTTGGTATGAGGGAACTTCCTCTAGAGCCTCAGTCCTGGCCATTTATTAAATATTGAAAGGTTTTGTAAAAAGATGGTTTTACCTGTAAGAACATCAAGAATAAAGTTAAAATGAGACTTCAGTCTTTTCTTACAAGTGTTTACCTCCCTGGCTGTAATATTTTTAAAAAGAGAGCATGAGAGAGAGATGCTGGACATATGTCACATCTGTAAAACACCAAATATATAGAATTAATCTTATCCCATTGTTGATAGTTTAGTTCATTTGAGTTATGTAAACTTTCATTCTCATACTCTTTTTGGGAATTGTCTCAAGCATATTTCACACAAGGAATAAGGCATTTCTATAATAAGCATATGAAAATTGTGTAGTATCTTTAGACAGCTATTCTTCCAGGTCAATTTCCATTTAGAAATTGTTGTAAAAAATTATAACAAATAATTTCAACGTGGACTTGATGGAGAAGAGAACAGGTTTTCTCTAGAATAGATTTTGCCTAAATTTTATAATTTCTTCTAAATGCAACAATATCCCTCAAATATTTGGATTTTTCTTTGAGAAAGCCCCTGACACTATTTTATGATTACTGTTCTCCAATGTCTTCTGTTTGGCTAAAAAGGGATTATTTACTACCTGCTGCATTAAATGAATGATCTGGGTGATGCTGGAATGTGTGATCTCTTATTTACATCACAAATATAAATTAAATGCAAATTTGAGATTTAGTATGTATTGACCTTCAATTTTGATTTATTATAAATAATCTTTAACAAGTTCCCATATCCATTAGGCAGTCAAATGTATACCATTATTAATGTACGTGCTCATACATGCTTATGTTCTTTTGCTTTAACTGCTTTTGTTTCTGCTTTGGAAACTTCCATTTCTTTTGAGCTTCATCTGCATTCATTCATGCATGCATTTATTCATTTGCCTCTCTACATCCTTGTTCCCAGTTTAAGAAGGGAACGGGAGTAATTTTATTTTATCTTTGTAGTTTCATAGTCAAGTACAATATTTGATATATAATGAGTATTCAATAAATAATTATTGAGTGAAAGAGTCTATTTCTTGACCACAAAAGTTGTTTATATTTTAGAAACAACACTTATTTGTTTTGTCTTATACATCTAGTAAATTCTGTTTCCTCATCCTGGAGTTTATTTCCATGATGACATACAAGGCTAGGTGTACGGATCTAATCATTTACATTTCCTCAATACAGCATAGCCACTTTCATTTATCCAATAATATTGGTAATTTCAGCCTAGGATTCAATAAAATATAATAGATAGGAAATCTTCTTTATCTTTTATTACTGTTTACTTCTTTTTTTATGTCCTCTCTGTCAAATAGATAGAAAGTTTCAGAAAGATAAGAAAAGTTTTGATCCCATCTATTGATCCCTTCTAGAGAATTTTTAATTTCATTTATTGTGTTGTTCATCGTTGTTTGTTTCATCTTTAGTTTTTCTAGGTCCTTGTTAAATGTTTCTTGCATTTTCTCTATTCTATTTCCAAGATTTTGGATCATCTTTACTATCATTACTCCAAACTCTTTTTCAGGTAGACTGCCTATTTCCTCTTCATTTGTTTGGTCTGGTGGGTGTTTACCTTGCTCCTTCATCTGCTGTGTGTTTTTCTGTCTTCTCATTTTGCTTATCTTACTGTGTTTGGTGTCTCCTTTTTGCAGGCTGCAGGTTCATAGTTCCCGTTGTTTTTGGTGTCTGTCCCCAGTGGCTAAAATTGGTTCAGTGGGTTGTGTAGGCTTCCTGGTGGAGGGGACTAGTGCCTGTGTTCTGGTGGATGAGGCTGGATCTTGTCTTTCTGGTAGGCAGGTCCACGTCTGGTGAGGTCCACCCACGTTTTGGGGTTTCTGTGGACTTATTATGATTTTAGGCAGCCTCTCTGCTAATGGGTGGGGTTGTGTTCCTGTTTTGATAGTTGTTTGGCATAGGGTGTCCAGCACTGTATCTTGCTGGTCGTTGAGTGAAGCTGGGTGTTGGTGTTGAGATGGAGATCTCTGGGAGATTTTCGCCATTTGATATTATGTGGAGCTGGGAGGTCCCTTGTGGACCAGTGTCCTGACGTTGGCTCTCCCACCTCAGAGGCACAGCACTGACTCCTGGCTGCAGCACCAAGAGCCTTTCATCCACACGGCTCAGAATAAAAGGGAGAAAAAGTAGAAAGAGGATAAAAGAAAAGAAAATAAAGTAAGGTAAAATAAAATAAAGTTATTAAAATTAAAAAAATAATTATTAAGAAAAAAACTTTTTTTAAGTAAAATAAAAAAGCAAAAAAAAAAAACGGACGGATAGAGCCCTAGGACAGATGGTGAAAGCAAAGTTATACAGACAAAATCTCACACAGAAGCATACACACTCACAAAAAGAGGAAAAGGGGAAAAAACAATAAATCTTGCTCTCAAAGTCCACCTTCTCAATTTGGGATGATCCGTTGTCTATTCAGTTATTCCACAGATGCAGGGTACATCAAGTTGATTGTGGAGATTTAATCCGCTGCTCCTGAGGCTGCTGGGAGAGATTTCCCTTTCTTTTCTTTGTTCGCACAGCTCCCGGGGTTCAGCTTTGGATTTGGCCCCGCTTCTGCGTGTAGGTCGCGGGAGGGCGTCTGTTAGCTCAGACAGGATGGGGTTAAAGGAGCAGCTGATTCGGGGGCTCTGGCTCACTCAGGCCTGGGGGAGGTAGGGGCACGGATGCGGGGCGAGCCTGCGGCGGCAGAGGCCTGCGTGACGTTGCATCAGCGTGAGGCATGCCGTGCGTTCTCCCAGGGAGGTTGTCCCTGGATCACGGGACCCTGGCAGTGGTGGGCTGCACACGCTCCCTGGAAGGGAGGTGTGGAGAGTGACCTGTGCTTGCTCACAGGCTTCTTGGTGGCGGCAGCAGCGGCCTTAGCGTCTCATGCCCGTCTCTGGGGTCCGTGCTTTTAGCCGCGGCTTGCGCCCGTCTCTGGAGCTCCTTTAAGCGGCGCTCTTATTCCCCTGTCCTCGCGCACCAGGAAACAGAGAGGGAAGAAAAAGTCTCTTGCCTCTTCGGCAGGTCCATACTTTTCCCGGGACTCCCTCCAGGCTAGCCATGGCGCACTAACCCCTTCAGGCTGTGTTCACACCGCCAGTCCTCTCCCTGCGCTCGAGACGAAGCCCGAGCCTCAGCTCCCAGGCCCGCCCGCCCCGGCAGGTGAGCAGTCAAGCCTCTTGGGCTGGTGAGTGCCAGTTGGCACCGATCCTCTGTGCAGAAATCTCTCTGCTTTGCCCTCTGCACCCCTGTTGCTGCGCTCTCCTCCGCGGCGCCAAAGCTCCCCCCCTCCGCCACCCGCAGTCTCCACCCGCGAAGGGGCTTCTAGTGTGTGGAAACCTTTCCTCCTTCACAGCTCCCTCCCACTGGTGCAGGTCCCGTCCCTATCCTTTTGTCTCTGTTTATTCTTTTTTCTTTTGCCCTACCCAGGTACGTGGTGACTTTCTTGCCTTTTGGGAGGTCTGAGGTCTTCTGCCAGCGTTCAGTAGGTGTTCTGTAGGAGTTGTTCCACATGTAGGTGTATTTCTGGTGTATCTGTGGGGAGGAAGGTGATCTCCGCGTCTTACTCTTCCGCCATCTTCCCCCCTCTCTATCTACATCTTTTTTGTATCTATAAAACAGTAAGTACCGGAGAGGAGATTCCATCCATGATACTATAGGGGGGAAAAAGGAGTTAACCTGTGTTGGCATCCCACAAATTGCTAGGAACTTTACATTTGTTATTCCATTTAACGCTCAGAATAAGGATTACCAGAGAGGTTAAGATACTTGCCTAGGATTACACAGCTGGCATTTCAGAGGTTGTCTGCTCTTTATTCCTATGTCCAGCTGTCTGCTTCTGCAGCTGTCAAGTATAATCTCTTTTATTTTTTTCTGTCTCTATGAATTAACATTTGTATGATCTCCAAATAATTACTATGTTGTTCTCAATTGAATACTCATTTCTCTTTAAAATGAAAGAGAAAGACCTTTCTACTTATTATGGGTCATTGTAATGAAATTTGCCAAAGGGCACTAGAAGGGACGCAGGACATTACATTAAATCATCACAAGAAGTCCATCTGTCTCTTTTTTTTTGTTTTTATTCTCCTCCCCCAACCCCAGCCCCACACACAATTCTCCTTGATAAAGTGGATTCTGGAACTTTGTCATTGGAATAGCTGTGGACATTCCCACACAATTTCTCCATTCACCCAAAGAACATGTTTCTCTGCCATAAAAGTTTTACCTCACAGACTCAAAAAATTGAGGAAGCTGGGAGAAAACGGAAAGATCATTTAGTTCAGTTGTTTCATTGTGCAGATGAGGGAAAGGGCTAAGCTAGATAAAATTATCCTTATGTGTATTAACAATAACTAAAATGTAATGCTGCTTCCTGGAAGGAGCTGATAATGTTCTGTGTTAGAGATGTTGAGACTGGGCCCTTTGATCCATAAAGACATTTTTAGGAGAGATTTTGAATTCAAATGATTATGCCAGGTTCTTAGTGGAAAATCCAAAAAAGTCTGGCAGTTCCGCTAACCAGAAAGCAACAAAATCCTACCTGGGAGATTGAATCCAGTCAGAGTGCTGCAGGTATCAAACCTGATGTTTAGCTGAAGACTTAGGTTACACATTTCAGCATAGAGAGAATGGAAATGGAAACCAATATCTTTTGACTTCCCACCTACGTCATATCCTATCTCAGCTGAACCATCATGTTTTTAGCACCCCAGTTAAATCCTAAACACATAGGAAATAAGATATCAGTAAACCCTATACACAATAAGACTCAGTCACTTGTTTTGTTTTTCTTTCATGAAAATATTCTGAAGATACTTTCAATTCACTTTTACTAGAACACACAAATTGCTATTATTTCTTAGGCAATGAACTTTATTGAGAATTAAGTACAGGTATTGGCTTTCAATTTGGGGAAATTATCAAATAATGTTTTAGACTCAGCAAATTCACATAATCTTCCATCCTAATGTTTTTTAACTACTCTCTTTTAATGAAAATATGGATTTTTCCTGATAAAATACAATTAAAAGAAAATTTGAATTTCATCCAGCTTTAGAGAGGTATAACATCTGTTTTCAAGGAGATACAAATTGTCTGGCTTAACTTTATTCTCTCACAGGTCGATTTATTTTGTTTAGGGACTGTTAACACTAAGATATCAAAACAATGTTAATTATTAATGGATTTTATCCATAGAAAATCTTTTTGTTTTCTAGGACAAAATAGCTCTTTAAAGGTCATTTAAGCCTTAATACTGCAAACATCTTTTACATCAAGAGCAAAGAAAATTCAAGGCTTTGAATCAATTAATAACAAAGGCTGTTTTGAGAATCTATAATGTTCCTAGCAATGTGATTATCAATAAAATTAAAAGGAATCAGATAAATATAATTTTTAAATGAAATGTTTGAGAATGAGTCATAAAAATAGGAAGAAAAAAGTCAATTATCTTCATCTTTACACTTTAGAAAATTAGTAATGGGTCTACACTTAGTCCTAGATGAATTTAGCTTTTGTATTAAGACAATAATTATGCACCTAGACACTAAACAAAGTAACATCTCTTGTTTTCTGAAAGATATAATTAATAAAGTCAATAGGTAACAAAAGACCTAATTTTAATGAAGAATTTCCTACTCTTTTAACAGAACTGAACAATAAGGGCAAGAGTGAACTCATTTCCATAGTCTTTAACTTCTGCTTCCTTGTTCTTAAATTGTGGTTAATGATCAGTGAAATGGTAGAACTTGAGGCATTCAGCTGAAAAAAACAAAAAACACAAGTATACAAACAAACAGAAAAGAGACAAAGGGCATGTATAACGTACAAAATAATTAGTTCACCTCTCAATAATTGAGTAGTGCCCATGCATTTGTGAGAGTAAAGAAATAAACAGTAGGATAAACTTTGCTTTTTCCCATAAAAATAGTTGGTAATTAGCTTCTTTCAGAGTCTGTTTGAACTGTCAGCCTTTGTTCCCTTATTTATGTGAAGCATCAATTAGGTTTGCACTTAAGTGTTATATTCTTGCAATGAAATGACCAGATTCATTCACTTTTTGTTAGGGAATTTATTTCAGTCCTGGGTTGGTATTTGTGTACACACAGGATTCCTAAGAAAAATTAGGTGTCATTGTCTGCATCCCAAACTTTTCCACAAATGACTTTGTTATGTAAAATCATCTACTTAAACTACCATGACCTTCCTGGTATGGAATACTCACTGATATCAGGATCCTTCAGCACAGCATGCTGTTATGTTGATATGTATACACTTGATGGGGTGTTCTATAAATCGTAAGCAGAATTCAGAACATTTTAGAGCACCGGTCAGCAGATCCTTTCTGTAAATGGTCAGATAGTAAATATTTTAGATTTTGCCTGTTTCAACTACCCAACTCCACTATTTTAGCACCAGAGAAGCCATATACTATATGTTTACAAACAATTATGACTGTGTTCCAATAAAACTTTACTTAAAATTTAGGTAGTGGACCCGAGTTGGTCTGCAGGTCATAGCTTGCTGACTCTTCCTTTAAAATACAAGTAGAGACACATTCTAAAGGGGTTATAATTCTGAATAACCTTTTATGCCCATGTTTCAGGAAATATCAAACTTATCATGAGACAAGGCAAAAAATAATAGGGAGAAGAAAAGGGCAAAATAAAGAAGAGATAATAATTTTAAAATATTACTCTCTGGTTCTGCCTCAAACATATAGCTCATGTGTATATGCTTATACATATTCTTTCTACATAATAATGTTCTATATTATTTTAAAAAATCAAGTTAAATAATGTCATATTTTTTCCAGTAAATATTTGAGGTCTACTGTGAGCTAGGCATTTTTAAGCCAAGAAGTAAATTCCAAATATAAAATATCCATGCTATAATCTGTTTTACTTAATATTTAATATCTAACATGTCTGTTAAGGTGAATGGTTAATTTGAACAGTGAATGGAAAAATAGGTTTCTCAATTATATAGCCAATTTAACAGATTGAAACACTCTATTTACTTCTATTTTGATAATGTAGAATTTCATCATTCCTGTGATACATTAAATTTTAAATAATATATTCGTGGTGGAGTTCCAGATACCAAAACTTAAAATTGTAATGAGCTAAAAACAATGCTTTATTTGTTCTATGTAGATTTCACTTTAATACTTGAACATACTAGGGGATATTTAAAACCCTAAATTGTTTCAGTATATTTTTCAATATTTTTATGTTGCTATATGTCTGTGTTTTTAACACTAGAAACATTTTAGTGTTATAATAATTGAATTTGTGCCTAGATATCCACACATTTTTTTTTCTATCATGAAAATTCAACATTGACAACAGAATTTTATTTTTTATTTTATTTTTAAATTTTTTTTTTTTTTTTTTTTTTTGCGGTACACGGGCCTCTCACTGCTGTGGTCTCTCCCGTTGCGGAGCACAGGCTCCGGACGCGCAGGCCCAGAGGCCACGGCTCACAGGCCCAGCCACTCCGCGGCACGTGGGATCTCCCCAGACCGGGGCACAAACCCGTGTCCCCTGCATTGGCAGGCGGACTCTCAACCACTGCACCACCAGGGAAGCCCTTAAAAATTTTTTATACAGCAGTTTCTTATTACTTATCTATTTTATACACATCAGTGTATACATGTCAATCCCAATCTCCCAATTCATCCCACCACCACCACCACCACCACCACCACCACCACCACTACTCCACTTTCCCCCCTTGGTGTCCATATGTTTGTTCTCTACATCTGTGTCTCTGTTTCTGCCTTGCAAACCAGTTCACCTATAAAAAACCTACCATTTTTCTAGATTCCACATATATGTGTTAATATATAATCTTTGTTTTTCTCTTTCTGACCTACTTCACTCTGTATGACAGTCTCTAGGTCCATCCATGTCTCTACAGATGACCCAGTTTCATTCCTTTTTATGGCTGAGTAATACTCCATTGTATAAATGTACCACTTCTTCTTTATCCATTCATCTGTCGATGGGCATTTAGGTTGCTTCCATGACCTGGCTATTGTAAATAGTGCGGCAATGAACATTGGGGTACATGTGTCTTTTTGAATTATGTTTTTCTCTGGGTATATGCCAAGTAGTGAGATTACTGGGCCACATCGTAATTCTATTTTTAGTTTTTGAAGAAACCTCCATACTGTTCACCATAGTGGCTGTATCAATTTATATTCCCATCAGCTGTGCAAGAGGGTTCTCTTCTCTCCAGCATTTGTTGTTTGTAGATTTTCTGATGATGCCCATTCTAACTGGTGTGAGGTGATACCTCATTGTAGTTTTGATTTGCATTTCTCCAATAATTAGTGATGTTGAGCATCCTTTCATGTGTTGGTTGGCAATCTGTATATCTTCTTTGGAGAAATGTCTGTTTAGGTCTTCTGCCCATTTTTGAATTGGGTTGTTTGGTTTTTTGATATTGAGCTGCATGAGCAGCTTGTAAATTTTGGAGATTAATCCTTTGTCAGTTGTTTCATTTGCAAATATTTTCTCCCATTCTGAGGGTTGTCTTTTGGTCTTGTTTATGGTTTCCTTTGCTGTGCAAAAGCTTTTAAGTTTCATTAGGTCCCATTTGTTTATTTTTGTTTTAATTTCCATTACTCTAGGAGGTGAGGCAAAAAAAGATCTTGCTGTGATTTATGTCAAAGAGTGTTTTTCCTGTCTTTTCCTCTAAGAGTTTTATAGTGTCCGGTCTTACATTTAGGTCTTGAATCCATTTTGAGTTTATTTTTGTGTATGGTGTTAAGCAGTGTTCTAATTTCATTCTTTTACATGTAGCTGTCCAGTTTTCCCAGCACCACTTATTGAAGGGACTGTCTTTTCTCCATTTTATATCCTTGCCACCTTTGTCATAGATTAGTTGACCACAGGTGTGTGGGTTTATTTCTGGGCTTTATATCCTGTTCCACTGATTCATATTTCTGTTTTTGTGCCAGTACCATACTGTCTTGATTACTGTACCTTTGTAGTATAGTCTGAAGTCAGGGAGCCTGATTCCTCCAGCTCTGTTTTTTTCCCCTCAAGATTGCTTTGGCTATTTGGGGTCTTTTGTGTCTCCATACAAATGTTAAGATTTTTTGGTCCTAGTTCTGTAAAAAATGCCATTGGTAATTTAATAAGGATTGCACTGAATCTGTAGATTTCTTTGGGTAGTTCAGTCATTTTCACAATATTGGTTCTTCCAATCCACGAACATGGTATCTCTCTCCATCTGTTAGTGTCATCTCTGATTTCTTTCATCAGTGTCCTGTAGTTTTCTGAGTACAGGTCTTTTACCTCCTTAGGTAGGTTTATTCCTAGGTATTATATTCTTTTTGTTGCAATGGTGGATGGGATTGTTTCCTTAAATTCTCTTTCTGATCTTTCGTTGTTAGCGCATAGGAATGCAAGAGATTTCTGTGCATCAATTTTGTATCCTGAAACTTTACGAAATTCATTGATTAGCTCTAGTAGTTTTCTGGTGGCATCTTTAGGATTCTCTATGTATAGTGTGATGATATCTGTAAACAGTGACAGTTTTACTTCTTCTTTTCCAATTTGTATTCCTTTTATTTCTTTTTCTTCTCTGATTGCCATGGCTAGGACTTCCAAAACTATGTTGAATAATAGTGGCAAGAGTGGACATCCTAATCTTGTTCCTGATCTTAGAGGAAATGCTTTCAGTTTTTCACCATTGAGAATGATGTTTGCTGTGGGTTTGTCGTATATAGGCTTTATTATGTTGAGGGTAGGTTCTTTCTATGCCCACTTTCTGGAGAGTTTTTATCATAAATGGGTGTTGAATTTTGTCAAAAAATTTTTCTGTATCTATTGAAATGATTATATGGTTTTTGTTCTTCAGTTTGTTAATATGGTGTATCCCATTGGTTGATTTGCATACCTTGAAGAATCTTTGCATCCCTGGGATAAATCCCACTTGATCATGGTATATGATCCTTTTAATGTGTTGTTGGTTTCTGTTTGCTAGTATTTTGTTGAGGATTTTTGCATTATGTTCATCAGTGATATTGGTATGTAGTTTTCTTTTTTGGTAGTATCTCTGTCTAGTTTTCATAGCAGGGTGATGGTGGCCTTGTAGAATGAGTTTGGGAGTGTTCCTTCCTCTGAAATTTTTTGGAAGAGTTTGAGGAGGATGTGTTAGCTCTTCTCTAAATGTTTGATAGAATTCACCTGTGAAGCCATCTGGTCCTGGACTTTTGTTTGTTGGAAGATTTTTAATCACAGTTTCAATTTTGTTACTTGTGATTGGTCTGTTCATATTTCCTGTTTCTTCTTGGTTCAGTCTTGGAAGGATATACCTTTCTAAGAATTTGTCCATCTCTTCCAAGTTGTCCATTTTATTGGCATAAGGTTGCTTGTAATAGCCTCTTAGGACGCTTTGTATTTCTGCAGTGTCTGTTGTAACTTCTTTTTCATTTCTACTTCTATTGATTTGAATCCTCTTCCTCTTTTTCTTGTTGAGTCTCGCTATAGGTTTATCAATTTTGTTTATCTTAAAGAACCAGCTTTAGTTTTATTGATGTTTGCTATTGTTTTCTTTCTTTCTGTTTCATTTATTTTTACTCTGATATTTATGATTTCTTTCCTTCTACTAACTTTGGGTTTTGTTTGTTCTTCTTTCTCTAGTTCCTTCAGGTGTAAGGTTAGATTGTTTATTTGAAATTTTTCTTGTTTCTTGAGGTAGGATTGTATTGCTATAAACTTCCCTCTTAAAACTGCTTTTGCTGCATCGCATAGGTTTTGGATCATCATGTTTTCATTGTCATATGTCTCTAGGTATTTTTTCATTTCCTCTGTGATTTCTTCAGTGATCTCTTGGTTATTTAGTAACATGTAGTTTATCCTCCTTGTGTTTGTGTTTTTTATGGTATTTTTCCCCTGTAATTGATTTCTAATCTCATAGCAGTGTGGTCAGGAAAGATACTTGATATGATTTTAATTTTCTTAAATTTACCCAAACATGATTTGTGACCCAAGATGTGATCTATCCTGGAGAATGTTCCATGTGCACTTGAGAAGAAACTGTAATCTGCTGTTTTCAGATGGAATTTCCTGTAAATATCAATTAAATCTCTCTGGTCTATTGTGTCATTTAAAGCTTGTGTTTCCTTATTAATTTTCTGTCTGGATGATCTGTCCATTGGTGTAAGTGAGGTGTTAATGTCCCTCACTATTATCGTGTTACTGTCGATTTCATCTTTTATAGCTGTTAGCATTTGCCTTATGTATTGAGGTGCTCCCAAGTTGGGTACATATATATTTATAATTGTTATATCTTCTTGGATTGATCCCTTGATCATTATGTAGTGTCCTTCCTTGTCTCTTGTAACATTCTTGATTTTAAAGTCTATTTTATCTGATACGAGTATTGCTACACGAGCTTTCTTTTGATTTCCATTTGCATGGAATATCTTTTTCCATTCCCTTGCTTTCAGTCTGTATGTGTCCCTGGGTCTGAAGTGGGTCTCTTGTAGACAGCATATATATAGTCTTGTTTTTGTATCCATTCAGAGAGCGTGTCTTTTGGTTGGAGCATTTAATCCATTCACATTTAAGGTAATTATTGATGTGTATGTTCCTATTACCATTTTCTTAATTGTTTTGGGTTTGTTTTTGTAGGTCCTTTTCTTCTCTTGTGTTTCCCATTTAGAGAAGTACCTTTAGCATTTGTTGTAGAGCTGGTTTGGTGGTGCTGAATTCTCTTAGCTTTTGCTTGTCTGTAAAGCTTTTGGTTTCTCCATCGATTCTGAATGAGATCCTTGCCGGGTAGAGTAATCTTGGTTGTAGGTTCTTCCCTTTCATTAGTTTAAATATATCATGCCACTCCTTTCTGGCTTCTAGAGTTTCTGCTGAGAAATCAGCTGTTAACCTTATGGGAGTTCCCTTGTATATTATTTGTCATTTTTCCCTTGTTGCTTTCAGTAATTTTTCTTTGTCTGTAATTTTGGTCAATTTGATTACTGTGTGTCTCGGCGTGTTTCTCCTTGGGTTTATACTGCCTGGGACTCTCTGTGCTTGCTGGACTTGGTTGTTTCCTTTCCCATGTTAGGGAAGTTTTTGACTGTAATCTCTTCAAATATTTTCTCAGGTCTTTCTCTCTCTCTTCTCCTTCTGGGACCCCTATGATGTGAATGTTGTTGCGTTTAATGTTGCCCCAGAGGTCTCTTAGACTGTCTTCATTTCTTTTCATTCTTTTTTCTTTATTCTGTTCCATGGCAGTGAATTCCACTGTTCTGTCTTCCAGGTCACTTATCCGTTCTTCTGCCTCAGTTATTCTGCTATTGATTACTTTTAGTGTAGTTTTCATTTCCGTTATTGTATTGTTCATCTCTGTTTATTTGTTCTTTAATTCTTCCAGGTGATTGTTCTTTAACTCTTCTAGGTCTTTGTTAAACATTTCTTGCATCTTCTCAATCTTTGCCTCCATTCTTTTTCTGAGGTCCTGGATCATCTTCACTATCATTATTCTGAATTCTTTTTCTGGAAAGTTGCCTATCTCCACTTCATTTAGTTTTTTTTCTGGGGTTTTATCTTGTTCCTTCATCTGGTACATAGTCCTCTGCCTTTTCATTTTGTCTATCTTTCTGTGAATGTGGTTTTCATTCCACAGGCTGCAGATTTGTAGTTCTTCTTGCTTCTACTGTCTGCCCTCTGGTGGATAAGACTATCTAAGAGGCTTGTGCAAGCTTCCTGATGGGAGGGACTGGTGGTGGTTAGAGCTGGGTGTTGCTCTGGTGGGCAGAGCTCAGTAAAACTTTAATCTGCTTGTCTGCTGATGGTGGGGCTGGGTTCCCTCCCTGCTGGTTGTTTGGCCTGAGGTGATACAGCACTGGAGCCTACCCGGTTCTTTGGTGTGGCTAATGAGGGACTCTGGGAGTGCTCACGCCAAGGAGTACTTCCCAGAACTTCTGCTGCCGGTTCCTTGTCCCCACGGTGAGCCACAGCCATCCCCGGCCTCTACAGGAGACCCTCTAACACTTGCAGGTAGGTCTGATTCAGCCTCCCATGGGGTCACTGCTCCTTCCCCTGGGTTCTGATGCACACACTACTTTGTGCGTGCCCTCCATGAGTGGAGTCTCCTCTTCCCTAGTCCTGTCGAAATCCCCCAGTCAAATCCCACCAGCCTTCAAAGTCTGATTCTCTAGGAATTCCTCCTGCAGTTGCCAGTCCCCCAGGTTGGGAAACCTGACGTGAGGCTCAGAAAGTTCACTCCAGTGGGTGGACCTCTGTGGTGTAAGTGTTCTCCAGTTTGTGAGTCACGCACCCAACAGCCGTGGGATTGGATTTTATTGTGATTGTGTCCCTCCTGCCATCTCATTGTGCTTCTCCCTGTCCTTGGATGTGGGGCATCTTTTTGGTGAGTTCCAGTGTCCTCCTGTCGATGATTGTTCAGCAGTTAGTTGTGATTCTGGTGCTTTCGCAAGAGGGAGTACCCACACATTTTTTTCCATTTCCCTCTATTCAACTTTTCTAATTGACCTAGGCAGTAAATCTCAGAGATTTGAAATATGGTCTCTTTATTTATTATTAAATTTTTCATTATATCCAAGTATTAATAAATGGTTTTGATAGTCCCATTCAACTTCTTATCAGGATAATCTCCATCAAGGACTACATATGGGTGTAAAAAGAGTTTGTTGGAATAAAAAGTAAAACACAAAAACCATGCCCTGGCAGTGTGTTGGGATGGGAAGGTGGGAAGGGTGGTGATATTAATAACCATCTATAAACTAGATGACATGTAGCCTGTCATCAGGGTCCAATGGGATGAGGAAAAGTTGATTTAAAAGAGAGGTCCCAGGTTTGACTTCATTATTAGTTCATGTCAGAGATTGTAGAGCCATCAGGCACACAGTTGTCCCTGGGGAATTCATCCCACATTACCTGGAGAAGAGCAGGACAGGTACCCCCACCAGCCCCAACACCAGTTTTAGCCAGGTAGCTCAAGAGCTGGTAGGTAGGTTTAAACAAGCATCCCTCCTAAGGATTTCTAGAAGTCAAGGACAGCCAAACCACTTTAGGGAGTTGTTAAGGGTTCCCTCAGACAGAAATAGGCCAAGCATAGGTCCACACCCTGTTGGTAAATGAAATGAAACGACTGATAGGCTGCCAGTCTGATTCTCAGTAGTTTCAGGACAGGTGAAGAATACCTGGGAATCTGCAGCCAACAGGTACAGGAACTGTTAGTACATAGTGAGTCTTTGAAAAGCTAGGAACCAATCAGGAACTGACACATGACAATTATGAGAAATGCAGGAAGCTTTGGGAACATGCAATACATAGTGATTTTTTACTTTTCAAAGTTTTTTAAAACAAATGACAAGTTAAAGTATAAACTCCATTAAAACAATAAAAAGAAGGTTTTTTCCCCCCTAAGACTGGTCTCACAATTTAAATAATTCATTAAATTCGCAACACTATTATTAGCTATTTTCTCAGGAATACTTTAACATTTCTTATAAATCTGAATAAGAAAAACATAGTATAAATATAATTTTTGCAACCCTGATTTTCTTTTTTTAACTTTAGGAGAAAAAATTTCCTTTCTGTCTCTGTGCAGTTACTGGTCTACTAACTGCAAATATTTAGTCAAAATGAATTCATTTAAATATTGGGATAAATTCCACCATCGGTTGCCACATTTCCTCCAGGGTTCTATGTTTATTTATTTATTAGATTCCCCTAAATTGTATGCTTAGTTTAAATAGCTTCAGGGAAAAAATACAATAAAATTGCATTAGTTAAAAATATAACCAGCATCAGCAATGTGAAAACATAACAGTAAAACAGCACGAGCATATACATATAAACATAGTCATCATTTTAACATTCCACTGGGACAAGCCATGTTACAAAGATAGATTGTGTGCCAAGCCCTGAAGCTTAAGCATCTGGGGCTCTGGGGAACCACACAAGCCTGAAACTCAGGTTAGGATGGTCATCACAGGCTCTTTAGCAAGCAAAATCAACTGTTAACAGAAGCTGATTTCATTTGGCAAGAAGGTTAAGAGAAAATAAAATTCCACCACTTTTTTCTGTGTTTTCTGGCAGAAGGGGGTAGCATTTCTAAACATCAACATACACCCCAAACTAACAGACATTGAGGAATAGGTTAGGAGTATGTTTAATTTCTTGTGAGGAGGTAGGATGAGAAGTGGCAAGGGAAGAAATATGAAAATGTGTGTGTATGTGTGTGTGTGTGGTGTGTGTTTAATAGTCTGCTTGACTTCAGTATAAACTTTGGGTGTTCAAGCAAATGAAATAGATACATATATATAACCCCGTGTAAATTTGTGGAATCTTAGAGATTTTTCTCTTTCTACTTATTGTCTAAATGCTCCCAAAGAGATAGATACAAACTACATATCTGAGCATAACCGAATCTAGCAGCAGGTCTTTCTGTGACCCCCAGTTGCCTGTAGGGTGAAATCCAAACCATTTAGCATAGCATACAAGGCCATTCAAGCTCTAGGCTTTGCTCTCCTCTCTAGTTTTCTCTTTTCCCACTCCTCCCATCACTCACAACACAGAATTTTACGAATGCTGCTGACTTTGCTCGGAATATCTTTCGTCCCGTTCTACTTTCCCCTCTGCCTGACTCTTAGTCATGGCTTGGAACTCTCTTCTTATCCTCTGTCATGAGAATTTCTCCTCTGAAATCCCCAAGTCCAGGTTAGATTTCCCCTTTGCATGTTCTCACCGTGTTCATTCCTACCAAAGCACTTAGGATATTGCTTTGTAACTGCATACATCACCTAGTTCCCTATGTGCAGATTATTTTATGATCTTTTCAAAGGCAGAAACTACCTTTCATTTTTCACCTAGACGCCAGCAAAAGCCATTTATTTGTTCTCCCTATTTCCACTTTTTTTTATACAGCAGCCAGTGAGAATTTTAGTAATGTAGATTAAATTATATCATCATCATTCCTCTGTTTCAAAATCTCTAACAGAAAGATACTTGTTGAACTTATCATACCATAGACGTTGGTAAAGCCCACAAGATCCATCCCCTGCCAACCTCTCAGATCTCATTTCTTTTTTTTTTTTTTTTTTTTTTTTGCGGTACGCGGGCCTCTCACTGTTGTGGCCTCTCCCATTGTGGAGCACAGGCTTTGGACGCGCAGGCTCAGCGGCCATGGCTCACGGGCCCAGCTGCTCTGCGGCATGTGGGATCCTCCCGGACCGGGGCATGAACCCGTGTCCCCTGCATCGGCAGGCGGACTCTCAACCACTGCGCCACCAGGGAATCCCCTCAGATCTCATTTCTAACCCACCCCCATACACTTTGTTCTCTGTCTATAAAAACAAAGTCTGTTTCCTGCTTTAGAATCCTTGCGTTTGTTATTCTCTTTGCCTACTATGCTCTTTACCCTAACCTGCTTGGCTGACTCTTTCCCTTCATTTTGGCCTCATCTCAAATATCACCTTCTCAGAGAGGCATCTCTGATCACGCTGTCAAGATGTTCTCTATACCCAACTCACTCCTTATGATAGTCATCAAAGATGTTCACAATATAGTTCTATTTTTTCCTTTTTCTGGGCACATGATAAGATGGTACTTCCTGGAAACTTTGTGGTTGGGTGTGACCAACATGATGGGGCCCCACCCCATGCAACTAGCATTGGCCAATGAATTGTGAATCAGAAGTGATGTATGTTTTTTTCCTATATAACATTACTCTGACCCATTTTCTTCATTGCATTTACTGCTTTCTGGATGAATCTAGTTTATGTTCTTATATAATTATTTATTAATGGGAGAATGGTAAAGAAAGCAGGCTCTAAAATTTAATTGTGTGGACTCAAATATCATCCCTGCTGCTTATCATATGTATAACCACAGACAAAGTTTCTGTTTCTGTGAAGTGGGATGCTCTCAATGAGCAGTTCTATTTATTTACGTTTAATTAAAATCAAAAGGAGCAGATAGGTGATCCTTCTTTTCACTGGGTTTTAATCAAATCTTAGATAATTTGAAGTATAAGCAAAATTGAATACCATATAAACTACCATTTATATTCAAGGTATATGGAATGGGTGATAAAGAAAGGGAAGTGTGAAACTGGTCTCCACATTCCTCTTAGAGTCTGCTGTGGGAGTCAAGGAAAGCTCAGAATCCCTTCCACAGGGGAAAAAAAGGCATGTCAGCACGAAGCATCGTGTATAGTTTCTGAGATTTTATGAATTCCTAAGGCTTACCCATGAATCTCTTGAATTTACAAACACCAGAATAAGAGACCCAATCCTAGATAAATATATACATTTTTTTTAAGTAAAATGAGTCAAAGAAAATTACGGACATTAACAGATAAAATGTACACAGGAAGGCAATCTAGAGGAGAATTGTTTCACCATTTAGATTTGAATATTTATGATGGTATATTGTATTTCCTTCTCCAGACTATATCCTCATTTTAAAGTTGCTGTAATCTGGTTGTTTATGGTACCGCTTAATAGATAGTCCACAAAGGTTTTGGACATGTGTAGTTTAAGGAAAAAAAAGAAGGAAAGAAAAGCCTCAGGGAAATACCACATTTGTATTTAAATTTATAAGATAAATGTTTATTTAGAATAAGAAGACAAATGAGTGTATTCACTTATGAAGCACAAATAGATAAACAAAACAATACCAAGCAAAGCGAAGAAATGCAAATAAAATTTTAAAAATCTCAAACAGTAGCAGCATGCTCTCTGCCTTCATAGATTCTCCTTTGATCTGTGTGACCACAACTTATTTTCTTCTGTAAATAATATTGAGCTAAAAGACTACAAGTCTATATGTAAAGTTGCCATATTGCTGGATCAGGAGAAGCATTTCCTTCTCCCAAAGCAACAATTTATATTTTGCAAGTCTCTTTTTGAATCGGGTTTTTCTTTCCAGATTTCTAAGTTTACATAATCTTCTTGAGAATTTCCCATTAAATCACTGAGTTAATTGTTGAGGAACATAACTCAAAAGAACTAGGTCTTTGAAACCAAGTCCAAAATATGTTTAGAAGAGGCAAAGCATTGCACTCACAATAATTAGTGAAACATGGAATTCCTCCCATTTTTGAGGCAACATTTTTGAGGCAACATTGTCCTTGGAGAAATAAAAGATGAAGAGAGGAATGAATGTATGGAATAGAATTTGGCATATACTGTTTAATTTTATTTAGGCTACTAAAATGTTTCCAAATTAGGTCATTTTAAATGTAAAATGTGTTACTTCTTCTCAAGTTTTCCTTACATATTACTATTTTGTTTAGTTATTTAATTAGTCCTCTGGTCATTTCCAGAAGTAATCTAAGTTATAACCTGGAAAGATTAAAGGTTATAAAGAGGAAGGAACCAAACAAAGGCAAAGTAAGGATGAGTAATGTAAATAAATCTGAGGGTGAGATTGGTATAAACAAGCTCATATCATGAAAAATGATCCATAAATTTGGCTCTAAATTCTTAAAAACTATTGCAAAGAGAGAAACATGATGAGTTTCGGGATTATTCACAAATATCCATTAAAATAGCTCATAAAGACAAAAAACTGATTTGTAAAGACAGTAAAGTTAGTATTAATATTAAAGTAAGAGTGGAATAAAATTTTTCCTACAGTTTCTCAGAAGTAGATCAAAAACAAAAGAAAAGGGAGTTAGCAGTTGGCCCACTGCCCACATCCACCAAGGAAAAAAATCTGTTAGGGAAAAAATAAAATATAAAGGAATATCTCTGTCTCACTGTTATAACAGGGAGTCATTGATAAAATTCAGCCCAGCTCCATACAACGCAGTAGTTGTTACCTTATGAGGATGCTAACCCAAGAATCTTACTTTTCAAGGAACTGGAAAAGCGAGATTTTTATAGGAAAGCTTTAGATTATTAAAAGGTCAATAGTATGTTTACTAAATTAAACATACTGAGGGACAGATTCAATATGGGAGCTGCCAGTCTTCAACTCTTATTTTAAAGAATGTAGAAAAAATCAAAAGACTATACCTTCTATTCTTTACTAAATATTTGGAATCACTGGGTGAGAATAACCTGAAATACAACTTTTGTATGTTATTGGTTGAGCTCATACAACAGGTTATAAAATTCAACTGAGCCAAAGTTTGTTTAGTTTTGTTTTCATGGAAAGTTAAGTACTAGGAAAAAGAACCAAAGGCCATTCAGTGCTGTATGGAAGTTGCCTTCTTCATCATAGAATTACTTAGCTGAAAACGCCTTGGAACTCCATTTGATTTGTCTTCTTTTTTCTTCTTGGATACTGAAATCACATAGGATTTTCAAGTTACCTTTAAAAAGATCCCAAGTTTAAAGGCTTCATAGTATATTGTTTGTGAAACCAGTCTCAACATTCTTTACCACTGTAGTAGTTAAGTTGTACTGCTAAATAGGGCACTCTGCATATACTCAATTAAATATGGTAGGAAGTGGCTATATCACATTTCATATATATCATCCAAATGTGCAGACACTCTACCATCTTCATTGATTGTGTCTATGCACCCAAGTATTCTGTTAAATCATGAAGACTCTATATAAACAAAGTCAGAATGATTTGGATGATTAGGAAAGTAGAAAAAGTCTCTGTTTTTGGAAGGGACTTCAATGCCAGCCTAAACTCAGCCCCTTCTCTTTAAATTGGGTGTAATTACTATGTGTTCTTAGGAGTAGCTACTTTTGGAAATTAGGTTTTCCGTGAATTGGAACTCCTATTTTCTACCAACAGAACTTTTTTTACTCTTACTTCAGTTGGGATCCTTTTTATCTCTTTTTTTACTTAGGTGTTATTTCAGCATTACTACTTTAAGAATACTTGGGCAGTAGAAGCAAGTCTGTTCTGTGCATCTTTAAAATATTGTATCAACTGACATAGTATAGTTGTTGAAATTCTCTAAATAAACAAATCAGGAAATGAACTATTTATATCATAGAAAATAACACCAAAAAATGTTAGTGAAAATAATCATTTACACATATCCAATTTATTCCTCCCAATGACCCTGCAGGCTCTCTACTTTCCACGTGAACAAACAGAGGTCTCAAAAGATTAAGTAGCTGCCTTGATGATAGAAGTGTTATTATTAGCTTTGACCTTAATTTAGTCTAATCCTAACTCATAACCACGTGATTCTGTTGACCTGAAGCAAACTGACTGACAGATATTTCTCCAGTGAAGATGAGGTTATTCAGGATCAGCAGAAAATCTCAATTTAGGGTGTGAAACACTGGTGAGCCGTGTGCGAGTTCCCACATGGGAAGGGAAAGAGAACACTTTTATAGAAAGGAAAAGAAATTTGGGAGGGCTATAGTAAACAAAGAGTCCAAGGAATTTCATTGACAGAGTCCTTTCCTGGAACGAAGAAGTGTCATTATTCTCCTGCTGGGCTTTGCTGTCATTGCAGGATATGAGAGCTTTCCCTTCTGGTCTCTCACCTCTATTTAATTGAGGATTCTTTTTATTAATTTTTTTTTACATTTTTATCTTTTGATTAAGATCTTTTGCTGAAAGCATCACTGATCAAGAGTCAGATATTCTAGTTTCAGTGGCTTTTTGTCCCTCAGTGTCAGGAAAGTCCATTTCCAGTAGTGTCTCAGACTGGAAACCTAGTAAGGTCACATTTAAATAACAAGGAGGGGCAGGAGAGAAAACTCTCAGGCACTTTTTATTTAAAGTCCATACATTATCAAGATCGTAGACCCTGGAGATAATCTGAATCTTTATGTCAGCATCGAAGGTTGGTGACAAACTTCCAACAGGCCTGGTATAGATAACTTGGGAAAGCTGTGTCTTCAGATGTCGACTGCCTCAACTTCCGAGAAGTATTTCCTTTCAGGTCACTGGATGATGTGCAGGTCCAGTCAGGGTTCTGCACCTTCTTTAGGTGTGTCACATGAATCAAGAGTCTATTCCTTGGGGCTTCCCTGGTGGCGCAGTGGTTGAGAGTCCGCCTGCCGATGCAGGGGACACAGGTTCGTGCCCCGGTCCGGGAGGATCCCACATGCCGCGGAGCGGCTGGTCCCGTGAGCCATGGCCGCTGAGCCTGCGCGTCCGGAGCCTGTGCTTTGCAACGGGAGAGGCCACAACAGTGAGAGGCCCGCGTACAGCAAAAAAAAAAAAAAAAAAAAAAGAGTCTATTCCTTGGAGTTTGGTGGCACAAGGGTTGGTTAACAGTACTTAATATGGTCTTTCCAGCAAGGTTGAGGGAAATTCTTCTGGTAGTGTCTTTTCCAATAGAAAAGACACTACCAGGTTCCAAGGTATTTGTCTCCCAAGGGCACACTGTGAAAAGATTGCTCTACCAAAGCTTGGTTATTTTTAATAAAAGCAAGCAGGCCTTTTCAATACTACAGTATCTGTCCTTTTATAAGTTATGGATAAAAAAAGCAGGAGTCAAGTTCATTGGGCATCCTGGGACTATCTGAAAGGGTGAAAGTTTATGAATTCCCAAAAGGATGGATCTGAAATTTAAAAGGACCAATGGCAATGCTTTTGGCCAAGGTATTTGGAGGACCTCTACAAATTTTGCCAGTTAGTAATAATAAATGCCATTAGTGTGTTCAACTATACTTGAGGATTGAGGGTTGTAATCATAGTGAAAGTGTTGTAAAACCAGCCAAACATCACAGACTTGTCAAAGCACCTGGCCCTTAAAATGGATTCCCAGATTGCTATAACGTTTGAGAGGAGCTCCTCCAAGTAGGGGTAATCTTTCCCAAAAGGAATTTAGCCACAGAAAAGGCAATAGCCTGTCTGTGAGGGAAGGCTTCAGTCCAGTGGGAAAACACACAGACTGTGACTGAAACGTATTTATATCCATGAGGTGGAGGAAGTTGTACGAAATCCATCTTCCAGACTTTGAATTGTCCATTAGACAGTTTAAAATATCCAGAAGCAGTACAAATAGGCTTCCCTGGATTGTACTTCAGACAAGTAGGACAAGGGAGGTAGGCACTTTTTGCAGCCTTGTTAATGTTTCCCCAACCATATTGATTCATCACTTTGTCAATAGACCAATAGTTTAGTGTATGTAGTATGATGAGGAGTGGGGATTTTAGAGTCACTGGTAGTACTGAGTTATTTGGTCCAAATCAGAGCTTTCTCTTTTTTCCAAACAAACAATTGTTAAATTTCCAATCTTGTTTTTCCTTTTCTGAGTTAGGCTTTTCATTGTTAGGCTTCTGTAGCCAGTTTTTCTAAATTATCATTTGGGAAGATGTCCCTTTGGATAATGACAGAGGTTTGTCTGCTGTTGGTCCCTTTAAGGACAGCATTCCTTGCAGACATATAAGCAAGGTGATTTCCCTTAGTTTCCAGAGAGTCAAGTTTAGCATGCATCAGAATCTTAATAATAGCTAAAATGGAAGGTAAAAGTATTGTGTTCAATAATTCCTGAACATAAGGACTATTTTTTTTTTTTTTTTTTTTTTTTGCGGTACGCGTGCCTCTCACTGTTGTGGCCTCTCCTGTTGCGGAGCACAGGCTCCAGACGCGCAGGCTCAGCGTCCATGGCTCACGGGCCCAGCCGCTCCACGGCATGTGGGATCCTCCCGGACCGGGGCACAAACCCGTGTCCCCTGCATTGGCAGGCGGACTCTCAACCACTGTGCCACCAGGGAAGCCCCATAAGGACTATTTTTAATTTTATTTCCACTGGAAATAAGGAAGCAACTTTCCAGAACATTCCAAAATCATGAGCTACTCTGAAAGCATATCTCTATCAGTATAAACACTGGCAATTTTGTCCTTGACTAAAGTACAAGCCCGTGTAAGGGTGTGTAATTCAGCCTATTGGGCCAAAGGAGTCATAAGTAAAGACACACTGCCTTAACAACATCAAAAGGAGTTATAATAACATAACCACCACAATATTTGTCATTGCTACCTTTTAAACAAGAACCATCAGTGAACCATGAGAAGTCAACACTACCCATTGGAATTTCCTGTAGATCATTACAAGGAGTCAGGAGGTTGTCTATCAACATTCAGCAGTCATGAAGGACATTGTTGGTGACAGAAGGGAGAAGAGTAGCCAGGTTAAAGTTATTATCATGTAAAAGAGTTACATGAAGGACAGATAACAAAGGGACTTCACGGGATATGAGGCAGCTAGCTGAGAAGTGTTGAGTATGTTGAGAATTCAGGTTGACTTCTGCATGAGGTACAAAAATGATTAAAGGACATTCCACAGTTTTCTCAGTGGCTTTAACAAAAAGGGCAGTGGCTGCAGTGATTGTAAGGCAAGGAAGTAGCTGCAGTGATTCTAATACATGTGCCACAGGGTCCAGCTGCTGGCTATAATACCCTGTGAATGGATGGTGGTCGCCAAGTTTTTGGGTGAGTACCCCAAAGTTATTCCCTTTTCTTGTCATCTATGAAAGAGTAAAAGGGAATCTGATAATAAGGAAGCCCAAAGGCAGGTGGGTTCATCAAACTCTCCTTTTGGGCCTTGAGGGCTATGTCAATCAGTTCTGCCCACAAAACTGGGTCAGGTGGTTGTTATTGTTGAGAAAAACATAAGAAATTTGGCTTTAAAAGAGAAATTTGGAATCCAATTTCAGCAATAACCAACTGGTCTGAGAAAACTTCACAGTAGCCCTTAGTCTGGGGTTTGGGGAAACTTAGGACACCATGAAGTGTATCTGGATCTAGGTGTAGCCCTTGTTCTGATATTGGATGACTAAAATATTGAACCTGGTTTTGGGCAAACTGCAATTTTTCTTTGGCGACCTTAAGTCCTTTTAAGGCCAAATGCTTTATTAAGTGGACGCTGCCTTCCTGTGAAGAGGTTTAAGAAGGAGGGCAAAGAAGCAACTCATCCACATATTGCAGCAAAGTAAAACCCTTAGAGAACTTTATATCATTCATACCAGCCTTCAAGATTTGCAAAAACTAAGAAGGACTCTCAATATATCCATGAGGCATTACTGTCCAGGTGAATTGTTTTTTTTACTCTCAAGTAAAGGCAGAAAGGTATTGGCTGTCTTCATCAACTGGAATATGAAAGAATGCACTGCATAAATCAGTTATAGTGAAGAATTCATTTCTGGTGGGAAAGGATGTTAGTAACATATGAGAGTTAGGAACAACAATGTGTTGAAGGATAACAGTGTTGTTTACTGCTCAGAGTTCCTGAAAAAACCTCCACCTTTGGCCTTTTGCTTTTCTCACTGGTAAAATGGAGTGTTACAGGGGCTAGTACAGATAATGAGGATTCTTCTATTATGGGCTTTAAGGTTTTCCTTTAGGTATTGATTAATTCTGGGAAGAGGTTTTGAGGATTCTGTTTAAATTTTGATGGGAGATGCACTGTGAATTTTGCAAACATCAGTTGGAGATTTTGCCAATAAGGAAAGTGGTAGCTTGATTCAATAGGGAGAAATGATCTATATTTTCAGAATCTGCTCTAGTACCATCAGAGATAGAACAAATAAAAGATGTTAGAGGGCCACTTAATTTACCTGGCTGGTTCTTTGATGACACTGTCAATTTCTAGAATTGTTTTCCCCTTTTCGGAGAAAGAATTTCTGGCATACTTCTCTAAGAAGTTTCCAGCCTAATAAATGGATAGGGGTAGAGGAACTAAGGAGAAAAGGATGTGTATCTCTCAAAGGGCCTAAACAAAAGGGAATACGTTCGGACATAGGAACCTCTTGAGGTTCATTAGAAATCCCCACTATTTGAATTTAGTACTCCAAGGCAGGGGCTGTTTTATGGTAGTGGGGTTGAGCACTCAAGAGTGTGGTATCAATTAGGACTGGAAGAAATTCATCCTCCTGGAGAAATGTTTCTCCAAGCTGATTAAGAGGGAGGATTGGGAAGAGCCCCTCCAGTTCCTCAGAGCCCACCACTGAGAATTGGAGGGCGTTGGAAAGGCTGGTCAGAGGGATGAAGGCTCTACAGCGCTTAAGTTTGTAACAGTCTCTTTTCTAATGCCCTGGTTCTTTGCAATAATAGCAGAAACTACGAGGGTTTGGGGTTTGTTTAGGAGCCTTCATTTGTTGGAGTTGAAGATTAACAATTTTGATGATCTTCCTTTGAGGTGATTCATATAGAGCACAAGAAATGTGGTTTGTCAGATTAACTAAATCTGAAGTGGACATAGTTTCCCATTTCATGCTGGTCCTTTTTACTAAAAGGGAAGGATCTTAGTTCAGCCCATTAATAAACAAAGAGTTAAAAGCTACTTGAGTTAATCAACATCTGAAGGAAGACCAGAATTTTCTTTAAAGACAATCAAAAGTCAACTGTAATTTTTATGAACAGATTTGCAGATGTTTGTGTGCAAGCCTGAATTTTGTTTCAGTCAACAGGCTTTGGAAAAGCCCTAGTAACTGCTCAGTAAAGTTGCCTAGCAATTTTCTGAGCCTGACACATAATAAGATAGCAGGTTGTTCTCCTGGTTGTAATGCTGGGCATCTTTCAGGATTTTCTCAATTAGCAATTTTCACTCAATGCTGGGCCTGACCTTCACTGATGAGCATATGAAGTAGCTGATATAAGTTAGAGAAACCTGGTTGGTGAGTTTGAGTGATTATATTAAATTCCTCAGCAAAACTATGAGGGTCTTTGGTTACTTTGGGAAAATCTTTGACTATGGCTCACAGTTCAGCTTAGTTCAGGGAGTACAAGATACTAAAGATTTAGCCTCTGGACCTTCAGAAGGCTTAATTTTAAAGAAACATGTTCTGACAGGTTCAGAGGGAAAGGGAAGTTTGACCAGAGAATGAGTATGGGGGGATTGAGGGGACAGTGGAGGCATAGGCAGCATAGAAGGGAAGGAGGGAGATGGCACCAGAGGTGGAGCCTGAGACACAGACGCCAAGGAAGAAGAGCCTGAGGCTTTGAGAGCCACTTTATCTTTCTTTCATCATTTCTTTTCCTCAGTTAATCTTAAAATCTTATTTCGCAAAGAGGCAATTTTAGAGTCCTGAGTATATTGGGAAGCCTCAAAATGCCAATTGAAGTAAGCATTCCACTCAGTTCTGGAAATTTTTGAGCTATTGAAGCTCAATTTGGTTTTAAGGAAATTAAGTTTGGGGATTTCTGAAATTCCCCATAACAGCCATTGATATTCTAAATTGCCTTTGGTCAGGTTGGTCCATTTAGTAAGTAGTGCCCATGAGGAAGGACTGTGGCTTTTAAACATAAAATTGACCAGTCCCTATAACGGAGGAGGCCTTCAAAATACTTAGATAACTGGAGTCTCATTTCCTAGAGGTTTTTCCTCTAGAGTGAAGAACAATTTTCAAACAGCTTAAACAGCTTACAACACAGCTGGTTTGATTCAGACAGCTTGTAAGACAATCCCAGCCAATTCAAAGGAAACAGCTTAAAGGAGCCAGGCCAAAGACTTTTTCAGCCAGTTTTCGGAGAATCGTCCTTTCAAAAGAATAGGCCAAAGGCTGAAAAACCTGGCACTGTTGCAGAGAACCCCTGTTTTCAGAGGAATGGGTCAAAGATTAGCCAGCTTCAGGTGAAGCAGTTCCTGTTCCGAAGGGAATATGCAAAGCTAACCAGTTTCAGTGAAAGAGCCTGATATCAAAATCAGTACCAAACAAGTACTCACATGCAGAACAAGGCCTTAACCAGAAAGACAAAAGCTTTAAGTAGATTCTGAATAAAGCCTGGAGAGCTCCAGATGGAAAGAGGGTGTGAGTTTGGATCTAAAAGAAAGACTTGCCTTTAAACTCCAGGGTCAGCAGGAAAAGCAGTGAGCAGCAATAGACTCAGCTGTGGGTACTGCAC
Source organism: Lagenorhynchus albirostris (assembly GCF_949774975.1). Taxonomy (NCBI): domain Eukaryota; kingdom Metazoa; phylum Chordata; class Mammalia; order Artiodactyla; family Delphinidae; genus Lagenorhynchus; species Lagenorhynchus albirostris. The sequence continues at coordinate 88,630,979 of NC_083100.1, forward strand.
CTGTATATTCACCAGCCCCAGAGCCATCGAGAGTCTTCTCTGGTCCCCATATGGGCCACCAAAATGTTGACCTAAAACAAATTGAGAGCCAGATATTTCTCCAGCAAAGACTGGTATATTTGGGATTGGCAAAGAATTGCAATTTGGAGTCTGCACCATGGTGAGCTATGTGCAAGTTCCCTCACAGCAAGGAAAAAGGAATGCTTTTATAGAGAGTAAAAAAGGAAAATGGGAGGGCTCTAGTAAACAACAAGTCCATGGATTTTCATAGGCTGGGTCCTTGACAGGAAGGAAGAGTCTTTCTTCTTCCTGTTGGGCTCTGCTACAGCTGCAGGGTGTAAGAGATCTCCCCTTCTGGTCTCCCAACTCTACTTAACTGAGGTTTCTGTCTATTGATAGTTTTACAGTACCTACCAAATCAGCTCATTGAGTAATGAGAAACTCACCTGGACTTGCTTCAATTTTATAGTGATGTAGAATAATTGCTTTTATAGATATAATGTAAACTAATTGTTGGCTGTAGCTACCTGAGATGCACAATAAACTTGTTACATTAAAACTTTGGTCTAGAAAAATGAATACTAAAATATTTACTTTACAACAGTATTTGGAGATTCTGGTTATTATATCTCATAATATTAGATATTAATACAAATTTAATGTACTGCCAATTACAGTCATATTTTTCAACTGTTATACTGTAAAAGCATCTATATGCCCAACATTTATTTTTCCTTATTCTTGTTTATGCTTACCTACAAAATTTAACCTATATTTTTAGTCATCAGGTTTTGAGTGATAATGTTATCTGGGCACTATGTGAATTATTAATTGATAAATTGACTTTGATTGCATAGTGCCTCATAAAATTCTTTTGTGTCTGTTCTGATTCTAAACTTGAAATCTTATGTCCTGAATAATTTTTTTAATTAGCTGAGGGTTTTATTTTTCAACATTTTGGACATTATTCTTCAAAGATTTTGTTAGTCAGAATGTACTTCTTATTTTCTTTTTGGTTGTTTACCTGTTACCAGTGTGAAAGAAATTATCTAAAGAGATGTCACAAGATCAACAAAAGTCTAAACATTTGGAGTAGAATGTGAAATCTCTTTTATGTGCTATAGAGAAAATACCTTCAACAATCACACTGATACTAATTAAAATCACAACAGAATAGCCACATACTATCTTACTGCTCTTTCTTTTTTTTCCTAACGTTCATCACCTTTAGAAATTCTGTGGGAGGCAAGAATTATTTTCTCTAATTATTAAAGTTTCTAAAACAAATTTGAAAATGCTAGAGAGTATTGCAGCTATTAAACAATAAAGTAAAAATAGATTCTCTCTAGGATCATTATAATGCCTAAAGAAAGAAAAAAATTGAAAAAAAATATTATCAAGTAAAATCATAATTTCTCTCTTGTCTTCCTCTCTCTGCCTCTCTCCCTCATTTCAATTTAAGAGATTCGTTCTCCTGCTGGTTGTAATGGGAATGAATTTCAGTGTCACCCTGATGGAAATTGCATTCCTGATCTGTGGCGCTGTGATGGGGAAAAAGACTGTGAAGATGGTAGTGATGAAAAAGGCTGCAGTGGTACCTTACGATTGTGTGATCACAAAACCAAGTTTTCCTGTCGGAGTACAGGTAAGCAGAACACTGAGTTCAACTTCTACCTCAGGCCTGCTTCCTTGATGTAGGTTCCTTTGGGGCCCTCCTCAATCCATATCTCACCTTCATAAAAAGTATCCTTGTGTTTCTAGTAGGTTTGCTCACATTCTGTACATGACAGTAATAGTAGGTAACATTTATTGAGAACTATCTGTGGACTTGGCACAGTTCTAAGAATGTTCTCTACATGAACTCATTTCATCATGCTAATTCACAATGAGAAAACTGAGGCGGAGAGCAGTTTTTAACTTTCTCAAATTAAAAAGTCAAAAGAATTTTTAACTTGCTGGCTCACAGAGCCAGCATGGAAGAAATGGGATTTGAAACCAGGCAATCTGGATTCAGAGTCTGGAATTTCACAGTCCAGAAAGAGACATGTGTGCTAAACCCACTTACAGCATTCCCCTTTTCATAGATAAATCCTTACCATAAAATTTAATGAAGATGACTAGGGAAAAAAGGCATAATTATATGCATTTATTTTCAACCAGTTTCCTAAATTTTATTGTTTTGTCGCTAGACTCCATTAAGATGAAGGTGATGACTTTCAAATCATTCAAACCTTTGATTTGTTTTGAGAGTCACTGAAGCTTTTTTTTTATAAGTTATTCTAATATTATGATGTTTCCATGTTGTTTTTCTCCATACGGTAGGTGCTACCTAACATGAAAAACTAACTTATTTACTTCCTTCTCTATGCCAGATGATGAGCTGAAGTTTAGAGAATTAACTCTTGTGGTATAATTTGTGAAATGATTGGTATCATTATCCAAACAACCCATGGAAAGAATTTTTTGTAGATTTTAGGATACATTCTGGAATCATCTCTGGGAGTTCTTCTTAATGTGAAATTGCTTCCGAATTGCTCAATCAGGAGTTCTTGGTGATTCATTTTGCCCTTTATTAAGTATTTCAACCAAAACATAGAAATGAAAAGGTGTCACAGCTGTGAGTAAGCAGATACTTTAGGGACCACATGGCCCATGAGCATTTAAAGATATAAAAAGGAATTGTGTTTCTTTTCTTAAACACACCTCCTGGGTATAATTAAGCCTGTAAATAAGAGATAAAGAAATAAATATAAGCTAACATGGGCATAGGTAAATAAATACTCCTGAGGCCTACTCCTAGGAGTAGGAGTAGTGAGGGAGTTGTATTTTCAAATGATTATTTTTCCAACAATATTTTTAACAGGTAACTCTTTTCAATTATTACATAAAGATTCTTAGTTTGGGAGTTATTGGTTAGAAGAATGTGACTTTGAGTTTAGAAATTATCATAATGGAACATTTCATATTAGTTGAAAATCAATAGATGAATAACTTGTTAAATGAATGAATTATTAACTAAATAAGCAAGTTTTTATTTAACAGGCTAATTCTGATGCCAAAGAGCCAGTTATTTGACTCAGGCTAACATTATTCTAAGTGCATATTTTTTCTCCTGTTGCTTCTGGCATTTGTTTGATTGGACGAATGCTGAAATATATCAGATAACAGTCTTTAACAGGTATACGACTAAGGAACTAGCAAGGCTATAGGAAAACAAAATAAAAATATTAATTTACTTGGAATATCCTGAGCTAAAACTAACTGAATATGCTATCAAGATTTAGCAAATTTAGAGGTAAAGCCAGGCTGAAATTTCCTTATGAAGAAAGAAATTATAAATGCCTTCATAATAAAGTAATTTCTAAAAGTTGTATGTTAGTAAAAACTGGTTTGAACTGTCTATGACAGAAAACATGGAGAGAAAACATATAAATAATAAATAACAGGGTTAAGTAAAGTTAATAGAAAATTTCAAGTGATTGTGATGTATCTTGTATGTGTGTACTGATATGAAATAGCTCTTATGAAATAGCTTTTTCTGTATATGACTCAACTGAAAAATAAAATCTTAATTATGATGAAGATGGCTGATGTAGGGAGGAAAATACCTTTTCCTCTACCCACACAGAGGGGACAAGACAAAGGAAAAGGACTTTGAGTTTATAGGGATGGCAAATTGTGGAAAGGTAAATATATGGGAAAACTAATGGAAGATAAAGGCTACTTAATAACAGTTGTGTAGGTCCATTTTGATACTGACTTTCCATCATCTTCATGGCCTTAGAACTTCCCTGAGGAAGTGTTTTATGGCACTTCTCATTTCTCAAAAGTTTATGCTTTTAGTCAGATAGGGGAAGCTACAGAAGACTTCTTTCTGCATCTACTGAATCTCAAATGCTTCAGCTCAAAATAATCCTTATGATAAAGTGTCATATTTTGGAAGTAGTGTATTTTGATCCCACACAGTGGATGTCTTAGGAGAATTGTATTCTGAGAGACATTTCTATGCATGTTGATTTGGGATTTGAGTTATCCACTTAATAATGTTAAGATGTTTGTATCAAATGGTCATCATGTAAACCAAAATTTAATATTAAAAAGCAGAACTGCAATAAAACTCATGTTGCATTGTAAAAGGGAAATGTGGTATAACATAGCGACTACAATTGATGATACTGTATTGTATAACTAAAATTTGCTAAGAGTGGAACTTAAGTGTTCTCACAATAAATGAATGAATGAATGAATGAATAAATATCCACAGAATGTGAAAGGTAATAATTTAACCATTGATCTGCTTCTAATTTAATCCCTGGCTTAAATATAGTAAAGCAAAATGTATCAAACCACTTGAGGAGTAATAATTCACAATGTATGAATATTTATGAACATTGCAGATATTAAAGTGAACCACAAATATACACATTGGATTAAAAATATGTACACATCTATAATCTTTGTGATATTTTTAAGTTTAATTAAATTCTCAGCTTTACAAGCTAAAAGACCTTTAAACTATTCAAGATGTTGAATTCAGAGTTCATATTCATTTTTTAAAAAATTCTGAATGCTAGCTTGAGCATTTAAAAGTTTTCAGGGCAATCAATTTATATTTGTTGGTTACAATGGCTTTTATACATAAATTGCTATCATTAGTATAAAAACAGGCACATTACTGTTTCTTTATTCCAATAAAGGAAAGAATGAGAGCTAAATTAAGTTAAAGTACAATTCAACCATTATCATCTTAGAGTCTCTAATCTCAGAGGGTCTATCTTTGACCAAGAACTATACTCTCCCACATCTGGTCTCTCACAAATTGCAGTTAGGGTGACCTTTGAGCAGCAGGGGTTTGAACTACATCCATTTATATGCAAAATTTTTAAAATAAATACATTGGAAACTTTTTTTGGAGATTGGCAAGAATTTGCAAAAACTAACAGAGGAACCACATAGCCTAGAAATATTGAAAAAATTAAGAAAAAGGTACATCATGGATGCATAAAATATATGTAGATACTTGTCTGTTTTATCTATTGCTACCATAAAATCTACACAAATCTATTATAAAAAGTTAAAATTTATCAAAACTTACAAACACTTAACATACCAGACACGGTGCCATTTGCAGTCAACAGAAGTCTAAACAAATGTAAAAATACAGTATTAAATTACTACAAAAAGTTAACTGTAGTACATATTGTAATAATTTTGTAGCTACCTCCTGCTGCTATTTCGGTGAGCTCAAGTGTTGCTAGCATCTGCTTAAAATGTCATGTGACACTAATCATCTCCAGGTGAGCAGTTTATCTCTCCAGTAAACTGCATATCGAAAAAAAAAGTGATCTCTTTTGGTTCTTGCGTATTTTTCATCGTGTTTAGCACAATGCCATAAACCTTGAATAACACCATGGGACCCATATGAAGTGCCACTGTTGAGGCTGGAAGTGCTCCCAAGAAGCAGAGAAAAGTCATGACATTACAAGAAAAAGTTGAATTGATTAATATATACTGTAGATTGAGGTCTGGAGTGGCGGTTGCCCATTTCAAGATAATGAATCCAGCATAAGGACCATTTTAAGAGAAGAAAAGGAAATTTGTGAAGCCACTGCTGCAGCTATGCCAGCAGGTGTGAAAACCTTGCACTTTTTCTGAAATACCTTTATATCTTGTATTGAAAATGCAGCTTTTATGTGACTGCACCATTGCTATAAGAAAAGTATACCTAAAGACTCTAATATGATTCGGGAAAAAGTGAAGTCATTATATGACAACTTAAAGCAAAAGGAAAGTGAAGGATCTAAAGGTGGAGAATTTAATGCCAGCAAAGGATGGTTTGATAAGTTTAGTATAACAGGAGAAGCAGCTTCTGCCAACCAAGAGGTAGCAGATGAGTTACAGATGCCATTAAGAAAATCATTGAGAAGAAAGGATATCTGCCTGAACGGGTTTTTAATTCAGACAAAAGTACCCTACTCTGGAAAAAAAAAATCCACAAAGGACATTTATTAGTAAGGAAGAGAAGTGAGCACCAGGATTTAAATCAGAAAGGGATAGGCTAACTTTACTGGTCTGTTCAAATGCAACAGGGCTTATGATCAGGACTGCCCTTATCTATAAAGCCGCAAACCCCTGAGCCTTGAGGGGAAAAGTAAATACCAGCTGGTCAATCTTCTGATTGTACAAAAAGAAGGCCTCAACAATGAGAACCACTTTCCTGGACTGGTTTCATTAATGCTTTGTCCCTGAAGTCAGGAAGTACCTTGCCAGTAAGGGACTGCCTTTTAAAGTTCTTTTGATGTTGGACAATGTCCCCTGGCCACCTAGACCCCCATGAATTCAACACTGAATGTGTCAAACTGGTTTATTTACCCCCAAACAATATGTCTCTAATTCAGCACCTAGATCAGCGAGTCATAGGACCTTTAAGGCTCATTACACAAAATGAGCCTTTTCCTTTTCTCAAAGGAAAGTATTGTCAATCCTATGGAAGAGGACCCCAACAGAGAGAACATCATGAAAGTCTGAAAGGATTACACCATTGAAGATGCCATCATTATTACAGAAAAGGCTGTGAAAGCCATCAAACCCGAAACAATAAATTGCTGCTGGAGAAACTGTGTCCAGATGTTGTGCATGACTTCACAGGATTTGCAGGAGAGCCAATCAAGGAAATTATGAAAGAGATTGTAGATATGGCAGAACAAGTTGGTTGTGGGGAGTGAAGGGTTTTAAGATATGGATCTTGAAGAAATTCAAGAACTAATAGACACCATACCAGAGGAATTAACAAAATACAACTTGATGGAGATGAATGCTTCTGAACTAGTTCCAGACGATAAGGAAGAAGACTGAGAAGAAGCAGTGCCAGGAAAAAACTAACATTAGGCAGTTTGGCAGAAGGGTTACAATTATTCAAGATGCTTTTGACTGCTTTTATGGCATGAACCCTTCTACGATACAGGCACTAAAACAAAAGCAAATGATAAAAGAAGAATTAGTACCATAAAGAAACATTTTTAGAGAATTGAAAGAGCGTAAAAGTCAGAGAGAAATTACAGTGTATTTCTGCAAAGTTACAGAGAGTGTGCCTGCCTCTCTTGCCTCCCATTCGACCTCCTCCACCTCTTCCACCCCTGAGACAGCAAGACCGTCTTCTCCTTTCCTCCCCCTCCTCAGCCTACTCAGCATGAAGATGACAAGAATGAAGGCTCTTATGATGGTCTGTTTCCACTTAATAAATAGTAAATAATCATCATGTCCTACTATTAATAAACTTATCTTCTGTATATGTGTGTGAGTGTTTTTGTGTAAAAATCTAATAACTGTACAGCAAGAACTGTATGAGAAGTTTTTGTGTCATCATCATTATCACCTAAGTATTCATGATGTAGAACATCATGTGCAAGACTTGTATTGAAGTGGATAGCCTATCATAACAGAGATATAAAGCGAGTGATATGTAACATAAAATTAATAATGTGTTAGTTTTCCTAATGTTTTATAACTTTGCTTTCAAAGAATCATATTACTGTACAGCATGCCTCTTTCTCTCATCACTGGAGAAAGCCTTTTATCACAGGTGGTTTTTTTTAATGTAATGATGTTTGTGATGCTGTAATCTGAATATGACTGTAATACTATATGCCATAAAAAATTTATAACAATTCATCCATTAGTGTATACCTGGGCTACCATGAAGTAATCATATTGCTGCTGCTTCATTATCAATGCATGAATTATTATACCTGTAAATATGAATCTTATTCACACTATTTTTTTCATTTTTGATGTCTAGTGTTAGTAACACATATAAAATCTACAGTATTTTGTATCATATAAGACAATATTGATGTAGGCACTGACAGATGATTCCTCTTGTGAATAGACAACATAATCTTATGGTATTGATAAGGTAGGTACTGTAAACATATTTTCTCTTCCTTATGATTTTCCTTAATAACATTTTCCTTTATCTAGCCTACTTTAAGAATACAGTATATAATACACATATCATACAAGATATATGTTAAGGTTTCCAGTCAACAGTAGGTGATTAGTAGTTAACTTCGGGGGGAGTCAAAAGTTAAACTTGGATTTTCAACTGTGCCCCTAACCACCACGTTTTTTGAGGATCAACTGTATGTTATAGTCAGGGAATCAGGGGAGGAAAGTCCTTCTCTCATGGAAAAGAAACTCAGAAATGCCATTCTTCAGAATGGAAAAATAAATGAAACCTTTGACATTATACATTGATGACAAGATTATAAGGAAAATAGGGCCCCCAGCTGTTAGTAGAAATGTAAATTTGATCCGGCCTTCCCACTTCTAGAATTCATATAAAGAACGGCAGGAGTATATACAGATGTAGAAGATCTGAAGAATTAATGTTTAGATCAAATTAATAAAAATATAACTCTATTTTTAGAAGGCCAAAAATAAACCTTCTTTTACAAGGTTCAGGAAATATTTTTTAAATGAGCATTTATTGTCACAAACAACTACAATAAATTCCAAGAAATAGAAATAATGCAGGCAGAATTCTCTGATTATCATATAATAAACCCATAATTATGAAGCGTAAACCACTCTTCTGCTTAGAAATTAAATAATAAAATAAAACACTTTTTATCTTAATTCTAGAGGGACTCTAAACTTGTAGAACTCTTACAAAATAAAGATATATACTTATCAGAATATATTGAATATAAATAAAGCATTGCTCATGGGAAAAATCATAACTTTCTAAATTTATATGCAGAGTGTCACAAAATTCTCAATGTATTTTTAATCTTTAACAATTTCAGAAGTATAAATACTGTAAATTTACAAAAGACATCATTTGAAATTTTAGTTATTGTTAACATATATTTAGTTTTATGAATCCTGGATAATACATTTTTAAGTTTGGTTCTAGTAGTTTCCCTCTTAGAGGGGCTGAACTAAAAATATATTTAAAATGTTATATTCAAAATTTATAGAATTATATGTAACTAAAACTCAATTTATAAAATTATAAGTAATTGATATAAACTTTTAAATGATTTTTATGTTTGTAGCATTTATATTTCTAAAATTATTAAAGGTTAAAACTATTCTGAGACTTTTGAGACACCTGTATTTATACTAAGTAATTAAAAAAATAGTTTTTGGACAATGTGTACCAGACACAGTGTTCACCAACTCCTTATGCTTTACTGTATTTCTCAACTCTCTTGCATTTAGATTGGGGTCAAATGACTAGTTCTAGCTAAGCACTGTGAGCCGAAGGGACTATATCATTTCCATGCAAGGCAGTTAAGCTATAGTGAGCATCTCCTTACTGTATGGGTCTAGAGGGCACACATACAAGATGGACGAAGGTGACCTTACCTTCCCTGATTTTATGTGAACAAACAATTAACCGTTACTGAGTTAGGCCCCTGGATTTTAGGGTTTGTTACTGCAGCATAGCTTATCCTGACTAATGCAACACCAAACTCAAGAAGTTAGAAGATAACAAAAGAAACCAAAGGGAAACAAAATCAAATTAATGTTTGAATTTAGAAAAAAGAAAGAAAATAGCGTAATGTGAAAATTCAAGAATTAGGTTGTTGAAATAATAACTAAAGTCACTAATACATTAACTGACCTAATAAAGAAGAACACAGTGAAAATGCAGTGCACAAAATGAGAATGGGAAAATAATCACAGATGCTGAAGAAATTATAAAAGTTAAAGAAACTATCTATGAAGTATCATAGAAGTGAACATAAAAATCTGTATTAATAAAATCATATCATTTTTGAAAAATATAAATTTTCAAACTTAACTCTAGAAAGAAAAAAAATAGGCAATATATTTTATAAAAATTTAAAAAATAATCAGTATATAACCCCTGTCACTATTCCACCAGAAGTCCAGATGAAAATTTCTACCAGATATTTAAGGAACATTGCTATGATGCTGTTTCATCTCCTCCAGAGAATTTGAAAGGAATAGAAGCTTTTAAGCAACATAATGTTGATTTTCCAACCACAAAAGTTAGTACCTCCCATACACACAAAAATTACAAACTCTCTCATGACCATGACTACCATTATTCGAGATAAAACATGAGCAAACCCAGCAATATATTAAGGGAATAATTCATCATGAAAAAACATCCTCCTCTGGTATATTTGTTACAATTAATGACCCTGCATTCCTACACTGATAGATCATTATCACCCAGAGTCTATAGTTTACATTAGGGTTCACTCTCGATGTTGTACAAACTATGGATTTTGACAAATGTGTAATGATGTGCTACCATAGTATCATAGTTTCACTGCCCTAAAAATCCTCTGTGCTCTGCCTGTCATCCCACCTTCCCCCCAAACCCTGGCAACATCTGATCTTTTTACTGTCTCCATAGTTTTGACTTTTCCACAGTGTCATGTAGCTGGAATCATATAGTATGTGCAGCCTTTTCAGATTGGCTCCTTTCACTTAGTAACATTCATTTAGGTTCCTCCATGTCTTTTCATGGCTTGTTAGCTCATTTCTTTTTGACACTGAATGATATTCCATTGTCTGGTTGTACCACAGTTTATTTATTCATTCAACCTACTGAAAGGCAACTCGGTTGCTTCCAAGTTTTGGCAATTATGAATGAAGTGGCTATAAACATCTGTGTATAGGTTTTTGTGTGGACATAAGTTTTCCTCTCATTTGGGTAAATACCAAGGAGTGTGATTGCTGGATCATATGGTAAGAGTATGTTTGGTTTCGTAATAAACTGCCAGACTGTCTTCCAAAGTGGCTGTCGAATTTTGCATTCCCACCAGAAACGAATGAGGAATTTTTATTGCTCGATAGCGTCGCCAGTATTTGAGGGTATCAGTGTTTAGGATTTTCGTCATTCGAATAGGTTTATAGTAGTATTGTTTTAATTTGCATTTCCCTAATGACATATGATGTGGAGCATCTTTTCATATGCTGTTTGCCACTAAATTGTTTTTAAGAGCTAAATGTCGCAAACAACCTAAATAGCCCAAAATAGGGCACTAGGTAGAAACATTATGGTATATCCATATGGTAGAATACCTGGCAACAATTTAGTAAATGGAAATCATTATAATACACTGACATGGACATTTCCCTATGATTAAATTTTGAGTGAAAAGTCAATGAACATATTAGTGGGCATAGTATGTAATATTATGTGAATAAAAAGAAAATAAATACAAGTATATTCTTTTCTATAATAAGAATATTTCTAGAAGGTTTCGCAAGAAACTGCGGTCAATATTTGTCTTTGAATGGGGGAAAGGATGGCCAGGGAAAAAGAGTGAGAGGTGTGATACTTGTACAGTCTCCCCTTATGACTGACTGTCTTTCCAAGTGATAGATTGGTGTTGACCCATAACCTTTCACTCTAGATTCCACTAGAAAAAGTAACATACATTTTCAAGTAAGGTCCCAGGGTCGAATTAAGAGTTAAGGATGAAGTAGTCTTTAGCAGAAGAATGTAACAAAACTAACTAGCACACAAGGGGATTTAACTCTGACGGTGGCTTCATAAACATCATCCTCTGTTCTGATCCTCTCGTGTAATGAAAATCCACTGTGGGCTTGTGTGAATGGCAAAGTGTTATTCTTTTCTATGTTTAGGTTTATTTGGGTTTTTTGGTTTTTGTTTTTTTTCCCCTTACCCCGTTGTTGTATCAGTAAATAAAAAGTGAAATGGTGAGTTTATGGTAAAAATCAATCTGGATAATTAGAACCAAACTTATCCTACAATGGAATAGTGATTTTGTTAAAATTATATGGTGGATTGTACATGAAGAATTTCTAAATACAGCACTTTTTTTTCCCTTCTTGTAACTGACCCTATGGTATACTTTTATTTATTTCTGATGAAATAACATGGTGAGCTCTCCATTGTCTATGTGCTCTAAATCTAATAGATTTTTTGTGCATATAGCTTCTTATAAGCCTTGTACGTTACTCTCTTTATTCCTCCCACTGGCATTTTTAAACACTTTGCTGTATACTTACTCTTTTCCTCCGTTAATCCTGTATCTTAAGTAGGAAATACCCTCCATTCTGCCAAGAAGGTGTCTTCTTTAGCTATTGATCCTGTGACCTCCTATATCCCATGGGACCTTAGTCATTTTTCTTGCTCATGTCTTCAATTTCTTTCTCTACACTAATTTTTCTTTCTCTTTGTAAATATACCTAGCACAGTAACCTCAAAAACATTTTATTTTATCAGTTTTCCTGTCTTCCTCCTTCCCTTCGTTGAATCATCTTGTGTAGTGTACCTCGATGTCTTTTTTCTCATTCATTCTTTTACCTTTTGCTGTCTAACATCCTCTCCCTGCCTTTGATGGAAATTGCTGTTTCAGTTGTCACCAGGAATGATTTTTCAGCCCATCCTCTTCTCAATCTTGAGTCCTCCTCTGCCATTCAGTAACTATGTGAGTTTGCATAGATTACCAAACCTCTCTAAGGTGCAGTTTTCTGATCTGTAAAATAGAGATATTAATAATGATAACCAATAGACTGTACAAAAAGTGCCTAGAACATAGTATGCACTTAATCAACAATACCTTTGACTGTTACTACTGTATAGTGACTTCTTTCTCTGCAATACTTGACCTTTCTCTCCAATACATATCCTTTCCTTGAAATTTTCCTTATGAAATCTCATATTGAATTGTTCTCTTTCCACTCAGCATTTAGATTTCTATTTTTATTTCACCTTCCCTTGCTCCTTTTCCCTTTGCCTATCCCTTATATTTAATTTTAAAATATCTGTTGAATACATAATCCATCTCAGACATTGCACAGATTTTTCTCTTAATTTCTCTGTTTTACTCCTCTCGTCTTTCTGTAAGGTGTCCATAGCAAATTCTTCTGTTCCCAAAGTTTCAACCATCACCTCCAGGTAAATGCCTCCCAAATTTCTGTCACTGATGTTGAACCCCACGCTTCAAACCCATTTTTTCCATTGCTATGCTCAACATCCCACTTTCTCTCCAAAGTCAGAAATTCTTCCTCTCTCCTCTATTTCTGTTAGAAACATCTTCATTCTCCTAAACATTTAAATTTAAAGCAGAAACTACCTTTTGACACTTCCAGCGTGTAATAATTTTCCAGGTCCTACTGATGCTACCTCTACAGTTTCTCTTAACAGCACCCATTCTGTTCTTTCCATTCACACATCAGAGCTTAAGGTTAAGTCTGTATTGTATCTCACTCAGAGCTTTGTGTAGTCTACTATTTTTATCCCTGACAATTATTATCTTCAATCCATTCTACACGTGTTTTTAGGTTCCCCTTACTTTGTAAGCTGGGACCTGATCACAGACTTTCTCAAAATCTTTCAGTGGTTCTCCACTGTAAGATTAGGAGACACTCTTGAATTAGGAATCAACATTTCATGAACTGTAGTCCCAAACTGCTTTATTGCTGCCTCTGGAGCAAGTCCCACCCTTGCTCTGTCTATGCATTTATATAGGAATTGCATCTTATATGTGGGTTAGATTCAACAAATAAAGTTAAAACTGCCTATTCAAAATTACCATTGAAAATCATCCACAAAACTCAGTATACATGGTTCTGTATATACAGTTTTGATGAAAATTTGTACATAAAGCTGTATCATTAAGAAAATATTTAGCATAAAACAAAGAATAAATGTACAAAATATAATTTTATAGTGCATTCACTCAGAAATGGAAGAGGGACCAAATTAAGGGAGAGTTGATTTACTTTCACCATCTATGCCCGACACACTCCCACTGAGTAGCATCAGTAAAGTACCATACTATTAAATTGTTCTCTCTCTCTTTCCTTTTATTTGCTTTTGCAGAGGGTATGTATTTGAATGTTAAGACTATACAGATAAGACAGCTGTTTGGATGAAATGCCTTTTTTCTTGTGTCCGTATCTACTATTCACTGCCACTCTTCAAAACCCCTTTCCGAATAACATCTTACTAAAGCTTTCTCTTCCTCAGCCTTTCAATCATACGTCTTTTCTAGCTCCTTGAAATTCCATAGCACTCTGTAATTGTTATAAGGCTTTTTTTTTTATCTCATCCTTTTTTTATTGAACGTTTGTCACTACTCGACTTATTCCTCCACAAGGTCAGGAATTTGTCTTTCCAATTTTCCTACAGTGTTCAGTAGCTAGACAGGTACAAAATACTCAATAAATATTTGCTGAATTGAATCAAAGCCAAACATTGTTAGAGAAATAAATATGTATGTGGGATTAAAGGTTAGTAGTATACAAATTAAAAGACATTGTATTTCAAAAACCAATATTCAAAAAAATCATATTATTAAGTAAATCCCTTTGGATTTTTTCTAAGATTCACTTTTCTTCATACCCATATTCTTGATATTAACTGCCAGTCATATCCCAGGACAGAAATTGTCCTCTTGTAGCGTGTTGTCTTTCATAAAGACAAAAGACAGTCAAGCAATTCACAAATTAATAAATCTGTTTTTTTAAAATAGACAAAACAGTTTAACAGAGAGAAAAGGAACTTTGGAAGCGATCATATAAGTTTATTTGAGGAAAGCAGCACATTTTCTAGGAATTCATAGGACCTTTTCGTTTTCCAATAGCTGTTGACTTTCTACTGACTTTAGACCTAAACTGTATATTTCAAGGTTACACAAATCAAAATAGTCCTTACAAAGTCCTGAGTGTGTGTATGAGAGAGAGAGAGAGAGAGAGAGAGAGAGTGTGTGTATGTGTGTGTGTGTGATTGTAGTAACTGCCATGATACCAACATGCTGATTTTTGCTATTTCTGTTTTTTGTTGCTGCTGTTGCTTGGCCGTTCTTATTCTCTTTGCTCAAAGGACAAAACTACAATTCCCAGAAGAGTGTGTCTTGCACACATAGTAAGAATCAAGTTGAAAACATCTTCATAAATTAATCGGAAAATATTATGTAGAACTCAACTTGATAATAAACACCAACTATTTTTTTAACCTGTGATATCTCTTTAAAGAAGAATTAGTAAAGATAATTTGAACTTGGTTTACTTGGTTATTTGAACTTATTTGTGCACAATATTTTTAAAAGTTATTTTTAAAGATTTTGTGTTTTTAGATATTGGATGTGTATAATTTCTGTAACACATTTTAGAATTATTAATCTTTATTTTGTTTTAAAAATACTAATTTGACCTGAGTTTCAACTTTCTTATATATATAAAGGAAGGAGCTTAAACAAGGGAAGTTGTAATGCTTTACTTTTTACTATGTTATGTCCAGTGATTTCACTATGTAAGTATTTGTCTTGATACAAATCAAGTAAAAATCAACACTCTTTAAGCATATTTACTAAGGTAATTTGCTTTTGGGTTTTATTCAATTAATGGGTATGAAATAGAAATTTAAACTTATCATACCTGGTGCACTCTCTTATCTACATTTTTATAAAAATTAAAACCAAACAAGAAAGGGAAAAGCAATTAAGTTTCAAACATCCCCTGCAAAATCAGTGGGAGGAGAGAGCTATTGAAATTTGTACATTTTATCTAAGCTACGTATTCATATTTATTCATATCTCTGGTAACATAATCTAAGTTATTAGTCATTTGCATAAGATTTTTCTTTACCTTTTCCAGGCAGCATTTAGATCAGGGGTGGCAAATAGGTTTTACTGCTACTCTGACTCTAAAAGGTTGATAGTGATTTATGGATGGGTTTGTTGAAACAATTTTAGGGTCATTCTGGAGTCAGTGGTTAAGAATGTCATTATGGAGTGTGTATGAGGAAAATGTAAGCTGCATCTTGATTTACAAACTAAAAATGGAAATTACTATATTATTCTTGAATTCTCCCTTCATTCTATTATACTTGCAGATGATCCCATACAATTTAATACTTAAGTACAGGATGTCATATTTTAGACTACAAATATGTATTATGCATTGATCTTGTCTTGCTAACTAGATTATAAACTCCTTGGTGACAGGGAACGGGTCTTAGGACTTTCTTATACTACTTAAACTCTCTAGGAAAGTATAAGGCACAGAGTAACCTCTGTATTTGTAGAAACTATCTGACTTTGTGGCATATGTGTATATGTTTCATCTTTATCATTTTAAAATGAGCTAGTATTTTTTTTGAAAAGTTACATGGAAATACAGTGGAAGGAAAACAAACTAACACAAAAGGATTCAATGAAAAATCCATCTGGCTTCTACTCCAGGCACCTTGTCTTCCTCGCCAGAAGCAATCATTTTTCATTATTTCCTGCATAACCCTCCAGAAAGAATTCATGTAGAGACAAGCCTATGCATGTGCTTATATTGACATATGTATGGAAATGTAGTCACAGATATTGATAAACAGATAATTCTATTCTAATATAAAAGAAAGCCTACAGCAAACTCAGGTGTAGGCCTTTTTTTTTTAACATGATTTGAAGATTGTTTTATTTTAATTTATGCAGAATTATCTCATTGTTTTTCACTCAAGTGTATAATTTCAATGTATGGCTGCATTGTAATTGATGTTACCAGTCTTGCAATGCTGACTTAAGTTGTTAACAGACTTTTGCTAATATATACAAAGCAGCAACACATACCCTTGCATATGCATCTTTGCACATCAAGCAAATATACCAATGAAAAAAATTCCAAAATTAGAATTGCTGTGGTGAGGAGTTGATACATTTTTAATTTACTAGATTTCATAATATTGGCCTACAGAGAGATTATCCCACTTTGCAGCCCCTTCAACACTGGGGTTGTTTTTTTATACCCTTGTCAAATCTATCTTTGTGTTATACAACTTTTTAATCTTAATCAATGTGAGAGAAAAAATGCTATCATATTGCTGTTTTTGTTTACTTTTTTAATTGAGAGATTTTTTGAACATCTTACGTTTGTAAGCCATTATTGATTCATTGTGAATCTTGCACTTATATTGGTTTATTGATCTTCATCATATTGATTTATGAGGCTTTTCTATTTTAAAGAAATATGCCCTTTTTGTCAAATATAATGATTTTTTTTCTGTTTTATTGACTTTATGTTGACTCTGTAGATGGATTTTATTGCTCAGTGTGGACAGTATTTAAGTTTGTCAATTTGTCCTTTATGTTTTCTATGTTTGTAATGTTCTTGTTTTAATAGCTATTTTATTCTAGAATGTGTATTATCATTGTTATTATTTTAAAACACTTCTTTGATCTGTCTATAATTTTTTTGGGTGTAAGGATCAAGTAAAGATTCAGCATTTTTTTTTCCTCCAGGTGGCTCATCAACAATCCTAACATTATTAATTTTGTAATTATTTATTCTCTACTATTTTGAATTGCCAGTTTTTGTATATTAAAACCATGTACATAAATGACTGTACTTCTCATGTCTCTATGCTGTTTAATTATTGATGCTTATTGATATCCTGTTATGAAAAAAATTTAACCAATGTTACTTTAAAACACTTCTAAATTCCTGGCATATATAGTTCCTACTCATTAGTGTTCCTCTATTTTTTTTAGAAGACTCCTCATGATATTTGCAGTTTTATTTTCTTAAGTTTAGGATAAGTTCATGGGATTACAATAATATTGTTACTATTTTATTGGGATGGTATTAATTAGGGGAAAAATAATACCTTTAATATATCTTCCTCTCTAAAACCAAACTATATCTTTATTCCAGACTTCTTTTGAGTTTCTTTATAAACTTTTAAATTTTCATATAAATTATATACAGTGTTTGTGTAGTTTAACTCAAAATACTTTGTTTTATGGTAGATTTTTTGGTTGACCTTTTCTTCTACTATATTATCTTTATATATATGAAATCTATTGATTTTTGTATAATTTTTGAAACTCGCTACATATATTTTAAATTCTTAGTTTCTTATAGTTCTTATTTAGTTTTTATTGATTTATAATTACGTGATTATATTAACTGCATGTAATGATATTCTCTTCTAGTTTTATACCTCATTTCTTTCTATTGTCTGATTATATTACATAATATTTCCAGGCAATATAAAATAATAACATTATTAGTTTTATTTATGATGTTAAAGCAAAATTTTGTAATGTTCCTCCATTTATATTCAAATTCATTAATAAAGTGTTCATTTTATGTGAATAAAATAATTCATTTTATTTTAAGAGTATTTTGATCAATAAATAATGTTGAATATTATCAAATTTATTTATATTAGCTGTGGAACTGATCATTTGTTTTTCTCTTATTTGATATATAGTAGCATAGAGAATTATTAATATGTTTCTATAAATAAAACATATTTTCACAAATATTTTAAATATTTTAAAATTCAGTAGCCTTGAGTTTGAAGAAGACATTTAAATATGTAATGACTCTTGGACATATACAACCTAACATTTTTCCATTTCCCTTTTATTTGCCCCACTCATTTTATGAGATGTTGGCGTAGTCAACCGATAACCAGTATTTATCTTTAGGAACATTTTTTATTCACATTACACATTAACATTGTATAATTCAGAAAAGATGATTAATTAGAAGAAAAATACAGATATTCTGGAAAGGAAGAATAATTTGCAACGAACAAAAACAGTTTACAAAGTCAATACCCATTGCTTTCTAGGAATTTCACATTGTTACTTTTGAAACATTCTGGCTAAACAATAATCACTTTATTTTTTTCTTTCAAAGTCAAAAAAGAACATATTTCTCTAAATTTTGTCTGTATATATCTTAGCTACTAAAATGTTTAGTAACATTTTACATTCTTCTATGAAAGGGCATGTACATAAGTCTGAATGTGAGGAGTTGAGTTGCTAAGGTTATAAATGTAAATAGAAGGACATCTTCACCTTCAAAAATAAAGCATTTGCTTAATTTTAGGTCTCCAAAATACAGTGATAGCACCTATCTAAATTTAGGGCACTGAAAAGGACTTATAAATAAAATTTGCCTTTAAAAGTAATTAAACTTTCAATGAGTTACAGATTTTTTTTTTTAAATAGGGTAAGGCAATAACTTGAAACTAAAGAAAATATCAGGGCTTTAACACTAAGAATACTATTACAATGAGGACAAGAACTACTCAAATGCTGTCATGAAAATGTCAAACTATCAGCAAATAGATTTCTTGCTAATGGCAATTTGTTCTGCCTCTGACTGAAGACAATGACTACTCATTATTCCAGTGGCTTAATTGCAAAAATTAAATGCATGTTTTTGCTATTTTCTTAAGGGAGATGCATCAACAAAGACTGGGTATGCGATGGAGATATCGATTGCGAAGATCAATCAGACGAAGATGACTGTGACAGTTTCTTGTGTGGGCCACCCAAGTACCCTTGTGCTAATGACACTTCGGTCTGCCTGCAGCCAGAGAAGCTCTGCAATGGGAGAAGGGATTGTCCTGATGGGTCTGACGAAGGCGACCTCTGTGGTATTGCACGTTTCACTGCATTGCTTCTTTCTGGAGACTAGAAACTTTTAGTCCACTAGCTGATAGTTATTATAGTAGCATTTGTTCCTTCCAGTCATTTCTTTAAATGTAACTTTTAGGGTTGAATCCTGTTTACATTTTACAGGCACTGTATATTTATTTAAAAAATTAAATATGATCAGAAATCTCAAAAAATGAAGCAGAAAAGTCTACCTGATCCAACTAACTTAACAATTGTACAGCTGCGTTCATCATTTAAATCTCTGAATAGTCAATGATGTTCCCACAATTGAATTGATTATATTCTGTCAGTGAGTTGCTCAGAACAGAAGACTCCTGTTATTATTAAACTATGGGATGAAATTTACTACCGCCCAATGTATTTTGTCAGGACTTCAGATCATTACAACAGAAACCTTTTTTAAAAAGAGGAAAGGAAGAAACTGGATAATGAAATCAATAGAATATTACTTGATTTTATATAATTTTCTCAGAAGTTTTTAGTTTTCATACAGTAGCTTTCTTTAGTATGCTTTATCTAGTTAAAATGATGATTTCAGTGTGATAGCTTTTGAGCTTTAAAATCACTTTTCACTAGCCATCTCCTTATGCCACCAGCACATATAAAGCAATTATATTTCCTTCTCTGTGGGGAGATCAGAGAGTTCGCAAGGAGATTTTAAAAATATGCTTTCTAGATAATACTGAAGGTGACATCAATAGAGTAATGACGAAGATTTATAGCATGATAAGAACAATAATGAGATGACTTGAGGCTGTGAGAAAATGACTTTAGGAAATGATCAACCTGCCTGATTGGAAATAGGAAAGACAACTACATTTAAGCCTAAAGTTATCATATATTGATCTGAATTGAGCATTAATAGCATACTGAGTGATATAAAAAAGACTATTATTCTTTTTAAAATTTATGTAATAAAACATCCTTTCTTCCAAATAGTCTGTGATTCTATAAAACAACCTTGAAACAGTAAATGCAACAGTCTTCATTCAGTGATGCTATCATTTAAACAAACAGAAACCCTAAAGTTAAATCCAAAAAATTACAACTAAGGGATGACAGACTTTATTTATACAGTTTATCTGTATTCACTTCTTTTTCTCCCAGCCTGTTCTCCCTGGTGGAGTAGTTCGGTGGATGGAAAGATCTCTTACATTACCATGTATGAGAATTGCTCATGAAGTTTGTAAGAGCAATTCTAAAAGAAGGAAACTGTCAACAGTCTTAAAATTGAAAGTGTATAATTATAGAAAAAAATGAGCTTTTGACAAGTTTGAATTCTATTCTTCAATTACTTCAATTAAGTCACCTAGGCAGGTGGCTTAATTTCTGGAATTGTCAGTTTCCTTATTAAAAAAATGGAGATGATATCTATTAGGAAATCATGGTAATAATACTTAATGCACTACAGGTCTTGAAATAAATTAGTGCTTTTCCATCTTTTCTTCACCCCTTGGGTTAAATGAAGTAAATAAAAGGTGAAGAAGAGAAAATACAGTCATTAAGAAAAATGAAGAGAATCATAAGAAAATGCAGCCTTATTTTCCTATTCTCTGCTCCCTAAATAGGGAAAATAAAAGAGAAAAGGGGATTTCTTCTGAATTCATTTCTCTGTCTACTTCAAGATTGAAAATCAGTTCTTGCTTATCAAGCTACTGTACTCATTGGCTAAGAAGTCTTGCTCAAAGATTTTAAATGATTACAGGGAGTGGAAAAGGTCACAGTAAAGCTAGGTGTGGAAGTATCAGAGGAGATAAAAAGACATTTTTGTACTGATTGCAGCACTGTGGCATATTGAATTCACATACTCCGTCCTTTATCAGGTGAAGTTGAGGGAGAATTAGAACAATGAAAAACAAAAACAATCACTGGTCAAGGGATTGACTGAATTGCAGAAGGCTCTTCTTTCCTCTGAAAAGGTGCTTTTATGTGCACCTTTGTAGTGTCAGTTTGTAGATGGTCGGCAATATTGGTTCCTGTAGGGAAATGACACTTTGGTCTCTTGTTTTCAAATCCTTTTCCAACCAATACTAGGTTAGGCCCTGTCCAGCCAGGTGGGGATGTTGGTTTGAGTGCTGCAGCAATGGGCATAATGAATCATTTACCTGGTGGACATGAAAGATATACCAAGTGAATTAACTTTAAATAATTGGCATGAATTGGCTTGTAGCTAAAGAGTGGATTTTAGAGAAAGATACCCAAAATTGAAAGAGTTTTTTAAACCATTTGCTATTGATGGTGAAAATGTAGGGTGTGCCCTCTTCATGTCAACTCCTTCCAAATAGTTGTATCTAAAATAGCTGTTTTTTATCCCCCTACTCCTCGTTGAAACAAAAACAGGGATTGATTCATATCCTGTTCCTCAATACATGTAAAATATATGAAAATTACTTGTAATCTGTAGACAGTATTTGGGAGGTGTCTTGAGATGTAAACATCCATCGTTTGGGTAGTGAGGTTGTTTGTTTTCTCCAAATAAATCTGGTCTATAAAATTTTAAGAAAAGAGAGAGCTCAAGAAGATAAGTTGAATCCTGGTGGAGAGATTATTTTTTCAGGGGGAATTTTAAGTGATTTCAAGAGGAAAGAGATATGCACTTAAGAAAGAAATAAGAGATTTCAATCATTCAAGAAGGGAGTTAACTGTTGATTTTTGTTATAAGGGTATGTCAAAGATAAAACTGGATACTAGTTAAAGTGATATTTACTCAGTAATAACTATTGCAATAGGGAAGAGTATCCAATATTAATTGAAATCAGCTTCACCAAAACAAAAGATGAGAAACTCTTTAAAGGCTGGAATGTGCTATGGGAAAGGCACTAAGGGGTGTTAATGGGGCATTGGCCCATGTGACTAGGCCATCTGGGTTTGTTAATTGGTGCTCATCCCAGAGAAGAGACAAACTTCTCGTATCTTTATGACTGGAGGCAGTGGTACAAGGCAGAGCAAGCTACCCACAGGGTTGCGAGTAAGGGTGAGAGAGTGTTATCTCCTTAAATGTTTGCATTTCAAAAAGATGGCTTTCAGATCCTGGGGTTGGGAGGAACAGTTCTGAGTGGTAGATGATTGACATCTCAAAGGTACA
The DNA here is from genome assembly GCF_949774975.1 of Lagenorhynchus albirostris. Classification (NCBI taxonomy): domain Eukaryota; kingdom Metazoa; phylum Chordata; class Mammalia; order Artiodactyla; family Delphinidae; genus Lagenorhynchus; species Lagenorhynchus albirostris. The sequence continues at coordinate 88,653,488 of NC_083100.1, forward strand.
GAGAAAGGATTTATCTTGCAAGCTTTCTAAAGTAACTGCTCTGAGATGGGGCTCAGGGCCCTATCTTCCTATCATCAGGTTTGGGGGAAAACAATAGTAAATTTCTGCAGCATCATTGAGTCATAGAGCTTTCTCAGGAAGACACTTTAAGGAGGGCTGAGGTCATTTTAGGGATGCTGCCATGAGCTGTTAAAAACTGTGCTAGTGTTTGTCTAAGTCTCTTATTGGCTTGGGAAGAGGGTGTTGGGGAGAGGATTAGACAATGAAATTGTTTGTGCTGAGAGTCTGCAGTTTTATCAGCCAAGACTGAGGGTTCAGAGGTGCTTGACTAAAGCTTGGTCAATGAGAGAGTCTTTGTCGGGTAGCAAAAAATTTAAAAAGAAGCTGCAGGATTTAATGATAGGTTTAGGGTTAAGGGAAAATTGACAAGGGGCTAGCCGTACAAATATTGCCATTAAATTTATATATTAAGTTGTAGAGTTTCAACGTGAATTTTGTTTATCCTTAAATCTAGGATTTAATTCCACAGGTAGTGTCAGAAAGAGACATTTGAATGCTGAGAGAACAGTCGTACTTGAAATAAGCTAAAAGCATTGTACCAATTTTTTTCACCCGCTGTGTATGATGACATTTCTTTACAGTAATTCTCTTGAAAAAGAATGTCAATGGAACAAAATGGGGCAAAGACTTTGAAACGACTGCTGTTTTGAAATGATTATGATTACAGGTGAACAGACATATTTGAAGGAACCAAGAAATTAATCTATGTTTTTTTTCTTCTAAAATAATGCCAAACTTGAATTCTTAGAGAAAACAGTTAATGTAATCATTTTTCTTTTCTTATTACTGTAACTTCTTTTATGGTGACAAATGTGAAGAAGAGTTGACCCATACAGAAGTTTAAAATGTGTAGAGAATATTTTTGAAAGTCTTACATTCCAGTCCAATTTTTTGAGCTGGATGAATTTCCATAGAGAACAGGAAATATTAGAGGTATATAAGTAATTATTATTGCAATTCGCCAATCATTGAACAACATTCCTTTTCAGTATGTCTCAAAACACACCTAACTGAACAATCTTTGAAAACTACTCAAACATATTTTTCAAGTAGAGAAAGACAACGCTTCTTTTGGCCTTGTTACTATGCACCTAATAGTATATAATAATAGGTAATATCATGGTTGCGAAAACAATTATTTGCTATTTTTGTCAAGGGCATAAATATGACATCTTGAAATTTCCCAGTTGGACAAATACTAGCTCAATTTAGGGGCAGTTGTGTGCTTTTGGATGATTTTGTTAAATTTTGTTATTCAACAAATATTTTTAACTGCTTACTCTATGCTAGGCACTGTGCTAGCTGTGGGATATACATGATAAAGAGAATGAATATTTTGCATACCCTCATGGATCCTACAATCTTGTGATGAAATAGAATGATAAATAAATATGTCTAATGTGTGATTATAAACTATAAGTGCCCTGAAAGAGAAGTTCTCTTTCTTTATACAAGTCTACTTGCTGATTATTTCAGCCAAAATGCCAGATCAAGTATTTTTGTGTATTATTTATTATGTTTCCATAGCCTCATTGAATTAATAATAATAACCAATATATGAAGTACAATGTATAATTTACCTAATTTAAAAATAAATATCTAAGAAAATAAAAGTAAATAAATAAATATCTGTAGCCAGTAAAGGACAAACTAATCCATTCTGGATTATTATTATAAATCACACTATAGGTGTAGAAAAAGATATATAGATATAATACATACATGTGTATGTGTATGCCTGTTTATTTATAAACACTGAGATAAGTCAGATTTTCAGATCACCAGTGTATGTGAGTCCCTTTTGGAAGCCCTCAAAAACTGATTTTGCGTAACTGCTAAAAGGCTCAGCATAATCTTTCCAGTAATAATGGAAACATTGAACTCACTTTACTTCTATGGAGTAAAACAAAGTGTACTCCAAAGATTTATAGAAATGAAAATCTTCCATTCCCAATTTCTGTCATATAGAACTCTATTTGGTCATCAGATGAATTCTTTCATCATTTCTACCCCAACTTCTGGGACAAAAATCTAAAGAGTGCTTTCTCCATTCATTTATAATATCCTTTCTCTAATTCCAGCCTTAGAGAATTGAGTTCAGTGATTAGTATTTAATTGAGCAAAACAATTGATGATGCCCTATAATCTGTTCCTCTCCTTTTATAGATGAATGTTCACTGAACAATGGAGGCTGTAGCAACCACTGTTCTGTTGTTCCTGGAAGAGGAATTGTCTGTTCTTGCCCTGAAGGACTTCAACTCAGCAGAGACAATAAAACATGTGAAATTGTAGATTATTGCAGCAACCATCTGAAGTGCAGTCAAGTGTGTGAGCAACACAAGCACACAGTCAAGTGCTCATGTTATGAAGGGTGGAAGCTGGATGTGGATGGTGAAAGTTGCACAAGTGTCAGTAAGTAGATGTGTGTTTTGCTATATTTAAGAATAGCAAGTGATATGTGTGTTGTGTATCTTGCTATATTTAAGAATAGATATTGAGAAAAAATGCAAAAACACCTCAGAAAATCAATAATGGGTACAACTAATTTTAGAAAAGGCATTTAAGTATAATGTGTCATATTAGACCTACTTCAAAATCTTCTGGACAGAAAATATTACAATAATCCTTTACCATTACAGTCCATCTGATTATCTTTTCCTTAAGTAACTGTTTTTGTCATCTTCCTCCCTAGGTGCTTATTTTTGTATGCTCCAAAGCATTTACTTTTATTTCTCTTTGAATGTTTAGAACCCTCCAAAGACTGGCCCTGTCCCACACTTCCAACTGTATTTCTACTACTCTTGAAAACAACTCCTTGCTCTGGCTGTGTTCATCTTCTGATTGCCCATTTAAGACATTCTGCTGATTCTCTAGATCATATTCCACAGTAGGAAAAGCAAACAAAGGCTATGGAATCTGAAATTTGAACTCTAATCCTCTAAATGGCATTCATTATGTATGTGGCTGCAGGCAGGTTACCTAAAACTCCTTGAGCCTTAGTTTTCTCATCTTTCAAATATCAATTCCCATTACAACAACATGCTGTAAGAATAACATGAAGCACTTTTTGCTGTGCCCTATACCCATTAGGTGCTTAATGAATGGTGGCTTCCCACTGTCTTCTCCAGATTCTTAATTTGAGTCACAGGACACTTACAGGTCCATGGATAGAATTGAAGGGGTCCATGAAGTTTGTTAGGGAAAATTTTACACCTTTATTTTCTTTAATCTCTCACTGAAGGTTAACATTTCTTTCAGCTGTGAATGTATACCACAGACCAGTTCATAGCAGCAACTATGACTGTGTTTCCAATAGAAGTGATAGGCATATTCATATCATGTTAAAGTTGTTGCTAATATCGCAAAATATCACTTATGTTCAGGCTTTGAAAACCACTGCTACTTCAATAATGGGAGTCATTAGACCCACTGCTCAATCTTGTTATTGAATGCATTAATTTTAAAAAGTACATATATTACTCCATCAAAAATTGGTTTTTTTTGAATTTTGATAATTGTATTTGAATATATTTGATACTTTTTTTTTTTTTTTACTTCTTTCTTACTGTTTTTGTAGTCTTTAAAAATTTCTGATTAGGAGTACCCAGGCTTCATCAGGCTCCTAAGAACCCATACATCATAAACTTTTTTCATTTTGTTTCTTCTGCTTATATTGTACTTTCTCTCTTTGTCTCTAAAAATCCTGGATATTTTTTAAAACATACTAGGTCAAATCTTTCTTCTTTAATATAGAGTCTTCTTCCAAATATTCTTACTCTCCACTTATTTCTCCTTTCTATATCTAGAATTTGTCCAAGAAAATATGTGGTCACATTTTTAATTTGCTTTTTTAATTTCTATCTTCTTCCTTTGCTCTTTACTTCTCCAATAAAGTAATAAGCATCTTGAAGTCAGAAATCAAGTTATAGATTTTTCTCTTGTGTTTTACATAGTATCCAATAAAATAATATGCAATTAAAAACATGATTTTTTTCAGGGAATGTTAAATTATTTTCTTATTTTATTTCAAATGTTGTCTTGTAGTTGTTTTTTCCTAGCTGTTAAAATTTGAGTCCTAGAGGCATAAGTTTCACAAACATTTATCTAACTCGTTCTCCTTCAAAATTCTTGCACAATGTAATTGGCATGAGAAGCTGAAAAAAAATAGCAGTTTGTTGTAATAAAAATAGCTATTTCATATACATGTTTGGAGTAGGAAAATGATAGATCAAACTTTGACCTCAGATGTATTTATAATCATGTTTTACATGAGAATTGGCTCTAGGTCTGGTTTTTGGATACAGATGACAAAATGATTGACTTATAATAGTGGCTTTGTACTCTGTGAAATCAATCACAACTCAAGCTGAATATTAGAACAATTCAACATTTGAATATAATTTACCAGGTGCAAAGATAATTCTTCTAATGGAATTGACCCCTTCTACCCTCAGCTTAGAAAGAAACTCTAATAGTACCATATCATTTCTCACTGTTAAGATTGCTGTATTTCACACCTGGCTTTGTTTATAATTTGACAGAGAAGCAAAAGTATATTTTACCTTTTAAAGTTAGTACAGAGCTTTTCTTACATGGAAACTTTAACCTGCTGGTAATTTATCCCTTCCTCAACGTACAGTGTATTAAATACCATTTTTAGCATTTATATTATTACAGATAATAGAGGTTTTGTTAGGTATTAAAACTTATTTTTGATTTAAACCAATTTTCATACATAAAACAAATTTATTCTGTGTTTTATTCATATCATTTCTTTTTGAAAAACCTACAGCAGATTCATAGTTCAATAAAAATGAATTGACTATTGATTATTGGACTTTAAAAGTAAAATTTCTTTTTTCTTGTTCTTCTTTTGTTCTTCTTCCCTGCTCTTCTTTTGTCTTTTTCCCCATCATTCTTAAGCTGAGTGCTTCCTTTTAAAATGTGTTCTCTTTATTGAATGCAATATCTGTGCTTATTCTTCTTGACATTTTAAAAATAAAAAATAATAGTACTCTTTATGCCACAAATTAGAAGCATGACTCGCCCATTTTTTTCCTCCTGAATTTTCCTCTGTAGTTGTCTCATATTCTCTTATTTCTTTCTAATCATCCCTTCCTAAATTCTTTACACTCTGCCATTGGCTGAATTGCTGAGATTACTCTATTTTCTCTAAGTTCACTTTTAACATCTTATTAGTTAACTATAATTATTTTCAAAATACTATTTTTATAATCTTTTTTTTATTTAATAAAAATAAATCTCACTTCTCTTGGGTACCTGGATACTTTATTTTATCAGTGCCTTACATGTTCCCTCTTTAATACATAATTTATTAATCACCTTTCTCTGAAGTATTTTCTTTTTACTTATGAAAACCCAGACTATTGCTACTGACTGCATTTCTTTTCTATCTCTGGTTTCTTTGCTGTTTGGTAGTAGCCTACTTACAAATTTGCAGCATATTTCTAGTAACATTGGAAAGAACATTGTAGCATCTCCCTTTTCTTTTAGCCTGAATTAGGTTAGATTTACCCACCAATGTATTTCTTTGTTCTTAATCGCTCGTTTTTTAAAAGATTTTTTTATAAATGTATTTATTTTAAAACATATCTTTTTAAAGAAAGCGATCATGGATGTAAATACAAAACTGCGTAAACATAATGATCACCTAGCAGTACACTGTGTCCATCACCCAAACTTTTTTTATTTTTGGGAGCCCCATTTACTTTATATTTTTGTATTGAGTTATAGTTGATTTGGAGCTCCATTTACTCCATTTTTTATTTATTTAAACAAATTTTTTTATTGCACCCAAACTTTAATTCTAAAAAAAAAGCATCTGTGCCACAGCACAGTCCAGGCAGTTGTAATGATCATGGCAGTCTTCTTTCCAGCCTATTTTTTATCATCCTCTTGTTTCTACAGTTTGTGAGAAGTAAAATATCAAAAAGTTGAAGGAATATAATATTTTTATTGAAAAGGGAGAGAGTAATCCAGATCTGGAAGATGAGAATTGATGAAAAGAGCTCAGACATATAGTAAAGAATAAAGTGATGTTAAGCAGATGGGCTACCTTGGGGAATAATGGAAGATAAAGGTGAAGAGATCAGGGCAGTGAAGCTGTGGTGGTTTACAATCTGGCCATCCATTCCTTTATTTATCTTAATAAAGTGAGAGTTTTACATATCAGTCTCCATTCATGATTTTAAAAGTAACTATTCATTATTTATGAAAAGAACCTCATATCCTCAGCCTGACATTAAGAGCTTTCTTCATTTTTGTTCATTTAATCTCTCCAATCTGATGTTTCATTGTCTTCCACTGTGGATTTCCACTCCACGCACATTATTTATGGTTTTGTCATGAGTAATGATAATAAATGCATCGTGGCCAAGAATGTAAAGTACTTTCACGTATATGACTTCATTTTACCTCCTTCATGTACGCTGCTCATTGCCATCTATGACTTTTCAGTATGACAGTATTTTCTACATTCTCTCTGGAAATCTGAATCCTATACTCTATTCAAAACTCCCACCTCTATGAATCATTTCTTTTTTTCCTTTCTGGTTTTTCTTTCTATTTTTATTTATTTTTTATTGAAGTGTAGTTGATTTACAATGTTGTGTTAGTTTCAGGTGCACAACCAAGTGATTCGGTTTTATATATGTATATATATGCCTTTCAGATTTGTTTCCCTTATAGGTTATTACAGAATATTAAGTATAGTTCACTGTGGTGATCTGTTTTATACAATAGTAGGTCCTTGTTGGTTATCTATTTTCTATATGGTAGTGTGTATATGTTAATCCCAAACTCCATATAAATAATTTCTTAAATTTAATTATAATATTACTGATAGCTACCATTTATCAAGCATCTAAAATGTCATAGGTAATTTATTTATAACTCACAAGAAGCCAATTAGATATTATTAATTCTCTGATTTTGTACCTATGGAAACTGAGACACAGAAGGTTACTTCATTTGCCCAGAGCCTTGTGGTAAAGAGATGTTAGAGAAGAGCTTTTGCGCTTCATTCCTCCTGACTCCAAAGCAAGAGCTTTTACAAGCCATTCCAAAGATCCAGGCCATCTCTATGTACTGTGTGCTCTCAGATTCCCACGATGCCTTTGAACAGTCTCTTTTATAAGCTTATTTCTGTCCCTTACACCTGTGCTTTTTTCAGAGTGGAGGTTGAATCAAATTATTCGATAGTTCTTTTGAAATATATGAAAATTGTGAAATATATGAAATTTTGGTAACATTTCTCCAGAAAACGTCTTATTTTTACCTATTTTCATATATTATTAAAGTATATATCTCACTCTATCTTTTTATTTTATATATTCTTAATTATTTCCTACTTTCATTCCTTCTATTGTTAATTTGTACATATATTGTATATGTATATGTGTATCTACCTGTATATGTATTGGTCCTGCCATAGGTTTATCTATACTTTATTAATCTTTCAAACAAATGACTTTGGGTTTTTTTGATAATCTATTTTTCTCTATCTTATCAGTTGCTGTAGTTATTTTTTCTAATTTCTTTGTGTTAATTCTTTTTATATTTTCTGAATTATTGAGTTTAAGTAAGATGTTAATTTTTAATGGATGAATTCTCAACATTATTTAACTAGCACAAATACGCAGAGAAGGAAAACATTAAATTGTCAGAATGTTACATTGTTTTTCCTTATATAGATGGAAAAGTTTTCAGAGCTGAGGATGGTTATACAGATTATCTGAATGAGGTAAAAAAAAATATATGATTTTTAGTTAACAGTGAACTAAAAATAGTATATGTACAGTTTTTTACTCTTTATAAATTTCCACACTTATTACCATATTTCTTTTTTCTTATAACAGATACATTGAGGTATACACTTCAGTGGTTTATAGTATATTTAGAGAGCGATACAACCACTACCGCTATCTAATATTATTATATTTTAATCACCCTCTCAACAAACCCCACAGGCATTAAAAGTCACTTCCCATCAACCCCTACCCCAGGCCTGACAACCACTAATTTATTTTCTGTGTCTATAGATTTTCCTATTCTGGACATTTTATAAAAATGGAATCGTAGAGTATGTGGTCTTTTCTGACTGACTTCTTTCACTTGTCATAATGTTTTCAATGTTCAACCATGTTTTAGCATACATCAGTACTTTATTTCCTTTTATTGTAGAATAAAAATCTCTTGTATTGATATACCACATTTTGTTTATCCATTTATCAGTTGATGGACATTTGGATTGTTTCCAATTTTTGCTTATTTTGAGTAATTCTGCTGTGAATATTTATGTACAAGCTTTTGTGTGGACATGCATTTCATTGCTCTTGGGTGAAAACTAAGAATGGAATTGCTGGGTCATATGGTGACTCAATATTTAACGTTTTCAGAAACTGCCAAACTGTTTTCCAGAGTGGCTACTTCATTTTAAAACCCCATCAGCAATGCACGAGGGCTTCAGTTTCTGCACAATCAATTTCCATCAGTTTTTACTGTCCATCTTTTTTTTATTATAGTCATCCTAGTGGGTGCAAAGTGGCATCTCATTGTGCTTGACTTTTTTCCCTTATGACTAACAACGTTGAGCATCTTTTCTTGTGCTTATTGGTCATTTGTGTATCTTCCTGGACAACATGCCTGTTCAAGACCTTTGCCCAGTTTTAAACTGGGTTATTTATCTTTTTAGTTTTGAGTCATAATTGTCCTTTACATATTCTAGATACAAGTCCCTAATCAGATATGTGCTTTGGAAATAATTTGTCCCATTTTGTAGGTTTTTTCACCTTTTCACTTTCTTGATGTTGTCCTTTGAAGCTCAAAAGTTCTTTTCTTTTTTTTTTTTTTGGATGAAGTTCACTTGTTATTTTTCTTTTGTTGCTTGTGTTTTACTGTCATAGCTGAGAAACCATTGCCTAATCTAAGGTCATTAAGATATACTCCTATGTATTCTTCTAATAGTTGTACAGTTTTAGCTCTTACATTTAGGTCTACACTACATTTTGAGTTAATTTTTATATATGATGTGAAGTTTGATCTTCTTTCTTTTGCATGTGGAAATCCAGCACAATTTCTTTCTTTCTTTTTTTTTTTTGGCGGTACGCGGGCCTCTCATTGTTGTGGCCTCTCCCATTGCGGAGCACAGGCTCCGGACGCACAGGCTCAGCGGCCATGGCTCACGGGCCTAGCCGCTGCGCAGCATGTGGGATCTTCCCAGACTGGGACACGAACCCGTGTCCCCTGCATCGGCAGGTGGACTCTCAACCACTGCGCCACCAGGGAAGCCCCAGCACAATTTCTTGAAAACACTCTTCTTTCCCCATTGAGCAATTCCCTGGAGATTGGGCTTTTGGGGGAGCTCCAAAACCCATCTATCCCCTCTGGTGGTTTCTGGGCTGTCTGTGTACAAGGCTGCCACAAAGCTGGGGAAAGGGAGACATGATTGGTGCATGTTTGTTTTTTTATATTAATTTATTTTTTAATATTTATTTTATATTGGAGCATAGTTGATTAACAGTATTGTGTTAGTTTCAGGTGTATAACAAAGTGATTGAGTTATACATACACATGTTTCTATTCTTTGTCAAGTTCTTTTCCCATTTAGGTTATTTTACAGAATATTGAGCAGAGTTCCCTGTGCTATACAGTAGCTCCTTGTTGGTTATGTATTTTAAATATAGCAATGTGTATAGGTCAATCCCAACCTCCCAGTCAATCCCTCCCCCCCCAGCCCTTACCCTCTGGTAATTATAAGTTCATTCTCTAAGTCTGTGTGTCTGTTTCTGTTTTGTAAATAAGTTCATTTGTATCATTTTTTTTTAGATTCTGCATGTAAACATATCATATGATATTTGTCTTTCTCTGTCTGACTTATTTCACTTAGTATGATAATCTCCAGGTCCATCCATGTTGCTGCAAATAGCAGTATTTCATTTTTTTTTTAAATGAATTTATTTTATTTATTTTTGGCTGCGTTGGGTCTTCGTTGCTGCGTGCGGGCTTTCTCTGGTTGCAGTGAGTGGGGTCTACTCTTTGTTGCAATGCGTGGGCTTCTCAGTGCGGTGGCTTCTCTTGTTGCGGAGCACGGGTTCTAGGCGCGTGGGCTTCAGTAGTTGTGGCGCACAGGCTCAGTAGTTGTTGTTCATGGGCTCTAGAGCACAGGCTCAGTAGTTGTGGCGCGTGGACTTAGTTGCTCCGCTGCATGTGGGATCTTCTCAGACCAGGGCTCGAACCCGTGTACCCTGCATTGCCAGGCGGATTCTTAACCACTGTGCCACCAGGGAAGCCCTATCTCATTCTTTTTAATGGCTGAGTAACTGGGATTGATGCATGTTAAAATGCTACAAAGTTTGCTGTTCTCAATGATATTCAGCATTTTTTCTTAATAAACACTCACTGGATTGTTACTAGAATTTGGTTAATTTCTAGAGTTTAGAAGAAAGATAATTTTGACCATTTTGCTAGTATTCTCATTGTTTTCATAGAGGAGAAAATTTTTGGAAGTCCTTACTCCACCATTTAGAGATTATTCTCTATATCATTAATTTTTAATTGTCTCATGGTTTTTAATCTACACATTTGATGCCATAATATCTCTATTTCTGAATTCCCTATTTGAGGTCAGGTTAGTCAAGAAATTGTTTAGTAATTATTTTTAGTTTAAAGCATATGAGGAGCTTAGCAGTCTTTATTGTTGATTTTTAGTTTCATTTCTTTGTGCTCAGAGCGTGTGTTCATTATTAGTTTGATTATTTGCTATCTCTTGAGACTTACTTTATGGACTAGAACATGATTATTTTGTTAAATGTTTCATGTGTACTTAGAATATGCCTTCTATTTTGATGGCACCAATTTCTATATATTTCCTGTGTGTTGAGTTTTGTGTTTATTTTGTGGTTCTCATTATATTTGTTATATTTTTTTCTATCAGTTTGAATGGGTTAAGGTTGAAACTCACACAGTATAATCATGGATTTATTAATTTCTCCATTTAATTATGTCAAGTTTTGCTTTATATATATTTTTTAATCTATTATCGAGCATATACTATTTTTGTTTGTTTTTTGCGGTACGCGGGCCTCTCACTGTTGTGGCCTCTCCCATTGCGGAACACAGGCTCCAGATGCGCAGGCTCAGCGGCCATGGCTCACGGGCCCAGCTGCTCCGCGGCATGTGGGATCCTCCCGGAACGGGGTACGAACCCGTGTCCCCTGCATTGGCAGGCGGACTCTCAACCACTGCGCCATCAGGGAAGCCCTGGGCATATACTATTTTAAGAGTTATATTTTATCTGTCAAACTGTTCATATTATCATATAATAGTGAGCCTTTTTATTTCTATGAAAGCTGTTTGCTTTGAAGTTTCTTTTGGCTAATATTAATGTTAATTTATTAATAAGGCAATTAATATTTTATGACTATTCACAAATAAAATTTTAGAACAAACACATCACCAAAATTATTTATTTAAAAAATCAAGACAGCTAGACCTATGCAGTTTTCGTGATGGCCTTTTATTGTTAGCAGAGGCAAGAGTGGAATCCAGCTCTTCTATTATAAAATTTCTTTCTACTCAGTTGTAACAGAGAAGGCAATAATTTTTGGTTCAAGAGAATATACTTTCTCAAATAGAGCATGAAAGTAAGAGCAATAAACGATCTCTTAAATATGAATTCTCCTGAAGGGAAAGCATGTTTTACAGTATTTGTTATGCTGAATTACCATGCTCAGCATATATGTCATGCCCAAACAATTCTTGTTTTATTTATGAGTATTTCTTAGAAGGTGATATGAAATTTCTTCTATTACTAGTTTAAAATTTCATTCAGAAAACTAATTAATTTATATAGGAAATATATGCAAATGCTAAAAAAAAAATGAACCTATGCAGAATAAAGTAAAACTTAGTTTTCTTCCCACTCCTGAACTCATCACCAGTTCCCATGGCAGAAGTAACAGCATTCCTTCATTAATCTTTTAAGATGTATTCTGTGATTTACCATCACATAGGTCTAGAAAAATCTTTTATTTTTTAACTTAAATGGTAGCATATCATGCACATGGTTCACATCTTGCTGTTTTCAACTTACAAAATATTGGAAGTTATTCCACATCAGCACATGCATATTAATCACATTTATGTGGCCTTATAATATTACACTCTGTGACTATCATACATTATTTATGCAGCCATCTATTGAGGAATATTAATGTTGCTTAATCTTTTGCTACGAGAAATGATATTGCAAAGGATTTCCATCTTCATCTGCAAATTATCATATGTACAACTCTACCTTTACAAATGGACTTACTTGATCAAATAGTGTAATATATATATAAACTTTTGATGGAATATTGCACAGTGACGCTACTTAGGGGTTATACTTTTGTTATCACTATACCAGAGTGCCTTTTGTCTACATTTTAATCAAAACAGTGTCTTATCAAATATTTTCATAGTTTTAAAATCCATTTATCATTTTATGACAGAAATTGAATACTTTTTAAAATTTCAAAGTTGTTTATATTTTCCTTTCTTTGAATTTTCTTTTTAATACCCTTTGCCCCGTTATTCATGTATTTTTTCTTGTCAATTTGTAGGAGCTCATATGTATTAAATAATTTAATGCTTTATTATATTGCAGATATTTTACCCAGTTTTCCTTTTGTCTTTTGACATTTTTTACATTGTTTTTTCTCCTACAATTTCTTCAGTAACAATAAAATTCATTCTTTTCTTTAGGTCTTCTATGATTTGTATCAAACTCAGAAAGGCTTTCCTCATTCTAGCATACTAAAAATAAAATAACACATTTATGTATGTAAGAAAAGTAGATACTTTTGAAGAAGCAGTCATTTTGTGATTTAAAAACTGTGTTCTTTAACATTATTCAATATAAGCTTCTCTAGCAAGTAGCTGCTGCACCTACAATTTACTACTTAACTAAGGGCAAACAAACTATAAGCCAAAGGAAGGGAAGGCTCTTCAGAGCTGTAATGTCCCTAGTTTCAGCATATGTTAAGAAATAGCTGACTATTTTTGGTGTGTCATCATCCAACCTTTTCTCTTACCCAGTATCTCTTTTGCTTATTCCTTTGAGCGATTTCTGGAACTTAATAGTCATAATAATTATTAAATATTTATTAAGATATTATTAAGTATTCACACTTTTAACTGTCAATTATCCTGATAACTTAGTATGTTATACACTTTATAAATTAAAATATTGAGGATCAGAGTGTCTGAGTAAATTTCTCAAATTTATACAGCTAGTTGATAGCAGAGCTCTGTCTTAACCCACAGTTTCTGACTCCAAGTCTGTTACTTGCTGACTACATCACAGTTACTGCTACATTTGTGTTTACTGTGATGATTTTCAGCTTATAAAACAAATTTGCAGACGTCATCTAATTGGATTCTGATAGCAAGAGTTTAAGTTAGATTGAAAGGTGGTTATTGTTAACCTCATTTTACAGGTAAGGACATTTAATTCCTGAAAAGATAAAGAACGTTTCTAAGCTAATAGTTGTTTCACAGCCAAAGCAGGTAATCAAATAAGGATTGCTGATCCAAAATTAGTTATTATTTCTTTTAAACAACTGTGCATCTAACACAACCTTTTTTTTTTTTTTTTACTTTAAAAACGCTAAATTTTGGATTTTAAATTTTATGAGTATTTGTTCTATTGGGAGCTTTCTGGAACTGGTTATTTTGTACATGTTTGGTATCTTGTATCAGTTAGCTATTATCACAGTAATGTTGTGCAATAAACACCATAATACTATGCAATAAATATCCATAATACCTAAATGATATTAGGTATTATATCAACAATATACATAATGTTTGCTCACAAATTCTCAGGATTTCTGGACAGTTCTTATGGTCATGGCCAGGCTTGCTTATACTATGTGATCAGCTGAAGGGCAAGTAAATGACTCTGCTGATTGTGGCAGCATCTCTCCCATGCTAGCTGTCAGATAGTCTCTTAGGATGGATTCAACTCTTCTCCACATTTAATCACTCAAAACACATTTATTTAATGTGCTGGGCAGAGCTCCCTAAAGTAGATTCACCTCCAGTGAAAAAAAAAATGGCAGGTGACTTCCCTCCACCAAGGCAGCCAGCACCTTCTAATCTAAGACCTGGTATGTACTATGTATTCCCTGGTGCTAGGTGTTAGGGACAGTATAATGAGCAAGACAGATGAGATCCCTGTTTAAGAGAGTTTATAATCCAGTGAGGAAGATCAATGGCAAACACAGAAATATTGATTTTAAAGTGTATCTCAAAAAAAAAAAATAGGCTATGATGGTATAGAATAATGGAGGTGTGCTTTTATTAGATAACTGATCAGGAAAGACCTCTCTGAGGAAATAAGATTAATAAGAACAGTAAACCTGGTTGCAATTGACAAAATCCCAGTTCAAATGAAGTTGAATAGAGTTAAGTGCATTGGCTCATATACTGAAAGTATGAGAAGTGTATAGGGTATTTGAAGGAAGGAGCTAGTCTTAGGGGTAATTGGAACTACAGATTTGAATGTCCTTAGGACATCATGGTCTCTCCCCTGGTCATCACTGCTTCTGTTTCTGAGGCTTTTTTTTCTCTTCTCCTACAATACCACGAGTAGACTTACACAAACTACAAGGACATGAACTGACAACACTAGGCTGAGAAATCTGTGACCATAGAAGAAAAGAGACTCTTTCCCCTCAGCTTGAAAACTTCTCTGGAATTTTACAAACCCGTCTTCCTGACTTAGATCTCACATCCACCTCTTGAGTCAACCGCTTTGGCCTGGGATAATTATAACAGCTCACATTCACAGACATGTATAGACTTGGGATAGGAAAATAAATTTCCCTAAAGAAAAGCACAAAAGGGTGGCACTAACATGGAAACAGGAGAAATCTTTGTGAACCTGGATCCCTCCCTCAAAATGTATATTCATCAAGTGAATTCATGTCTAACCCATATTAGTATGTCCAATGGTAATTGGTATAGGACTTAATACATTTCAAAATGATAACATAATTTTTTTTAACTTTGGGGTATTAAAAATTCTTTCTTTTAGGTACAAAAATATAAAACTTTAATCTCATATTTGTTTTCAAAGCTTTTTCTGTTTCTCCCTACTCAGGCCTGGTCCAGGATTAAAAACTAGTGGGGGAAGAGTTGTAGACATGATCTTCTTGGGTTGTAGAGAGAGCCACCATCTTCCCTCATGGAGAGTATTCACTAATTATCAGCCCAATAATTGTTTTTTGTTGAATCTCTCTCCTTTATGGATCTAGAGTCATGTGATGGGCTAAGAGTGGCAGCGTTAGTTTTATTCACCTCTTAGCAATTCCTATGGTGATGTTTCTGAAGTTTAGATTGTCAGCTGAAACTACTTTAAAACAGAAAGTCTCACATTTTGTCTTGGAATTGCAACAATTCTTGTATTTTAAAATCAGAATCAGGTGTATAAAAGTTCAAAGAATAAAGACACATTTATATGTTATTTTAATAAATACAAATAAACCTAAGTTTTTCAAGTTTCTTTTACATTTTGGATTAAAAGAAAGTGTTCCTTTAGTGAGAGAAAATTACATAATAAATTATACTTTTAAATAAATGGATTTTGACCTCAAGCACTTTATTCCACTTACTAAGCCTATAAATATTTTCATAAGCCTATTAAAATAAATTTATTTTCAGATCCTTTTGAAGCATTCATCATCTTTTCAATTCGTCATGAGATCAGAAGGATTGATCTTCATAAAAGAGACTATAGTTTACTTGTTCCTGGATTGAGAAACACAATAGCACTTGATTTTCACTTCAATCAAAGTTTACTTTATTGGACAGATGTTGTAGAAGACAGAATATACCGGGGCAAGCTTTCTGAAAGTGGAGGTACATCTATTACAATGTTGACTTAACGTTCAGATTGATTTCTAGCTGAAAATTCCAGAAAAGTATGCTGTAATCAGAAGGAATTTTGATTAATCTTTGGCCTTTGGTTCTTCATCTTCTCCCTCATATGTGTAAAACCAGGGATGTGAAGTGTATGTGTGAAGATAGGGGAGGGAAGTGGTGAAGGCCTGTACTGTTCACACCATTTTCAAGTTGTGAACTTTTTCATGCATATTCGGTGAAGAAATTTATTTACAAGAAAAAAAAAGCACTGTCTCCTACATACTAGTAGTCATATTTTTGTCAGTTAACATAGCTTGTGTTTTATTTGGTTTTCACCTTTCAGCATAATTCAAAGTAATAGTGAATTATTACAAAGATGACAAATATGAGCTGAATATGTTTTTCCCGTGATTTGACATCTCTTTTCTCCAATCTAGGCCGTTCTTTAGCAGCAAGGCCTTGAGATAAATATACGTAATAATTCTCTTGAAAATTTTAGATCTGTGTAGCATTCCAAAGGCCAGGTATTTCTATCACCATCAAATTCCTCCTTAAATCACCTATACAATTTTGGAAAAATATAATATTTGAACACACTATATAATTATGATCTGTGATATTGCAAGGTACTGTGTCATATTGCAAGGTACTGACTTCAAATGATGGATTTAGATCCATGACTTTAGATGGTTAACTGTTCAAAAAACCACACTATTAAAAAGTCTAACAAAAGCACTGGCAATGTCATAAATTACAAAGAGCTATCCTATTAGAAAAAGGATTGTTTTTTAAATATATATATATATATTTAATTCCAAAATAAATTAAGGAATGGATAAATAAGAATAGTGCTGGGTATTACCAAATTGCTTCTTTTTATTTAGACCACACTACTGCCTTCTTCTCTCATTTGCAAACATGTTATATCCTGCAAGTCTTATGGCTTGCAGGATATAACATGCAAGCCATAAAACTTGGCTTATGGTGTGGAGGTGGGTGATTTGGGGCTTTTGTTAAGGTTAAATGCAGCAAGAGTGATCTTATCAGGCATGCTTCAAAAAAAGAGTGGGTGCTGAGTAGCTATGATGCATGTTACCCCAGGTGGACTTTTTCTTTTTATTCTACCCCTGAAGATCAACGTTTGAATTAAATTGCAGCAATTTTAACCAGCACATCATTATTATTTCCAAAATCCCTTGTTCTGACTAAAAAGTCAGAAGCACGAAATAACTTTTTTGCAACCTAAACATTGTTATTAGCCTCAGAGTTGTTTTAAAATTCTGTTATACTGTCACTGAAAGGATTTAAGAGATTAAAAATCTCTGCTGGGAAAGATCAGTGATTCTAAATTTGGGGCCTTCTTAGTTTCCTCTGTGCCAGGTAACACTATTGCACTATATCTCTCAAGGTTAATATAATGTTAAGTACTTCATATTGCTAATAAGTAGGCCTTTTCCTTTGTGCTTAACATGTTCCTTGAATGGGTGCAAGTGTTGGCTTCTCTTTTTTTGTAGGTGTCAGTGCCATTGAAGTGGTTGTGGAGCATGGCCTGGCTACCCCAGAAGGACTAACAGTTGACTGGATAGCAGGCAACATATACTGGATAGACAGCAATCTGGACCAAATCGAAGTGGCCAAACTAGATGGTTCCTTAAGAACTACACTCATAGCAGGAGCTATGGAACACCCCAGGGCCATCGCTTTGGACCCAAGATATGGGTAAAGAAGTTTGCCTTTCACAGATTCACTTTGGCATAAAAAATAATCTTTCAAATTAATACTGAATTCTATTATCTCATAAATTATGAGTCATAGTGCTTATTTTGTGCATGTAAATATGTGTGTATATATACTTGTGCATAGTTTTCTATACATGTGTGTGTTTATATGTACATATACAATTATATACATAATTGTGTGTGTACATATATCTATCTATATATAGCTATAAATATAGATATATCTCAACCAGTTTTAGTTTGTTACCATGAATTTTGTTATAGGATTGCTTATATAGGTACTTTTAGAGGATAGAACTTTTTTTTCTAAATGTGGGCATTTGGCCCTTTTGGAAGCTGTTGTAACTCTATTTTAAGCAGTAATTTAATGAATTTCTTTTTGACCTGACAAAGAGATGCTGTAATTGTTTCTAAGGGTTGCAAACCACAGTGTTTGGTCCGAACGGTCACTGATGTTAACCACCTCACCCTATATCTGTATTGATATTTGTATATACTTGGAGTTAGTTTGAAAGAATATTAGAATAAGCTTGAAAGAGTCCAGTATTGAGATGCTAACTGCTGGGATATTTGAAGGACAAGACACATGATTCTGGAAAACAAGGTCAAATGTATAATTCAGGTTATTGCCCCCACTGTTTCCCTGTGTTCCTTTGTGAAATAGCAGAAGAGAGACAGTGGATTTGGAGCTAGAAAACAAGGGTTCCAGCACTGCTCAGTCATTTATCCTCTGGGAAATCTACTCAAGTGTATTGTCTTCCCTTAGATTTCAGTTTTCTCTTTTGTAAATCAGGGATAATAATTTCTTTATAATTAGGTTGTTTTGAGGAGCTGGGAAAATGTGGAAGATAATATATAACTCATCTACATGGGAATGCTTTGCTCTTGCTGTTAATTGTTTATTTCTTTGGTAATTATTTCATTAATCCAAAATCATTGGCAAGTCTAAAGGATGGTAGAAAGGAAATTGTTTTTTGGCTCTGTACCTTTAAGTAATACAAAGTCTAGGGAGGACCACGGCGAGGGGGGAGCCAGCCAGGAGGGACTTTAATGAGATGAAGAAGAGTGAAAAGGGAGCCTTGTGTTTAAGTCAGCTTCCTGGCCCACACTGTCTGCTTTGTGCCCTGGTTTATGCCCAAGACCCAGAAATCAATAGATTGGGAAGTCTGTTTGTTTTCCTTTTCCTCAATTCAGATACAGAAATTAAAGGGACAAGGCAGCTTGTCTAGACCAAGGCTCCAAACTGGCAACTCTCATTGCTGTGTTTGTTTTACCTTCCACAGAGTTTGACATTCATTTGAATTAGTTGCCAAGAGTTAAAATATTGAAAGATTTTGTATACAACTCCGGATTTCTGGCTTCTTTCAAAAAAGTAGGGAGATCTGGCCACAATCAACAGAGCAGCAATTGTATCTTTTTTTTTTTTAACAGCTTTATTGGAGTATAATTGCTTTACAATGGTGTGTTAGTTTCTGCTTTATAACAAAGTGAATCAGCTATACATATACATACATACCCATATCCCCACCCTCTTGCATCTCCCTCCCACCCTCCCTATCCCACCCCTCTAGGTGGTCACAAAGCACCGAGCTGATCTCCCTGTGCTATGTGGCTGCTTCCCACTAGCTATCTATTTTGCATTTGGTAGTGTATATAAGTCCATGCCACTATGGAGAACAGTATGGAGGTTCCTTAAAAAACTAAAAATAGAATTACCATATGACTGAGCAATCCCACTACTGGGCATATACCCTGAGAAAACCATAATTCAAAAGACACATGCACCCCAATGTTCATAGCAGCACTATTTACAATAGCCAGAACATGGAAGCAACCTAAGTGTCCATCGACAGATGAATGGAAAAGAAGATGTGGCACATATATACAATAGGATGTTACTCAGCCATAAAAAGAAATGAAATTGAGTTATTTGTAGTGAGGTGGATGGACCTAGAGACTGTCATACAGAGTGAAGTAAGGCAGTTGTATCTTCTAGCCTGGAGGTATGTCCTCCAGTTTACATGGTTTACGCTTTGCCCATTTCACTCATTACCTCCTGTAATAACAGTTCACTAGGAAGAGGTCATCTGTGTCTAATGAAAAGTTCCCTTTTTCAAACAGACTCTCCCTGAGGTTGCGAGTAGATTGCCAATCTTGACCCTTTACTTCCCACAGAGGTCCATCATCAACGGAGGTTTTTACCCTCAGTGTAACAGCTACTGTTGTGAACTTTTCACCTATTAGACCTATCTACGTTGTACCAGCACCGTATCTGCATGAGAAACTTTCTGTATAAGGGAAAGTGGTATTTTGGAGAAAGTTGTAATTTTAGCAAGTATACCAACATGGTAGGAGAACTGCTTCTCAAAATAACAAATGGCACACAGAGAGAAAAAAACAAATAAATAAAACAGGTGTATAAAAAATCTTGAAAATAGTCTGATCAAGCAAAGCAGTAGATCTGGGAATTGAAGCTTCTTTTCCTATAGCTTGGAACTGATAATGCTTAGAATAAACTTATTTATCTCAGCTTGTTTGGGGAATAGCCAACCTGAGAAGAGAAAAAGAAAACAGAAATGCAAAAGATACACAACCCACAAATGCTATTTAAATGAAAATATCAGGCACTATTTCAGTGGTATAAGGGGATTTCCAGAAGTAAAATATTCTCTAAGAGTTGAAAGTTAGTATGGTAAGCTAGCCTCTGAGGAAGGAAAACTTGATAATGCTTCTGAGAAAGTTGATGTCCTCCATTGCTACTATGAAATTGTGAGGCTAATTAAGATAATTACAGTGGTAATAATTTTATTTAATGGGTGAAGAAATAGCACTTGTAAAATTGTTTCTGGTGTAAATGACCAAAGTTCAAATGGCAGTACCAATTCACTAACTCTAGGAATAAATTAAAAGTTTGACAGGTTTGGGTATCATATGATATGATAGAATTTTTATTATTAAAAATTATTTTATAAAGGATTGATATGGTTAAATATGAGGTTCATGTAAATACCTTTAGAGCCCAGTTGTAAATTTAAAATGTAGCAATTAAATTTTTAAAATGTAGTGCAAATATTAAAATTTATTTTCAGGTTTATTGGATATTTTGGTGAAAAGTTCATAGACATTTTTAAACATTGGACCTTTCATAAAGTAGGCTGAGAGACTAGTAAAAATAAGTATTCCCCTATTTCTCACATTATTGATGAAATAGGTAAGACATTTAAACTCCAAAGACATTTAAACTTTTTTTGAAAATTTTTATTTTAGGATAAACCCACTGGATAATTTTTCGAGAAATGTAGTTTGTGTAAATGCTATAACCTTTCCTACTAGATCATAAGCTTTCTGATGGCAGAGTCGCTTCCATGTCTATGAAATCCTTCACTGCCCTTGATATATATAATTGTGCTCAGTAAGTGCTTGTTCAGTAAATTAATGCATATGAATAGACCTTTATTTTACATGAAACTTACTGGAACTCAAGGATACAACTTAAAGAGTGAAGTATACAGTAAAGTACACTAATGGGTAATACTATCATCTTCTTTGACAATAAAGAATGAAAGAAAAAGTTTGCAACCAGCCACTTTGTTCCCTCAGCACAGCTGAGGAAAAAAAGCAGGCTATAACATTAAACCGATAAAACATGTTTACATCACATGATCTTCTGAAGCAGTCAAGGTCTTTGTGACCTTTTTTAACAAATCTCAAAAAAGAAATGTTTTAATCAATACTTTGCTTCCTCAACATAGAATCCACAGACCTTCATTTTACATTATAAGACATGTTTGCTATCATGTCACATTCCTACAGTATTCTGGGTTTTGACCCAGTGTCCCAAGTGACAAGTTATTCCAAGATGCTAAATTGGGCATCTTAGGGAGGAGCTATTTTTCTTTCATTCCATTTTAAAGGAATACACTTATTGCTGAGGTGACCTGAAATAGTACTTGAATCTCCTCTAAACATCAAGCTTATTATTAGGGAGTAACAAGCACCAGGGAGTTCAGAATCTACAGGGTACTCACTTCAGTTCTTGAACTTTCATTGCCTTTATGCTCCTGTAACTGCATGGTGTCTTCTTGCTTCTTTGCTGGTATTTAGTTTTCATTTGTCGTAATAAATGGGCTCTGCTATAACCATTGCAGCTGGTGAAAGCAGATATAGTAATTGTGAAGATTAGTGAGACATCTAAATAAAATTTTAATTTTATCCGGGAGCGTTTCTAAATGAAACTGATAACATTGTTGGTTTCAGAAGGCCCAAAGATTATAGATAACCTCTTTTTTTTTGCCAAGATCCTTTATTTTCACCTTCTGCACCTTGACCTGATAGATTATAATAGCTCTTTCATGCCCATAATGGTACAAGTTGTTCATGGTCCGTTTACCCAATTTAATCCTGATACAGACTAATCTGTGAATGCAGGAACTATAGAATCAGTAGACTGTAGTCTCTTTTTTAAAAGCAATCATGGTTGAACATTTCCATACGTCCTGTAAGAAGGGATATTCACTCTTTGTATACTTGAAGAAATAATGCAGTCATTGAAATGCTAATACATTTTAACCATAAAAAGAAAGTAATAAGGGAAAAATGATTCTTTTAAAAGACCACATTGTAAAGTGTACAAAAGAGTGCTTAGAATTTTATGAAACAATGATCCTTGAAATTAACTTTTAAAATTGATTGTTAACTGACTATTGTCAAGGTTAAGAATCTTTTTAAGGAAACTAATTCTAGAACATGTATTTTATAAAAAGTGTTGGAAATTTCCCACCTAAATTAACAAAAGATAGGACTCTAGTGACCACTGCAGAAGAAACAGCTTAATACTGCTATGTTTAGTGAAGAAATGAAGGGACCACTTATTTTATAATTCCTCAGAGTGTCCCAAGCCATACATTTTTGTCCACTAGAAACATGCATTTGAAAGTCTACAGTGTCTATTTCTGGTAAACCTACATATAGAGAATGCAGAATTGCACGGTTACTTATATGCATGTTGGGAATTGCTGCAACCACATAAGGCAGAAGAAGGTAGAAAGTTAAAAGAGAGACACCAATTCTCTATTTGTTATACAGGCAAAAGACAGTGTTTCAGAAGTCTTTGGGTCATCAATCCAGAGTGTGGAGTACAGTGTTCTCTAGATCTAGTGGGATCTTATCCACAGATACTCAGACTACCTATGACTCTCAAATTCAGGGATTTTGTTTTCAGGGATTATTTTTCCTAGTCTTTTTCAAACTTGCAAATCTCTCTACTTTACCTTGTTTGTCAGGATATCATCATAAATTTAATCGATGCTAGGTTGGTCTTGTTTCTTCAAATAATCTTAATTTTTTAATGTTACGTTTAAGGGGAAGCTGATAAGTAACAGCCTGGTGTCAGTGAAAAGTTGTGTGCATCCAAAATTAAATTTGAAGTGAGACACATAATTCATTTCATATTCATCGTTTTCAAGAAAGGCATTCAACTACTTAACCAAATAGCCTACCAGCTTTATATTAATTAACCTTTGTTTTATTTAATTAGCAACAGATTACATATGATAACTTATAAGCAATATATAGTACTGATATTTCCAGATAATTAGCACTTTCTCATACAAAACAATCCTATTCTTAAACTTTAGTCTTTTCAGAAAAAGATTCCCAACAATAAGATTTTATAAATGTTCTCTGGTACATTTTAAAAAATTATCTATTTACTTAATTTTGGGTTAGTTACACTTTTAAACTTTTATTTTAGAAAATTTTAAATACACAAAATAAAAGGAGTTGTAAAATAAATTCCCTCGTATCTATCACCCAGCTTCAACAATTATCAATACATTGTCCTCTGATATATTAATGTTCATCTTTATTCTTCCCCAATAGTTTGTGTAACTTATTCAAATATTTGGTGGTTAAACAATGAATGATTTAGATATTGTTTTTGTGGATATACTCCCACCACCAGAGCTATGGAAACTCCTAAAGATGCTAATAAAACAAAAACTTTTTTTTTTAATATAAACTCATTTTTTAAGAGATATTCTGTGAGATAAACCTATTCTGTGACCTACTCCTCTGAATTTTTTTCTCATGGCTTTGACTCATGCTTACTTTGTAAAACTAATCTACCTTCACATACATGCTGTTGTAACATTTAAACATTGACATTAGTATTAACTCTCATTCTTTCTCTCCCTCTGTGTGTGTGTGTGTCTGTCTGTCTCTCCATTTCTTTAATAGTTTGGAATGACTTTGAATTTTGCCTTTAAAAGAATATTCTCTCTGAATATGTGTGTGGTTGCTTGTGTAAACACCAATGTTTCTATGTGCTAGCCATTCTGTGTGCTAAATTGTTTACATCCATTACTTCATCAAATACTCCGATCAGTGGTACCGTTAGAGTTTTTATTTACAGATGAGCAAATGGAGGCTGAGATTAAGTATGCTGGAATCAGTGACAGACCGAAAATTTGATCGCAAGCTTGTCTGA
Source organism: Lagenorhynchus albirostris (assembly GCF_949774975.1). NCBI lineage: Eukaryota > Metazoa > Chordata > Mammalia > Artiodactyla > Delphinidae > Lagenorhynchus > Lagenorhynchus albirostris. The sequence goes on from NC_083100.1 coordinate 88,677,701, forward strand.
TGCAAAAACATACGCATTGCCACCATTCAACGCTGACACAATTATTTAATGACATTTTTTGAAGGTCTAGTACTTAAGTTGTATGGGAACCTACTCATCAAGAAGGTCAATATCTTCTTGACAACACATGCCTTTAGCACACATACTTACTAAATTCTATAATGTTTGGTATTGTCTTCCAGTCATTTCATATTTGTAATTCCCATATCCTATAAGAGATTATATACCTCTCAAAAATTGAGGTCATAATGAGCACTTAGTTTACATCACTCCACATTTCCTTAAATGGATATAATAAATTTTTTAAAAGAGAAGAAAGTTTGAATTGCATTTTGAATTTTGTTCCAGAGGATTGTTTCATTTTTCCAAGATAGCCACCAAATTCATATACCTAAGGATCATTCATAGTAATGGAAGAATTGCAAAATAGCAAGGCTATATACAATTATAATGAAAACAAATTTATGTTTACCAGTAACTTTACCACTTCTGACCAAAATGTTGTCAGAACTGATAATAGGAAAATTTGTTGGACTGTCACTGTCTCTCCAGTTCTTTGCATTTTCCCTCCCCAAATCTCCGTGCTGTCCATTGGGTTGGTTCTACTACCAAGGTAGAGAAGGCAACTACCATTTATTGATTACCAACCATGTTCCTACTCCAGTACCAGATGCTTTCCCTTTGTTATTTTATTTAGTGACATGATATTAAAGAGTTAGATGTTAAAAGCATGAGAACAGAAGTTAAGCTATCCAGTTTCCCAATTCCATCTGCCACTTGCTGGCCATATAACCTGGTCAAGTAATATAACTTCTCTAAGCTTGTTTTCTCATCTGTAAAACATGGGTAACTTTAGCCATGGCCTCATGGTGGATTAAATGAGATAATCTATATAAAGCTCTGAAAATAGTATTTAACGTATAGTAAGCACTCAAACATTAGCTAGTTGTAATAATTGTGGAATTGTTGTGTAACTATATTATAATACTATAGAAACATGCATCAGCAGTTTAGGCCACAGTCAATGAAACATAAACTATCTATTACCTAATAGCCTTAGAAATCAAATGCACAACATGAAACATTTGATGCCTGTCGTGTGGAACTGTTTATACACCATGAATTTGTAGAGTTACAAGTAGTATTTAGTAAAAAAATAAATTGTATTATAACACTTGCATGTTTGTATAAATCAAAATATATGATATCCTTCTGTTTCTTCTCTGTACCCTCTGTCATATGATCTGTTCCATTCATGTGAATCTAAATATCATCTCCATGCAGAATACTTTCAAATTCATGTCTCCAACTCTGCCACCTTCACTGAACTTCACCTTGGTATACCACCCAGGTTCCTGGAAACCTCCTTTTTTATGTCTTAACATCTCAAGATCCAAAAATTCAAAACTAAACTTTCAGTTGCTATCCACACCCATGCACACTCAATTCCCAGCTCTTAAAATCTGTTTCTCTTCCATTTTTCCCATTTTACCTAATGGATTCCCTGCACACCCTCTGTCTGTCCTTACTCTGAGTATGCCAAAGCAAAAAACTGACAGTCATCCATGATTCTGTTCTCTACTTCATTCCCTACATCCAAGTATCATTTAGTCCTGGCACTTAGTTCTACCTCCAAAATATTCCTGGAATCCATTCACTTCACTGCTATCACCATATCCCAAACCACTACCGTCTTTGCCTGGTCCTTTAAAATAGCCACCTGGTGTACCCATTCTCCTGCCTCTCTATAATCCACTTGTATATGATATCATGTTTCTCCCCTGCTTAAATGTACTTCTATTCCCTTGGAATAAAATCCCAAATAATTACCTTACCCTGCAAGATCACCCTCTTCAACTTCACCTTCTTCCCGTTTTCTCCTCACTGCCCCGTTTCTGATACATTGGCCTTATTTCTGTTCCTCAGTCACCCACTTGTTTCCCCCATTAGGGCTTTTGTATCTGCTGTTTATTTTTCATGTCCTGCCCTTTATACTGCTCTCCTCATCTCTCAGATTCAGTGTAAATATTACCTCCTCAAAGTGCTTTCTTTTCCTGATTACCTTCTCTAAGTAGATCACACACCTGCTATTCTCGCTCATAACAAAATTATTCTTGAACATATTTCTGTTGCTGTAATTTTATATTCATGTGTTTATTTCGTCTGTGTCCCCCACTGGACTATAAGCCCTGTGAGGGTAGATAATGCATCTGTTTCTCTTGTGATTGTTTACCTACAGTGCCTAGCATGTCATAGGCACTCAATAAATATTTGTGAATTGAATGACTGAAACGAGTATTCTTTCCTTTTCTTCAGAATTCTTTTCTGGACAGATTGGGATGCCAACTTTCCTCGCATTGAATCTGCCTCCATGAGTGGTGCTGGGAGAAAAACCATCTACAAAGACATGAAAACAGGGGCTTGGCCTAATGGACTTACTGTGGACCACTTTGAAAAAAGGATAGTTTGGACAGATGCCAGGTTTAGAAAATGATTTTTTTCTTTATTTTCTGTTACCTTCCTCGGATAATATTTACAAAATAAAAATTGTTCTCATGTGCACGTATCATGTATACACACATTGACATCAGTGGTGATTTTTGTTTGTTTTCATTAGGATGGCTTTTTTTAATGTTTCTACAAATCAGATACAGGCCCATAAAATATTTTTTATACAAATTTTTTGTCATTTATCTAAATAGTATAAGCACATCACTGGACTATCTGAATGAGTTTTGATATACTACTGATGCATTTCCTTTTCTGTAGGTCAGATGCCATTTATTCAGCCCTCTATGATGGAACAGGCATGATAGAAATCATCCGAGGTCATGAATACCTTTCTCATCCCTTCGCCGTGTCTCTGTATGGGAGTGATGTCTATTGGACGGACTGGAGGACCAACACATTGTCAAAAGCCAATAAGTGGACAGGGCAGAATGTCAGTGTGATTCAGAAAACTAGTGCACAGCCATTTGACCTTCAGATATACCATCCCAGTCGTCAGCCACAGGGTAAGTGCTTGTTATGAATTAACCACCAGAAATATTTTTACCTTAATCATATAATATTCAAACTGTAAAATAACTTTTGTAAGTTAAGTTGTTAATATTTTATGTATTGTATGATGGAAGTGGTACCAGCCTTTATTTTAATTAGCTCAGGTTTTTTTTCTTTGCCTTTTATTTATTTTACACACAAATAGAGAAATCTTAGAAATTAAGTGTTTTAACCCAAGTCCCCCAATTTTTAGTCACTGCTATTGCGTCAGTAAAAGATACTGTGGGAAGCTGTGGAATGTCTTCAGATTTGGAGTCTATTACCTAAATATGATCAGTAAATTAAAGGAAGACACCAAGGACACATTTATGTTGGCCCACAAATGGTCACTGTGCAGTATATTGGGAAGAGAGGGAATAGTGTATAATAAAGGATAAACCATCTGCTTTGAGCTTTTCTATTTTAAGAGAATTCAGTTCACATGGACATGTGTGTTACCTATCCTCATGTATTCCACATTTTGGTCAGTAGTAATCTCTACCTTGGTTTTGTGATTTCATTTCCTCCACTCAATCCTTGTCAGAGTTAATTCTAAGCTTCACATTTCTTTTTCTTTCTCTTTTGTTTCTTTTCCCCAGGGTACCATGGCCATTCTGTGTAACATCAGCTCATTCTTTTATACCTCTTACCTGACTTTTCCCCATCATGATATATGTCATAACATATGGAACTCTCATTCCAATGCAAATAATGTTCCCATTATCATTAGCATATTTTTGTTTGAGACTTATGATACTCAAATGACAAGCTCTTTCTCAAAGAGGATACATTTTCTCCTTTTCTCCCTCTTTCAGTGTAGAGTAAGCAGATCTTACACTTCCTTGGCATTTCTGGTCTTAGGGACCACACTGCAAGACTTATTTTAAATTCATGTGGTATTGTCTTATTTTAGACTTGATTAAAAATACTCACCTCTGTGGTTGAAAAATTCTGTCTGTCCTGTGTCTTTCTTCAATATTTGGCCTTAATTCTCCCTTGAAACTATTTCTCCTACCAAAGTGTCCTCATTGGTAAAATTTTCTGTGCTCTCTCTCTGACTTACTCTGATTAAATCTAGTAACCTTTCCAGAAACTAGAAATGTCTCACTTTTAATTTTCTTATATAATTGATCCTTCTTTGTTACATGGGATTTTCTACATGCCCTAAATTATGTGAGCAGTCACCTTAATCCTTTCCTATTACCCTTAGTTCCTCTACTCCTTTCATCCTACAGATGTGCAAAGCATGAGAACATTAAAGGGAGAAAACAGCTTAATCATTTTTGTGCCTAATAGGCATTCAATAAATATACTGGATTTAACTAAATTGAAATAAGGCAAGAAATCATGATTCTGACCAGAATATGCCACTAGTACAATAAAAAAGATACTCTTCTCTAAGACATAGAGATTGCCAACAAACACATGAAAGGATGGTCAACATCACTAATCTTTAGAGAAATGCAAATCAAAACCACAATGAGGTATCACCTCACACCGGTCAGAATGGCCATCATCAAAAAATCTACAAACAATAAGTGCTAGAGAGGGTGTGGAGAAAAGGGAACCCCCTTGCACTGTTGGTGGGAATGTAAACTGATACAGCCACCATGGAGAACAGTATGGAGGTTCCTTAAAAAAACTAAAAATAGAGCTACCATATGACCCAGCAAGCCCACTACTGGGCATATACCCTGAAAAAAACATAATTCAAAAAGACAAATGCACCCCAATGTTCATTGCAGCACTATTTACAATAGCCAGGACATGGAAGCAACCTAAGTGTCCATTGACAGATGAATGGATAAAGAAGATGTGGCGGGTGGGAGGGAGGGAGACGCAACAGGGAAGACATATGGGAACATATGTTTATGTATGACTGATTCACTTTGTTATAAAGCAGAAACTAACACACCATTGTAAAGCAATTATACCCCAATAAAGATGTAAAAAAATAAATAAATAAATAAAATTAAAAAAAAAAAAAAGCTACAAATAGAACTACCATATGACCCAGCAATCCCACTACTGGGCATATACCCTGAGAAAACCATAATTCAAAAAGAGTCATGTACCAAAATGTTCATTGCAGCTCTATTTACAATAGCCCGGAGATGGAAACAACCTAAGTGTCCATCATCGGATGAATGGATAAAGAAGATGTGGCACATATATACAATGGAATATTACTCAGCCATAAAAAGAGATGAAATTGAGCTATTTGTAATGAGGTGGATAGACCTAGAGTCTGTCATACAGAGTGAAGTAAGTCAGAAAGAGAGAGACAAATACCGTATGCTAACACATATATATGGAATTAAAAAAAAAATGTCATGAAAAACCTAGGGGTGAAACAGGAATAAAGACACAGACTTACTAGAGAATGGACTTGAGGCTATGGGGAGGGGGAAGGGTAAACGGTGACAAAGCGATAAAGAGGCATGGACATATATACACTACCAAAAGTAAGGTAGTTAGCTAGTGGGAAGCAGCCGCATAGCACAGAGAGATCAGCTCGGTGCTTTGTGACCGCCTGGAGGGGTGGGATAGGGAGGGTGGGAGGGAGGGAGACGCAAGCGGGAAGAGATATGGGAATATATGTATGTATATAACTGATTCATTTTGTTGTGAAGCTGAAGCTAACATACCATTGTAAAGCAATTATACTCCAATAAAGATGTTAAAAATAAAAAAAAAAAAAAGAAGATGTGGCACATATATACAATGGAATATTACTCAGCCATAAAAAGAAATGAAATTGAGTTATTTGTAGTGAGGTAGATGGACCTAGAGTCTCTCATACAGAGTGAAGTAAGTCAGAAAGAGAAAAACAAATACAGTATGCTAACATATATATGGAATAAAAAAAAAAAAGGTTCTAATGAACCTAGGGACAGGACAGGAGTAAAGATGCAGAGGTAGAGAATGGACTTGAGGACACAGGGAGGGGGAAAGGTAAGCTGGGACAAAGTGAAAGAATAGCACTGACACATATACACTACCAAATGTAAAATAGATAGCTAATGGGAAGCAGCCGTATAGCACAGGGAGATCAGCTTGGTGCTTTGTGACCACCTAGAGGGGTGGGATAGGGAGGGTGGGAGGGAGACACAAGAGGGAGGGGATATGGGGATATACGTATGCATATAGCTGATTCACTTTGTTATACAGCAGAAACTAACACAACATTGTAAAGCAATTATGCTCCAATAAAGATGTTAAAAAAGAAAAACAAAAAAAAAAAGGAAAATGAAAGAAATATAACCAAAGTAATAAAAGTAAAATAGGAGTTCTTCATGGAAAAAAAAAAAAGATATTCTCTAAAACCTTCCAACAGTATGGAGGAGTATCTAGTCATAAACACTTATGGGATTAGTTTTAATTGTTATAATTGCAAAAATGTGTACTTATATGGTTTTGTACCCACATTTTTTGGTCTTTTGTGGGAACTTTAATTTTTGTGTTTGGAAAAATTTAAATGAATTGGACCATGAAAAATGGCCTGGGTGTATGTATTATATTTTTCCCTCCCTCAAAATGGAATCATTGTATTTCATTTAATAACTGCCTGATTTACACACGTTGTCATGATCCCTAGCAAATTCATAGAAACGGAAGAAACATGATACTTCCAAGCTTTCCTGACAATTTCATATATATAGAAAGGAAGCGAGACATTCAGTGTAACTCATTTGGTTGAGGGGAGATTTTCTTGACATCTTTACTTTAAAGATGATTTATATGTGTCTTCTCCACTTTGTATAAAATAAGGAAGTTTTTACTATATGGATCTAATATAACATATTTTCCCAGAATTCAGGGCAGATATTCTAGTTTCTAGTCTACTAGAGAGAATGTCACCTATGATGAGAACTTGCTATTTCCTAAAGGAAATTCAGTCAGTTTCCAAATTTGAGAATGATCAGAGAACATTCTACTTTTCCCCATTGTAAGGATCACTGAGCATATAACAATCATTATCCATCTTGTTTATCTGCTTCAGTGAATTAATGCTTTCACTGCTGGGGGGTGGAGATGGGAAGATGCAGAAATCTACTGACTGTTTTATTCCCAAGGGTAGAATTACAATGAAAATGGTGACAAAGTTTCAGCTTTAACACAAGTACAATAATAACCCCCTGTTTTCTGGTGAAAAATAATGTGAGGTTCATGAAAACTAATACATTTTAAAAATACATGACATTCGGTTTTATAACATTAAAATGTATATCTCACAAATTAAAGAAATAAAGGTTAGAAATATTCTTTGAAGTTATCTAATCCCCCAAGTAGGAAATTAATTAAAGTTTTAACACCAGTTTTCTTACAAGTTAAGTGTTCATTATACGCATAAGTTTCCAGTTTGGTTATTGGACACTTAGAATTTTTAAAAAAGAAAATCTAGTTTAGAATTTTTTTGGTGTCTAATGTTGTTATTATGTGGGATTAAGAAGAAACAAATCAAAGAGTAAACATATGAAATAGGGAGCACTAGTGGGTATTTTAAATCTAATTTTTTTTATGTATAAGAACTTAGAGTTAATGGTATGGCCTTGAGAGTCCAACTGCCTGGGTTCAAATCCTATCCCTATGATTTATTAATTGTATGATGTTGGGCAGTTTACTTAACCGCTCTGTGCCTCAGTTTCCTCATCTTGAGATAATAGTATTTACATCATAACATCTAGTAAACATGAGTTAATCATCATTTAATATAAGCATATCAAACATGAGTTATTATGTGAAAAGATCTTAGAATGGTGTCTCATACATAATCAGTGCTTTGTGTTTATATATATATAAGTTAACTGTTAAAAAGTAACAGTTGTTGCGATCATATCATTTTCCTAGCCTCCTTTTGTTGAAATTTAGGTTACATTACTGTTTTAAGACAGTTTTGAACACATTTTCTCATATGTAAATAATTCATAATGGCCTTAATATCATACTTTTATAATCATATCAATTTTTAAATGAAAAATGCCAATAAAAATGTGAAACACAATCTGAAGGAGAGCAATATGATTGATTTATCAAGAGAATCCAGGTGCAGTCGAATGAGTAGATTATCAAATCTCTTTTCTCCACATTCAGGTTACCATCTATCACCACTCCTCATACACTAGTGCATGACATAAAAATTATGGTTATGTTAGTAAAAGGGATGTTTAAAAGTTTATTTAACATTGTAAAATAATATTTGCTCATTACCAGTAAGTTATAGAATGTAGAAAAACAGGGAACAGAAAAAATGTAAACCTACTTTTCCAGCTCCCAGAGCAACAAACATTTCCATGTTGTTTCTTCTGGTTATTTCATGTTGTTTCTTCTGGTTATTTCAACAGAGGTATTGAATAACACAGTAATAAACAAAAGTTTCACTATCTGTTGATGAACTACTACGTGCCATTTAGGTTTTACTTTTTTTTCCTAATCATCAGAGCTATCAAACAAGGTAGTTATTCCCACTTTCTATGAGGAAGCTGCAGCTCAGGGAAGTAAAGTAACCTGACTCAGAGTAATAAATCTCATTGAAAGGCAGGCAGTACCAGGGTTTCAATGAGCATGCCCAACTTCATAGTCCATGATTCATTCTTTGCTAAATTAAGAAAGCCTTTGTATCTCTTCATATTTAATATCATGCTTTATTTTTAATTTTGTGTCTTCCTTTTTACACTTAGCATTAGCAACTCTCTTGGTATCATTGATACCTTATCTCGTTTTTAATAACTGCATATTTTCACATCACATGTGACTATCAAAATTGTTCCCAATTATTTGTCTATTTTTGGACACTTAGTTTGATTTTAGTTCATTTCTATTCTGTCACTAATAATTTTAAGGCATGTATCTATCCATAAATATCATTTTCCATATTTTATAGTCTTGGGTTTTATTGTTACTGTTAGCAAGTTATATAATCTTTTGTAGTTGCCAGAAATAAATACATGAACATAAGCCCTTCCAAGAAGCAATAGCATCACTGAACCCCAATGAAAATTAGATCATTCTCTTTCTTATATTATTTCTATATTTATTTTTTAATCTATTTTCTTTGCAACTTGCAAATATACAGTACAGTACTATTAACTATAATCATCATGCTGTATATTACATCTCCATGACTTATTTACTTTATAACTGGAGGTTAGTACGTTTTGACCTTCTTCATCTATTTCAGTGGGCAAACCCCGCCTCCCCCCTGCCTCTCACACCCATCTCCAGCAACCACCAGTCTGTTAGTCTGTTCTGTTCTCTGTATCTATGAGCTTGGTGTTTTTGTTTTTGTTTTTTAAATTCCACATATAAGTGATATCATTACAGTATTTGCCTTTCTCCATCTGACTTATATCACTTAGCATAATGCCCTCAAGGTTCATCTGCGTTGCCAAAAATGGCAGGATTTCTGTCATTTTTATGAATAATATTACATTATACACACACACACACACACACACACACACACACACACACACACACACACACACACATCCCACATCTTCTGTATCCATTTCTCCATCGATGGACCCTTAGGTTTTTTCCATCTCTTGGCTATTGTTAATAATGTTGTAATGAACATAGGGGTGTATATATCTTTTCAAGTTGGTCTTTTCATTTTCTTTAGATAAATATCCAGAAGTAGAATTGCTAGATCATATGGTAGTTCTATTTTTAATTTTTTGAGGAACTTCCATGCTATTTTCCATAGTGATTGCACCAGTTAACATGCCCACCAACAGTGCACAAGGTTTCCTTTTGTCCACCTCCTCACCAGCACTTGTTATTTCTTGTCTTTTTTATAATAGCTATTCTGACAGGTGTGAGGTAATATTTCATTGTGGCTTTGATTTTGCATTTCCCCGATGATTAGCGCCTTTTCATATGCCTGTTGGCCATCTGTATGTCTTTCTTAGAAAAATGGCTATTCAGAGCCTCTGCCCAATTTTTAATCAGATTTTTGTCTGTTTGATATTGAGTTCTATGAGTTCTTTATATATTTTGGATATTAACCCCTTATCAGATATATGATTTGCAAATATTTTCTCCCCTTCAGTAGGCTGCCCTTTTGTTTTGTTGATGATTTCCTTTGCTGTGCAGAAGCTTTTTAGTTGGGTGTAGTCCCATTTGTTTATTTTTACTTTTCTTGCCTTTGATTTTGGTGCCAAATCCAAATATTTCTAGTCATAGAAATGACACTTAGGATTTATGTATTAGCCATGAAGTTATGATATTAAAGTGAAGATGATATTAAAGAGAGGGAAATTGGAAGTAAGGCAGGTGGTTTGGATATATAGTATCTCCTGTGCCAAAAAAGTAAAGCAAGAAAGTCTAGAGTAAAGTAGGAAGGACACAAATTAATAGTTTTATTGTGACAGCAACCATAGAGACCGAGGACAAAAATTTAAATGTGAAATACTGGGAAATTCAGAACTAGAATTTTATATACATTGTATTATAATTTAGTATAATCACATTGTATCTCCATATGCCTTGGAAGATATATATTCACTCTATTCCACTAATTGGACTGATAACTGGACACTCTAACCTAAATTTTTTATTTTCTGTGTCTGGTATATATTGGGAATTTACAGCATGTAGTTGATACTTATGGGCATTTACTGAATAACTACATGGGGAGAAAGTTGTTTCCTTAGCACAGAGGGAAGTTCCATAAATAAACATATTTGTTACTTTTTTAATGAGCAGGAACATCAAAATTGTAGGTTTCCCTTTAAGGTAAAAATGAATAATTTACATTTATGAAGCCATCTATTCTAAATATATTTGTATCAGAAGAACACAGTTATTAATTGAATAAATTTTGAGTATTAAAAAACAACACAAAAACATCATAAAGGTTTTATGATAAACCCTTCTTGAGCCATATGTTAGTTTCTGTTTGGATAATGAGATCTGGTCTTGCATGATTACGCACTAGTAAAAATGGTTTCATCATCATGACTGTAAAAATAAGAAAGGTACACACTTATATCATGTTTTATTTAGTGCTTTACAGATATTACTCTCAATCTGCACAAAGATTTTCAGGAAAAATCTTTTTCTGAGAGGCTTTCTCACTTCAAAACCACATACCAACTATAAATCTTTGTATAATTCAGATTTTATCTGCTTCACATTCATGGTTAACACCATAAGAACTATCTCAGTACTTAGAACATGTATGGTTATTTAATATTTTCCTAATTCTGTTTTAGTTACCCACGGAGATAATAAAATATTTGAGTAAAGGAGTATCATTTATTTATTTGTGTTAACTACAGAGTCTAGCTAAGCCCTTTATAAGAACAATATTAATAATTATAATAATATCACCTAACACTAATTTTCATTGTAATTCCATGAAGATGATTATTAGCACTAATAACACTAATTTTCATTGTAATTCCATGAAGATGATTATTAGCAATCCAGTTTTACAGATAAAGAACCTAAGGCAGGGCTTCCTTGGTGGCGCAGTGGTTGAGCGTCTGCCTGCCGATGCATGGGACACGTGTTCGTGCCCCGGTCCGGGAAGATCCCACATGCCGTGGAGCGGCTGGGCCCGTGAGCCATGGCCGCTGAGCCTGCGCGTCCGGAGCCTGTGCTCCGCAACGGGAGAGGCCACAACAGTGAAAAAAAAAAAAAACAAAAAACCTAAGGCAGAGAAATTCTTCAAGGTCTAATAGCCACAGGATGATTGCCCAGTTATCTGACCTCAGGGAGCGTGACCGCAGAGCTCTTGCCTAAACCACTGTGCTCTACTGGCAGACTGAGTTCTTGTTTATTGAGATTCTCCTTGGAATTGTTATATCAAATCTCCAGATGGCGGTAGAGAGTCAAGTGTTACTGACAACATTCACATGGGACAAACTAATTCTTAGCTTCTTGGAGTTTGTAGTCTAGAAGGAAAACAGACTAAATTAACAACTAGGATCAATTAATTATTATTATAATGGACATATTTTGAAAATAAGAGTATAGTAAATATATTTTAAAAAGTAGCGTCGTGTGGTCCTAAAAGGTCCTTGGGCTTAACTTAATTCAATTCCTTCCTCTGTCACTCACTAGCCTTGTTACCTGAGGCAAATTAATTAACTTCTGGGTTCTTATTTCCTCATTTTCAGGTTAGAGCAGCTAGAAGTAAGGAGGGAATAAATGGGAAACAAGATTGGGTTGGAATCAAACCATGGTGGGACTTAAAAAGTCCCCTTACAAAGAAATTTATATTTTTATCCTTTAGGATAAATGGTTCCAGGGATGTCAAACTTAAACGTGCATCAGAATTACTGGAGGGATCATTAACTCACATATTTATGGCCTCTACCCAAGATATTCTGATTCAGTTGGTCTGGAGTATGACTTGAGGTTTTGCATCTTTAACAAATCCCATGGAATGCTGATGCTGCCTTAAGAACCACTGCCCTAAAGGAAGGAGAAATACATTAAAAGTATTTGGTCAATGGAGTGAAAAGAGCAGATGTGCATGCTGAAACTTGACTTCATCTGTACAAGGGGCAGACTGGAGAGAGACAGAACTACAGTAGGAGACTGAAAGGATGCTACTTCAGTAGATGAGGAGATAGCTGATACCAGGACAGAGAGAATGGTAGAGTTGAGATATACTTAGAGGTGAAGTCAGTAAAACATAGTGATAGAGATTTGTGGAGTAGGGGAGTTTGGGGAGAAAAGGAAAATTTGGGATGTCTTTATTTTTCTGGTTTCTGTAATTGGTTTCACCATCAAAAAGTGACATAGAGACCACATAAAGGAGAGGTCAGCAAAATTTTTCTGTAGAAGGCCAGATGGTAAATGTTTGAGGCCCTATGGGCCATATGGTTTTTGTTGAACTACTCAGCTTGGCTGAGGTAGTGTAACAGCAGTCATATGAAAAATGAACGAGCGTCGCTGTGTTTCAATAACATTTTATTTATGGACAATGAAATGTAAATTTCATATAATTTTCATGTGTTATGAAATGTTATTCTTTATTTTTTTCCTACAATTTAAAAAAGTAACTCATGGACCAGTATTAGCCTGCAGGCCAAAGTTTGCTGACAACTGATTTAAAGGATAAACTGAAAACTTACACTTTGGATATATGGAATTTTAGGTACCTCTGGGACATAGTTGAGTATTCAGGGTTATAAAGGCAAGAAGAGTTTGGGCTGGAGCCAGAGCTTTTGTAGTCATTCAATTGTAGGTTGAAGACAAGAAAACAAATGAGATTTCCTAAGAATATTACAGAAAATGAGAAAAGGACAAGGACAGAACCCTGGAGAAAACTAACATTCAAGAGAAAGACAAGAAGGATGCTGAGAAGAGGGTGGCCAAGGGATTCTAGAACCAAAAGAGAGCACAGTCAAAAAAAGTAAGAGAAGAGTTTCAAGATGACAGTGGCCAAAAATGTTAACTCTTTCAGAGAAGTCAAGAAAGATAAAGACATATAGCACAGTATTCATTAGATTTGGCAACCTGGAGGAGGGTCAGCTGCAATTTTATTTAGAACAATTTCAGTGGAGTTGTTTGCATATGACCTAGTGATCCTAAGTATGTCTGAGGCTAGATATTAGTATAAATGTCCAAGTCTTTTTACTAAAAAATATAACTTATTAAACAATAGTACTATATTCTTAAGTAACAAAATGTAAATACAAAGAAAGACAACCTTCATAGCAATCAGCTTAGGAGACATAGTCTCCATTTATGTCTGTTAATATATGCTTTATGTATATAGGCGCTCCTACGTTTGGTGCATAGATATGTACAAGTGTTATATCCTCTTGCTGTATTGATCTCTTTGTCATATGTAATGTCCTTTTCCTTTTGTTACAGTCTTTGTTTTAATGTCTGTTTCATCTGATATGAATATTGCTACCAAGCTTTCTTTTTGTTTCCATATGCTTGGAATATCTTTTTCAATACCTTCACTTTCAGTCTGCATGTGTATTTAGATCTGAAGTTTGTCTCTTTTTTATTGTTTTCCCTGCTGTTTTTTAGTATCTCTTTCTTTCATATAATTATATACTATCAGTAGGAGATTTTTTTATTATTATAATATTTAAAATGGACCTTAGCTTAAAATACTAATATTTCTAAGAATGGTAAGGTGGTGTGAAACAGTTAAAATGCTTCCACCTTTATTTGTTGATATCAGCAGCTTTGAAGGGGTGAGATTTCTGACTGAGGCAAAGTGAAAGGCAGGTGATAGCAAAGCAAAGAGGAATTTTTGAGATTTGAGTAAATTTGTTAGGCTTCTATGAGGTCTTAGAACATTGTTCAGTACTGAGAGCCTAGTAGTAGAGAGAGACAAAATTAGCAATGAAGAGGAGAAATAAGAGTTGAAACAGGCCAAAGACATGTTGCTACCTCATTCCAGCTATTAATATGAAAAATCACCATGGAACTCACTTTCTACTCTTATACCTCCTTCCTATAACAGGTAGTCTTTTGCTTCCTCTACCAGTTATATAGACTAGTACCTAATTTAATTTCTCAATAAATCTTTCTGTATCATCTTTAAACCATATTTTGAATTAGTGTGTTTTGTTGGTTTACCTGAAAAACTTAATTACCACTTTTAGCATTATTTCTTTGGCAAAATAGAATACAAATATCAAACAACTAAACTGTAAATGAACTTATATGCAGGCAGTTAAACTTAGCTGCGTTATAAATTGCTGTTTTTAAAATATGGTACCATACAGTGTACCTTGGAGCAGTGGAAAAGATTAGTAACAAAGAAATCATAAAATTCTTTCTTCCTTGGTACTGGTTGTTTGATTTACTTGCCTCAGTTGTACAAATGTACGTGATTATGCACTCTTCATTCAGATACATTAAGATGCAGAATCCGTAGTTCTAATCCAGGATCAGAACTTCTCAACCTCTGTACTTTTCATATTTGGGGACAGATAATTCTTAGTTGTGAGGGGCTTTCTTTTGCATTGTAGGAAGTTTATTAGCATCCTTAGCCTCTATCCACTAAGATGCCAGTAGTACCCCCAGTTATGTCATTCAAAAATGTCTCTAGATATTCCCAAATATCCCCTGCGGGGCAAAATCCCCCCTCACCCCCACTGCCATTGGTTGAGAACCACTGTTTTAGATAAAAATTTTCGTGATTATTAAATCATTGTATTAAATCTTTGATTTGCTCACACAAAGCTTAATAAAATCTAGTTAATCAGTGGGAAAAAATCATTGTAAAGATAGAAACTTTTCTGACACAGATGTTTCTTCTTTTAAATTATACAGCAAGTGAAATAAACAGCAAGTCAGAAAGACATATCACCTCTTTAGAAAATCTGAAAGTTCATTGATATTTTAAGATACACTTCACCAATAAATATAACATGATATTGCATGTTTGACTTCACTCTGTTACTGAAAAGTGTGCAGAAATAAATGAAAATAGTATATGTGGCTTTTAAAAAATTTTTCTCTGAAATACAGGTATCTATGGAAGATCATATAAGATTTTTAGATTTTTTTTCTACTTCATAAAAATATAATACAGTATAAAATTAATCTGTAAAATATAATTTGATGAAAGTAACTCCTGCATACCCAGTATTGCTGGAAACTGGTGAAACTAAAGCAATAAGAATGTCTTGTACTTGCACACATTTTGTTATATGTGTGTGTTTTAAATAAGGAATTCACTCTAGTTCTTCAACGTCAAATATTAAAATTACAATTTCAAGATATTTTTCAAAGGGAAAATAGGAGTAGGGATTAGTGTTTAATTGTAAGATCCTTCTGAAACTTCACTTCAACATATTCTTTTCTAAAAGGAAAATTATAGATACATTGTTTTCTTATGTTAGTAATTGTTTTTGTACCAATAAAGTTCATTAACAGGATGAATGTTAGTTACTATCAAAAATGACTACACAATATTCCTCTTATCTAACACATTGGATCCTGACATTTTTCTGCTTTGAGCTTAGTTTTATGAGGTAAATAAATATTGTACATATTTTATATTGCATCAACATATATATTTTATTTGATCTTACTGGATAAAATAATTGGGTTTAAGTGTTTATTTTTTGCTGATGAAAAGTGGACTGCAATTAAACATAGTATGCATGAAATATGAAATTATCTTTAATGATATTGTTTTCTTCTCAGAGCATACATCAGTCTTGTATGATTGCATAATTAACATTTGGTTCTCCAGTAAAGTATTGTAGTTTTGCATTATTTAGTCTCTTCACCTACAGGTATGAAGTGCTTTAGAAGTTTAATTTACTTTTGAAATTTTAGATTGTTGCCTTTTTAGAACATGTACACGCATACATTGATGAGTATGCATATGAATCCAAATATCTTTAAGTCTAACACAATAATAGATACCATAGAAATTTTAGGAAAAAACGATATGTATGTTGATAAGTCATAGTTCCTGCCAGCATAGAATTTGACAAACTAAGGCTCAGAATTTGACAAACTAAGGCCCTCAGGCTAACTTCAGCCTTCTGCCAGTTTTGCAAATAAAATTTTATTTAAACGTAGCTATACCTGTTGATTCACATATCATTTCATGGCTGCTTTTTGCTGCAATAGCAAAATTGAATAATTACTAGGAAGAGCATAAGGGCTGCAAAGGTGAAAATATTTACTATCTGGCCTTTTACAGAAAAAAAAACTTGCCTACCCCTGATTTACCTAGAGAGACCACAGTATACTGATATAAAACATATGAATATATGTCACAGACAATTAGAAAATAAGACAGTAAACAATAAATGCCTAATGCCTTGTATAGTAATAATTAAAACTAATATTTAGTGATGGAATAAATCAGCATTAGGTGGCTTCATTAGAAATGAAGAAAATGTTTTGTGAAAGAAAAATGACTTGAGCTGATTCATGAAGGAAGGATAATGAAATTCTACAGAAAGAAAAGTACCTTATGTGAAAGTGGAAAAGGACAAGCTACAGATATTCAGAGAACAATAAGGCGTTCTTTTTAGCATGTGCATAATGTGTATGTAGAAGGAAAGTGATAGATGAGGCTAGAAAATAAGATGGTATCTTAGAAAGAGAGATTGTTATATTTTTGGCAGTACCATAGAATACCAGTTACATGGTTGTAGTGGTTACTCAAAAGTGATGAACTAAAACTTTATGTTGGAAGAGGAGAGAGAAAAATGGAAAGAAAGGAGCATGTAATAGGAGAAGTCTGATAATACTTGACAACTTATTAAATATGGTAGTGAAAGAGAAATTAAAAATCCGAGAAGTAAAAAATGCTTTGAAGTTAAAATTTTGTGAGTTTAGAAGACATGACATCTTTAATAATAAGAAACAGTGGATCAGGATTTAAAAAAAAATAAGCTGAAAGGAAAAAGAGCAGCAAGTAAGCCAGTGTGGCTAGTGCTAAGTAATCTTGTGGGAAGTGGTAGCAGATAAGATTTGAGACTTTGTGAGGTAGCTAGTGAGAAGCTATCCAAGATTTTTAAGCAAGGCAGCTATATGATCAAGTCTTTTTTAGAAAAAGAACTGTAGGCAATGGGAAGAGACTGAAAATCAAGAGATTTTTTAGGAAGTTAGAGCAGCAATCCAAGCAAGAGATGGAGAGAACCTAAATTGAGCCAGTCACCATAGAATTAGAGAGAATGGTGTATGGGTTTAGAGTACGGATTCTTAAATTCTTTGGTGCAAGAACTATGTCTTGTCTACTATGATATCCAGCTTTTTAAAACTAAGCAGAACACTGAGGTGCTTCCTAAATATGTATTCAGTGCATAGATATGAGGGGTGTTACATGTATCTGAGGTTCTTTTTTTGGTCACCTTGAGTTTTGATAATATGAACAATCAGTAAACCCGGTCTGCACACCTATATATGCATTTCATCTGTTAAGATTGCTTATAGCATTCCATCGACTGCTCATCCCTTTTCCCATCTCCTAGATACAATAAATGGGATAGCCTTGGTTTGGTAGGAGTTTACAACCTCTGTATTGATATTGGACTTTGCAATAGTATTTCTCATAAAATAGTTAATTACTTTATATCAGGTGTTGGCAAACCTTTTCTGTAAAGAGCCAGAAAATAAATATTTTAGGGTTTTGTAGGCCAAGTGGTCTATGCTGAAACTGCTCAACTCTGCTATTGTAGTGTGAAAGCAGCCTAGATAATATGTAAACTAATGAGCATGGCTATATTCCAATAAAACTTTATTTACAAAAATAGGCAGTGAACCAGATATGGCTCCAGGATCCACATTTGCTAATCCCTGCTTTATATTAAAATGTGAGTATGTGAACCAAATTCCTTAATTTGGTAATTAGAATAGGTACCTGTTTTAATGCATGATTAGAAAGAAACTTCAAAAAGATTTAACACCACTCTTTCAAAGTGAGAAGAGATAAAAAGTGAAAGAAGTTTTTGTGGATTTTTTCCATGCTGTGAAGCATAAAATATTGTGAATATTACCTTACAGTGTTATCATTAATACAGATATTGGGCTACAAAGTCAATGTATTTTTTACTTTAGTATGAATATAGAAATTTAGTATGTCATCATTGATTTTTAAAAGTTTTTAATCACAATTACAGGATGTTGAGAAGAGCTAGTATGCTTCTGGGCTAAAGATAATGATGTTCAAAGTGAAATCCAAGTACCTATTATTGAGCTATCATGGATTAGGCTTTTAATTCTTTGAGAGGAATAGCATTTCCTATGTCAATGTTTTTAAACAAATTTCTCCTCTTCCTTCTTCCTTTTCCTCCCTTTACTCCTCTTAATTTTTCTGTTTTTCTCCTTCTTCCAACAGTGCCTCTTCATTTCACCACCTTTTCTGTAACATTTTTCCTCCTTAAAAACCTTCCCATCTAACCTCTTGCTTCTCTAACCTGCAGTTCTTTAGAGACTCCAATTATGATAGATGAAGTTAAACGGGAAGAAAGTAGAATATGTGGCATTTTATACCATGTGACAGAGGGACATGCACTCCTACAGAATCTCTCAACTTTAGCTTCCAGTATTTTCTAATAATTTTTGTTCTTAACTGATGTGCTTCGGAAAATGTTTCTGAGTCTTTCACTTCCATTTATTTATTTATTTATTTTTAAATTTTTATTTTATTTTATTTTTTTTTGCGGTACGCGGGCCTCTCACTGTTGTGGCCTCTCCCGTTGTGGAGCACAGGCTCCGGACACGCAGGCTCAGCGGCCATGGCTCACAGGCCCAGCCGCTCCGCGGCATGTGGGATCTTCCTGGACCAGGGCATGAACCCGTGTCCCCTGCATCGGCAGGCAGACTCTCAACCACTGCGCTACCAGGGAAGCCCATCATTTCCTTTTATTTACTTTTTAAATCAAATACACAGACATGAATTGCTTTTGTTATCTTGTGGGGAGGGTGTGAAGACTGGCAAAAGCCACGTTGAGTATTTATTAAATTCAGTTAATTTTTCTACAATTTTTATTATAATCTATTGATTTTTATTATTTGTGCTTTATAAGTCTACAAGACTAATATTATTACACTGAGCAATAGATCCATTTGTTAGGAAGATTTTAGTTGAAAACTAAAATATTGCTGGTGGGATCAGAAGGTATAACTCTTTCATGCCTTCAACTGACAAACATAGTTCTAAAGAATTTATTCTACTAGATAGTCTCTATAAAAATGAGATTTGAAAGAACAATTTGATCAATTGACATTAAAATCTTATCCAAAAGGCATGATGACAAAATAAGAAACACAAAAGAATGAGAGAATGACATTGAACTGCAAAATTTAATATTCCATTCTAAATTTGAATATATCATGTTATTTATACAATGGAATATAGTAAGTATGAGTATGTGGAGCAAACTTTAGCCATGGAATAAGTTAATACAGAAAAAAAAAAAGAAGTAGATGTCATTATAATGAAGGAAGACAAACATGTTTTTCACATAGGCCTCTGATTTGAAAAAGAAGAAATGGCCTGAAGGGTTATACAGTATATGTAACAGCAGTTTCCTATGGAAACTGTTCAGAATGTCGTGCTAAGGGAAGAAGGGAATCTATATGCTATGGTAGGAAAATAACGACATCCACTGGAACTCCCAACACTGGCATGATAGTCTACCTGAGTTTATTTTATACTAAATGTGATAATTATTCCTGATTATTTCTCAGACTAAATCCTTAAAAAAATTTTTTTGCTTCTAAAGCAATAGAATGCATACCATTCCTCTTAGAGGAAATTGAGGGAGTTATCTTAGTTGTTATCTTCAAGGAGGAAAAATGTTTTTATTCATGAAATTGTTGTGTATGATTGTCTCTTATTGTCATATTAATCACTCCAGTAATGGGTGCTATGTAGGGAACTTCACTTTGAATCATTACGTGAATAACCCTTGTCAAACTCAGAGGTTCCCTAATCTAGTCTTCCTTCTTTACTCTTAATATTTCACTGTGTAATTACAGCTCCCAATCCGTGTGCAGCTAATGATGGCAGAGGCCCCTGCTCTCATATGTGTCTGATCAATCATAATAGGAGTGCTGCTTGTGCTTGCCCACACTTGATGAAGCTTTCCTCAAACAAGAAGACCTGCTATGGTAAATTTCTTACAGTTCTTATCTAAACTCCAAATTGAATTCTCTCAAATTGTACTAGCATTCAGATTTTCCTCAAAGTAAAGCGGAAGAGGTTTTTAATGTCCTTAAAAACATTAGATGTGGTGCTATTTTCAGACTCTGCTGATTCATCTACTTTTGGGGAGACTGACGGATTCTTTAAATATGTGATATGCTGCACTTTGCTGTTTATTACCTTATTCACTTTTTTTCTTTCTACTTTCTTATTTGGTGTGTTAGCAGAATTTATCTCTACGAAACAGGAAGATTTGTAAGTGAAAGTGCATTATCAGAAAATGATGATGTAGGTAGCCTGCATAATAAAGAGGTACTTAACGGCTTTAATCTCCTCCTGCTCTTCTACAGTTACTTTAGCATCATTTTATAGGGTATTATCAAGTTGAAGGGAGAAAATATGAAGTAAAATATGTAACTTGGAAAGGTTTGTAAAAAATACTTAAACAGCATATTTAAACAAAAATGAAAATAAAATTTGTGAATGAAAACCAGACTGTGGGTTCTTCAGAACCTTTTTTTTTTTTTTAGATTCCATATATATGTGTTAGCCTACGGTATTTGTTTTTCTCTTTCTGACTTACTTCACTCTAGATGTATATGTATAGCTGATTCACTTTGTTTTAAAGCAGAAACTAACACACCATTGTAAAGCAATTATACTCCAATAAAGATGTAAAAAGAAAAAGGACACAATAAAAGTTGGTGGTTGATAATAAGATATGTTGGGAACTGTGCTTTAACTGTACACAATTTAGAGGTGAATTCAAAAAAAGTGAAGGTACCTTGAACTCTACATAAGGTTTTTGATATAAAATAATGTCATGTGTAATTACAGATAGAGATCTAATTTACATACCTCATACATATATTCTACATTCTTGAATATACCAAGTTTGCTCTGGATTTTGGGCTAGCTGTTCCCTCTTTTAAAAACACTCCTCTCTTAGATTTTCTAATTGTAGGCTCCTTTTTGCTATTCGTCACCTTTGTGGAGGGCTTCCCTGATGACCTAATTTACAGTAGCTCTCCTACTGATATTTTCTTGTTTCTGGTATTCTTGTTTTTGATATTTCTTGTTTCTGTTCTTTATTTATTGTTTGTCCCTCTTAGAATGTAAACTACTACATGAGAAGGCCCTCATTTATCTCATTTACTTCTGTTTTCCAAGGACCTGTAATTTTGATTGGCATATAGGAAACATTCAGTTAATATTTGTTGATGTTAAATAAATGGTTGCTCTCTTATTAAGTCAAATGTATTTTTGATGTTGCTACCATGCCTTGGAAATTAGAACTTCTCAAATAACTTCTCAAAAAATAATCAGACTATGGGTTTTTTTTAGTTTTGTTTTGTTAGTAATTTTTGTTTATTTGCAAAGCACTTACTTTTAAGGGCAAAAAGAGTGTATTCATCAGATCTTAACTCAGGAATTTAGGCACTTGTGGCTTTACTTAATTTTATACAATAATACCATATCTCAAATATCAACAATAACCCCAAAGAGAAAAACAAGAAAATAGAACATCTGTGACTCCTATTTCTATTAAATCTACTAATATTTCACAAACTCATTGCAAGACAGGTGCCTATTTAAGTACAAATGATAGAATGCCTCACAATATTAATTACTACAGATTCACAAAAATTTACAGTACAGCATGCTTTAACATTATATGAACCCTAATTTTGATAGGGAAAATATAAACATGATTTTTAAAAGCAATGTTTAATCTCATTTTATTCAAAGATAGTATAGAAAAAATGTTCTTAGATTCCTTCAGAAAGCACTTAATGCACTGCAATATTGTTATAGTTATAAACAAAGAACAAATATGGCTGTTTGACATTTTTAGAGTTCATGTCCTTTAACAAGTTTGTTTGAAATTCTAAGATCAGATCAATTACTGATAATTTCTTGGCATTTCTAACTAAAGAAAAATGACTTAAGGATTCTAACTTGCTTTACATTTGTTATTATTAAGTACTTTCATTTAAAAATAGATAAATCATTTCTGCCTTCATGTTTCTATCAAATCTTGGTCATGATTTTCTGGTGTTAAAAACCTATTAAATCATCAACAAATAATATTTAGAATTTCTAGACAGCTTCAAACTTGCCAAGCTTATAAAGAAAAACACATTTCTATTTCTTTTCTAGAAATGAAAAAATTTCTTCTTTATGCAAGACGTTCTGAAATCAGAGGAGTGGATATTGATAATCCATATTTTAACTTTATCACGGCCTTTACAGTCCCTGATATTGATGATGTTACTGTGATAGACTTTGATGCATCTGAAGAACGTTTATACTGGACAGACATTAAGACACAAACCATTAAGCGGGCTTTTATTAATGGAACTGGATTAGAAACTGTTATTTCTAGAGGTAAAAGATTTTCACTTTACATCTTAAAAAATGTTTGTTATTCAGTTTGTAATAATTGCATCTCTTTTGTATTCTTTTTCTATTATCCAATTCTATGTTGTTAATTGAGAGTTGGAATTGATTATTCAGAGATTTAATAATATGCTATATCCTAACAATTGTAGAATGCTATAATTATGTTGCACATAGTAGTCTGATAACTAGAAATTTAGTTTCACAAGAAGAAAAAATTTCAGAACAGATAATTTGCAGATTTCTAAATAAACAGATTTGAAGACTCCTTTTTGCTGATGCGGGAAAAGTTGTATTTGCCTAGAGAAAATATAGGATATTGGTAAAGACTTGTTTCCCCCTCTGGTTCAAGCTTGTTATCAACTTTCTTTTGCATGTATTTTTACAGAACTAGACTAAACAAATAAGAGAGAAAACCTGTTCCTATCCACCTCCTGACCCAGCAGGTTGAATCACAGGTTTTCAGTAATGCTATTGATTAACATTAACCAAAAAAAAACACGTTTCCCAAAGTAGAAAATATAGCCGAAATGAAACATACATATAAATGCAATGGCTGAATTCTAAATATTTAGCATTGAATTATCTTCATTTTTGCTTAAATTTTGGTATAATGTGATTTCTGGGTCAGTTATCGTTTTAGTGAGTGAATCTTAGTTGAGCACCTGCTGTTTGCCGTGACTGCAAAATCAAAGAAGACACAGTTTTTCTTCAGTTTCATGCCCCCTAGGCATGATAGAGTGATTTGAAGGAGGATGGAGGAAGGCATGATCAGTGATCCATATAGATATATCAAACTCCTCTGCCTTGAAGCATACTGACAATTTAAAATCAGACCTTATTTGAGCAATGATCAACTTCTTAATGAAAGCAATAAGAAGTGCAGGTTTTAAATTTACAGTGTTTTTCAAGAGTTTCCACTGGCTTGAGTACCATTAGTAGATCTGAAAGTATTTGAGCACTCAGGTGCTCTTGTATGTATGCTAGCTCTTTACCCATCTCAGGCTAGTACTGTTAATGCAACTTGAATAAATTGGTTATAAGCTTGTTTAAATATTGAATTACAAACTTTCCCTAAGAGAAGAGCCTTTCTAAAAAAGCTAATGCAAAGATTTCCTTTTTGTGCAGGATTTTTTTTACAGGAGCAAGGGAAAAAATAATTATCGTTAGACTAGATTTGAAAACACTACCTGGTTAATGATCATGAAAAATCTTGAGAGAACAGTTAAAGCACATAAGGTACTCCCAAGACTGACAGTCAGTTTGGTGGTCCTCTCACAAGAAATTGATAAAAATCTAATAGAAAATTGTTCACATACTTTATCGTGAATGTGAAATACTTTCCAAAGGCTCTATGAATTGTATAAAGTAAAACATGGTCTATCTCAAAAAAAATTGGGGAAAGATTTTCTGTCTCTAATTGTAAATTGATAACTAGTAGTAATTTGGTGAGTTTATCTTTGAGAAAAATCACAGACTTAGCTCCATTTAGCAGACTCTGTTTACAATTATTAACCAAAAATTGAGCAATAATATTTTCTCACTAATAATAGATATACTCATTAGGATCAATAATTATTAATTCAGGCATTTTGAAAAGTATTAGAATATGTTCTATATGATAAGAAATTGAAGAAGGGTCAGTATAGACTGAATAGTATGAAGTACAGAACAAGAGGGTGTTATACGAGCTGATGGAGCTAAAAAAACAGGAACCAAATCATGCCAGCCTTTATAGGATAACTCGTTGATTTTTATGTTAATACTAAAAATAATGGAAACTTAGGAAATGTTTTAAGCAGAGTACAACTACATGATTATCTTTGCTTTGGAAAAGATCACTCTAGATATTATGTGTAGGGACTTCCCTGGCGGTCCAGTGGTTAAGACTTTGCCTTCCAATGCAGGGGCTGCATGTTCGATCCCTGGTCAGGGAGCTAAGATCCCACATGCCTAGCAGCCACAAAAACAAAACATAAAAAATATATAGATATTATGTTTAGTGGAAAATTGAAAAGGTCTGGGTTGGGGGGTAGGATGAGCAGTAGACTCTGGGAAACAAGGCTGCTATAGTGGTTTTAGTAAGAGGTGATGGAAGCCTGGACAAGGGTGTAAACAACAGAGATAGTGAGATGTGGAAAAATCATTGAGGTATCAATGAGTAAATATATGGAATAACTGAATATGAAAGTTGAGGAATAGACATTTTCAAGGACAACTCAGTTTCTGGCTGCCCCACAAGTTAAATGACGTTGCTTTTCCCTTTCTTCCAAAGTGAAACCTTGTTAGGGACTGATATGTCCTTCCATTAAAAAGAGAAACTTGAGAGGCTTCCCTGGTGGCACAGTGGTTGAGAGTCCGCCTGCCAATGCAGGGGACACGGGTTCGTGCCTCGGTTCGGGAAGATCCCACATGCGCTGAGCGGCTAGGCCCGTGAGCCATGGCCGCTGAGCCTGCGCGTCTGGAGCCTGTGCTCCGCAACGGCAGAGGCCACAACAGTGAGAGGCCCGCGCACCGCAAAAAAAAAAAAAAAAAAAAAAAGAGAAACTTGAGATGAACTTTTGACAGTTCAGTTTCTGAATTCATCAAAGTATCTTAAACCCTGCCAGTAATTGTACTTTATTTTATGCTTTCATCTTTTAGATTCCTTGTAAATGACTCTTTGGCCTTTCTCTTACTTCTTATACTGTTGGCCGCTGTATTTTCTCACTTCATTGTCTTCCATCTGCTGGAATTTTTCTTGAGACACTCTTCATATTTTCCTCAGCCCAAGTCTAAGGTGAAACCACCAAAAAAAAAAAAAAAAAAGGATCGGGCCCCAAATCAGTGAGATCTAGATTTTGGAAACAGTCCTTGAAGTAAAGTAGAAAGTTTAGACAGGGAACATCTGTTGTTTTGCCTATTACTGAATAGAATTTTCAACTTTCATTTTCACCCAGGAAGCCTTTTGGTGGAAGAATGTCAACATCTGTGATTTAAAAAAGAGGAGAGTAAAGGAAAGAAAGAAAGAAAGGCGAAAATGATACCTATAAATGCCATTCCATTGAGAA
The DNA here is from genome assembly GCF_949774975.1 of Lagenorhynchus albirostris. Classification (NCBI taxonomy): domain Eukaryota; kingdom Metazoa; phylum Chordata; class Mammalia; order Artiodactyla; family Delphinidae; genus Lagenorhynchus; species Lagenorhynchus albirostris. Next base: position 88,703,792 of record NC_083100.1, read on the forward strand.
CTGTGTATCTATAGCAATGGGTGCTAAATGAGCAATACTTCCCACATATATTCTTTATCTTTTAGTTAGAAAGATAGAAATGCTATTTTAGTTTACTCCATGGGCTTTTTTTTTTTTCTCACACCATATTCTGGATTTTGTATCTGGGATGTTGAATGGGTGGGGAGGTAGCAATTATTTCACTAAGACAATCTATAACCTCAAATCTCAATAAATAAACCTCAACCTTTATATCTGGTGAGAGTGAATTGTAAACATCTAACTAAAGTATAAGACTCAATGAAATAAGGAGGTTAATAAGGTGTAAGCCACTTCTTATAAAATTAGCCCAAGGAGTACTGAGTTCTTACATGGGATTACTAAATTTCCCACTTAGGAGGAGGTGGTGAAATGAGGGTTCTGGAGGAAACTGTAGCAAGATCAATCTGGTTAAGCTATCAGTAGGCACAAAGATCTGGACATACATACATACAGAGGAGCAAGCAGTGAGGGGCAGATAGATCTTGTAAAAGAGTAAACTAGAAGGTTCATATCATGGCAGATCACAGAGGGTCTTATACCAGAGGAGCTGTTTTTGTTTTTTGTTTTGTTTTAGTTTTTTTCCCTCAAGACAGTGGAAAGCTGCTGAAGACTTTTACAGATGGGTATAGGTCATTCAAACTCTTTTGAAGATAAATCACATTATCAACCTGATAGTTAGATAAGTGAGAAATTATAGACAAGGATACAACTAGAAGGTTACAGAGATGTTCCAAATCTGAAACAAAATTTAGATATAAGAAGGTGACAGACACCAAGAGTAGATGTAGAAGTAATTGAACCTGATGAATGAAAGAGAGGTGAAGTTGACCGAATTATTGGAAAGATATTGGAGACATTGATCCAGATGAAAATAAAAGAAGAAAGCTTGCTTCAGAATTTTTTCCCAAATCAGCATTGAGTTGTTTCTATAAAATAGGAATAATTATAGGTTTAGGACATTAAGAATATAAAGATTAGTCAAAAAGTTATAATTCTGCCCCTATGTTCTCTCAAAAAAAAAAAAAAGATTGGGAATGCATACATATGTGTTAAAAGTGACAAAATCAAGGCCATGGTAAATGCTCAATTGTTCAGAGTTGGAGAGGCATAAAATTAGGGTGAGCATACAAGGCTCCTAAAGTATTTATAATGTTCTTAAGCTGGATCATGGATTTATGGATGTTTTATTAATTTGCATACCATGTGTTATATATAGTAACATACATACACATATACATGTATGTGTATTTGTATGATCAGTTTTTCATAAGTGCAACAAATAGAATATTAATATTTACAAAGTTCCCTTGAGAAAGCTTTTTACAAGCATTACCAATTTGATTTTTTAAACTTTGCTTCTAAGAACAGTAAAATAATTGTCCAGAAACCTACTGCAAATGAGTTTTGATTGGATGAAACCATAACTGCCCTCAGAAAGTTATAAGAATTGGGATCACTTCCTCCTTTGAAGGCATGCCTGATTTGGGGTAGAAGTCTTTGTGTTCACACCCAAGAAGCTGGTGTCAGCAGGTCCACTTCATAAGGAAAAAAAAAGATGTCTCACAAGCAGAGAATTGACAGCCAGTCCTTTTTCATTTAGATTTCTCTACATTTTAACCGATTTGTATGCTTACCTCCATCCCTCTTTCATTTAAGGCCTTCTTTCTGTAATCTTTTTTCTTCTCTCTGAATTACATCCTTTAATGTTCCTTTAGTTTAGTGAGAATCTGTTAGTGATAATCTGATATAATATCTGAAAATATATTTATTTATTCTTCTTTTTATAAAGATAATTTTTTTAAACTGTAGTAAAATACCCATAACATAAAGTTTATCATGTTGACCTTTCTATTTTTTTTTTAATTTTATTTTTGGCCGCACCATGCGACATGTGGGATCTTAGTTCCCTGACCAGGGATCGAACCCGCACCCCCTGCAAGGGAAGTCCCTTGACCCTTCTTAATTGTACAGTTCAGTAGTGTTAAGAATATTCACAGTGTGTGACCAATCTCCAGAACTCTTTCTGTCTTGCAAAATGAAATTATGCCCATTAAGCAACAACTCCCCATGCCCCTTCTCTCATCTCCTGGAAATCACCATTCTATTTCTGTGTCTATGAATTTAACTTTTCTAGGTACCTCATATAAGAGGTATCATATAGTATTTGTCTTTTTGTGAATGGCTCATTTCACTCAGCATGATATCTTCACGGTTCATCCATATTGTAGCCTGTCAGTATTTCCTTTCTTTTTAAGGCTGAATAATATTCCATTGTATGTATGTATCACAGTTTGTTTATACATTCATCAGTCAATGGACATTTGGGTTGTTTCACTTTTGGCTATTATGAATAATGCTGCAGTGGACATAGGTATATGAATATCTCTTTGAGACCTTTAAATTCTTTTAGTCATATACCCAGAGGTGGAATGGCTGGATCATATGGTAATTCTACTTTTAATTTTTTGAGGAACTGCCATACTGTATCCCACAAGGCTGTACCATTTTAAATTCTCACCAACAGCCTGCAAGTGTTCCAATTTCTCCATATTCTTGCCAATATTTTTATTTTGTTTCTGTTTTTCTTTTGTTTTTTGTTTGTTTGTTCATTTTCTACAGTAGCCATCCTAATGGGTATGAAGTGGTATATACTTGTGGTCATGATTTGCATTTCCTAATGATTAGTGCTGTTGAATATCCTTTTGTGTTCTTGTTGGCCATTTCTATATCTGCTTTGGAGACATGGCTATTGAGTTTTTGCCCATATTTTTGTTGATGTTTAAGTGTAGTTTGAAAGACAATGATGGTTGAGTACAAATTCCAAGTTTAGAGTTACTTTCTATCAACCCTTTCCAGATATTATTTCGCTATCTTTTCACATCTCTTATTGCTGCTGAGAATCTCTGTCTAATTGTCATTCTTTTTTGCGGGATGTGTCTTTTCTCTCTAGATGCTTTGAAGATCTTCTTTTTCCTCCTGATAATATTTTTATTTAGCAACCTAAAGTGTGTTGTACTTCCTTTGGATCATGTCTTTCATCAGCACAGGAGGAAAAACCCTCAATGGTCACTGATCTGACCATTTTTTTCTAGCCTAGTCTCTCTGTTCCTTCCTTTGTAAACTCTGACTAGGTATGGTAGGTTATTCATTCTAACCTCCAACTCACCTAATCTTTTTGTTTCTCTGTGCTTTCTCTGGCTAACTTCCTTCAATTTGTCTTGCAGTTCACTAGCTGTCTTGCAGTAACTATTGTCTAACCTGCTGGGTAATCCATCTAATGAATTATTTTTTTTAATATTTGCAAGTTATTTTTGCTTCTCATTTATATATATTCCAAGAAGATTTTTTAAAATATTGTACCTTGCTTATTATTTTGAAGCATATATTTTTCTTTAAAACATTCCACGCATTTTTCTTTATCTTACACATAATAATTTTAAAACATGTAGGCTTTGGAGACTTAAACCTATTGTTTATTTTTCTCTTTATTCTTGGTCTTATGTCTCATTTCTTTTAATTTTTTGTTTTAATTTTTTGTTCTGATCAATTATGAGGAGATACTCAGTCTATGGAAATTGTGAGGGCCTGGGTTAAAAATTTTTTTTCTTCCATAGAGGATTTGAATTTGCTTTTGTTGGAGGGAAAAGGAGTGACGATAAGCGAGGAATCATTTTAGTTTGATTTCTCCTCTACCCAACCAATGAATACCTTGTTTATATACTATTAATCTCTTACCTAAGTGTAGACCTATGCTTAGAATTGTTTTTTCATACCCAGGAAAGAGACAGAAAAAAATGTTTTATATTTATTTTAAAAATTATTCTCCTTTTTAAGTAGGCAGATTTTTAATTTCCCACTCACCCAAGGATGTAGATCCTTCTGATATCCTGGGATTGTTCTTGTTTAGCTCTGCTACTTTTTGTGAGTTTAAGGACTGAATCCTCTTGCACTGAGCAACTAATAATCCTGGAATCTGTACATTATCATTACAAGTTTTGGTTCCAGTGGCAACACCAAATCTGTATTCCCACTTCCCTTCCTTTATGATTTTAGCTAACATACAAGTGTGTGTTAGCACTTAGAGATATTCCTGTCTGTCTTATGATCTCAACAATGCATTTAAAAGTTACAATTTAATATACATCGGGAATTTTGTGGCAATGGAGGGCTTTTATGAATATCTAATCTGCCTTTCTTCAAGAAGTGAGAGTCCCTGGAAATAGTAAATTGAACTTTCTGAGAAACTTGTTCAAAGGTCTTGGCCTGACTTACTTGAAAACAAGAGTTGAGTCAATTCATTATTTTAGTATTTTTATTAAAAAAAGAAAAATATCATTAAACATATTGCAGTTTTTATTCTTCCCCCCCACCCCTTTACTGTGAATTTACCAGGACGCTCGAAAACAATGAGACTTGGGCATTAGTGGTGGTCAGAAAAGACATAAAATTTATCTTAGGCATAAAGCTGATAATTAGAAGCTCCAAACTAATGGACAGGAAGAGGGTGAGGACAGAAAATGAGAATTGAGATTGCCTGAGTATATGTTTAGATATGTACTCCTGAAAATACACTTGAGGATCTTACATCTGATATTTGTAGCTCAGCTCACATATCCTTAAAATTATGGATTGTGCATATCATGAATTCATTCATCAATTCATTAAAAATATTTATTTTGAAGGCAATGTTGTATACGTTTGGGGTGGGGAGCTATAAAGATAAATTAGCAAGGAGCCCACCTTCAAGAAGTATATGTGAAAGTACTAGTATGTTAACAAATAATTATCACATTAGGTAGAAAGGGATTGACCAGATATAGTCCTGTTGAGTTACGTAGATAAAGAAAATCTTTATGGCTGGAATATATAGGAGAATTGATTAGGTTTTTGTGGTTGAAGGATGATGTTGCCTATCAGCTGGCCTGTTCTGCATGAGATTTAGAAAAGTGAAGATGTGATTGGATGTGAGGTCCAGGTAATTCTATACAGATTGGAAAGTTTAGGACAAGGCTGGGAATCTGAGAACACATCAATATGACTGAAGTGTAATAAGATAATTGGCTAAAAATAGTGAGAAATAAGGTTGGAAAGGTAATTATATTCAGATTATACAGAAAGCCAGGCTAAGGAATTTAGATATCACTTTCTGAGTGGTTGGAAGCAATAGAATACCTTGGGGCAACCAAAGGTCATGATCCAGAGCTCTCTAGTCAGAAAAATAACCTGGCAGCAACTAAATCAACTGCTTGAAAGAAGAAAAAGACTGTATGCTATGCAATAGTAAAGATAGAAATAGATTTGAGAGAGCATGAACTACAGAATTCACAAGGACTAAAAGGTATTCATAGCTTACATTTGGCTATGATTTCCAGTTTCAGAATGCAATGTCTTCTCTAGGCTGTATGATTAAGAGTCAATCAGAAATAAGTAAAAGGATTTTGAGCAGAAGAGACAGCGGAAAAAAACCAAACAAACTCTGGATAACATGTATTTTAGAGGAAATAAAAACGTATTTTATTTTTGCCAGTACCAAGCAATTCAGGGTAAAAAAGCAGAAAGTATTAAGTCCTTGGTTTGGCAAAGTATCCCTCAACCCTGAATTAAGCTGCATGAACACACACATACTCTAATATTCACAACAATCCTATGAATTATCTATAATTATCCTCATTTTGCTGATTAAAAAAAGGCCAAAATTTAAGCGATTTAAGGACAAAAAATAGGCACCCAACCTAGAACAGGAAGCCAAATCTTCTCATTACTGTTTCTCAGCAACCAATTAAGTCCAAAGAGTGAAGGAGGAAGAATAAATATTCTGGGTGAGGCAAATAAATATCTGACTTGGCAGGTTTAGCTTTACAGAGGTGCTGTATTACTTTTTCTTCCCTTGAGAAAAGAGGGAACTGGATGAGAATAACTGAAAATAAAAGTAAATTTCAAGTGTTGGGTTGAGAAATGAAGTTCACATACAAAATTTGCCAACGTACCAGAAATTAATGATGAAAATTAATGATGAGAAGTTGTTGCTTACAGGAGAAATTGAAACATGGGGAGTCCCTTTTAAGGGCACTGTGATTAAAAGTTATTTAGAAATAATAAAAAGAATATTGAGCAGGCTCTGTTAAGACTCAAGGATGTAAACTTGGGGTAGAGCCTACCATGCCAGCACGGCACTTCACAGCTGACCCAGAATTGCCAGGCCTCCCTCCTTTAAATTTTGAACTAGTGAGATTTCCCTGGTGGTGCAGTGGTTGGGAGTCTGCCTGCCAATGCAGGGGACACGGGTTCAAGCCCTGGTCCAGGAGGATCCCACATGCTGCGGAGCAACTAGGCCCGTGTGCCACAACTGCTGAGCGTGGGCTCTGGAGCCCGTGAGCCACAACTACTGAACCTGAGTGTCACAACTACTGAAGCCCGCATGCCTAGTGCCCGTGCTATGCAATAAGAGAGGCCACAGCAATGAGAGGCCTGCGCACCACAGTGAAGATTGTCGCCCCTGTAGCTGCAAGTAGGGAAAGCCTGCGCACAGCAACGAAGACCCAACGCAGCCAAGCATAAATAAATAAATGTATTTTTTTTAAAAAAATCGAACTAGTTAGCAGACCTTACAAATCCAGAGTTTTCGCTTTCTGGAAATCTAGCTTGGTGGCATCTTTTGAAAATGATAAAAAGGGAAGATGTAGCAATTAGAAGAGCTAAGTAGCAGCTGCTCTGGGTTTCTAGCAGCATTTGGATTGGAACTGCTGCTCTGGAGTAGTGACTACAGCACTTGGGAGCTAGTTATAACTTGCAGAATCTTAGGACCCTCCCCAGACCTACTGAATCAGAATCTTCCTTTTAAGAGTCTCCAGGTGTCTTATAAATTTGAGTAGCAGGGTTCTGGAGAACCCTAAGAGGTACAGCATGATAGAAAACGTTAAAACTTTATGAAATAAAGGCGAAACCAAGTAAAAGTAGTCAAATGCCACAGATTGGGAACTAAATTGGCCTGCTTTACCTGTTAATATGTTAAAAAGATTTCCTAGTATCCATTGTTTTTAACATTTTAATTTGTTTCTTTAATTTAAATGTGCAATTATATTTTAGCCTAAATTCCATCATTTTTAAAAAAGATGCTTGATTGAATCATCAAGTAATAGCAGCCCAAATATTCATATTGGATGTAATGAATCAAAACTTAATTAGATTTCAGTAATTTCTGTAGAATCCACATTGGAGGAATGTTAAAAGGGCTTTAGTTTCTTTGCTCATATCTCTGTCAATTTCTGTTAATTATCCATTTTAAAAATGTTCAACTCTGGTAATTCTTTTTGGAAAGTTGAATTGTTTTATTTCATTTCAGTAACAAATTGGCATTTAAAACATAAAATGGCCCATTTGTTGATGGCCCACAGTACTTTCTCCTAACTAGAAAGATGTACCATCAACTAGAGAAGCTATTACTCTAATTTGAATTTTGGTCACCTTGGCTCATAGGACTGCTGCCTGTGTCTGCTCCTAAGTGTTTACTAGTGAATCATTGACTGTTAGTGTGATTTCAATGCTAATTGTTACTTCAGGTTTTCAAATGGCTCAGCAGTAAGACATTAATGATTATCCATGCCTTAAGAAGGGCTGATAAGGGAATGAGATTACAGTCTTGTACAATGTTAGCTAACTAATAGTGTAAATTATATTTTCCCTGAGACAGAAAATAACTGACTTAGAAAGCCAAAAGAATGAAAAACTTCGTTCATTTTTAATTTTCTCTTTCCTGTTGTACAGATATTCAGAGTATCAGAGGGTTAGCTGTGGACTGGGTCTCACGTAATTTATACTGGATTAGCTCAGAATTTGATGAAACGCAAATTAATGTGGCAAGACTAGATGGCTCCTTGAAAACCTCAATTATCCACGGAATCGATAAGCCACAGTGTCTAGCAGCTCACCCAGTCAGGGGGTAAAGTATGATTATTTTTTTAATTTTTCAAAAATTTTACACACTTTGCTCTGATTTTATGTAAAAACTTTGTTGAATTCAAGACACACACACACATACATATATACATACATATATATAAGCTATACAGTCAAAAAAGGAAATGTGAACATGGAAGCTGTACGAGATCCCTGGTTAGAGATTTCTGTTTTCTGCATGAAATCAGATTTTTATATATTATTGTAAAATTTTATCAATTTATGTTTCTAAAGAGTGACAGTTCAGAATTTAAAAAAAAAAAGATGCCAGGAGAAGTTGTTAATTTCATTTCAAATACCAGTTGTTAATAACATATTTACTGTGTGTTAGTATTATGGTCACTGCTAAGTAGATCAGATTCTCCCATCTTCTGGCTAGTCATCATGTACCCATGTAGAGAACTTGGGTAGGGCTAAAAGAAATTCTTTCTCCTGAGTGCTTTCAACTGGAATGATTGAAATGACTTTGTTCCCTTCTCTGGTGCCTGATTTCTCCAAGCCAAGAGGATTCAATCTTGATGAATGACTTTAAATGGAAATAATTTACTGTAGTCATAGTTAAATATTCAGTTGTGAATGTAGGTGCGGGAAAGTAAGTGAGATAATTGTCCTTCAGTGACAGGAAAAAGCAAGTGGTACTTTCTTCCCAGGCAAGTGGCTCAACAATCTGGGGCCTTCCTGAAAAAAAATTATCCTGAGCCAAGAATTTACTTTAATATTAACTTTGTTCTTCAATGTATGCTTCTAGTCAACAAGTAGGTCTATATCTAATATTTTTAAACCATATCTCTTTTGAATTAAGGAAACTCTACTGGACGGATGGAAACACAATTAATATGGCAAATATGGATGGCAGTAATAGCAAGATTCTCTTTCAGAATCAAAAGGAACCAGTTGGTAAGTTCTGTTGTTTTTTTTTTATAGTTAATCACTGTAGTTTTTAATATGACAGATCTGTGCTTGTACAATGGATCTTTGACCTAGAGCCTGAAAGAAAATATTATAGATTAGTAATATAAATTAAATCAGAAATTTATCAATCTTATAGAATCCATTTGGTCCATGTAGGGTAGGGAAGAAACATTCTTTTTCTGGAAAAGAAGTTAAGATTTTTTGATAAGAGAATTTTTACAATATCGTAAGTATGGAAGTTGCTTAAAACTTAATGTAATGAATAAATATAATATCTTATTCTCACTGGTGAATATCTGATACACCATTTGTTATGGTAGCAATATGATGTACTGAAGCCTCCTCTGATCATCATCATTGTGGCATTATTAATAGTTACAATGATTTGAGTTTAAGTATTTAATATTTAGTTTTCAGCAATTTTCACTTACTCTGCAGGGTGTTTATTTAGTTTGCCATTCTACCTTTGTTAACCACTGTAACTCATCAGGTAAAATTTCATGGTGCTGAAAGAGAGCTTTGACTCATTCCCATAAGTGATCTTTGAAAATCAAAGTACAAAGATTCTTTTAGAAGATAAAGTTACACTATACTGTTCTTTTCAAATAGATATCTATACATTGTACTATTCTTTTCAAACTGTAATCACTCTTTCCTCATATTCTCTTCTGTTTCTTTGAGAGGCAAGAATTACCATATTGCCTTAATTTATCATCTCAACGTACGTCTTTTTAAAAATCCAATAATGAACCTGAATTTTGATAATATATTAAATGTGCCAATGATGGAATATACAAAAGAAAGTCATAATTTTGCTTTGAATTGAATACTGTGTATTTTTAAATCTTGGGGTAAAATCCCTACACCATGAAGCTTTTCAGCAATTTTTTCTTAGTTTTAGAACTGTGGAAGTATACTTTCTTGAAGTTTCTCATTTTTAATAGTGATGATTCAATAAAGGGATAATATCAACAAGATTTGCAATAAATAATTCTTTTTATGTGGTCCATAGAATAAACCTTGTGATGTAAAATGATACTATTAACAACTCTTTTCTTTGGATTGTGTTCTAAGATTTGATACACAATTGAAATTCAAGGTACTGTTAGACATTAAAGGCAAATTGAAATGCTAATACTTCTGTGTAGAAGATGATAGAACAGAAGAAACAAGGGACTCTACAAGATTAGGACCCATACAAAGGATTTAATTTGGACTAAAGCAATTCAGTTGGTTCTTATCTGGAGTTGTTCAGAATATTTAATACGGAAAAGTGAGTATGACTGAAATAGTATGAGCAAATAAAGTCCTTACATTGTAATGTGGTAGCTATAGGTTACACCAAAATGTTCATTTACACGCTCATTTTTATAAGGGGAAAAACCTTATCTTCTTTCATACTAAAGTTCCATTTTCCTACTCAAAATAAATTAAAGAACAGCTATATATGAAGCTTATATAAAGAAAGTTTGTAAGAAAAAGAATTAGTGTTACTATTTACACTTTGTAGTTGGCCCTTCAGGTGTTATACACCAAGTGATATTTTTAACTGTGTATGGATGATTAAACATCCAGTAACAAATATTAAATGCCTACTTCATGTCAGTTATTGTTATATTTGAAAATTACTTTAAAATAAATTCAGAATTATACTGTTAAATTTTAATTTGTGCAAGATAGACTATTTTCCCAGAAATAACCCAGAACCTTATTACAAACCATATCTTAAGTCAGCATTAATGAGTATGGCTTGTGAGTCAGACATTCATTTATTCAATAAACAGATTTTTATTGAGTATCAGATTTTGTATTCGGCCTGTTGATAAAAATTTGACATTGTCCTTTTGCTTTAGGGGCACACGAACCTAAATCATTTTAGATCCCATTAAGTGAATTTATCTCAGTGACCTTGAGCAAATTACTGTTAGCTCGGTGGTACTTGCTTTCCTCATCTGTAAGATCAAGGCAAAATGCCTATTTTGTAAAGTTCTCATGAGGATTAAATGAGGAAAACTTATGAAAAGAACATCTGGCCTTTAATAATAGAACCTATCAGGAGTAGTAGTAGAAAGTATATTGGGTCCAACAGACTGAAATTTGAATGATTTGATTGTCTGCAGTATTGAGTACGTATAAATGAATTCAGTTAAGAATAAACATAGAACAGAATCCATAGAAATCTAGCAGAGGAACATATGTAACTAAATGGGCCTCTGAGATGAGCAAATTTTTATGCACATCTGCATTGTCTTAATGCTGATGCTAAGAGGCAAACAAGTTTGAAGGACCGGGTTCTGCTCTCAGATCTTCCCAGCATAGCCCCTTAGGACCAATAGACAACTGGGCCCTCATCTTGTTCTAGAAGTTCTTGATGTGATTTACAAATAAGTATTGCTTACAAGTTCCTTCCAGTAACTTTCTACTTCAGGTTACTAGTCATGTCAACCAGGTGCTAAGACTGATGGTCTCTGTGATGCTGAATGACAGACTGTGCTGTCCATGTGTAAATGTGTTCCTCTTGCTGTTTCTCCTATATTCCCTGTCTAACCCTGTGGCCATTTGGCTCTATAGGAGAAGAAAATTTTTTCCTCTATCTTTCTAGTTCTTTTGGCTGGGGTAGTGCAAGCATACCTCAGAGATATTGCAGATTTATTTCCAGACCACCGAAATAAAGCAAATATCACAATAAAGTGAGTCACACGAAATTTTTGGTTTCCCAGTACATGTAAAAGTTATGTTTACACCATACTGTGGTCTTTTAAGAGTGTGATAACATTATGTCTTAAAAAAAATGTACATACCTTAATTAAAAAATACTTTATTGACAAAAAAATACTATCCATCATCTGAGCCTTCAGTGAGTCATCGTGGTAATGGCAAAGACCACTGATCACAGATCACCATAATAAATATAATAATAAAAAATTATGAAATATTGTGAGAATTACCAAACCGTGGCACAGAGACATGCAGTAGGCAAATGCTGTTGGAAAAATTGTGCTGATAGACCTGCTCGATGCAGGGTAGACTCAAACCTTCAATTTGCAAAAAACACAGTATCCACAGGGTGCAATAAAGTGAAGAGCAATAAAATGAGGTATGCCTGTAATTAAAGTGACAGAAGGCAGATTAACAGGAGAAAAAAAATTAATTATGTAAGTATGGGAGCCCCGTAAGAATGAGACCCAAAGAAGTGACCAAAGCAGGCAGCATTTATACCTTTTAGACAAAGAAACAATTATTTGTGAAGATTTGAAAAAACAAAGGGGTTTGGGCTTGCAGTTCCAAAATAATGAAGTAACAAAACTTATTTATACTGCTTTCTTGGCCTTGAATTCCCTATCTCTGGTGATAAGGATGCCTTCTATCTTCCTGGTATAGGGAGGATACCTTCACATGAGGGAGTTAGTCCCTGCTTTCAGGCAAACAAAAGAGGCTCAGAGTATTTTTCTTTCACCAGCTGTTTCTTAAGTAACTTTAATTCGATATAATCAATATGGGGGAAGGGTTGGGGGGAGGGATAGTTTGGGATTGACATGTACACACTGCTATATTTAAAATGGATAACCAACAAGGACCTACTGTATAGCACAGGGAACTCTGCTCAATATTCTGTAACAACCAAATTGGGAAAAGAATTTGAAAAAGAATAGATATATGTATAACTGAATCACTTTGTTATACATCTGAAACTAACACAACATTGTTAATCAACTGTACACCAATATAAAATAAAAAGTTAAAAAATAAATTAAATAAAATTAACAACGATCAACAAGAAAAAAAAAATCAATATGCCAACATAGCACATTTTGGGGTGGCCTGTCCTGAACCCCATCAGCTCTCATTAGCAACTCAGATATTTCTCATAAAAAGAAAGAACAAACAGAAATCAATTGGTCAATTTATCTACTTACCGGCAAGTTTTGTTTTGTTTGTTTTTTAGCACATAGTATAAATATAAAACCAAGTTCTTTTGAATGTAACCCTTATTCATTGCAACCCTGTTAATTGCAGTTTTTGATCTATCTCAATAGGCTAGAGAGACTCTTATCTGTAAATTAACTATAAAAAATATTATTGGTGATTAACTTTATAGCAGGAAAGTCTTATCTATATTGTCAGTTTAAATTCTTTATTTGTGAGGAATGGCACCAGTAAAGACAATGCTGGTTTCAAGAGTATTGTAGATACTGATTAAAATAGATTAAAACTATGTTGCATAGTAACTTTTTTTTTAAGTTAGCATTTTCACTGTGTGCTTGAACCACTTTCTTAAAATATATTCAGTAAGTTATATTGTTTACTAATTTACACAAAATACTGAAGTATTCCAGATTATTGTGTTTTCTTTTCTAAAAGTTCTTTTTTTGCTTTTTTTTTTTTCCTCTCTTAATGGACAATTTAGAGCTGTGATGTGAATAAGTGGACCAAAAAAATTTTTTTTGGTTTATACACAAATTAAAACCGCCTTTTAGTGTAGTATCAAGGTTAAGTCTCATAAGGAAACATTTGATGGTAGAAGAATTTTTGAAATACTCTCAAGAATTCATGCCACTGTAATCCCACTTTATAAGTTTCTTTTAGAACTATCCCCCTGAGATGATTTGTAAAATGGAATTTTTCAGTGCTATAAATGAACATATGAATGTGTGAAAAAATAAGTACAAACCTGTTTTTGTTGGTATACAATGACTGTCATACCTATGAAATACATACATAGGGATATTTGTTACTGTGTTATTTACTCATTGAATTTCACTGATATTTTGCACTGCAGGAAGTTATTGTAATTACTTTCTCATGATGAATCTGTCTGAGCCATCTCTGGCTTAAACTCCTGCCCACTGCATTCCCTGAACCATTTCCATGAAGAAAATTAGGTGATTAGGAAAGCAGGAGCTACTGTTCAGTTGATTTTTCTCCTTTTGCATATTGGCTGTCAGATTATAAATTATTTTTGGAAAAAATGTATAGAAAAATGCATGGAAAAAATGTACAAGATGTAAGGAGAAAAAACAATATTCTGTCTCATAAGGCTGGGAAGTGTCAAATGAAAACAATCATTTTCTATAACCCTTTATGAAACTGTATTCTCACTATGAAGTTACACCTTTGTAGTTGTATGCACTTAGCCTGGGATATATGATGAGGATGTCACTTTGGCAACAAAAATAACATAATTATAGTGACTACTTGTTATGGATTTAGAATATATTAAGCACTTGCAAAATGCTTTTCATTAATCATCTCGTGATAATCATTTCTGGAAGACTTTCTTACTCTTCCTTTATAGATTCAGAAACCGAGGCTTGTTGAAAGAAATGAGTTGCCTGTGATGAATGGTAGAGTTGGGATTCAAAACCAAGTTTATCTGCTTCCAAAGTCATATTAAATCTTAACCATATGCTATGCCTAGAGAGGCTCATTTCATATAGTAATTACCTGACCTCAAGCAAAGATCAAGGAATAAAACTGGTACTCAGTCAAGCATGGAAGGTGGGAAAGAAAAATCTAGAGCTTATGTACTCCTAAGAAATGTGGGAACAAGTAGGACACTGCAGTCAGCTTTTCTAAGCAGCCAGGGGTATGCAAGAACCAGCCTCACCTCTGTGTCAATTTTGCCTCACAGTTAATTATTTCTGAATCTTTAAATGCATGTTTTAAACAGTAATGTCTCTGATATACTAGGCCTTCTAGTTTGTGGAATTGTTTTCATATTTTAATTCACTGGATTTCCCTTACTTGTTTTCTGTTAAATCCATATGCATGAAATACTTGAAAGAGAAGTGCATAGTGATCTTATCAAAACACCCAACTTGGCATTTTATGAGTGTGTATCACTGAAGACCAAGTAATTGCAGCCTTCAGGCAGTTTGGGCTGAATAACTTTGTTTCTGTTAAATACAAATCAACATTCCCATTATACATTGTTGAACTAAATATTTTCAATTAAGATTTATTGCTCAGTCTTGGATACATTAAATGCTTAGAGCAGTTTACAAAATGGGATTTTAATTTACTACTTAAAGCCATTTCAGAGTTTAAAATGTTTATATATTATGAATTTTATCCCTCAAGCCTCATATAAAGCATATTGGCTTGTCAATCAGCATTACCCTTCATGGTTTATTCTTAAGAATCTAGTATAACTACATATTTTATTTTCTTGATGTTTTCTGTTCATTTTAAATGTAATCCCAGGGCTTCCCTGGTGGTGCAGTGGTTAAGAATCTGCCTGCCAAAGCAGGGTAAATGGGTTCGAGCCCTGGTCCAGGAAGATCCCATATGCCACAGAGCGACTAAGCCCGTGCACCACAACTACTGAGCCTGTGCACCACAAGGAAGAGTAGCCCCCGCTCACCACAACTAGAGAAAGCGTGCACACAGCAACAAAGACCCAACTCAGCCAAAAATAAATAAGTTTTTTAAAAAATAAATAAATTAATGTAATCCCAAGCAAAAGTCATTTGTTTACTCAACCTTCAAGTATACCTTCTTGAAACCTACCAAACATTTTTTTTATTGTTTAATTATTCTAACCCTTATATGTGGATTTTTAAATCTATTCATGGATAATATTCATAAACACTGTTTACCATATCAAAAGAACTCAAGGACCTCAATTTTTAAAAATAAGGTTAAAATAAATTTCTGGATATGTTTCCTTGCTTGATGTAATACAGTTATATATATACTTATTACTCAGCACAGTTATATTTATTATGTATGAAGTTTAATCAACATATAGAGCTATGCACCCCAAAAGAAATGATAATAATAGGTTACCAAAAAGAATGGAGGAATTAACAAACTGATATTAAAATTACACATTCATATACACACAAATAATTTAAATTTGTTACATTTTTTAATCTGATCATTTACTCATTCAAATGTTATGGAGTGTAAAAAAAAAAGTTATTAAAAAAAAGGTTATGAAGTGCATACTAGGTTCCAGACTCTGAAAATAAAACCTGGGACACATTATCAAAGTCATAGTCCAGTAAAGGAAAAAAACAGAAATATAAACCATTTGATGGGACCTTTAGTAGAGTTACACAACAACAAAAACCAATATTGTTCATGAGTACTGTATCCAGACACCATAAAGATAATGTAAGTAGACACTATAAAAATAGCACAACTAATTCTTGGTGAGAAAGAAAAATAGAGGAATGAGTTGTAACCAAATTGGTGATATTTTGTAACTTCAACTGGACCTTGAAGGAAACATATGCTTTTGTTTTTAAGGTATGACGGAAGAAGGGGCTTTCCTTATTCTTTTTAGTTTTTTTTTTGAAGATGTTGGGGGTAGGAGTTTATTAATTAATTTATTTATTTTTGCTGTGTTGGGTCTTCGTTTCTGTGCGAGGGCTTTCTCTAGTTGTGGCAAGCAGGGGCCAGTCTTCATCGTGGTGCGCGGGTCTCTCACTATCGTGGCCTCTCTTGTGGAGCACAGGCTCCAGACGCACAGGCTCAGTAGTTGTGGCTCATGGGCCTAGTTGCTCTGCGGCATGTGGGATCTTCCCAGACCAGGGCTCGAACCCGTGTCCCCTGCATTAGCAGGCAGATTCTCAACCACTGTGCCACCAGGGAAGCCCTCCTTATTCTTAGTAGAAAAAAAAAAACAGGCTTAAAAGGCACAAAATCATGATATATCTAAAAAAACTGAATTATTCTGCATGTCTGGGGAAAAAATATCTAATACAAGGGAATATTTAGGATAATATTGACAGGAACTATAATTTTAAAATATTCAAATGACACAATTCAGTGATTTTAAAAATAGTTTGCTCTATTTTACCTATCAAGCTATAAATATAGCTTAGGGAAATTATAAAACTGTAGGCATTAAACCTTTTAAAATGATCTTTTAGAACAAAATACTTCTTAAGAAATAAACTGTCACTGACTCTGTTTTTCCTCTAATTTTGCATGTTATTTTCACAAGGCACATAATTCTAAGAGCTTGAACTATAAGATACATTGTTCCAAGTAAGAGCTTGGGACATTAAGAGCTTGAAATATAAATTGTCCCAAGTAAAATGATTTATGTGAGGGAGAATGGAGGAGATGCTGAAATCCTAACTTGATACAATAAGTAATAAGGAACTAATTAACTTAGGTCTGTAACTGTGTGTCATCAGTGACTTTTTTTGTTTTAATTCATTTATTTATTTATCTTTGGCTATGTTGGGTCTTTGTTGCTGAGCACAGGTTTTCTCTAGTTGCGGCGAGTGGAGGCTATTCTTTTTTGTGGTGCACGGGCTTCTCATTGCAGTGGCTTCTCTTGTTGCAGAGCACAGGCTCTAGGCACGCAGGCTTTGGTAGTTGTGGTGTGTGGGCCCCGTAGTTGTGGCTCGCAGGCTGTAGAGTGCAGGCTCAGTAGTTGTGGCGCACAGGCTTAGTTGCTCTGCGGCATGTGGGATCTTCCCGGACCAGGGCTCGAACACATGTCCCCTGCATTGGCAGGCAGATTCTTAACCACTGCACCACCAGGGAAGCCCCATCAGTGACTTCTTAAAGTGGAGTGAATTGAGAGGATTATTTCAAGGAATCCTTTAGATCAAGTTAAGATGAGGGCAATATAGATACTTGGAGTAGAAGAAAAAAACCAAAAAAGTATTTCCTCTATCCTAGGTTCTCTGGCTAGGGCCCTGGAAATTAGACTGACAACAGACAAATTAAAAAGAGGAAAACACAGTTTATTAACTCTCATAGCACACATACATATGAGAGAAACTCATTGAAGAGTAACTCAAAGGAGTGGTTAGAACTTGTGCTTATATAGCATCTTACCAAAGAACAATAAATTTGTAGAGAAATAAAAAGATAAAGGAAAAAGGTTTTAAACTTTCAAGGAAGGCGTACTATGAGAAGGTAAATATATGAGGAAAACTAAGGAAAGATAAGGGTCATTTCGGTAACTTTTGTTACATAGATTCCTCTCAGTGCTGTCTCTGGGCTGGTAAATCTAGACCTGTCTCTGGTGATTAAGAGGCTAAGCCCGCTTTCAGCAAAAAGGGAGGGCAGAGAGCTTTGATTTTTGGTGTCTGTTGTTTCTTAATTATCTTCAGGACAAAATAATCTTTAAACCAAAGAGGTCTATTTTGGAGTGGCATATTCTGAATGCCCTACATTCTCAACTTTTTGTTGAATAATATTTTTGAATTGCAATTTTTATTGAGGTAATTTTAGATTCACGTGCGGTTATAAAAAATAATGCAGAGGGGTTCCGTGTATACTTTATCTAATTTTCCCCAATTGGAATATTATGTAAAACTACAGTAAAATATTACAACTCAGATATTGACCTTAATACAATCCACCAATCTTATTCAGATTATGTATTATTAGTATTCATTTGTGTGTTTGTATATTTAGATCTGTACAATTTTATAACATGTATAGGTTGCTGTATCCAATATCAGAGTCAAAATACTGAATAAACTGAATTGAGTTCTGTGGATAAGTGGATGGGAAAAAAGAAAAGCAAAATAAGATAATGAATAATTCCAATATCACAACAATCCTTCCTGATACCCTTTTATAACCACACCTACCCCCTCCTCCCCCTTTTTTTCCTCCCCACACTATCTTCCATTTCTAAAATTTTGTCATTTTATTTATTTATTTTGCGGTGTACGCGGGCCTCTCACTGTTGTGGCCTCTCCCGTTGCGGAGCACAGGCTCCGGACGCGCAGGCTCAGCGGCCATGGCTCACGGGCCCAGCCGCTCCGCGGCATGCGGGATATTCCCAGACCGGGGCATGAAACCCGTGTCCCCTGCATCGGCAGGCGGACTCTCAACCCCTGCGCCACCAGGGAAGCCCTAAAATTTTGTCATTTTAAAATGTTATATAAGTGGAATCATACAGTATGTAAGCTTTTGGGTTGACTTTTTTCCACTTAGCATTTATCCTTGTAGAGTCATCAAAATTGTTTCATGTGTCAATAGTTTGTTATTGTTGTTTTTTTCTTTCCTTTTTAATGCTGAGTAGTATGCCATGGTATGTACATATCATAGTTTACCTAAACATTCTCCTGTTGAAGGAAATGGGATGATTCCAGTTTCTGACTGAAGCCAAATCCGTCCTCTATACACCGACACTGAATTAAATCTCGGAGACAGTGTTTTGGGTGAAGTAGAAAAGAATAGCTTTATTACTTTGCCAGGCAAAGGGGGCCACAGCAGGCTAATGCCCTCAAAACTGTGTGTCTCCACCTTGTGGGGGGGGGGGACTCGTGGTGTGAGGAGTCTTATAGTCCTGGGTCAGGGTTGCTGATTAAGATCAGGGGACGGTAAGCGCAGGGCCCGCATTCCTTCAATTCAGACCTTCTCTGGAATGAAGAATGCTTGTCAAGCAGGTAACGTCTTCCATTTGGGGGCTTTAGTTCTGAGAAGAGCTCAAAGATAATGTTATGTATATCCCTTGAGGGGGAACCAGGACACTGCCCCTAGACTGTACTATTGTCTCTTGACTGCTCCTCCCTTATCTCCACATCCCCTCCCTTCCCTGATTAGCAGCTGTTTGAACCTGCCCTTTGGAACTCAGGGAAGGGGACACAGAAAGGCTTTTGTACCCAGGAGGCCCATAGGGTCCTGCTCCATTTCATGACTACAACAAATAAAGCTGTTATAAACATTCATGTACAAGTTTTTGTGTGAACATCCATTTTCATTTCTCTGGGATAAATTCCCAGGAGTGCAATTAGTGGGACCTATGGTAACAATATGCTTAATTTCATAAGAAACTGCCCAGTTCTTTTCCAGAGTGGCTGTACCATTTTACGTTCCAACCAGCAATGTGTCAGTGATATAGTTTTTTCCTACGTCTTTGCCAGCATTTATTTTTGTCACTAGCTTTATTGTAGTCATTTTTGTAAGTGTGTAGTGATACTCATTGTCATTTTAGTTTGCATTTTCCTGTGACGTTAAACATCTTTTTCATGTACTTACTTGCCGTATGTATATCTTCTGTGAGATTTCTGTTCATTCATTTTCCCCATTTTCTAATTCTATTTTTTTTAAACTATTGAGTTTTGAGAGTTCTTTTCAAGATCCTAGTCTTTTGATGGATATGTGGATTGCAAATACTTTGTCTCAGGCTGAAGCATATTTCTGATTGGCTTTCATTGAACAGATGTTTCTAATTTTGATGTATCTGTATAATTGAGAAAATACTGTATTAAAAATTAAGTGCACAATCTGAGTATTTCTCATTAAATTATCTCAAAATTATCATTTGTAGGGATTACCAGAGAAATGGTTGTAAATTTTAAAAATAGGATTTTAGCTTGAAAGGGAAATACAAAAACCTATACTACTAATAAATAGGTAAAATGTATTAAGTATATCTATGTACCAGACACTAGGATATGAGGCCCTTTTATAACCTTCTTATTATTACAGCCTCACAATGGTGAAGTGAGTGTGTAGCCACAAAGGCTACCTAGCCTTCTGTCAGATCAACCCAGAGACGCTTAGACAAAGTGATTGGAGGGTGGCTGTTTATATTTGTGTTCACTTCAGAGAGAATCCAGGGACACAAACAGTAATTTGGGCTTCCTCAGGATATTTATTCTTTTTTTTCTTTTAATAGATCTTTATTGGAGTATAATTGCTTCACAATACTGTGTTAGTTTCTGTTGTACAACAAAGTGAATCAGCCATGTGCATACATATGTCCCCATATCCCCTCCCTCTTGAGCCTCCCTCCCACCCTCCCTATCCCACCTCTCTAGGTCATCTCAAAACACCGAGCTGATCTCCCTGTGCTATGCTGCTGCTTCCCACTAGCTATCTATTTTACATTTGGTAGTGTGTATATGTTGATGCTACTCTCACTTCGCCCCAGCTTCCCCTTCCCTGACACCATAAAGCATAAACAAGACGAAAAGACAACGCTTAGAATGGGAGAAAATATTTGCAAAGGAAACAATGGACAAAGGATGAATCTGCAAAATATACAAACAGCTCATGGAGTTCAATATCAAAAAAACAAGCAATTCAATTAAAAAACTGGCAGAAGACCTAAATAGGCATATCACCAGAGAAGACATACAGATGTCCAAGAGGCACATGAAAAGATGTTCAACATCACTAATTATTAAAGAAATGCAAATCAAAACTGCAATGAGGTATCACTTCACACCAGTCAGGATATTTATTCTTTATCTTACAAAATCTAAGTATTCTCAGAAGGGATAAAGCATTTCTTGAGATAGCCTAATTGTGAGTAGGCAATTAATCCTGTTCTACTTCTCCATGGAATAACAATGCTCCTTTGAAGCTAAAAGTTCAATGTTTCGGAGAAAGTGCTGCCCCAGGAATAATCGTGCCTGTTTTGGTGTACTATGAAAAGATCTCCATTTTGGAATATCCAGAACATTATAATTATTCTACAAGTATAGTAGGGCCTACAACTTTACAATATTTTCCCATTTTTTGTGTTTTCAATAGCCAGTTTCTACAACTTTCACAATTCCAGAAGCAGAAGTTGTGTTCCATTGTCTGAAGATAACACTACAAAGAAAATATTTAGAAGATTTCAATGTTATTTATATGCGTCTAGAGGCCTTGAAGTTAATCATCTACATTTAAATATCCATAGTATTTTTTTTCCCTATCTACATCTTTAGTATTCCTCTGTCTCCAGAGATCTCATCATGACCTACTTTCCAGCAAAATTTAAAAGGCCTCATTGAACCTTTTAAAAATTCAAATTTAAAAGATTATAAAAATATGCAGTGTTTAAAAGAAATTTCTTAAATTTTGTATTCCAAAATGACCTGGAGAGAGTTCTTAAAAATACTGATGCCTGGGACCAACATAAACCAATTAAATTAGAATTTCTGTGATTGGGATCGGTATTTTTAATAGCTTTCCAGATAGTTATAATGCACTGCTAGGGGTGAAAATTTTGAAATTAAATTTGACAAGTGATGGCAAAAATTAGATAATTACTATCCCTAGAAAGCCTCAATTAAAAAATTTTTTTCTATATATTTGCATTTTTGTTTTAATTCCACATTGCATGGTATATTGATTTTATTTTGAGTGATATAAAAAAGAAAAGAAATGAGACACATAAAAATGAACTTTCCAGTCTTAATGGTAACAACACTTAAAACTTAATGGACTTAATTTTTTTAGTGATATATGGAAAATATAGTTAGATTATATTTTTTAAAAATGTGTAGTTGTTTCTTATATCAGTGTGTGGAATGTTCCTACTATGAGAGCAGTTATATAATTTTCGCAAGTTACATTGTCTAAATTAAAAAATAAGCTGGTTTAAATCAAATGTTCAAATAAAATAATATATTAAGTGAAATCTTTGGTTTAAAATAACGAATGTTAGAATCAAAGCAGATGGATTACCTCTGCATTTTTATAATAATAGAAAAGATAGGTAAAAAGGTAGGTTTTTCTTTTCATAAAGGTTTTTCAGTTTAGATGATGACTTTTCTTCCATTGATATACCTATTATATTATTTAATCTCAATTTTTTCTTTTGATTACCAGATCCAGATGATTTTAAAAATAAATATGTCTGGCAGAAATGACTCTATATTACTAATGGCATATTCTTCAGACAGACCTTACAGTCCTTTTGAAGATATTTTAATCTTAGTTACCCATTCTGAGGATCTTCTAGTACAGACATAATTATATTTCTCTGCACAGGTTCCAGAACAGTTTTATGGACATGCTTATATTTGATCTGTTTTCTCATGGCTCTTGACTTAGTATGCTAAAATCATTGAGTAGCTTCAATTACATCAAAACCACTATTAGTTTACTGCTTAATGATTTATCTTTTGAAATTATTCCAATAGATGGATACCAATTAATTCTTCAATGTTATTAAAACCTAAGCATAATAACAAAGTTTAAAAATCTTATGTAAAACATTTATATTAATGAAGTTTAAAAATATGTACTTCTAAACATGCTCATCTATGAATTTAAAATGTATATCATCAGTTTCTTGAATTCATAATAGGATTATTAAAATATTTCAGTTCTCTTGTATACACCTGGAAATAAACACGCTCAAGGGCATTCTGGGGTTAAGCTAATATATCTGACAGGAGAGAAGGTATATGTAGGTGGCTAGGTGACATATCACATACATATATAGATTAAAATAGGAACTTTAATTTTTTTTCCTGTAAACCTTAAAACTATTAATCCTAAACTATTTTGTATTAACATTGATATAAAAAATATAAGCCATACCAAGTAGCTCTATTGAATCATTGCCTTTCCTCCCTATTTTCATAATACATGGACATTAGTATAGTAGAAAAATTCTGTCGTGGGGATAATTCAACTTTACTAGGCAGAACTCCTTGAAGACAACTTATAATTTTCATAGTGGAGTTAGTTAAATACTCCATGCCTTCATTCAGTGTTTATAAATTTTCTTCTCTGCTCTAGGCATCATGCTCAGCGCTGAAGGTGAAAAGCTCACAATGACAACAGCTTCTTTCCTCTCAGCACGCACAGTCCAGGGACAAAGATGTTCAGTAGTAAAAACTGGGGAACTCTGCCCCAAACTCTGCAACTTCTCTGCTCTGTATAACTGCTTTACAAAAACCTAAGTTCGGGTCTAGAAAGTGCAGTTTTAGGTAGATGAGAAAATTCTGATATTGTGGGTTAATCTGGAGTTGAACGTATTCAATATGTACCCTCTCCTTACAAAAAGGAGTTGAAGAAACTTAAACACACACATTCCCTAAGATGGAACAGATAAGAATATTGATTTTAAAAATCAAAGTGAAGGAAAATAATCGATTATCCTGTTGAAGCCAGAAGTGAAGTTTATGGTATAAATGCAATTCCTTTACAATTGCCAGAGATGGGTCACAAATCTGACTCTTCAGTTTCTTTGCAGTCAAAGCAAAGAGAGAAATATGATCAGTTACAATTTTATATTTTCCGCATAAAGGTTTTTCTGGCACTGAGTCCTGAAAGAGATTTCTCCCATGGGTCCTTATATAAAGAGGTCACACTGTGATATATTATTTCAGACACTATATCCTGGCAAGTGTAACAGTGGGTTTCCTATGGCTACTTCTTATACCATCTTTCATTTAAACCAAGGGCACAATGCCAAAGTTCAATTCAGCAAGATTCCAAGAGGGAGAAAAACTTAGCAAGCTAAAAATGCAGATAACTCTCTGATGGTTCAGCTTGATTGAGAGGTAAAGTTTGGAATACACAAGGAGATAGGTAACTTTTCTTAAAGGGAATTTTTCATAAATGTATTCATTAATTTGATACTTGCTGAAAATTTGGCAGTAGAAAGTTTGGGGTTATATTTTGTACCATAAATCTATAGTAAAGATATGCTTCATTGCTGTTTAAAGATGGAATTACGTGATTTAGATGGTCAACTAAGTAGAAGGTAAAATAAACCACTTCTGAAAATTAAGCTGTCTAAACCAGAATTTATTAATACCAGAAAAGATAGATAGAGGTGACTTAGGAAGTACCTGTAGAATAACCAAACTCTCTCTCATAAAAAAATGGAATGATGGGGCTTCCCTGGTGGCGCAGTGGTTGAGAGTCCGCCTGCCGATGCAGGGGACACGGGTTCGTGCCCCTGGTCCGGGAAGATCCCACATGCCGCGGAGCGGCTGTGCCCGTGAGCCATGGCCGCTGAGCCTGTGCGTCCGGAGCCTGTGCTCCACAACGGGAGAGACCACAGCAGTGAGAGGCCCGCGTGCCGCAAAAAAAAAAAAAAAATGATGAATGATTTTCACCATGAAAGTATTATATCATAGAATATGGCTGTGATAGTTTTTATTTGATTTTTTTTTCATAGTAATTAAAGCCAATTACCCACAGTGGTTATCAAAAAAAAAATCTGAAAATTTTATCCCTGCAATGTCTAATTTTATGCCTTGTGATTTTTCTGGTGAATCTCCCAGACTTTTGTTAAGAAAACATACCAATAAGTCAGTAAATAGCTGGTATATTGTATAGGCTTGTTTTATTATTGCTACTTGCTGAAAACTGGTCCACTCTCTGGATTGGGACTAACTGTAGTTGAGAATATTTTGGATATGGCATCACTTTCTCAATGTACTTGAACTCGTACGATTCTCTCCAATTGTCTTCCTTCTTTCTTTCTTCCTTCTTGTCTTCCTTTCTTCTTTCTTTCCTTTTCTTCATCTTGTTTTTTGTTTTGTTTTGTTTTTTTTAAATAGGGAAAGGACTTTTTTGTAGTTTGTTCACTATATTTTGTGAGGGAGATTCCAGAAACACTTTATTTATCGTATGCCTGAGGATGTGCCCACATGTGCTTTTTCGTTAAGTAGTTGTTGGTCACAGAAGACCAACATGGAGCCACAGTGTTACTGTTACAATGTAGATCATAAGCCTACTGAGAATGCCTGTAATTAATTAGATGTATACCCTTGGCAATCAAAATTTATGTGTCCTGATACCTTTGAAAACCATGAACACCCCTATAATGTATGTAATTGTTCATAAACTACAAAAAGCTAACTTACAGTGACACACTGTGCCATGTAGGGACAATGGTCTTAAGCCATTGGCTTGGTTCATTTGCTGTATGGTTTGTTTCTCAATGGCGTCTCCTATATGAGCCCAATTCACTGCCATGCTTCAGTGAAATTACTAATTGTTGAAATTCTCCTACCTTTGGATTTACTTAATACCAGAAACTACTGAAAACACCAATTTAAATCTATAACTTTCTCAAGTAACTTTTACTAAAAGTAAAGGAGAAATTATAAATATCATTAATAAGTATCCCAAATGAGTTTTACACATTAAAACTTTCTGAGGCAAAGCAGTGTAATGAAGAGGGCAGACACTCAGTTTAGAAACAGAAACTTTCTTAAAATTTCCGGAATGTCCACTTACTAGCTATGGCCTCAAATAGATTTCTTAACTATTCTAGGTATTATTTTCCTTATCTGTAAAATGGAACAGTCATTCCTCTTAATGTCATAAAATTGTTATGATAACAGAGATAACCACTGTGTCTCTAAAAGTATATTATTTGACGGATAGTTAAAACAGTGTGTGTATATCTCCCTGTTAGCCAGATCTTATTTTTAAAGACAAAAATCTGAGCCTGAAACTGATTTTTTCCCCCAAACCCCAGTGCTAGGTGAATATTATAATTTAAGTGGCTACCGTTATGTTTAAATTGTATAATTTAATTACAGGACTATCAATAGACTATGTGGAAAACAAACTTTATTGGATCAGTTCGGGAAATGGAACCATAAACAGATGCAACCTGGATGGTGGTAATTTAGAAGTAATAGAGTCAATGAAAGAAGAATTGACAAAAGCTACAGCCCTAACCATCATGGGTAAGTACAGTGATACTATAGCTAGGATGCTTGTATTGATTGGGGTTGATTAATTGTGACCTGTTAAAGCTTAGAAAAGACTGCTCCATTAACACCAGAAGCACATTCAAATTGCACATCTCTAAGGGAGTTTTTCTTTTCTTTTTCTTTTTTTAACCTTAGCAAAGAAACTTAAAAGATTATCCAGATCAGTGACTTAGTGCTATTAGCAATAATAACCTCACTGTTATTAATTCTTGGGGTATTATTATTCTTGGTATTATTTTACAGTCATTTTCTGTGTTCTACTATAGTGTTCTAAAGTGCAGGGACCTTGTGTATTTGTCACAATAAGGTAAAATCTTATCTCTGCTTATAAAGGATAGATTGATCTACACAGACAGTTGAAGAAACAAGGCCACAGTGTCATTGACCAATGATTTAAATTATTCTTCCACAAAAATTCTTTATATGTACACACAAACACACACACAGAGATTATACCTGACTAGTGGTTATTTTAGAATAGGATTTATTTACAATTGTCTCATAAGTCAATAAGAAAATAAGGTTATTTTGTATTACCCAGCTTTACCAAATTAACAAGAAAATTTTGTTGCCTGTGTATTTTTACATTTTTTAAATCACCTGAGTAAAAACAGCAGAGCTTAAATTCTGAAAGTGGTTTGGTAAACTGCAACAATCCCCAGTCAACACCCACACTACGTTTTCAAAAATTGAATTCCAGCATACTTCGTGAAATCAACCCAAACTAGCGAATAATATAGCCAAGGAACCCAGTAAGTTAGAGGAAGCGTGATAAAAATATGTCATAACATTTCAAGAGATGTCATTGACTTTTAGTGAATATATACACATATATATATATCACAAACTTTATATACTGTAAAAATCATTGCCTCATAGAAAAATGTAGGCTTTATAAAAATTTATTTCTGCTAACATGATTGGTACTGACCCTGCTATGAGTAGGAAATGAGTACTAAACTTACAGAACTCAGTGCTATGAACAAAATCTCAAAAAATGGAGTAGTCCATTTTAGCAAAAAAATAAAGTAAGTTAGTTTTGTTTCCTAATAAAATAGAAGAGACAAAGCATGGATGAAATCATTAAGCATATATTGGATCAGAGCTGTGAACCTTATTTGACATCAGTGCCGTATGGGAACCGATCTTGAGTAAATTAAAATTCTTTTAACAAGTGAATGGTTATGTATCTGTACTTCTCCCTGCCTCCATAATTTGATTAACACTGAAAGATAAAAAATAAAGAAATCTATTAATACCTCTACTGTCAATACATTAACTGGACATATCAAAATATATCTGCAGTTTGAAGGCTTAAAGTGTAAAGGGCATCACCAAAGAGAAGCAGGAGATCAACTTCTACTTTCTGAAGTTCCCTAGCTGGTCTCTGAATTTGTCCTTCTGTTCAGATTCCCCCTTCTTTTAGAACCTCTCTACTCTTTCTCTTTGGGGATGGTATAAAGTGTGATGAGGACCTGCTTCCTGCTGAGGCCGAATAGTATAGTCATATAAAAAAGACAATAAAAAAAGGAGAACCTTACCACTATCCAGGGGATTACTGATGATGACAGCTATAAATGTTTAAGAAGAAATTTGCCTACAGTGATACTGAAATTGCACATCCAGGAACAAAGAAATAATTGTAATATGAAATGACCAGTTATATGCCAGCTCCTCAGACTACCTAGGTGATGGATGATAAGTAACTGAAAGTTTGTGTTTCACTAAAATTTAGGAGTGGTTTTCCTAAAATTGAGTTAATAATCTCTTTGGACGCATTTCACAATTTTTTAAACTTAAAATATTATAATTTGTAACTCTCTGGGGGCTCCCAGTTTTACTTGGAATAGTATATACAGAATAAACTGAAAGGAGCTTTGAAATATTAAAATTAGGTAAGCAATAGGTATTTGGTAATACCTAGATTAAAATAAAGCAATTATTTGATGATTCAACCAAGTCCAAGACCCAAAGACCAAGATTGCTATATCTAAGTTTCACAAACCTTCTTTCACAAATACTTCTTTCAAGAGGTAGAGTTTAACTTCCCTCCCTTTGAGTGCAGGCTGGACTTAGTGACTCACTTCTAATGAATAAAATAAGGCAAATGTGATGGCGTTTGACTTTGGAGATGAGGTCATAAAAGGCATGAGCCTTCCTCCTTGCCTTGTCTCTCTTGGGTCCCTCACTCCGGGCAAAGCCAGGTGACAAGTTATGAGGTCCCACAAGCAGCCCAGTGGAGAAGTCCACACAACAAGGAACTGAGACCTCTAGTCAATAGCCGTATGAGTGAGCCATCTTGAAAGCAGAGCCTCCAGCCCAGTCAAGATTTCAGTTGACTCAGCCAAAGCCAGTGCATTACAGCAACCTCAAGAGAGACTCCAAACCGGCACCACCCACATAGTGGCTCCCAGATTCCTGATCCATAGAAACTATGTGAGACAATGAATGTTCATTGTTTTAAGATACTGAATTTTGGGGTTAATTTGTTATATAGCAATAGATAACTAATTCATGTAATTCCATGTATAGAACTCATTCATTTACGAATAGATTCACAAATTCAAATACTTATTTAATAGAGTGAGGCAAGTTATAAATAGTAAAGTGTGTCAGGTGTGATAAAATCCAATGGCTCAACATGATAGTAAGTAGTAACTGAGTCTAGACTTCAGTATCTAGACTTACTTGAGGGTGGCAGAAAGTATGATAAAACCGGAGAGAGCTAATGGTCCACTTGAGGTAGAACACCTCTCACCTCCACTTATTTTTTACCATAAGGAACATTAACAGGTTGTGCCAGACATTTCATTTTTCATGAGAAGCAAGAAATCTAGATTTGTTGTTGTTGTTGTTGTTTAAATCTCGAAATTTAAAAATGTTACCAAATTATCACATTACAAAAAATACCATGCAGGCCAACATAGTGCACATATAGGCTAACTGTGAAGGCTAACACTCTACAAACCAAGAAAACTAACGAATAACAAAAACACCACCACGACAATCATCTGTGTGCTTGATTCATCCCAGTGGCACCACCTAGTCACCACCTCTGGTTCAGTCATCTTTTATGTTGGTGATGTTGAATTGTAGAGTGAAAAGGATGGAGCTAAGGCAGCTAATGCCCAGTTGTACCATTGGAGGGGACTTGGTAGAAAAAAATAATAATAATCTGGGAGAGCTGGCATAACCTACAGAGGTGAGCAGGACATATGATTTCTCACCAAGCTTTTGTGGTCTTGTTTGACCAGACCTTGTATTCTGCCTGAGGTATATACAAATGAAGAGCATACGAATGTGAGGTCAACTTCTTATTTGAGTTCAACTGTTGACAAGGAAATGTAACTTCTAAATGTAGAGCTTGCACCTTAACAGCAATGGATACTTAATTCCATTCATTCTTTCAACGTATATTCACTAGTGCCTACCATATTGCCAGGTATTGCTATATACGGTGGTGAGAATCCTAACTTCATCAAATTTGCAGAAAAGCAAGGAAGACAGACACTAAGGAGGATGGAAAATGCACAGAATTATAGGTAACTGTTAAGGAACAAAAAAAGAGAAAAAAAGGACAAAGCAGGGAAAAGAGATAAAAAAAGTATATAAAAAGATATAAAAAGGTAAAAAAGTATATAAAATTTTAGGTTTTAGGTTGAATGGCCCAGAAGAGTGAAAGAATGTGAACCAACAAAAACTGTTTTAGTTGTTCATTTGGTTTTCAGTTGTGTTATTAAATGCTTTGTTTTAAAAAATATTTTTAAAGTAATTTAATTATATCAAAATAAACCTTCACAGGTGATTCTGATAATTTACCAGGTTAGACATCTTTTAAGTTGACCATGGTTCAAATACAGTGTTGTCTGTGATTCACCTTTTCTCCAGTGAGTCACTTGGTCAGAAGTGATTTACACATCGTGTACAATGGCTGTTTGATGAGGACTCTTAACACCGTTTACTCTGGACTGAATGTTTGCGTTTCCCCAGATTCATATGTTGGAGCCCTAATGTGATGGTATTAGGAGGCGGGGCCTTTGGGAGGTAATTAGGTCATGACATTCAAGCTTCCATAATGGGATTAGTGTCCTTCTACGAAGAGACCAGAGAGCTTGCCTCTCTGGGCTGTGAGATTACAGCAAGTAAGTGCTGACATCCTGATCTTGGACTCCAGTCTCCAGAACTGTGAGAAATAAATTCCTGTTGTTTAAGTCACTTAGTCTATGGTATTTCTGTTAGAGCAACCCAAACTAACTAAAATACCATTCCAGTTAGCTGATATAAGCTGACTAGCCTATAAACTTTGAACATCAAATTCTTCCCCATTTTAAAGAATGACCGTGTCAATTTTCTTTTCCCAAATGTCAGAGCTAACAAATAAAATAGTTGCTGCTTTCAAACACAATAGCTGGTAGCTCTAAAATTATATCTGCTACTTATTTTTCTTAGATAATTTTTCTCAGTATTTAGCAGTTTTTAAATCATTTTTTTATAAATATATTTCAGTTTCATGATATAATAAGGTTACTCTAAAACATTTTCTTACATGATGTCCAAGAGGTTTGTGTTATAAAATAGTGCATAGTCAACTATGTTATATTTAACTATTGATTACCTAGTTTTCAGATACAGAACTTTTTTGTTTGTTTCTATTCACCTTTTCCTCATAACATTTGGCATTTTCCTCATCATTAATGTCTGCAGGAGACAGTGAGGTAATCGCAAATTAATAAAGTTGCTCTTCACTGCCTTTAAGAGGAGAAGGAGGTTAAAACTATTGACTAAAATTAGTGTTTGTGGGTTATTTATGGATTATATTTAACATACTGTTCCTTTTCACTGTCAGCATATGCAGTTTGAGAGCAGACTGCATATATTGTATCCACATTGAAAGAGAAAGTTAGAAAAATGAAAGAAAATACACAAATAAAGCAAATGTACTGGCAGAAATAGGCTGAATAATTTTTAGAGAAAATTAAGATGGAATTTGGGAAATAGCAGGATGGTAACTTAGCTGTATTTTGTACTTTTAGGGTGAGGAAGGGAAGACCTGGGGAAAACGGACCACAGATTTAAAATAAAAATGAGGATATAGATTATTCAATTATAGAATATAAATTATTCAAGCAAACTTGAAGAAATATGCATATCTGTATGGCAATTGTGGATTTAGTGGTCAGCATCTTATTCAATCATAGGTGACCTTCATACAGTCCATAAAAACGTGTCATGTAGTAATTTGTCAAGTTTTACTAGGGCAAGAGTCCTGGGCACTACAAGGGGTATGGGTTTGAATTTAAACCTCCACCCCACGAGCTTTTTTTTCATTAGCTCATATATTACTCCATTGTATATACAGTATTACCATTGAGATTCAAGTATACATCTACTCTTTTTGTTTCATTTTGTGGTAAATATGATCTTTGGAAATTGTTCTTACCATAGTACTTGTAAATGGGAATTCTGAAGTTAACATGGCAGGTTCTTCTTGAATGTCAAGGGGTATATATATTAGTAGCCTTCTTTATGTGATTAAATCATAGACTTTTATAATTAAATGTAACCTTAGAGATCTTTAAAGTTATTTTGTCAGTTGAGGAAGTGTACTTCAGATTCCTGTTCCTACTATTCACTAACCAGCTGTGGCTATGGGACAACTACTGAACTCTATGCCTTAATTTTCTACTCTGCAAAAACATGAGCTTTGACCATATGAGCTACAAAGTTTTAAAAACTTGTATGATTTTGTCACTAATGGGTTGATCCAGAGTGCAGGAAATTGTTTAAAATAAACTATTGTCTAAGTTGAAGTAATACAGGAGAAGCAATAAAGACTGGCTAAAAATAAAATTTATGTGTGAAGTTATGTTCATCAGAGTTCATACTAATCTGTTTTAGAAGTTGGGCAAAGTTATTGTTTTGACTTTTAGTTGAGAATTTGTTGGATGTTTACAACATAGGATTGCTTAAATTAATTGTTTTAGAATGGGTTTGTACTTTTTATAAATATCTAAGTAACTACAACACTCATCTGATCTTAGAATCACTTGCAAAAATTGGCAAACTTCTCTTTAAAATAAAAGGAGCTTTGAATCACAGGTAAAGGCAAAAACAAACCAAAAAACCCTACACATTTTCTATGAATACCTAAGCCCTCTCAGTTGACTTTTTCTGTGTTATCAATCACAGTTTAAATATATTATACTATTGATCTGTTTCAAGTAGCAATTTGCCAGAATAGGCTTAAAATGTAAATATTAGAAGGATATTGAACTTTGGCTACAGTTAGGATCGATCAAGGAGGAGAAAAAGGCATATTCTATGTGCATTTTCAGTCTCTTATCAGAAACAAACTCAGCCCTGTAACGAGTAAAAAGTTGTCTTCTCTTGATTTGGTTATGAACACTTTTATTTTAAGTCAGTGTTAACAAAATAATCATTTCCCTTTAGGGAGCCCTTGAAAGGCTTTACCAAATGTACCCCTTAAGGACATTTGTTCATACTTTTCATAGGTTCACTTCACAAAATTGAAGTCATCATGATAGATGCTGTGAACATTCTCAGCACATGGATAGTTTGCCATGGAAAACCAAGGCTGTCAGATTAAAATGCTTCCAGAACTGTCTGAATATCAGAGAAGGTCATTTTTATTTGCTTGAGAATGAATACAGTGTTAATATTGTTGGGGATTAAATGTTTTGAGTGTTCCCACTGGAGTTTCTACAGCAAAGCACAATCATCTGATCCCTTTGCTGACCGAAAAAAAAACTCTAAGCTTAATGGCAAAAAAATTAGTCTTTACCTACACTAACACTTAAGCTCGCTCCACTAATTTCTGAATGATATACTTTATCATTTGTATCTGTATTCTTTCAGCAAATTATTTGGTGTAATGACATTTAGAATTTATTAAAACGTATCTAGCACTTAATTTACATACTTGTATATTTCCTCAAATAATATACTTTATAAATAATAATAGAAATATGAAAAGTGTGTATACAATAAACAACCCAGTAAAACTGGCATGCAGAAATCATCAAAAACCTTTTTTTCCTACTTTACTTCCTAAGATAAATTACTATGGCAAGTTGTCATGACATCTATGAAACATTATAAATGATAGCAAGTGACAGGCTGTAAGTCTGGTGCATTTAGTCTTGCTAAGATCCTTAGACTGAGCACTTGTGGATTCACACTGAAATCTAGCCTGAAAGGGTTCTATATGTTATATTCTTATTAAAAGGTGACGAGTCTGATAACTTGAAAGTTCTTGACTTCAATAGCCCACCTTAAGAAGTTATTTCCTCTGTTTTGTACAAGGCAAGTCCGCTTTACATGTTGTCACGTGCAGGTTTTTTGTTTTGTTTTGTTTTTAATCATAGCTTAATGAATATTTTTCTCCCTCTGAATGTGCAAAGAAGCTGAAACTTAGTTTCACAGGAGTTCTTACTTCTTATGAGACTCTTCCCTCCCTTCCTTCCTTTTCTTTCTTTTAATCTTCCCTCCCTTTGGCTGTTCCTTGGATTGCATGTTTTCTTTTTATATCTGATAGCTTTGCCCCTTTATTTGTTTTGTTGTTTATTTGTTTTCCTTTCACAGTCTAGTTAGATACTAACATTTTATTTGGGCTACTAAAACAACTTCTTCCCACTTTTCGTATCTCCGATCCCCAAACTATTAAGACCTGCAAGGTTCAGACCTCCTGTGGCACCCGCCTACCCCCTCCTTAGCCATAATATTTCAGAGGCTGGAATAAGCACTCACAACTTACTCTGAAATGCTCATTTTTTTCTCTCCTTTTCACTCACCAGAAGTTGTTTGTCACAATATTATCAGTTTTACCTTATAGATAAATGAAACTTAAGGTCAATAAGTTTTGTTAAAACCCAAAGCATTATTTGTCCCACCTTATAGATAAAGAAATAGGGTCAGTAAGATTTGTGAAAACCCTGTCCTCTGAGACTCAAGCTCAGAGATCCTGATTCAAGTTATGTGTGGTTTCCATTACCAGCAAGAGCCTTCCCTATCATAACTGTACTTTTCATTGGATCCTCCTCTACCCCTGAGCTGCAATACATCCAGGCAAACTGTTCCCCTGTATCTGATCATGTCCTACTTATTTCCATTTGTCTTGCTATTCCTTGTTCTTTGACTGCCTTCCATATTTATCAGCCACCCTAATGGGTGAAGTATCACCTTTCAAGACCTACTTCAACAATACCTCAGTGATTTGAAACGTTTCCTTTCTCTGAACCCCTTTGTATTTTTCTAATGTAGTGGGATATTCTTTGTCTTTTCTAATGAGTGAAAATGTCTCACTTTTCCCTTACTTGGGACTGCATTTTATTCATATATGCATCATTCATGATACACAGCAAGATGCTTTGCACTGAGTACATTTTATTTTGTAACAGTAGAATGTATGAATAAATAAAACAATGACCATCTACACACCAAACCCCTACCACAGCAATCAAAATATATTTTCAGTCAAAGCAGGCAAATGCTTATGTAGAATGATCACAACCATAAATATACTGTACAATTTAAATATATATAGAAATAAATATTAAAGGAAAATACTTTGAAATATAAGGATTTGAATTGTATAGGGAAGAAAATGAATAACATGATTAAGTGTATACAACAATCATTTCCAACATGTATTCTACATACATGTGTATATAGAAATGCAAGAAAAGAAGAGCCGTATTGAATAATGTTTGTTCTCAAAGGAACTAAACAGCTTCATGGAAGAAGATTAAGAAGAAGAAGGAAAAAAAATAAAAGAATACCCTAAAACACACACAAGTGAAAGAGTTCCAAAACAAAACAAAAACTTTGATGTTTGGAATGTTTTAGTCTCTTAAAGGTAGTCTATCACAGTTGGGCCTAACAGCATTATTCTCTTTAATGATAATAATTGATAGTCTAAATAAATAAAGCATTCTAGTATTTAATTTACAAATCTTAACTCATGTAATTCTCACAGTCCCCTGAGAGAGGTACTATTAACACTGCTTACTCCAGAGCTCCCAGCCAAGGTTCAGCCAGCCTAAATTAATTGCTCAGAGTTACCTGGTTAATAAATAGTGTAGCAAGCTTTCAAGTCCATTATTCTTAGTTTTTAAAGCTTGAGTTTCTTCCAGGAATGTGTCTTGTAGCTATAGTTAACACTGAGATATATGTGCACTGAGATGTATACAAGAATATATGTGTTACTTGTAATTAGAAAAGGCTGGGGAAAAAACCTACATGTGTATTATAAAGGACTAGCCAAATGAATCATGAAATGTTCATGTAGAGTGAAATATTATGCAGCTATTAAAAATTAGGTAAATCTATATATTGACTTGAACCATTCTCTAGAATATATTTTTAATTGAAAATAGGTTCAAAAAGCCTATACAGAATGTTCCAATTTTTATCATATGTATGCATTTCTTTAAAAAAAATATATTTTTTAATAATGTTCTTTTATCCATTATGCTGCACTGTTTATCTCAATAACTATTGTTTAGAGAGTGTCTACTCTCCAAACTTACACGTTAGTACTAATAGATACAGTTACCATGCAAAGGAGATATTGAAACTGCAGTGTTGCCTCTGAAAATATTGTGGGTGGTTCAAGGTCTAAGCTGGGTCTCTAACATAATTCTGTCTACCTCCAGAGTTAGATTTCTTCTCACTATGCCAGTGATTCTCAAACCCAGGGTGATTTTGTCTACCAGGGAATATTTGTCAATGTCTGAAAACATCACAGCTGCTGGGAAGAAAGGGTTGCTACTAGCATTCTAGTGGGTAAAAAACAGGAATACTGGTAAACATCCTACAAGGCACAGTAGGGTCTCCCATAACAAAGAACTGTTTAGTCCAAAAAATCAGTAGTGCCAAGCTTGAGAAACCCGCTCATACCAAAAAGATTCCTTCTTTTTTTTTTTTGCGGTACACGGGCCTCTCACTGTTGTGGCCTCTCCCGCTGCGGAGCACAGGCTCCCGACGCGCAGGCTCAGCGGCCATGGCTCACCCGCCCAGCCGCTTTGCGGCATGTGGGATCCTCCCGGACCGGGGCACGAACCCGTGTCCCCTGCATCGGCAGGTGGACTCTCAACCACTGTGCCACCAGGGAAGCC
Organism: Lagenorhynchus albirostris; assembly: GCF_949774975.1. Lineage (NCBI taxonomy): Eukaryota > Metazoa > Chordata > Mammalia > Artiodactyla > Delphinidae > Lagenorhynchus > Lagenorhynchus albirostris. The sequence continues at coordinate 88,740,207 of NC_083100.1, forward strand.
CCCAAAAGATTCCTTCTTATCCTCAGAGACCAATCACCTGTATGAAGGCTGATATTGTGACTGTTGGCCTACCATCACAAAATTTGGTTAAAATAGAAAGCCTTAAAAATATATAAATAAAAACAAATACCTGGTGTTTATAAAAGCTGCTGGTATCAAATTGTCTTGGAAAGATAGGGTGGCAGAGAAGAGAGTGGTGATACACTTCTTTTATGTTTGTTTTCTTTCTTTTAAATGTAACTTAATGAAAAAGAGTCAGGATTTGCTTCTCTTATGTTTCTATTTATACTTATATATTGTATCATAATAGACAGAGCATAATCATCTTTCACAGTTTTGATTCATTCACCCATTCAACAATTTGTCAAATGACTATTTTGAGCCAGGCACTATTTAGGTGCTAGGTAAATAGCAGGGCATAAAGCAGGTAACAATTCCATTACTATAAGGGGCCGGTATTCCCAGTGTAGGAAAAGAGTGTACAGTTGACCCTTGAACAACACGGATTTGAACTACGTGGATCCACTTATACGGGGATTTTTTTCAATAATAAATACTACGGTACCGCACAATCTGCAGTTGGTTGAACCCTTGGTTGCAGAATTGCAGGTAAGGAGGAACCACATAGTCGGAGGGCTGACTATAAGTTATACCCAGATTTTCAACTTCCATGAGGGCCTGTGCCCCTAACCCCCAAGTTTTCCAAGGGTCAGCTGTAAAAGAAAATAAATGAGTGAAATAAAATTTGTCATGTGGTGAAAGACACTAATGGAGAAAATTCAACCAGGGCATAAGAATAGGGAGTGCTGACTTGGGTTGGGAGAGAGGAATCAGAAAAATTATAATTTTAAGTAGTGAGGTCATGGCAGTTTTCACTGGGAAATGGTAAGTGAGCAAGAATCTGCAGGAAGTGAAGGAGTGAGTTATTCAGGTATCTGGAGGGAAGAACATTTAAGGAAGAGAGAGAAAACAGGAAATGCAAATTTACTAATGGACCATATTTTCAAATACTTTTTGCTTTTAGAAGAGTTTTTTTGTTTTTGTTTTGTTTGCTTTTAGTTTTTTTAATGCTCTAGGCATACAACTTACTTTCCTCCTCCATGGAGCTTTTGCTATGTTTAAAAAATACCTGATGTGTACATGTAATTTTACTGCTGTCATTGAACTAATCTACTAAAATAGTATATACAGTTAATTTACACATATAATATGAGCTAAAAGTAGTCATCTACAATAACTTTACTTCTCTAAAGGAAAGCTTTTAGTTTTCGTGTGTATGAAATTCTTAATTATGTTGAAATTAGTTCTGCCCCATGTGTTTGTCTTTATTTCCAATTTATTTTATACAAAGTTGCTATTAATGATTTTGCATTTTAATAAGAAATTTCTAGTAAATATGATTATTCAAACTGTTATGGTATATGTTTATAGAAATAATAAACCATAAATCAGTCATATGAAGAAATTAATTATAGTTTTTTAGAACAAACTTAACTTGGTAGAACTTCTAGTTTGTTGCTTTAATTTCAAATGTTCTAAAATTAAAAGCTTGAATGATTTATATGTTTATGAAATTGTATTATGCCAGTTAAAGTTATCTAGATTTAGGAAAATTATTAACATATTCTTTAAAAAAAGATTGACTTTTTTTGAGAGAATGATCTCTAGACACCAGAGTATGCATTTGTAAAATATTACTCAGTAGAAAGCATTCATGAAACATGGTCTATAATGCTTGAGAATGATTCTTTTAATGGAGTCTTTAAAACATATCAGAAAAAATAATGCCAGTTTCTATCACGAGGATTGAAAAAAATGTGAATTCTCTTAGATATATGAATGATCACCAGTGCAATTATATTAGGTATTTATATAATTATTATTGTCATGTTTATACCTGAATTACATAAGCAAGTTCTACTTAAGAAAATACAAGTGATGAAAAGCTGGACAAATAACATATCATTTAAAAAGATTCAAACGATACCTTATTTACTTAAAAATCGTGTTTACAACCGCTTTTCAGCAAAAGATTCAGTGATTTAATTGTTACATGTATATTGCATTTCCCTCTGTAATTTGATATATACAAACCAGTTTATTTTAAATGCACTATAATTATGCTGTATATCTTAAGTGATTCTGCTTTCAAATCATACTTTTTAAAGAGGGGTAATTTACTTTTTAATGTACACTGCGCAATGTCACTTAGTTCAAAGGACTTCAAATACAACCACCTAAATTTTCTAAGCCATCAGTCTTCTAATTGCTATAATACTATTCATTAAAGTAACAGTAATATATGAAATATATCCAGGCAATTTTCCCAGTACTAAGTATAGGACATAGTTGTCTTCTCTAAGTACTCAAGCCACCATTAATGAAAACTAATAGCCCATCAAACTTTACATTAAAGTAAAGTGAGAAATCTCCAAAGGACTATATATGATTCTATTCCAGCAATTTTTGTCACCTTAAATTGCTGTGTTCCAATGTTACACTTCTTAATGCTAATTACCTTACAGAATGGATAAATACTACAATTGCAAAGTACATCAAGTACTATTTTTTTAACCAGATTATAATTAGTGATCAGAGAATGGTCTCATTAACATAAATGGAATAATTAAATCATCTCAGCTTTACCATACTCAAAAGCATTAAATAGTGATCGTTTCCCTTTTGTAAACTACTAAAGGTTAACTTTCCTGGAGTCACTTTCAGGAAAAAAATTACATTATTCATGTTTATGGCATTAAAACAAGAATAAATTTGAAAATGTATAATTTTTTGAGTAGAGACATAATTATTTTATATTGCCCCATGTCTCCCCTTTCATTTAAAAAGGAGAAATAGTAAATGTTCACATTGGGAAAAGATGTAGTATGCTTTAGATTTATGATAGAATTTTGAGTTAATATAATTCAACAACATTTTAATTAGAGCTAGAAAATTAATCAAGAGAGTCAAAGAGGTCATTCCAGAAGTCTGCCCATATACTGTAGGCATTATCTCATGTTGGAATATAACAAATAGCTTGGAATCATATGATGATCTGGTGAGCATTATTCATTTCAGCTGAGTTAAACAATCAGACCTGAGTCCTTTTACTTCAGTAGTCCTGCTTATTCTTGGGGGATACATTCCAAGACCCCCAGTAGATGTCTGAAACTGAGGATGATACCAAATTCTATAGACTGGTTTTTTTCCTATACATACATACCTATGATAAAGTTTAATTTATAAATTAGGCATAGAAGGAGATTAACAATAATAACTTATCATAAAATAGAACAATTATAAAAATATGTTGTAAAGTTATGTGAATGTGGTCTCTGTCTCTTCTCTCTCAAAATATTGTTCTGTAATCACCTTTCTTCTGGTGATGATGTAAGATGATAAAATGACTATGTGATGAGGTGAGGTGGGGTGAATGACACAGGTAGTGTGAGATAGCATTAGGCTACTACTACTTCTGACTATCCAGCACAAGGAGAATCATTCATTAGCTTTGGGTGATCCTGGATCACTGAGTGATGACTACATAGATGGTTGGATGTCAGGAACAGACTATGTTGATGGTTGGGGACCACAGCCTGGACAGAGCAGGACTGCACAAGATTTTGGCATGCTGCTCAGACCAGTGTGCAATTTAAAACTTATAAATTGTTTATTTCTTGAATTTTCCATTTAATATTTTCAGATCTTGGTTGACCTTGGATAACTGAAACCATGGAAATTGAAACCTCAGATGAGAGGGAATTACTGGATTTGGCAGTTTTGTTTAACCCAAATTAGACTTGGATAGATGGCATCTGATCACAGAGGATTTGTGGGGGGGGTGGTCATATATACCTAGATTTAGGTAAATTTTAAATAATAATAATTTGTACTTGAGCATCAACATCAAATTTCTGTTTTTTCTCTTTTCATAATCCATATCAGCACAAAGTCGAAATAAATGTCTGCATCAATTTAATTCTAATTAATAAGGTTCCATATTTAAACTATAACCGTTGAAGACAGGAACATGGCAAATGGGAGCACCAAAGATCATTTATTTGTGACAGTATTTATTTTTTAACATTTTCCCAGTAATATGTTTATATTTACACTCACATATATATTTCTAGTCTGTAAATTTTACAGTAGTAATTATTTGGCAGTGTCAAGGGTTGGGTAGTAACTACAATGACATTCATATTTTAATAATAAGAACAGAGTAATAAATTATCTAGGATAGAATAGCCATTTGAAGCAATTTTTAAAATATTGGAACCTTCTAATATACAGTGTGCTCAAACCAGAATAAAATACTAATTCATTGATTCTTACATGATATTAAAAGAAAACATTGTTCAAGAAGCACACTGTAAAAATGATTTTAATTAATTGAAATCAAAATTTAATATTAATGCTAATCAATAAGTGATTTTAGAAATGGACAGAATAGAATTATTTAAAGATATCAGTAATTTTTGTTGTCGAACTCTGGTTTAAAACTTTATCTAGAAAATTTTAAATTTATGACATTTAAAAAAATTATATATAAACTTCCTTTCAATTTTAATTTGTCATAAACATTGATTTCTAGGTCAATAAACATTTCTACAATATCATTTTAATGTTTATACACTTTATATAATGTTTATATACTATATAGTTATATATTTAAATAATTACCTATATATAAATATTTAATTTTTAGGTTTTTCTTGGAAATTATAAATATTGTGATGACTATCCATATAACTAATTATTTGCAGAATTTAGGGTACAGTGTTAGAGGTCACATTTCTGAGTCACATGGTTTACACGTTTTTAAGGCTCTACCATTAATCATCACTTGCACTCATAGGCATTCTGTCAGTTGATGAAAGCAGTACTATTTTTCCCAGCCCCTGCTCCCACATTTGCAATATCTGGTTAGACACCTAGTTTTCTTTATTTCATTCAGAGCTCATGGTTCTCAAACCCTTCTACATCATGATTTTCATCTTCTAAGCCCATTTCCTATTTTTCAAAGTCTTCACCAAACTGAAAACTGAGACCTGAATGTAATAATAAGGATATATTTAGGACAAGGTCTACTGACATTAATACTTCCTGGACACTGTTTACAGAATTTGGTTACCAGGAACAGAGACTTTCATTCTGGCTATCTCAAGCAGGGAGAAAATGTCTATTATAAAAATACATGTGACTCCAAAATGAAACAGAAATTTTAACAAAATCCTATATTAGAAGCCATAGAATGCCTGTCATACAGACAGACTGGGAAGGTCAATCTGATAGAAGGCAATTCTAGGGACTTCAGCACAGAAGTTAATGGATAGTTGCTTCTAACTGACTCATGGTCAACTATGGCCCCTTCAACCCCATCTCAAAATGAGTAGAAGTTATAAGGGGGGAAAAAAAGTATATATATATGTGTGTGTATATATCTATGTGTATATGTGTGTGTGTGTGTGTGTGTATATATATACATATACATATATATATATATATATATATATATGAAGAGAGAGAGAGATGTAGACATAGAGCTTGGATAAATAAAGTAAGTGCATGAGAGATCCCAGAGATTGCTATTCTGTCAGAACAAAATAGCACCGTATTTTTTAAAATTTCACATTAATGTGATTCCAAGTCCCAACCTGCTCAGAATATCAGGAGGTTCAATCTTTTAGTAAGATTACCTACCTTAAAATTTGCCCAACATCATTAGACTTGCTTATTTTGATTTTATTTATTTAAAAATTTTGAACATATGAGTTTAATTACCTGCTAGACCATCCAGATGGAAATATGTGATAAAAGGATAGAAGAGATGCAGGTATTTTTAGACCAGTTTAGGATTAGACATTCACTGACTGGATTATTTTTAACATTTATAATAGAACTTTTTTTACCCAAATAAAATAGTAGTGTATTAAAAGTTACATCCAGAGTCCCTCCCATCAGGAAACTTGCACAAGCCTCTTAGATAGCCTCATCCACCAGAGGGCAGACAGCAGAAGCAAGAAGAGCTATAATCCTGCAGCCTGTGGAACAAAAACCACATTCACAGAAAGGTAGACAAGATGAAAAGGCAGAGGGCTATGTACCAGTTGAAGGAACAAGATAAAACCCCAGAGAAACAACTAAATGAAGTGGAGATAGGCGACCTTCCAGAAAAAGAATTCAGAATAATGATAGTGAAGATGATCCAGGACCTCGGAAAAAGAATGGAGGCAAAGATCGAGAAGATGCAAAAACTGTTTAACAAAGAACTGGAAGAATTAAAGAGCAAAACACAGATGAAAAATACAATAACTGAAATGAAAACTACACTAGAAGGAATCAATAGCAGAATAATTGAGGCAGAAAACGGATAAGTGACCTGGAAGACAGAATGGTGGAGTTCACTGCTGCAGAACAGAATAAAGAAAAATGAATGAAAAGAAATGAAGACAGCCTAAGAGACCTCTGGGACAACATTAAACGCAACAACATTCGCATTATAGGGGTCCCAGAAGGAGAAGAGAGAGAGAAAGGACCAGAGAAAATATTTGAAGAGATTATAGTTGCAAACTTCCCTAACATGGCAAAGGAAATAGCCACCCAAGTCCAGGAAGCACAGCAAGTCCCATACAGGATAAACCCAAGGAGAAACACGCCGAGACATATAGTAATCAAATTGGCAAAAATTAAAGACAAAAGAAAAATTATTGAAAGCAGCAAGGGAAAAATGACAAATAACATACAAGGGAACTCCCATAAGGTTAACAGCTGATTTCTCAGCAGAAACTCTACAAGCCAGAAGGGAGTGGCATGATATACTTAAAGTGATGAAAGGGAAAATCCTACTACCATTATTACTCTACCCAGCAAGGATCTCGTTCAGATTCGGTGGAGAAATTAAAAGCTTTACAGACAAGCAAAAGCTAAGAGAATTCAGCACCACCAAACCAGCTCTACAACAAATGCTAAAGGAACTTCTCTAAGTGGGAAACACAAAAGAAGAAAAGGACCTAAAAAAGCAAACCCAAAACAATTAAGAAAATGGTCATAGGAACATACACATCAATAATTACCTTAAACGTGAATGGATTAAATGCTCCAACCAAAAGACACAGGCTTTCTGAATGGCTACAAAAACAAGACCCATCTATATGCTGTCTATGTGAGACCCACTTCAGACCTAGGGACACATACAGACTGAAAGTGAGGGGATGGAAAAAGATAGTTCATGCAAATGGAAATCAAAAGGAAGCCAGAGTAGCACTACTCATATCAGATAAAATAGACTTTAAAATAAAGGATGCTATAAGAGACAAGGAAGGACACTACATAATGATCAAGGGATCAATCCAAGAAGATATAACAATGATAAATATATATGCACCCAACATAGGAGCACCTCAATACATAAGGCAAGTACTAACAGCTATAAAAGAGGAAATCGACAGTAACACAATAATACTGGGGGACTTTAACACCTCACTTACACCAATGGACAGAATATCCAAAATGAAAATAAATAAGGAAACAGAAGCTTTAAATGACACAATAGACCAGATAGATTTAATTCATATTTATAGGACATTCCATCCAAAAACAGCAGATTACACTTTCTTCTCAAGTGTGCACGGAACATTCCCCAGGATAGATCACATCTTGGGTCACAAATCAAGCCTCAGTAAATTTAAGAAAATTGAAATCATATTAAGCATCTTTTCTGACCACAATGCTATGAGATTAGAAATGAATTACAGGGAATAAAACGTAAAAAACACAAACACATGGAGGCTAAACAATATGTTATTAAATAACCAAGAGATCACTGAAGAAATCAAAGAGGAAATCAAAAAATGCCTAAAAGTTACATCCAATATTGTACAAATTTTTTTAACCATGATTAAAAATTTTTTTAACTGTTAAGTGTTTTGAAAAATATATTCAAAGTATTAAATTTTCATTTTAGATCTTAGTTTATGTTTATATAACAGAATGCCCTCAATTGATCCAGGTTCACCATAATATCTTTCTCTAAGCCCTTAATGGTTTATATCTTCCCTTTAAAATGTATAAGTATGTTTTAATTAAGTTGACATTTACAAAGATATTCTGAAAAAAGATTATTAATTAAACACATATAAGTTCTTCATCATTTCTGTTATAGTGTAGCAATTTCTCATCTAACCCATAGTGGTCTATCAACTGAGTAAACCTTGATTTCTTAGACACACCTGACTGCAACTCAGAGCAACAGCTGGCTGCAGCTTCTCCACCTCTTTGTTAACAACTGTGTCTGAGACAGACCTTTCTTTGATCTATACATTTTATCTAGTTTTAGCCTCTGAAGAAAGTTTCCTTTCTCTTGAACCTGCTTCACCAATTTTGTTTTTTCTTCATTCAATCTTTTTTTTGGAAGATTCTCTTTCAGAAAATCAGTCTGAAGATCACTGCATTACCCAGTATCAAGTGTTTCAGATCCACATGCATTGATGTTCTTGACGGTATTTTTCAAACACATACTTTCACATTCACTGTCTATGTGTTTAAATTTTTTTTTGAAATTCCAAGCTGTTTCCTTGTGTTGAAGGTGCTGGATTCTCTGAAAAGTTCTAACAGTTCTCTTCATTCTCTACTTTAAGATCTTTTACCACACTGTACAAGAAATTAAATGAAGATCTTGTTTTGCTTAAGCATTTCCTCTATGTGTTACACTCATAGGTTGTTTTCTTGTATTGGTTATGTGGGGTGATAGCGGATTGACACAGGCCTGTGGAGTGCTAGGTAAAATCATGCCTGAGTTTCCTAGACTTCCCATCTTAAAAATGAAATCTTGGTTTACCTGGAGGAAAGGGAACTCTACTCAGCTCCAGCACTGATCCTCAAATTCCAGTTCTCAGATACCACCTGCTTCCCATCTCCCTCAGCCATCCCCAGAGAGTGGAGAAAACACAAGCAGCTGCAGCTCTCTGCTTACTTTGATTTTAAATGGATCTTCCTATTGTTTGCAATCTCTAAAAGGAACCCAGGGCTACTTCCTGAGGAAGATCTTAATTGCCAAACTTTAGATACTCCCTCTTCTAGCCATGCCTCACTACTTAGTAGAGAGCTGGCACCCAACCTTAGAAATGTCCCCATTTACCACGACTGCCATGGAAGGAGCAGTACCAGGTCACTATTTGCTGCCTTAACCAGGTTCACTGATGAAACTCAACATCAGAAATTTGAGACGCCGTTGCTACTTAAAGAAAAAGATCGGTTTTCCAGTGTCCCACGTATTCAGGGATTTCAAAACAAAAGAAAAAGAAAAAAGAAAAATCCATGAAACTGCTCAGGTTCCAGGTGATAATAATTCTAGGTGGTCATTTTTTCAATTTATCTCTTTCTCTCTCTCATTCATACACAGCCCTTTTGCCCAAAGCATATCCTAAGCATCAGAGTGATTGAATTGGGGGTATTTCTAGTTATCAGCCCCAATTATTTCTAGAACTAGAATTCTATTAGAATAGGGAGCATTTATTAATCATTATATATTTAGATTATGCCTTTTCAAGGAGCTAGAGACACAGGGGTGAGAAAAGCAGCTCAAATCCCTATCTTCATGAACTTGCATTTAGCTGGAGTAGATAGTAAATGCATACAAATTTTTCCCCATGTCAGATGGGGAAAAGCAGTGTGAAATAAAAGAGAGAAGAGTTTCCATAAAGTCCTTGTCAAGGAGGTGCTATTTGAGCTTACACTTGAATGGCATGCAAGATCTAGCCTTGTGAAGATGTCTTAGAAAGAGCTTTCTGGGCAGAGAAAATAGCAAGTAAAACGCCCTTAAGGCCAGAAAATGCTTGGCAGTTTCTAACTAATGTGGCTGGAGTAGCAGGAGCTTCATGCCACAGGAGAGGAGGGCCAAGGGTGATGAGATTCTGAGGGACTTGCCTGCTACCGTAAAGACTGAGAACTTTAGTAGCCAGTTTAAGGGTTAAACAGGAGTTTTTAAATCGTGGTTGGTGTTTTAAAATGATTACTCAATGCTGTGTGAAGACTGTACTATGGGAGAGGAAAAGGATGGATGCTGGTGAACTTTAGGAGGCTGGTATAGGAGTTCAGGTGAGAGTTTGTGACAACTTGGACTAGTGTGGTAGCAGTGGAAGTGGAAGCAGGGGAGGTCTTAGAAATAATTTGGAAGTAGGTAATTGGAATTCATTTTAGAGCTAAGGTTCAGATCTGCTTTAATTTAGGGTGAGTTGCTCCTATTGTACTTCTCCTATTGTGCTCCTAAGGTCAGCTTGGACCTTCAAAATGTCTCAAGACTCTTAAATAACTTTCCCAGTGCTCTGTTCTGCTCCTAATAAGTCGGCAGATATATGTCAGTGTATTAGTCAGCAAGGGCTGCCATAACAAAATACTATAGAACGGTGACTTAAACAATAGAAATTTATCTTCTCACAATTGTGGAGCCTGGAAGTCCGAGATCAAAGTGTCAGCAGGTTTGGTTTCTCCCCAGGCCTCCTTGGCTTGCAGATGACCTCCTTCTCACTGTGTCCTCATGTGGTCTTTCCTCTGTGCTCACATCCCTGGTAAAGTGTCTTCTTATAATGACACCAGTTCTATTGGATTAGGGTCCCACCCTTATGACCTACTGTAACCTTAGTTACCTCTCTAAGACCCTATTCCAAATGTAGTCTACATTGGAGGTTAGGACTTCAGTGTGTGGATTTGGAGGGGGGGGGGATGGTGGAACACAACTCAGTCCAAAACAGAGAAGGTCATTATTTAACTTAACCCTCTTTAGACCTTGCTTAAGCTGAGCCCCTTAACAGCAGGGAAATGATTCTTTTAAACCTTTCTCCTAAACAATGCATACGTAAAAGTCAAACAAAGAATTAAGTTGTCTTTGAATGCTGTTAATCACCCTTGTTTACAACAGTTACAAATATAAATTGAGGTTCTAATATTCTATTTTTTCTATCTTAATAGACCATTTTATATGTGACTAGAACTTGATCACTTTGGAGTGATCACCACAGGCAATTAGCATTATTCTTTTCCATTGTCAGGAATTACACTACTAATCTCAACCAGCCTCCAGGTGAATGAATCTAACTAGTGGTAAGGGGGAGGGAGGAAACAATTTTCTCTCTACCCTCCTAGACTCTTGGCTGATATCCCTTGAAATAAAGGACAGATTAACAAGAGAAAAAAAAAGTAATTATCTATGTACAGGAGCCTTACAAAGATATAAAATTCAAAAGATGGCTATACTATGGAGGTTTATGTACCATTTATTATTTTATATACCATTTATTTCCTGAGTTAAGGAAAGGTGTCTATGGCTTCAAAGAAGAGAAGGCAATTCATGGAAAAGTGAGAATAGGAGATGTTTAGTAAACAAGGCTTGCCCTGCCTTGCAGATAACTCTCTGAGATGAAAAAGTTCTCAGATAATAGCTCTCTTCCTGGTACAGGCCCACTTTCTAATGTAAATTTTTCATACCAAAAGGGAATTCCTACTCTGTTTTCAGAGCTTCTCATGTGTCTGGTTTTCCTTAAAATTATCAGTTCCAAATAATCCAAGCCAAAGAGCCATATTTTGGGGTGACACATTCTGCTAGCCACAAGAGAAGTAGTATAAAATCATAGAAATACAGTAATTCACCATTAATTCTAGAAAAATAATTCCACACACATTCCAATCAACAGTGGGTAGAAATGTTTTTCTGAATTGTTTATGTATTAGAATCAGTATAGTCACATGTATGTTTTAGATTTTATTTTTTTGACTCATTCTTTCTTTTATTGTATATAGGTACCGATTAGTGTCCTTACTGTTCAAGTCACTTGGCTAACTATTTCATATATTATATGAGTGTAGTAGAATTTTCTTTGTTTTACAGATGAGGAGACTAATAATAAGAGTCCAAGTAAGTTGTTCAGAATCACCCAGAGAGGAAGTGTCATAGCCAGATATCAAAGCACATTTGTGACTCCAAGCCACACTCTCTCACCTACTGTAGTGACTCTCAGCCAGCCTTAAAAACCATCCCTGTAACTGGCATTGGCATATGTATGGAGGATAAGCGTTAATAAGACTAATTCCTCCCCCAAAGAGTCTTACATTTTAAACACGGAGACAGACATGTAAATAAATATAGGATTAGGAATGCCATAGGATTAGGAATGTTAGAATTGTACGCAGAACAACACAAAGGGTCAGGTGAACCACTTTATGTCTTGGGGACAATCAAAGTTCCTAAACAGCAGTACCATTTGAGCTGAGTCTAGAAATCTGGTTATGTGTCCATTATTCAGATAATGGGAGTACAGCTAGGTGTAGCAGTGGAGGCAAGGATTCCATATGGAGGAAGTAAATTGAGGACAAATATAAAAGGGCATAGGATATTAATGAATCGCTGTTTTGGAAAATTATATCCACTCTATATTATCCTATTAACTATGGTAATGGAAATTGGGTGAATACAGAAAAAACATTGTTCAGACACAATTCAACACAACTGTGATACAAGGTAGATATTTAATTCAAATGTATTTCATTAAAATATTGAAATAGTCTGCTCTGAGCTGAGTAGGTCTTCTCCTCCTCCCCCTCCTCTTTCTCCTCTTCCCTTTTTCCGATGAAAACAATCTTTTTCATTGAATAAACTCTACTTTTTGTTTTCTAAATATCCCAGCAAGCAGTTGTTCGGAGCTGCCTTGTTTTTGTCAGCAAATTCTTCCCTCTCACTGGCATTCTCTCCTTCATCACTGCACAAATACTTCACCGGCAACACATTCAGGCCATCAACTTGGAAATTAAATTACCTGCCATTCTCAAGTCTTTTTCGCTACAACCCCAGACTGCCCCCTCAGTCCTCAGTAAGGCAAACCTGAGTGTAACAATGAACTGAGAGAATTTTGGACCACATTTGTCAGTTCAAGGTCACAAAAGCTTCAAAGCAAAATTCTGGGCTTTGTTCTTCATTGTCATTCTCCAGATTCTCTGTTTAAGAAAAATAAATAAAAACAAGTCTTGGGAGAAGGCAGAGCACAGAGACTTCTAGTACCGTCACTGCCCTAAGAAATAGATTTTTGCCCAGAGCTTCAGGCAAACTGCAAAACGCTGCTCCTGCACCAAAGAGCAGTCAACAGGCTAACAGACTGCTGTAAGCAAGCATATTCCCCTCTAACTGTCCAGGTGGAGGGGCTTTGCAGTAGGTACAATGTTTTGCAGTAGGTACAATGATTTGCAGTAGGTACAATGTAAAAATGGAATGGTTCCTATATAATTATAAGTAATAGACTCATTCTGATATGTAGATTTTTCTCTTATTCACAACAGTTTTAATTCTTTTTCTTTACAAATAAGCTGTCTTTGGCTTATTTTCATCTTTTTTTTTTTTCTGTACTGTGGTTAATCTATCCTTGGGAAATTGAAAGTTGACTGCAGTTCAGTATTCCTGGAACATGGTGCATAGTGGGCAGTCATAGATCTGGTGATGGAAAGTTAAGTAGGCATCAAATCATGGATGGCCTTTGTGCCATGCTAAGTGTTTTGGCAGGGGAAAGCAAGCCTTTGGAGAATTTTAAGTGGCATAGTGACATGCTTAGATTTGCATTTTGGAAAGATCACTCTCTTGTTTCCTCAGCAATGATAGTCAGGAGAGTGAGAAATAATGGGGTCCTGAGCTAAGCAGTTTTAGTGGGAATGGAGAGAAAATAAAACATTCCTGAGAATATAAAGTGAAGAATTAAGTGGGCTTGCTCAGATCAGAAAGGCACCTGGGAAATGCCATGGTGATGATAGGGGGAAAAAAAGATGACTATCTGGTTTTTACATCTGATGACTGCGTTGGGGACCATTTACTGTCAGAAGGTGTCTTAGTTCAGGCTGATATAACAAAAATACCATAGGTTGGGTGGCTTAAATAGCAAACATTTATTTCTCGCTGTTCTGGAGGCTGGGAAGTCCAAGATCAAGGAGGCAGCAGATTCAGTGTCTGATGAGAATATGCTTCCTGGTTGACAGACAGCTAGATGGTCTTACTGTCTCACAGCAGAAGGGATAAAGAGCTCTCAGGGGTGTGCCTTCTGTAAGGGCACTAATTCCATTCATGAGGGTTCCACCCTTACAACCTAATCACCCCCCATAGGCACCACACCTTGGGAGTAAGATTTCAACATATGAATTTAGCAGGGGACACAAAAATTCATAACAGAAGTCTATTGGGAAAGAAGCATACATGGGAAAAACAAAATGGATTTTATTTTGGTCATGTAAAGTTTGTAGTGACTTCATTATAGTCAGGGAGAAATTCCTATGATGTAGTAGGATACATGGACTGAAGATTAAGAGGATAGTTAGGCATATGAGAGAGATTTTGGAGCTATTAGGGTGAAACTTAGTTATTGAAGTCACAAGTGAGAATTCTCCCCTACCCAAATTCCTAGGCAGTAGATACAATCTCAACTCTTTGGGCTATTTCTTTTGATGTTTGTTGCTGTATTTATGAATTTTTTTAAAAAGTTATAGATTTTGTTTATTGACAGGTGTTTTAACACATCACATCTCATTTATGATGAGGCAATCACATGTGCTTATGTTCAAAGCCTAGCAAAGGCCTTGGAACTTAGTAGGTCACAGTAAGTTTATTTCCTTTCTTTATTTCTCTCCTCTGTCTGTCTGTCTCTTTCTCTTTTGAGTAAAGAGTTTGGAGACTGTATGGTAGAATCAATTTATATTTATGATATTTATATGAATTCTTTTTTATAGCTCATAAATTTCTTCTATATCCCTATTAGTAAATGTATTTGTTTGCTAGGGCTGCCATAACAAAGTCCCACAGACTGGGTGCCTTAACAGAAATTTTTCTCACTGTTCTGGAGTCTTGAAGTCTGAAATCAAGGTGTGGACATGGTTGATTTCTTCTGAGGCCTCTCTCCGTGGCCTGTAGATGGCTATCTTCTCCTTCCTGGGTCGTCCATCTGTGTGTGTCTGTGTCCTAATTTTCTTTCTATAAGGACATCAGTCATATTGGATTAGGACCCACACTAATAACCTAATTTTAACTTAATTACCTCTATGAAGACCTTATGTTCAAATACAGCCCCAGTCTGAGATACTGACAGAACTTTAACACATGAATTTTGGAGTGCACTGTTCAGCCTGTAATAGTGAAATAGAGAAATTCATAATTACTTACATACAACTTAAGCAAGCAATTTTTGAAATCTGGTAATTTCTGAAGATTCTAGTATATTTGTATGAATAACAGTGTGAGAAAAAAGTGAGAGAAACAAATGTGATTCTAAATAATAATTAATTACACAGTCAAAACTGAAGTTCTTTATGTTAGAGGAACCTTCAAAAAGGATATTTAAAAAGAGAAATTTTTAAAAGATAATATCAAGAGGAAATTGGAGAGATGGTTTTATTTAAATGTTTTCTAAGTGTTGAATTATTATGGGAGATATTTTTAGGGATATTATTTCCCCAGTCATTTCACAGTATTTAGGTAATTTCTATATCATGCTCAGTTCAAAAGAATGCAAAGCACTGTGAAGCATACGAAGAAGTACAAGACAGCATCCTTGTTTTCAGGAGTTTTCATCTCTGGATAAGGAGTCAAAATTAGTACAAGTGAAAAGAAAAGAAAAAGCAACAATTTAATATGAAGCCATATGATTCTGTCTGTAGAGGCTTTAGAATCAATGAGAAGGAAGAGTCAATGTGGGATGTGCTAGTTTGAAGTATTTCACTGAGGGTGGGGTTAGACTTGTGCAATGAAGGGTGAGTAGAATGAAGTTATATGCAGACAAAGGTAGGGAAACTAAAAAATGAAACTGTGCCTGTTTTCTTTATAGGACTAATGGCACTCTTCGGTTATTTCTTATCTTACTTTTTTTTAATTGTGGTAAGAACACTTGCCAAGAGATCTATCCTCTTAACAGATTTTTAAGTGCACTATACAGTGTCATTAGTGGTAGGCACAATGTTGTATAGCAGATCTCTAGAACTTATTCATTTTCTATAACTGAAACTTTATACCTGCTGGACAGCAACTCCCCCATTTTGCCCCCTCCCTCAGGCCCTGGCAACCACTATTCTACTCTCTGTTACTATGAGTTGGACTATTTTAGATACTTCATGTGAGTGGAATCATACAATAGTTATCCTTCTACGACTGGCTAATCTTACATCATTTCCTCAAGGTTAATCCATGTTGTTGCATATGGCAAAATTCCCTTTTTATAGAAGACTTTATTTGGTTAGAGCAGTTTTAGGTTCACAGCAAAATTGACACAAAAAATACAGAGATTTCCTACATTCCCCTATCCCTACACATGTGTAGCCTTGCCTGTTATCAGCATCCCCCACCAGAATATTTTCCTCTTTTTTAAGGCTGAATGATATTCCATTGTATATACATACCACATTTTATTGATCCATTCATCTTTTGATGGACATTTAGATTGTTTCCATACCTTTGCTATTATGAATAATGCTGCAGTGAACATTGGAGTGTTAATATCTCTTCAAGATTTTGAATTCAATTATTTTGTATATATACCCAGAACTGGAATTGCTAGGTCATACTGTAGTCTATTTTTAATTTTTTGAGTAATCTCCATACCCTTTTCAAAAATGGCTGTGCCATTTTACATTCCTAGCAACAGTGTACAAGAGTTTCAATTTCTCCATATCCTTGCATCCTTGCCAGCATTGTTATGTTTTTCGTTTTTTTTTTTTTATGATAGCCAGGTGTGAAGTGATATCTCATTGTGGTTTTGATTTGCATTTCTCTGATGATTAATGATGTTGAGCTTCTTTTTATATACCTATTTCATATACCTGTTGGCTGTTTGCATGTCTTCTTTGGAGAAATGATTATTTAAGTCCTTTGCCCATTTTCAATCAAGTTATTTATTTATTTGCTGTTGATTTATAGGAATTTTAATGATGTCTTTTCTATTTGTTTATTTCTTGTCTGTCTCCCTCACTAGAGCATAGGCTCTATAAAGAAAACTTATTCTTTCAACAATACCACACTGTCTCAATTACTGTAGCTTTATAATAAGTCTCAAAGTTTGGTATTGTCAGTCTTCTAACTTTGTTCTCCATCATTTTTTTTTTTTTGAGAAAATATCTGCCAAATACCTAAGTCTGAATAGCCATAGATTGTAAGACATTCTTTCAAGGATAAAATGATATTCTGTGAAAAAAGTAGCACATTCTTCCTGCAGTTCAAGCCATCTCATAAGTACATTTGTTCCACACAGTCATACTTCACTATGCACCAGAAGTGCTTTCTGAACACTCTTGATTTTGTCACTCAGAATATTAAAAAGGCCTGGACTGAAGAGTTAAGATTTCACAAAATTGATACTTTTCACTGGTCAATTAAGGACATTTTTAAGTAAAACTGGATTTTTTCTTCTTTTTTTTTTTTCTGTGACTGCATGGAGGTAAAGAATCCAATGATTCCAAGGACAGCTTTTGGACTTTTTAGACTGACATTTTATTCTTTGCTTTTCTATCGTATTTTCTGTTTGTCTTTTTCTTCTTTATTATGGAAGATTTCCTCAACCACATTTTCTAGCCATTCTATTAAAAATATTTTTATTTAGAAATACTTTTTAATCTCTGAGTCCTGTTTTATTCTCTAAATACTACTTTTTAAAATGATCTTTAACTTTTCTAGAATGAGATATGTACTTGAATATATGATGATTTAAAAGATATTTTCTGAATTATTCATTTTGCATCTCTATGTTTTATCTTAGTGTTTACTTTCCACTCTGCTAATTTTCCTAATTGAACTTAATATCCTGGTTTCCCATGACATTTAAGAAAGGACTGGGTGATCTATTCTGGTTTCCTCTATCTTTATGAAAATAAAACTCTTTTCACTTGGTATCTTCCTTGCAGGGGGATCTCTTCCTGGGAGCTCTGCATAGCTTTGAACACATACTGCATTACATTTAGAGATTTAACACGTGAAGCTTTCTGCTGAAGGCACAGATAGGTGCATGGCATGAAGATGTCTTGTAGGACGGAGTTTGCAGGTTTTGCTTTAGAAGGTCAGGATTTGGGTTCCCCAAAGGTCAGAATGAAAAGAACCTTATTGCAGGGCACCAGCCTTAATATCCCCGATTTTTCACTATCTTAAAAAAGAGCTTTGCTTATGTATTTATTTGAGACTTTCTATCAGCCATTAGCCATCTGTAAACTTAGGGCAAAGGGTGGGGGACATTGTGATGGTAGGTAGTATAACATATAAAAATATCTTGACTTAATCACCCTATTTTTAACCTTTGTTTGCACTTCACTCTGTTATTTCCAAGCTAAAAGCAAGGTCATCTAGAGTTCTGTGGAAGGGGATGTCTTCCATTCCTCCGTAGCCTTTTTAAAATCACATTCTAGGCTACAACTTTATCTGCCTATTTCCCCATTTTCCTGTTTCCATACACTGACCATCTTGTACACTTTGTTTATATGCCTGTCATTCTCTTGTTTATTATGTGGATTCACTATGGGTTTATTCTGTTTTATGTTTTCATATTTCTGTTGCAGTGGGTTAGTAGAAGAAACAGAAGTGGAAACACATGTGCTCAATCCACTATACTGTGCTATACACCTTTCAAAAGAGTCTCTTACAAAGTCTCTGCCCTTTTCACAGAGAACTTCTCTGTTCCTAAAAATAAATTTGTGAGTGTAAATAAAAACATAAATGAATTAGCTACTCAACTTCACCATCATAATCTAAGTTCCATATCTATATGTCAAGAGAAAGAAGACTAAACTCTATCCATCTATGGAAGGAGACAGTGTAGCAATGAGATTTATGCCATGGACTCTAAAATCAGTGCTTGGTTTGTAACCTGGAGCCACTATTCATTCTGTGATCCAGGAAAAACCACTTAACCTCTCTTTGCTTCAGTGTTCTTAACTGTAAGATGGTTTAATAATAGTAGTACGTACCTTATAGAATTGTGAAGATTAACTGAATTAATCTATAGTGTTTAGAACTGTGCATTGCACAAAAGCAGATTTAGAAAGGGATGGTTATTATTAATGTGTATCTTCTAGGTTGAAATTGATGTGGTCTCAGTTGTCATTAAGTTAGATGCTTGTTGAAAAGTCTAAATTGTTCAAAACCTTTAAAATTATGATTTTTATTTAAACTTATTTCATTATGTTAAATTTTTTAATGCACTCAGCATGGACACTTTGAAAGAACACTAGTTTTAGAGACAGGCCATATATGTATATATGATTAAAATAATCTCTTTGAATCTCAGAATCTTCATCTATGAAATGAAAAATGATAGCAGTATCCTTATAGCTTTGCTATGACAGTTTGACGTAATATAATAATGTGAAATTTTACTAGAATTCTGGCTACTGGACTATTTTCTATCTTTGGCACATTTCAGAGTCTCTGCTACCAAATGAACACTCAATACAAGTTAATAGTGCACATTTATAAAATTTCGGAGAAAGAAGCATAAACTATAAAAAATATGTTACTATAAATGTGAAGAATCCAGTAGTGGAGAGTGCAAATGATTAAAAGCTTACACACTTGAAACACAACTTAGAGAACAGTCCTTTTTATACTTGTTCAGATATCTTGTTGGATTTTGCTGTTCATTTAGAGATATAGCACAATACTACTATGATCATGGTTCAGATTGAAAATAATAAATTCTGTATCCCATATTAATTTGAAATATACTTTTATTTATATCATGTGGTTATTAAGAAAAAGAAAAGTTAAGACAAGTATCTCTAATTGGAGAGAGAGGAGGAAAATTTAAACAATAGAATGTACTATGGGTTATATTTTTAAAAGTAAAAATGGAGAGGGCAGACAGCAGAAGCAAGAAGAACTACAATCCTGCAGCCTATGGAACAAAAACCACATTCACAGAAAGATAGACAAGATGAAAAGGCAGAGGGCTATGTACTAGGTGAAGGAACAGGACAAAACCCCAGAAGAACAACTAAATGAAGTGGAGATAGGTCACCTTCCAGAAAAAGAATTCAGAATAATGATAGTGAAGATGATCCAGGACCTCGGAAAAAGAATGGAGGCAAAATCGAGAAGATGCAAGAAACGTTTAACAAAGACCTAGAAGAATTAAAGAACAAACAAAGAGAGATGAATAATACAATAACTGAAATGAAAACTACACTAGAATGAATCAATAGCAGAATAACTGAGGCAGAAGAATGGATAAGTGACCTGGAAGACAGAATGATGGAATTCACTGCTGCAAAACACAATAAAGAAAAACGAATGAAAAGAAATGAAGACAGCCTAAGAGGATGTCATTCAGATTCGATGGAGAAATCAAGAGCTTTACAGAGAAGCAAAAGATAAGAATTCAGCACCACCAAACCAGCTCTACAACAAATGCTAAAGGAACTTCCCTAAGTGGGAAACACAAGAGAAGAAAAGGAGCTACAAAAACAAACCCAAAACAATTTAGAAAATGGTCATAGGAACATACACATGGATAATTACCTTAAAAGTGAATGGATTAAATGCTCCAACCAAAAGACACAGGCTTGCTGAATGGATACAAAAACAAGACCCATCTATATGCTGTCTATGTGAGACCCACTTCAGACCTAGGGACACATACACACTGAAAGTGAGGGGATGGAAAAAGATAGTTCATGCAAATGGAAATGAAACGAAAGCTGGAGTAGCAATACTTGTATCTGATAAAATAGACTTTAAAATAAAGAATGTTACAAGAGATAAGGAAGGACACTACATAATGATCAAGGGATCAATCCAAGAAGAAGATATAACAATTATAAATATATATGCACCCAACATAGGAGCACCTCAATACATAAGGCAAGTACTAACAGCTATAAAAGAGGAAATCGACAGTAACACGATAATAGTGAGGGACTTTAACAGCTCACTTACACCAATGGACAGATCATCCAAAATGAAAATAACAAAGGAAACAGAAGCTTTAAATGACACAATAGACCAGATAGATTTAATTCATATTTATAGGACATTCCATCCAAAACAACAGATTACACTTTCTTCTCAAGTGCACACGCAACATTATCCAGGATAGATCACATCTTGGGTCACAACTCAAGCCTCAGAAAATTTAAGAAAATTGAAATCATATCAAGCATCTTTTCTGAGCACAATGCTATGAGACTAGAAATAAATTACAGGGAAAAGAAAGGTAAAAATCACAAACACATGGAGGCTAAACAATACGTTACTAAATAACCAAGAGATCACTGAAGAAATCAAAGAGGAAATCCAAAAATACATAGAGACAAATGACAACAGAAACACGATGATCCAAAACCTATGGGATGCAGCAAAAGCAGTTCCAAGAGGGAAGTTTATAGCTATACAAGCCTGCCTCAAGAAACAAGAAAAATGTCAAATAAACAATCTAATCTTACACCTAAAGGAACTAGAGAAAGAAGAACAAACAAAACCCAAGGTTAGCAGAAGGAAAGAAATCATAGAGATCAGAGCAGAAATAAATGAAATAGGAACAAAGAAAACAATAGCAAGATCAATAAAACTAAAAGCTGGTTCTTTGAGAAGATAAACAAAATTGATAAACCATTAACCAGACTCATCAAGAAAAGAGGGAAAGGACTCAAATCAATACAATTAGAAATGAAAAGGGAGAACTTACAGTGGACACCGCAGAAATACAAAGCATCCTAAGAGACTACTACAAGCAACTCTATGCCAATAAAATGGACAACCTGGAAGAAATGGACAAATTCTTCAAAAGGTATAACCTTCCAAGACTGAACCAGAAAGAAATAGAAAATATAGACAGACCAATCACAAGTAATGAAATTGAAACTGTGTTTAAAAATCTTCCAACAAGGGCTTCCTTGGTGGTGCAGTGGTTGAGAGTCCGCCTGCCGATGCAGGGGATACGGGTTCGTGCCCCAGTCCGGGAAGATCCCACATGCCATGGAGCGGCTAGGCCTGTGAGCCATGGTTGCTGAGCCTGCGCGTCCAGAGCCTGTGCTCCGCAACGGGAGAGACCAAAACAGTGAGAGGCCCGCATACCGCAAAAAAAAAAAAAAAAAATCTTCCAACAAACAAAAGTCCAGGACCAGATGGCTTCACGGGTGAATTCTATCAAACATTTAGAAAAGAGCTAACAACCCATCCTTCTCAAACTCTTCCAAAAAATTGCAGAGGAAGGAACACTCCCAAACTCATGCTATGAGGCCACCATCAACCTGATACCAAAAGCAGACAAAGATACTACAAAAAAAGAAAATTACAGACCAATATCATTGATGAATATAGATGCAAAATGCTCAACAAAATACTAGCAAACAGAATTCAACAACACATTAAAACCATCAGACACCATGATCGAGTGGGATTTATCCCAGGGATGCACGGATTCGTCAATATATGCAAATCAATCAATGTGATACACCATATTAACAAATTGAAGAATAAAAACCATATGATCATCTCAATAAATGCAGAAAAAGCTTTTGACAAAATTCAACACCTATTTATGATAAAAACTCTGCAGAAAGTGGGCATAGAGGGAACCTACCTCAACATAATAAAGGCCATATACGACAAACCCACAGCAAACATCATTCTCAATGGTGAAAAACTGAAAGCAGTTCCTCTAAGACCAGGAACAAGACAAGGATGTCCACTCTCACCACTATTATTCAACACAGTTTTGGAAGTCCTGGCCACGGCAATCAGAGAAGAAAAAGAAATAAAAGGCATCCAAATTGGAAAAGAAGAAGTAAAACTGTCACTTTGCAGATGACATGATACTATACATAGAGCATCCTAAAAATGCTACCAGAAAACTACTAGAGCTAATCAATGAATTTGGTAAGGTTGCGTGATACAAAATTAATGCACAGAAATCTCTTGCACACCTATACACTAATGAGGAAAAATTTGAAAGAGAAATTAAGGAAACACTCCCATTTACCACTGCAATGAAAAGAATAAAATACGTAGGAATAGACCTACCTAGGGAGACAAAAGAACTGTATGCAGAAAACTATAAGACACTGATGAAAGAAATTAAAGGTGATACAAATAGATGGAGAGATATACCATGTTCTTGGATTGGAAGAATCAATTTTGTGAAAATGACTATACTACCCAAAGAAATCTACAGATTCAATGCAATCTCTATCAAATTACCAGTGGCATTTTTTACAGAACTAGAACAAAAAATCTTAAAGTTTGTATGGAGACAGAAAAGACCCTGAATAGCCAAAGCAGTCTTGAGGGAAAAAAATGGAGCTGGAGGAATCTGACTTCAGACTATACTACAAAGCAAAGTAATCAAGACAATATAGTACTGGCACAAAAACAGAAACATAGAGCAATGGAACAAGATAGAAAGCTCAGAGATAAACCCATGCACCTATGGTCAACTACTCTATGACAAAGGAGGCAAGGATATACAATGGAGAAAAGACAGTGTCTTCAATTAGTGGTGCTGGGAAAACTGGACAGCTACATTTAAAAGAATGAAATTAGAACACTCCCTAACACCATACACAAAAATAAACTCAAAATGGATTAGAGACCTAAATATAAGACTGGACACTGTAAAACTCTTAGAGGAAAACATAGGAAGAACACTCTGACATAAATCGCAGCAAGATCTTTTTTGATTCACCTCCTAGAGTAATGGAAATAAAAACAAGAATAAACAAATGGGACCTAATGAAACTTAAAAGCTTTTGCACAGCAAAGGAAACCATAAACAAGACCAAAAGACAGCCCTCAGAATGGGAGAAAATATTTGCAAATGAAGCAACTGACAAAGGATTAATCTCCAAAATTTACAAGCAGCTCATGCAGCTCAATATTAAATAAACAAACAACCCAATCCAAAAATGGGAAGAAGCCCTAAATAGATATTTCTCCAAAGAAGACATAAAGATGGCCAAGAAACACATGTAAAGCTGCTCCAAGTCACTAACTAATTTGCATTAGAGAAATGCAAATCAAAACTACAATGAGGTATTACCTCACTCCAGTTAGAATGGGCATCATCAGAAAATCTGCAAAGAACAAATGCTGGAGAGGGTGTGGAGAAAGGGGAACCCTCTTGCACTGTTGGTGGGAATGTAAATTGATGCAGCCACTATGGAGAACAGTATGGAGGTTCCTCAAAAAACTAAAAATAGAATTACCATATGTACAGCAATCCCACTACTGGGCATATACCCAGAGAAAACCATAATTCAAAAAGACACATGCACCCCAATGTTCATTGCAGCACTATTTACAATAGCCAGGTCATGGAAGCAACCTAAATGCCCATCGACAGATGAATGGATAAAGAAGATGTGGTACATATGTATAATGGAATATTACTCAGCCATAAAAAGGAATGAAATTGGGTCATTTGTTGAGATGTGGATGGATGTAGAGACCGTCATACAGAGTGAAGTAAGTCAGAAAGAGGAAAACAAATATCGCATATTAATTCATGTATGTGGAACCTAGACAAATGGTACAGATGAACTGGTTTGCAGGACAGAAGTTGAGACAGATGTAGAGAACAAACTTATGGACACCGAGGGGAAAGCCACGGTGGGGGGTGGGGGTAGTGTGATGAATTGGGTGATTGGGATTGACCTTATACACTGATGTGTATAAAATTGATGACTAATAAGAACCTGCTGTATAAAAAAATTAAATTAAATTAAAAATATTTTTAAAAAACATTAAAAAAAGAAGTAAAAATGATTTTGCTGTTTCTCATAGAAACAGGGTTTGGGAATTTAACAAAAGAAATCAGAAAGCACTAGAGTTTAATAGTTCTTTATTATTATTTAATAAGATGATTATCTTTTTCATAAAAAAACTTTTCATTTTTATAGATAAGAAACTGTGGTGGGCAGACCAAAACTTAGCTCAGCTGGGAACCTGCAGCAAAAGAGATGGAAGAAACCCCACTGTTCTAAGAAATAAGACTTCTGGGGTCGTTCATATGAAAGTGTATGATAAAGAAGCACAGCAAGGTAAGTCACACGGTAATGCATTTGTGCCGCCTTTTGAATATATAATGTTCTCTTTTTTCATATTATTTTCTCAAGTCAAAAATTGAAGTTCCCTATTTTTCTTCTAGTAAAAAAAAGGGGGGTGCAAATGCTGCTTAATACTGTAGAAGGAATGCCTTTAGCATAAGGTATATAATGAGCTTTCAAAACATTAGCAAAGCTGCCCAAGGAATCTTAATTTGTCATGTCTTCAAAGAGGTCTTATTTTGTTCTTGATTTAAAAATATAAGAATAAGGAAAAAATCCCAGTAAAATATATTCAATGTATAATTATGCCAGAAACAGAATGAACTAGGGGACTTCAAATGGACTATGTTGATGCAAGAATTTCATAACCAAAAGCACTTCATTGTTTGGCTCTAAGCATTTTGCGTTTTTGTTTTTGCTTGTCCAAATGGTGTGCAGTGAAATGGAGTGAGAGAACTAACAGATGGTTTACGTACGTGGACTTGTCACATTGCCCAAATGGCAATTAGATTAGAGATGCCAGCCAGTACAGCCCTACACCTGCTAGTCTTTTCTTCGCTTTTGGTTCATGATCCATGACATTAGCAGAACTCCCTTCCTAGAAAAAATATTCTTCTATATTCTACTATCTTAAATCTCTGCCGTGAAATCCTTTTCTTCATATATTTTTCTGCTTAGGAAAAAAATATCAAGAAAACTTAAAAGGATTTTTATCTAAAGGATTTGGGCATGTAGATCAAAGCAGATAAGAGTAGAGATAAGAATAGTGAACCAAAGGGATCACTAATTCTGAAGACAGGTGACAGCAATCAAGCAGGCAGAATTTATTGGAGATACCAATTGAGAGCCATTCCTGCACAGCCGGAGACAAAGTGAAGACCAGATTCGTGGTTACCTTTTCTGAAAAAAGCATGGGTCAAATTTCAGTCTGGAATCCTTTCTTGCCAGGAGCAGCAGGAAATATTTCTTTTTCAGGAAAAAAAATATTTTTAAGAGAAAAGAATTGCTTTGTAAAACCATCTGAACTGATTACTGGGATCCATTCATGGTTGAGAAGACATTGACACCCAAACTCTTAGGCACAAAATCTGTACTTATTCTCTGATATATATACATATATATATATATACCCATATATATATATATATATATATATATATATATATATGGTCATTGTCTATAATAATGAACAGGAGTGTTTTCACTAGGAATTACTTAATAGAAAATTTTCTGTATCAAAATAAATAATTTTACTGGCATTCAAGTCATGGAAAATAGATTATTTAACTGGGAGTAAAATACTGGCACTCAATAAATAAAATATGGCACTTTTGTGGATTTCAATACAATCTGTTAAGTGTAAAAACTTACAGTACTATAATAAACTTTAGTTCATAGTCTATACTGAATGAGATTATATCTGAAAATGCACATTATAAAATACAAGTTAGAGAGAGATTATATTTCCAAACATTTTTTTAAAATCTATATTTGTTCCTTCAAAATGTGAACAAACACATACTTTGAAATTGTAAATTAATATAATACATTGAATTTTTGTACGTACAGTTCCAATAGTTTCTTGGAAGAAAAATTAATTGTATTATGCTTATCTCACATTGTTCATTTTAACAAGATCCCCCTCATCTTTTTTTTTTTTTTCGTAGCGTAGGGCACTATCCATGATTCTTTTTTTTTTTTTTAACATCTTTATTGGGGTATAATTGCTTTACAATGGTGTGTTAGTTTCTGCTTTATAACAAAGTGAATCAGTTATACATATACATATGTTCCCATATCTCTTCCCTCTTGCGTCTCCCTCCCTCCCACCCTCCCTATTCCAACCCTCCAGGCAGTCACAAAGTACCGAGCTGATCTCCCTGTGCTATGCGGCTGCTTCCCACTAGCTATCTACCTTACGGTTGGTAGTGTATGTATGTCCATGCCTCTCTCTCTCTTTGTCAGAGCTCACCCTTCCCCCTCCCCATATCCTCAAGTCCGTTCTCTAGTAGGTCTGTGTCTTTATTCCTGTCTTATCCCTAGGTTCTTCATGACATTTTTTTCTCTTAAATTCCATATATATGTGTTAGCATACGATATTTGTCTTTCTCTTTCTGACTTACTTCACTCTGTATGACAGACTCTAGGTCTATCCACCTCATTACAAATAGCTCAATTTCATTTCTTTTTATGGCTGAGTAATATTCCATTGTATATATGTGCCACATTTTCTTTATCCATTCATCCAATGATGGGCACTTAGGTTGTTTCCATCTCTGGGCTATTGTAAATAGAGCTGCAATGAACATTTTGGTACATGACTCTTTTTGAATTATGGTTTTCTCAGGGTATATGCCCAGTAGTGGGATTGCTGGGTCATATGGTAGTTCAATTTGTAGTTTTTTAAGGAACCTCCATACTGTTCTCCATAGTGGCTGTACCAATTCACATTCCCACCAGCAGTGCAAGAATGTTCCCTTTTCTCCACACCCTCTCCAGCATTTATTGTTTCTAGATTTTTTGATGATGACCATTCTGACTGGTGTGAGATGATATCTCATTGTAGTTTTGATGTACATTTCTCTAATGATTAATGACGTTGAGCATTCTTTCATGTGTTTGTTGACAGTCTGTATATTTCCTTTGGGGAAATGTCTATTTAGGTCTTCTGCCCATTTTTGGATTGGGTTGTTTGCTTTTTTGTTATTGAGCTGCATGAGCTGCTTGTAAATTTTGGAGATTAATCCTTTGTCAGTTGCTTCATTTGCAAATATTTTCTTCCATTCTGAGGGCTGTCTTTTGGTCTTGTTTATGGTTTCCTTTGCTGTGCAAAAGCTTTGAAGTTCCATAAGATCCCATTTGTTTATTTTTGTTTTTATTTCCATTTCTCTAGGAGGTGGGTCAAAAGATCTTGCTGTGATTTATGTCACAGAGTGTTCTGCCTATGTTTTCCTCTAAGAGTTTGATAGTTTCTGGCCTTACATTTAGGTCTTTAATCCATTTTGAGCTTATTTTTGTGTATGGTGTTAGGGAGTGATCTAATCTCATACTTTTACATGTACCTGTCCAGTTTTCCCAGCAGCACTTATTGAAGAGGCTGTCCTTTCTCCACTGTACATCCCTGCCTCCTTTATCAAAGATAAGGTGACCATATGTGCGTGGGTTTATCTCTGGGCTTTCTATCCTGTTCTATTAATTTATATTTCTGTTTTTGTGCCAGTACCATACTGTCTTGACTACTGTAGCTTTGTAGTATACTCTGAAGTCCGGGAGCCTGATTCCTCCAGCTCCGTTTTTCGTTCTCAAGATTGCTTTGTCTATTCGGGGTCTTTTATGTTTCCATATAGATTGTGAAATTTTTTGTTCTAGTTCTGTAAAAAATGCCAGTGGTAGTTTGATAGGGATTGCATTGAATCTGTAGATTGCTTTGGGTAGTAGAGTCATTTTCACAATGTTGATTCTTCTAATCCAAGAACATGGTATATCTCTCCATCTATTTGTATCATCTTTAATTTCTTTCATCAGTGTCTTATAATTTTCTGCATACAGGTTTTTTTGTTCTTTTAGGTAGGTTTATACCTAGATATTTTATTCTTTTTGTTGCAATGATAAATGGGAGTGTTTTCTTGATTTCACTTTCAGATTTTTCATCATTAGTGTATAGGAATGTAAGAGATTTCTGTGCATTAATTTTGTATCCTGCAACTTTACGAAATTCATTGATTAGCTCTAGTAGTTTTCTGGTAGCATCTTTAGGATTCTCTATGTATAGTATCATGTCATCTGCAAACAGTGACAGCTTTACTTCTTCTTTTCCGATTTGGATTCCCTTTATTTCCTTTTCTTCTCTGATTGCTGTGGCTAAACCTTCCAAAACTATGTTGAATAAGAGAGGTGAGAGTGGGCAACCTTGTCTTGTTCCTGATCTTAGTGGAAATGCTTTCAGTTTTTCACCATTGAGGATGATGTTTGCTGTGGGCTTGTCATATATGGCCTTTATTATGTTGAGGAAAGTTCCCTCTCTGCCTACTTTCTGCAGGGTTTTTATCATAAATGGGTGTTGAATTTTGTCAAAAGCTTTCTCTGCATCTATTGAGATGATCATATGGTTTTTCTCCTTCAATTTGTTAATATGGTTTATCACATTGATTGATTTGCGTATATTGAAGAACCCTTGCATTCCTGGAATAAACCCCACTTGATCATGGTGTATGATCCTTTTAATGGGCTGTTGGATTCTGTTTGCTAGTATTTTGTTGAGGATTTTTGCATCTATGTTCATCAGTGATATTGGCCTGTAGTTTTCTTTCTTTGTGACATCCTTGTCTGGTTTTGGTATCAAGGTGATGGTGGCCTCGTAGAATGAATTTGGGAGTGTTCCTCCCTCTGCTATATTTTGGAATGGTTTTAGAAAGACAGATGTTAGCTCTTCTCTAAATGTTTGATAGAATTCGCCTGTAAAGCCATCTGGTCCTGGGCTTTTGTTTGTTGGAAGATTTATAATCACCGTTTCAATTTCAGTGCTTGTGATTGGTCTGTTTATATTTTCTATTTCTTTCTGATTCAGTCTTTGCAGGTTGTGCATTTCTAAGAATTTGTCCATTTCTTCCAGGTTGTCCATTTTATTGGCATAGTGTTGCTTGTAGTAATCTCTCATGATCTTTTGTATTTCTGCAGTGTCAGTTGTTACTTCTCCTTTTTCATTTCTAATTCTATTGATTTGAGTCTTCTCCCTTTTTTTCTTGATGAGTCTGGCTAATGGTTAAGCTATTTTGTTTATCTTCTCAAAGAACCAGCTTTTAGTTTTATTGATCTTTGCTATCATTTCCTTCATTTCTTTTTCATTTATTTCTGATCTGATTTTTAGGATTTCTTTCCTTCTGCTAGCTTTGGGTTTTTTTGTTCTTCTTTCTCTAATTGCTTTAGGTGCAAGTTTAGGTTGTTTATTTGAGATGTTTCCTGTTTCTTAGGGTGGGCTTGTATTGCTATAAACTTCCCTCTTAGAACTGTTTTTGCTGCATCCCATAGGTTTTGGATCATCGTGGCTCCATTGTCATTTGTTTCTAGGTATTTTTTGATTTCCTCTTTGATTTCTTCAGTGATCACTTCGTTATTAACTAGTATACTGTTTAGCCTCCATGTGTTTGTATTTTTTACAGATCTTTTCCTATAATTGATATCTAGTCTCATAGTGTTTTGGTCAGAAAAGATACTTGATACAATTTCAATTTTCTTAAATTTACCAAGGCTTGGTTTGTGACCCAAGATATGATCTATCCTGGAGAATGTTCCATGAGCACTTGAGAAAAATGTGTATTCTGTTGTTTTTGGATGAAGTGTCCTATAAATATCAATTAAGTCCATCTTGTTTAATGTATCACTTAAAGCTTGTGTTTCCTTATTTATTTTCGTTTTGGATGATCTGTCCATTGGTGAAAGTGGGGTGTTTAACTCCCCTATTATGAATGTGTTACTGTCGATTTCCCGTTTTATGGCTGTTAGTATTTACTTTATGTAATGAGGTGCTCCTATGTTGGGTGCATAAATATTTACAATTGTTATATCTTCTTCTTGGATCGATCCCTTGATCATTATGTAGTGTCCTTCTTTATCTCTTCTAATGGTCTTTATTTTAATGTCTATTTGGTCTGATATGAGAATTGCTACTCGAGCTTTCTTTTGATTTCCATTGGCATGGAATATATTTTTCCATCCCCTTACTTTCAGTCTGTATGTGTCTCTAGGTCTGAAGTGGGTCTCTTGTAGACAGCATATATATGGGTCATGTTTTTGTATCCATTCAGCCAATCTGTGTCTTTTGTTGGGAGCATTTAGTCCATTTACATTTAAGGTAATTATTGATATGCATGTTCCTATTCCCATTTTCTAAATTGTTTTGGGTTCGTTATTGTAGGTCTTTTCCTTCTCTTGTGTTTCTTGCCTAGAGAAGATCCTTTAGCATTTGTTGTAAAGCTGGTTTGGTGGTGCTGAACTCGCTCAGCTTTTGTTTTTCTTTAAAGGTTTTAATTTCTCCATCAAATCTGAATGAGATCCTTGCTGGGTAGAGTAATCTTGGCTGCAGGTTTTTCTCCTTCATCACTTTAAATATGCCCTGCCACTCCCTTCTGGCTTGCAGAGTTTCTGCTGAAAGGTCAGCTGTTAACCTTATGGGGATTCCCTTGTGTGTTATTTGTTGTTTTTCCCTTGCTGCTTTTAATATGCTTGCTTTGTATTTAATTTTTGACAGTTTGATTAATATGTGTCTTGGCGTATTTCTCCTTGGATGTATCCTATATGGGACTCTCTGTGCTTCCTGGACTTGATTAACTATTTCCTTTCCCTTATTAGGGAAGTTGTCAACTATAATCTCTTCAAATATTTTCTCAGTCCCTTTCTTTTTCTCTTCTTCTTCTGAAACCTCTATAATTCGAATGTTGTTGTGTTTAATGTTGTCCCAGAGGTCTCTGACACTGTTCTCAGTTCTTTTCATTCTTTTTTCTTTATTCTGCTCTGCAGTAGTTGTTTCCACTATTTTATCTTCCAGGTCACTTATCCGTTCTTCTGCCTCAGTTATTCTGCTATTGATCCCATCTACAGTATTTTTCATTTCATTTATTGTGTTGTTCATCGTTGTTTCATCTTTAGTTCTTCTAGGTCCTTGTTAAATGTTTCTTGCATTTTCTGTATTATATTTCCAAGATTTTGGATCATCTTTACTATCATTATTCTGAATTCTTTTTCAGGTAGACTGCCTATTTCCTCTTCATTTGTTAGGTCTGGTGGGTTTTTATCTTGCTTCTTCACCTGCTGTGTGTTTTTCTTTCTTCTCATTTTTCTTATCTTACTGTGGGGTCTCTTTTTTGCAGGCTGCAGGTTCGTAGTTCCCGTTGTTTTTGGTGTCTGTCCCCAGTGGCTAAGGTTGGTTCAGTGGGTTTTGTAGGCTTCCTGGTGGAGGGGACTAGTGCCTGTGTTCTGGTGGATGAGGCTGGATCTTGTCTCTCTGGTGGGCAGGTCCATGTCTGGTGGTGTGTTTTGGGGTTTCTATGGACTTATTTTGATTTTAGGCAGCCTCTCTGCTAATGGGTGGGGTTGTGTTCCTGTTTTGCTAGTTGTTTGGCATAGGGTGTCCAGCACTGTAATTTGCTGGTCGTTGAGTGAAGCTGGGTGCTGGTGTTGAGATGGAGATCTCTGGGAGATTTTCGCCATTTGATATTATGTGGAGCTGGGAGGTCTCTTGTGGACCAGTGTCCTGAAGTTGGCTCTGCCACCTCAGAGGCACAGGACTGACTCCTGGCTGCAGCACCAAGAGCCTTTCATCCACACGGCTCAGAATAAAAGGGAGAAAAAGTAGAGAGAAAGAATTAGTAGAAATAGGAAGAAAGAAGGAAAGAAAGAAAGGAGGGAAGGAAGGAAGAAAGAAAGAAAGAAAGGAGGGAGGGAGTGATGGTGGAAGGAAGGAAGGAAGGAGGATAGGAAGGAAAAAAGAAGATAAAGTAAAAAATAATAAAGTTATTAAGTTAAAAATAATTATTAAAAAAATTTTTTTTAAAAAAAAAGGACGGATAGAACCTTAGGACAAATGGTGGAAGCAAAACTATACAGACAAAATCTCATACAGAAGCATACACATACACACTCACAAAAAGAGGAAAAGGGGAAAAAATCATAAATCTTGTGCTCAAAGTCCAGCTCCTCAATTTGGGATGATTCGTTGTCTATTCATGTATTCCACAGATGCAGGATACATGAAGTTGATTGTGGAGCTTTAATCCGCTGCTTCTGAGGCTGCTGGGAGAGATTTCCCTTTCTCTT
Organism: Lagenorhynchus albirostris; assembly: GCF_949774975.1. NCBI lineage: Eukaryota > Metazoa > Chordata > Mammalia > Artiodactyla > Delphinidae > Lagenorhynchus > Lagenorhynchus albirostris. Next base: position 88,773,057 of record NC_083100.1, read on the forward strand.
CTTTGTTCTCACAGCTCCCAGGGGCTCAGCTTTGGATTTGGCCCCGCCTGTGCGTGTAGGTCACCGGAGGGCGTTTGTTCTTCGCTCAGACAGGGCGGGGTTAAAGGAGCCGCTGATTCAGGGGCTCTGGCTCACTCAGGCCGGGGGAGGGAGGGGCACGGAGTGCGGGGCGGGCCTGCGGCGGCAGAGGCAGCATGACATTGCACCAGCCTGAGGCGCGCCGTGCGTTCTCCCGGGGAAGTTGTCCCTGGATCCCGGGACCCTGGCAGTGGCGGGCTGCACAGGCTCCCGGGAGGGGAGGTGTGGAGAGTGACCTGTGCTTGCACACAGGCTTCTTGGTGGCGGCAGCAGCAGCAGCCTTAGCGTCTCATGCCTGTCTCTCGGGTCCGGACTTTTAGCCGCAGCTCACGCCCGTCTCTATAGCTCCTTTAAGCAGCGCTCTTAATTCCCTCTCCTTGCGCACCAGGAAACAAAGAGGGAAGAAAAAGTCTCTTGCCTCTTCGGCTGCTCCAGACCTTTTCCTGGACTCCCTCCCGGCTAGCCGTGGTGCACTAACCCCTTCAGGCTGTGTTCATGCCGCCAACCCCAGTCCTCTTCCGGCGCTCCGACCAAAGCCGGAGCCTCAGCTCCCAGCCCCGCCCGCCCTGGTGGGTGAGCAGACAAGCCTCTCGGGCTGGCGAGTGCTGGTCGGCCCTGATCCTCTGTGCGGGAATCTCTCCACTTTGCCCTCTGCACCCATGTTGCTGTGCTCTTCTCCGAGCCTCCGAAGCTTCCCCCTCCGCCACCCGCAGCCTCCGCCCGCGAAGGGGCTTCCTAGTGTATGGAAACCTTTCCTCCTTCACAGCTCCCTCCCACTGGTGCAGGTCCCATCCCTATCCTTTTGTCTCTGTTTATTTTTTTCTTTTGCCCTACCCAGGTACGTGGGGGGTTTCTTGCCTTTTGGGAGGTCTGAGGTCTTCTGCCAGCGTTCAGTAGGTGTTCTGTAAGAGTTGTTCCACGTGTAGATGTATTTCTGGTGTATCTGTGGGGAGGGAGGTGATCTCTGCATCTTACTCTTCCGCCATCTTCCCCTCGTCCCCTCCCCCCTCATCTTTTAAGGATTTGATTCTATAGGTAGAGTTGTAGCTTCTATGCACTGTGAAAGTATTACCTGACAGGGCCCTCTAGTACTTAGAAATTTATGGTATAATATGACTAAGCTTAAAATGCAGTGAAAATACTGTTTTTACTGGAAGAATATGCTGATAAAAGCATCTGTATTAAAGACAGTCCCATTAACAGAATCATAGCAGGTAGCTTAAAAGCTTCATTAGTATGAAATATGAGCAATTTAGGACTATTTAAGGTGTTAACATTACTACCACTTTGGATTTCAAAGTACAATTAGCTACTTCATTTATCATTTTTGACACAGATCACTGGAGAGCTGAGACTTCTCATTAGTCAAGTGGACTTTCTATTTCCACTAGAGAATTTAGGAATGAGGTTTGAACATCAATATCATTACAAAATATTAAGCTAAACCAGTATTTCTAACCTGCTAGATATTCACTACCTAAATTATTACTTTAAAAATCTCTCTATATTTTTCCTACATCAAATCTATATTTAATAGGCAAAGATACTTATTAAAATAATGATGTGTTTTATTTTTTTGCCTTTTCTCTTTCACCATCATTTTCCCTTAGAGACTAAATAAATGATACATGGACTGTGTTATTGTTGTACACATTAACATAGTTAATTTTATTATTTATAAAAAATAATTATTACTATTATGTTTAAAAATGCACAGTCCCAGGATCTCCTTTTTCTTCTTTTTTTCATGTATTTTGGATATTATCAAGATTATATAATGCCTCATTTTCTCTTGTTTTTATAAATCAACTCCAATCCATTTTTCTTTACTTCTTCAATTCCCTTATTTCCCCTACTCTCTGTTTGGTGTTTTTTCAAACTTTATAGACAAGTATCACTTGTCAATCTCTTCCCAACTTTCCAGTCTTTAGTGGTAGTTGAAGTAAATTTATATCCAAATGCATATCTCTATAGATTGGCATTGCATTAATGTACACTCACATGCTTTCTATAAAATGAAATACGTACATGGTCAGTATGGAATTACTGTAGATCCATAAATGCAATTGTCTCATTATTAAAATAATCATAGAGCTGAAAATTCATCTTTGTATTATAAGTCAGCTTGGAAAAAAGGGAATAAATCAATGAATCTCCATTAGTTTATATATGAGATAAAGGTAATCATTTCAGAAGTTCAGGGCAACTCAAATCTTAGTAGATGGACCTACATAAGAGCAACTGCCAGGTATAAGAAATGAGCAGAGAATGTGGTAGATCTCCTGTTGAGAAATCTCCCCAGTTGAGACTATTTCACACTTCAGAAATGACAGAACCTGTGACAGGTTTGATTGAACAATTAAATCCCATCAGACTATCTTGAATTCAGGAGATTAGAAATAATGAGCTGCATTGGTATTTTGAATTTTCCATAGAGCACTATTGATATATAGCTTTCATAATGCTTTGTAATTCTCACTGGATTTACTGTACTTCATATCAGAGTTTGAACATCCAGTAAATGGCATTGCATGTCCTAGAATAATAAAAATGTTGTAAAACTGGGATATTTAATGAACTTGATGGATAAGATTGTAAATTACTTAACTTTATGTTACCAGCTTTAATTAGCACATTGGGCCTAGTAAATTTAATGGACCATCTTCATAGAATTCCGACCTGTGATTACCTAATATTTGTCATTGCTACCTCACAGGAATAAGGCAAATTAATATGCCAGTTAATTAGATTACTATTATGGGTGTGTTTTAAATCTATTTTTGAAGAATTATGTTCCTTGGAATGGCAAATTTTAGTTCCTTGCTTTTAAAAAATCAATTATACATATATGTATATATGTACCTCCTTACTTTCAATGGTATAATCTTTGAGTTGAGTCAGTAATATAAATTAACAACTATTTATTTGATACATTTGGATAAAGTATTCTTGAAAAGGAAGTAACTGTAGAATTGAAGTGAAATTTAGAAGTCAGAAAAGAGATTTCCTTGTTTCTGTGACCTTAAAATATTACAAAGATCTATGACCATATTCACGGCACACCAATTTCCTTTTGCTCTTCTATAACTATGAATCCTCTCATGTACCTTATTTTACAAAAAAATTATTTATTTATTGTAAATGTATTTTTATTGAGATATAATTGATAGATAATGTTGGTTAAGATGTATAATGTGTTGATTTGATACTTTATATATGGCAATATGATTACCACCATAGTGCTGTCTGTTACATCACATAATTATCATTTCTTTTTTGTGGTGGGAACAATTAAGATCTAATCTCTTAGCAACTTTGAATTGTATTCAAATTGTATTCAAAGTTAAATTGATTCTATAAATTGAGTATAGTACTGTTGTCTGTAATCACTATGCAGTGCTTTTTTGGAAGGAGAAACTTCAACCATAATCTGCTACTTCAAATTATTTGAGGGAATAAAATATGATACCAATATGAAACAGCTGCATTTATAAATTAATAATAGCATAAATATTTCTTCAAATTACTGATATTGAATTATACTTTCTTTAGTTTTTTTGATTTTTATGTTTCTTTTGTTTGTTTTCCTACTTTGCAGGCAGCAATTCCTGCCAACTAAATAATGGTGGATGTTCTCAGCTTTGTTTACCAACATCTGAAACTACAAGGACTTGCATGTGTACAGTTGGATATTATCTCCAAAAGAACCGCATGTCATGTCGAGGTATGAGGTTTTGAAAAATCTTAGTTCTGATGCATTTACTTCATCCATACAGATTTTAGGCAACCAAAGTCAGCTTTATCTGTGTCTACTGAGATTATCATATAATATTTTATCCTTTATTTTGTTAGTGTGGTGTAACACTTTGATTGGTTTATGGATATTGAACCATCCTTGCATCCCTGGCAGAAATAACATTTGATCATGATGTATGATCCTTTTAATGTATTGTTAAGTCAGTTTGCTAATATTTGTTGAGGATTTTCACCTCTGTGCTCATCAGTGATATTGGCCTGTTGTTTTATTTTCTTGTGGCATCTTTGTCTGGTTTTGGAATTAGGATGATGCTGTCCCCATAGAATGAATTTGGAGGTGTTCTTCCTCTTGAATTTTTTTGGACTAGTTTGAAAAGGATCCCGAGATCCCAAAAGTGGCTGCTGCCAGCCTGTCAGTCCCCAGGGGGCTTCCCAATTGCCTCTTGCCTCTCAGAAGGCTCTCTAAGATCAGCAAGTGGATCTGACCTGGGCACCTTTCCAACTATTGTCTCTGTGCTGGGACTTGGAATATGTGAGATTTTGTGTGCACTCTTTAAGAGAGAAGCCTCTGTTTCCAATATATCTCTCCAAAACAAGTCCAGCTGATTTTCAAAGCCCAACTTTCTGGGGCTTTGTCTTTCCAGTGTAGGATCCTTGGGCTGGGAGCCCTGTGTGGGGTTCAGACCCCTCACTCCTCAGAGACGACCTCTGTGGTTGTGACTTCTCTCCTGTTTGTGGGTCACTGACCTGGGAGTGTGTTTGTGTCCTGACTAGACCATGTCTCTGCCCCTCCTACCCATGTCATTGTGGCTCCTTCTTTATATCTGTAGGTGTGGAAAACCTTTTCTGTTAATCTTCAGATTGTTCTCATAGATAATTGCTCTGTAAGTAGTTGTAATTTTGGCATGCCCATGGGAGGAGGTGAGTTTGGGGTCTTTCTACTCTGCCATCTTGATACCCACCTCCTGCTAATGGAATGATTTTAATGTTATATATTCATTTTGTTTTTGTTTCCTTTTAAATTTAGGTATAGAGTCATTTCTTATGTACTCTGTTCATGAAGGAATCAGGGGAATACCTCTGGAACCAAGTGACAAAATGGATGCCTTGATGCCTATATCAGGAACTTCATTTGCTGTGGGAATAGATTTCCATGCAGGTAAATAGCTTTTATTCATAATTTATGTATAATATTTTCACTTGATTTATTAAACATGATGGAAATATAACCTTTCCATCTGTACTGTGATAGTCAAGATGAGGAATAAGAAAGCAAATCAGAAATGAATTTTTAAGCCTAACACAAATTGTTATAAATAGGTTCTGTCTGAAAAAAATGAAGCAGAATTTTTCTAACATATAACATTTGAATTGCAAGTACATTAAAATGCCATGATTGGCATTTGGTTGCTTCATTTGTATTTCTATCTTTTTTAATCTTTCAGATGACACTTTTACTTTTATCCAACTATAAATATTAAAAATAAAGCATTTTGATTTATTATTTACTTAAACATAATCTTATTTAAATTATTTTCCAGGATGTGGTTATCTATTCTAATACAGGTAATAGCAAATGAAATCCAAATAATGGAAACAATTATAACTGCTAAACCATTCTTTTTACTTTTGAATACAGTAGCTATCATTTCAGAGTCAGATTTTACCTTATCTTCTTGTTTTAGCAAACAGTGAAAGAAAGCATATTGGACACTGTCCTGTTTTTGTGGCTAACACCAGTGTGTGATTTGGGGGGAGTTCCCTCGTGGTCTAGTGGTTAGGATTCAGCGCTTTCACTGCCATGGCCCAGGTTCAGTCCTTGGTTGGAGAACTAAGATTCCACAAACTTCACGGCAAGGCTAAAAAAAAAAAGAATTTGTGTGGTTGGGAATTGATGGTAGAAACTGTTAAATTTATTGAAGGAAATAAATTTTTTGTTCTAATTGCTAACTTCAAATATAGCATAAGCATTGGGTATACTTCTTTCATTAATATTCATATTTATTATTCTACACTTGAAGGATTAAATTTATAAAAACAAATTTCTCCATCTCTCATCCAGCTAAATCATATGCTTCCTGAGTTAATGTTTTGGTGTTGAAGATGTACTGCATGTTCCCAGTATATTTTTTATATATGTAAAGACAATTTTGTCACATGTTAAAAAAATCGTTCTTTGATATATAATCTTTAAAAAAATCTTTAAACAGCAGCACATAGGCTTCTGGTAGTAAGCCTATTATTTCCCTCGGCTTTAATACATTTTGTTCAATCACGTGTTAATGAATTTTTGGCTACAAATCAGTGAATTACTGGGGATTTTTACAAATGGTTCGAAGATGACTTTTCTTAAGAAAATTATTTGCACCGAATATTTGGAATCACAAAGAGGGAAATTTCCTATGTTTTTTAAAATGGCTTTTTCCGAAAGGAAGTATAGAACAAATATAGCATAGTTTATTGAGCATTATGTAAATTTTGCCAAAATTAGTGTGATTTTTGATCAAACAAGGCTCTTTGATCCAACCTCATTTTTTGTGGAAGGCTCACTACCCTACCATGCGTAATCCACCCTGCCTCTTATTCACGTACATGTTATTCTGTAGAATTTTATTATATAGGATTTAATAGGTGCAAAACTAAGAAAAACTTGAACTTCTTGAAAAGGGTGTATTTATATATGTGTATATATTTTTACTATGTACACACAGTCCTTTGTTTTAGCCATTATCACATAGTTGATTCTTTTAAAGACTACATAATGATTTTTGAAAGTATTTGATAAATTTCCAAATACAAAGATCAAATAAGCCATTTGGTCAAATATCCTGATTAGATCATTTGTAAATCTCTTGTTCCTTAAGGGCAAACTTATTATTTGCATGAGTTGAATTCACTTTCCAAGGTTTGTATGTTGGCCCTGAAATGGTTAAGTTTCATATAATGTGCCATGAGAGCAGATAATTTTATTTGCAAAGAATAGTACTCTCCCTGTTTCTAAATCCTTAGTAATTACTAATATTTTATAACAAACATATTTTGTATCAAAATAGTTTTTCCGTAGAGCAATTACTACTTATTAGTTAAAACTTTGTATTCTTCATATTATATCTGCCATATTTTAAAATTACATTCCTAGAAAGGAATTATTTTTGGAAAATCAGTTTCTTCTAAATGCAAAAGGATATAGGCATATGGAATAGTCATGTGAAATTAGAATGTTTAAGAGTCTATTAAAATTTCTACTGTTAATCAGAAAATAGCAAGATAAAACTTGCTTTGAAATCTAAGAGGGCCAGAGACCTAGGGGCCAGTAAAACATACGGTGGGGAGAGACCAGACTTTTGCATCAGACAACTTGGATTCTAAAACCAGTTTAACCACTTACTAGTTCTATGACCTTGGGTAAATTACTTAATTTTTCTGAGGCTCAGTTTCCTCACTTTGAGGGATATTTAGATCGATGTCTGTAAATGTTTGGCACAGTGCTTGATATACAGGAGTGCTCAGAAAATAGTTACAATACCTAATAATGGAAAGTAATAAATTGTAGAAATTAGCATATGTGATATATATTTACAAACATATTCTGCAAGCTATGTTTAAGATCCCACTTAGCAAAGATTTTGTTTTCTGTTCTTTGACTGATAGTATTTTTTCTATTCAGTTATCTGCATATAGTTGTTTCTTAACTTCTTGAGGACAGAAAGAGCACATTAGTAAACGCCTCTAGTGAAAATGAACTTATTACTACTAATGATGATAATGAATAGTCTGTAGAGCAGATATTTAAAGATTAAGTAACACCATCAGCTATTTGAAGTCATTAAATGTAAACCTAGGAGGCTAGCAGACAGTAAACCAACTGAAACACTAATGATGATGGTGGTGTTGGCAGTAGTATCAAGAGTTTTCAACCATGTCTCCACGTACATTTGTGCTTCCATCTACTATACAGTCTGATCTTTTAATAATTGCATTTTATGAAAATATATGAGCATAAGAATGTCAGCAACTTGATTCATAATAGCGTTGTAGACCACATACAAGCTCTGTGACTTGATTGAATGAAGCTGCTTTAGGGAGGAAGGAAGGAAAATAATGAATTGCTCCAGAGAGATAGAGAAAATTTTTGATACATCACCCCCTATTTTTTTTTTCAAGACCTTTATAACCTGATTATATGTTCTTCCTCTACTAGTTCACTTTGCAGACATTCTATTTCCTCTTCTTTCATTAACTGCATTCACTTCAGGACATAATCTCTACTTTTAGGATCAATCAAAGGTAAGGATGACAAAATGAAAGAGCACAGTTGTCCCTTATTCTAAACATAATAACGAAATGGTGTGAAGGAGAATCACTTGTTAAGTATAGCTATCATAATTTCTATAATACCAATTCACTACCACAATTCTCAGGGATAAATATATGCTCAAACCTGTACATTTCACAACAGATCTGAATCTTGCTGGGTTTTGGTTGTAATGAATTAAAGTTTTCTGCAGTGAAAGGATTTCTTTCACCAGATGAAGCAATTCTGGATACTATCCACAGAAGAAAGAAGACCCTGTGGCTCTTTTTAAATGTTCAAAGCATACTTATCACTTCACTGGAAAAGTCCCATTCCACTGGAAAGAAAAATACTAAGCTTTGAAAATCCTGGCCTGCTGGGTGATATTCCTCCTGATGAATGAATACTGCATTTGATGTTTTAAAAGATATATTTTAGTTAGGGGAAAAGCCTTCAAAATAAAGCTCACTGCTCCAGTTAGTAATATGATCTCCAGTAAGTAATGCTCTATTCAGTTCCGCCACCCACACCTTGGGGGTATTTATGACTTTTTCACAATAATCACATAATAGGATATTACTTAACTAGAAGAAATTCTACTCAGAGAATGGTGATTGACTGAACTTTTCCAGCTTATATTCTTTTTTCATCTTTTATCTCTTTTGTTCAAATTGGAGTTATCCAACTCAGTGTTAACAAATGTTGATTACTATCTGCTAGGAGTAGTACATCACAGCTAAGTTGCTATGGGGGACAAAGATAAACTAGGAATAGTTTCTGAGGTAATGCATGAATGGATAATCTATGGGAATTTTTTTTCTTTTTTAAAGAGAGCATCAAAGTACCATTATTTGGATGTCATTGCTTTACACTCACTATGGGGAATATTCTAATGCCTTTTTACAGCATCACACAGTGATCTGGCTATTAAGACAATACAAAAACTGAAGGAACATTTAACATTATACATCTGTTCAAATCCATAGACTGTAAAACACTAAGACTCAACCCTAATGTAAACTATAGATCCTAATATAAACTATGGACATGTCAGTGTAGGTTCATTACTTGTAACAAATATACCACTCTGGTATGAGATGTTGATAGTGGAGGAGGCTGTGAGTGTAGGAAAGGAAAGGGTATATGGGGACTCCTGCTCAAATTTGCTGTGAATCTAAAACTGCTGTAAAAAATAGTCTATTGAAAAAAAACTGCAACAACCCTGAAGGAGAATATGTGACAAAATTCTGTTGCCATATTTACACGGTTGAATATCACCTATTTACATGAAAGATTTTCTCCTCAATAGTTCCACAACATTTGCATATATCTTTGAATGTTAGAAGGAACATTTGACACAATCTAGTGGCATTTCCTCATGTTACAGATAAGGAACCCAGAGATATCAAGGGTTACATGGTAATGGAGTGTCCTACTTTTAATTCTTTACAGTATGCCATCTTGCCTTTGTAACCACTTAAACACAATTTTATTTAGACCATTGTTGGCATTACTTGATGAAACTACATGGCACTTCTGCAAATTTGTACTGGTAAAAGATCATGCTTTATTTTGATTTATGTACTGAATCATATTGCTTTAAACCCATCTAATAATTGAAGCAGGTGACACTCAAGTGAGAGTCTCTTTTTTATTATGCCTGGAGGCTTAGAAAAGAGCTGTTTACAATTTTTTTCTACTAACAACTCTGTCACCAACCAAGGCCGAAGAAGAATTATAGAAAGAATTCTTTTTATGTCAGTAACAGCAATAGTTTAAGAAATACAATACTGTTGCTTTGAGACATTTTTTCAATTTTATGGAAACCATTTCCTTGGCTACAAAGTGAATTTTTAGGGCTGGTTCAATTTCTTTCTGTTCTTGTGACAGTGAACAGATACTACTTTGTGTTGTCATTTCAGATTTGTTTCAAGACTATATTTTCAACTCATGAGAACAGTTTGTATGTATTTGTAGATGGGCAAGTCCAGTAAATCTTTCAGGATGTAAAGTATTAACTGCCACAAGAAAACAAAAACTTTCCAACATCATGAGGAAACGAATAGACCCACGCATAGAATAAGTCATTATAGGTCAAACAAATTATGGGAAATATTTCACGTATCCTTTTTGGATAATGTCTGAACTCAAAACATAAAATACAAAGCAAAACAAAGCAAGCTTCTGTTAGTCATCTGGATCCCTCAATAGGTTACCTGAAACCAAAAGCTCCAGAAGATGCACAGCGATGACCTACTATCATGAAAACTTCGGTCAACTTATTTGGGATATATTATTCTCTGCTATTGAAAGAACCATGAAGTCTCTTGAAATTTCTTTCTCAGGCAGTTAGCACTCCTCAAGAAAATGAAAGGTCCCAACACCAGCTTTGTACTTATTCCCATGAAGTACATCCACTCTGTTTGGGCACCTTTCTTTTTCCCTCTCCTGAGTCACTCTATTCTGCTATATTTCTTTCTAGCTGCTCAGGATTTTCAGCTCAGGAACCTCTTACACATTTATATCTGATACTCATGTCTTTCTCTACTCCTCTCATTATCAAAGTTGAGTTACCTAGAACCCTATTCTCAAAAGGCCTGGTTACACTTATCATAGTAAATTATTAAGAGCTGCTAAGAGATTGACAAGTTATCTTACTAGTATGTTTGAATGAAGCACAGTATCTTAACCCAACACTGTAAATCCAACTAAAGCACCATTAAAGACATACGAAGAAAATATTTTTATGGATAGGTCAATCTTTTGGATGTTTTTCAAATTATTTCATACTCTATTAGACAATAGATTGGTATCTATTTATTTGTGGAAACTGGATACGCAAATGATATTGTGGAGGTCTCCTTTAGCTTAGGTACATTGATACCATTAATATTGTAAAGTGTAACTTTAACCTTGAAAAAGTGTATTTCCCCTATTTTAAGAAAACCAAGGGTATACTAATTTATTTTTCTTTCTGATACTCTTTCTTTTGGAAAAAAATATATAAAGCTATGATTCAGCTTCTGAGATTGTTGGCCATTAATTTTTTATCAATTTTCTAGTTAAAAGAGGAATAGAAAAGTCATCTAATTGATTTTTGGACTGGTCATACGGAATGGATCGATCTTTTTTTATCATTTGGTTTCATTCTTAGCCAGGGGCCATAAGTAGTAAGAATCCTTTGGGGGATTTGAAAGGAAAAAAGAACTAATTATTTCTATAAATTTCTTATTACTTTTAGAACAGGGACTTGGCTAAAGTAGAAAGCCTAGAAATGGAACTGATCACCCACGAGTGGGTTAGGAACAGGAGGTTTGGAAGAGGAAGAAATTAAAATAGCATCACAAAAACCCTTAATATTTATTAAGCACTTACTACATTACAGGAATAATATTTGGAAAATTTTATGTATTTATGCAGTTTAAATCATCACAGTAATCTGTTGAAGAAGATAGTATTTTTAACAATGAAGAAACTGGATTTTGGGATGAGATATGCATGCAGAGGACAGTTGGTTACTTTGGGGTACTCAAATTCTGCATTAAAGATTTGCATTTGGATTTTTGCCCTTGCAATTTACAAAAGCCGTGAATTGAATAACCAATAGTGGAGTAATCAACATCAGATCCTTGATAATTTCATAGTGAGAATTTTAATTCTATTGTACTTGTGATTGGGAAAGATAATTGATAGGCAATGTCAGCGCCCAGGGTTTGAGGGAATGATGATAATATGGTCAACAATTGTAGAACTGCCCCTGCTAAACTTAGGGGCAGAAGATTAATGGTACAGCCTCATCTGAGAGAGAGTAATGATGATGATAATCATCATTGTCAAAAGGAGAATGAGAAGAAAGAGAAAATCATTTATCTCACTGCGTTTATATTATTTAACTATTGCTGTATAACAAATGACCAAAACTTAGCCACTTACAGCAATTAATATTATCTTATAGCATCTATGAGTTCCCTTAGGTCTCTCATGAGGCTGCCTTCAAGGTGTTGGCCAGATATGTGGTCTCATCATAAGGCTCAACTAGGGAGGATCTGCTTCCAAATTATCCATGTGGCTGATGGCAGGAATTATTTTCTTGTGTGTGTTTGACCGAGAGTCACAGCTCCTCACTGACTATTTTAGTTTCTTGTCATAAGGTCCTCTCCACAGGGCATTTCAAAATATGACTGCAATCTTCCCTTAGAGCTAATGAAAAAAGAGTGAGAAAGGGCGCACAGCAACTGGAAGCCAGACCTTTTATAGCCCAGTCTCAGAAGTGATATCTCATCATTTTAGTATATTCTATTTATTAGAAGCTAGTTAGTAGGTCTAGGCCACACTCAAAGGAAGGGAGTAGAGGAGGGAATCAATACCAGCTGGTGTGGAACATTGGTGGCCACATTAGAGGCTGCTTATCACAATATTATAGATTTTTATTGATATTATCCCTATACAGTGGTGTCTAAGAGGTGAATTTTGATTGTCAGTTTGAATTATTAATGATGCTCCTATATGGACAGCTTCTGTATTCTGGTTTAAACCAAGTGAGGATGAATTAATGTAAAGAACCAGGATCATGGTCTTGAATCCGTTTTTAACTCTAATTAATAGTAAGCCTTGGATACCTGAAGAAGTGCTCCAGGTAGAGAAAAATAATAAAGCCTAAGTAAACTGTCAACTGCTTTACAGGTGGAGTGGGACAAAGCTGGGGTTTGAACTTATACATACATATATACATATACACACACATATATATGCGTGTGTGTGTGTGTGTGTGTGTGTGTGTGTGTGTGTGTGTGTATATATATATATATATATATATATATATATATTTCCCAAACCCTAGTTTTCTTTACACTACCATGCTAGGGTAAGATGAAAGTGAGGAAAGATTCCAGAAGTATCCAAGAATGAATGAGTATTCAACAACAACAACAAATGTGTTATATAAGGCAAAGGCTCAGAGATATTGGACCATTCAGTGCATGGGGTTCAGAAAGTCAGGCTGGGGACAGGGGATAGTTGGTGGTCCTAGTACTAAGTATCTAACTTAGTAGTTCTATGGCAGTGGTTCTCAACTGGGGATGATTATGCGCCCCAGATTACATCTGGCAATATCTGGAAACATTTTTCATTGTCACGACTGAAAGGGTGCTACTGGCCTCTACTGGGTAAGGCCAGGGATGCTGCTAAACAATGCACAAGACAGATTACCACAATAAAGAATTATTCAGGCCCAAATGCTAATAGTGCCAAGGTAGAAAAATCTGACATGTATTTTCAATGATTTTGAAATGCACCTCTAGTTTAGTGACACTGTCCTTGAAAGCAGCAGACCCAATGTCTTTTTCATTAGGGTACTATTTGTTATCCTGGTCATCTCATTCATTAGTACCTGGCTTTTAATATCATGAACTTGCCAAATTTGCTTTTGACCAGAATTCCGGAAAAATTCTCCATCAAAACCCAGCAACTCTCTCAAATCGACCTTTACAGTTTTTGACCAGTGTCTGGAGAAGTCTTCATGTAATATTAACTTACACTAAATCTTTTACTGACAGCTGTCTGGCACCAAAGCTTTATAAGAAAACCTCTTCCAAAAAATTGCTTAAAGCTGTCTAGGATTGCCTGGGGGATACAGAGGTGTGTAACACCAACAGAATTATGAGCGCAGTTACTTTCTTCTTGACACCAATGCAGGCTGTGTGTTGACTGATGTTAACTACGCTTAGAATGAGTTCTATTGCATCCAGTGTTTCTGTCTAGAATTTTGTGTCCAGGAAGGGAGCCCCAAAATACTTGGCAATAGTTGACAGTTCTTTATGCTCACCCACCATGGTGCACAGAGCAACTATGTAAATCTTCCAAGGATTATCTTAATCTGAATTAAGAGGGACATTAAAAAAGGGACATTATCTCCCTTTGTTTGCTATGGGTAAAGCATTCTGTCAGTGTGTTCATTTAGGACTACGTTGGGGGAAAAAAAATCCTGATTTCATTAGTCTAGAATTTTATTTGTTTTATTTATTTATTATTTAATTTTACTGAAGACGGAAGGAGAGGAGTTAGATGTAAATTAAGTAGAAAAAACTCAGATGGAACTAGAAATGGAACTTGATTGTCAGTATATTAAATACTAGAATAGATTACTTACTGGGTATACATCTCTGGCTCTGGAGTATTTTAAAGAGTTAAAACAAACAAACCACCTCTTCTGAATCATGATTTCTCTGGGTCTCTTCCAGCTTTTTGACTATTCAACTCCCACTATTAACAGCTTCAACAGTAACAACCTGTAGGCTATTTTTTAAAACCATCTATTTTCTTAGTCAACAGTCATTAAAACCTATATGAACAGAATCATAATTAGGTTTGCATAGTTTGAGTACAGAAAGTAGACTATTGTGAATCTATCCTTTTCTTCAGGGGCAAAACAAATGTTCACAGGACAGATTCTATTTATGTTGCTGCTTTCCTTACAAATTAAATATTAAGATACTAAAAAGAACTGATGATTCCACAGTAATTCAAGGTTCTAACTATAGATGAAAAGCTATTTTCTAAATCCTGGATAAAAGGATTCAAAATTTTTATTTTGTTACTTATGAGACATTATTCTGGTTAGAAGGAAAAAGAGCTAAGATTTATTGGTGACTTATTAATACCCTTACTTAAAATGTGATGATAGCATTACGGTTGTTTACATTTAATGTTTTCCATTAATACTATTTTAGTGATAAAGCAAGTGATATTTTTGAGCTTGGCTCAGATTTGAATTTATAGATACAATAAAGGATTACAGCGAGTATATTTGTATACTATTTGCAATATTCATGTGAATCCCTATTAACTCAAAATAATGATGATTAAATAAAACAGTAGATATCTGTCAGCTCAATCATCATTAAACATTATTAAAATAAGCTTGTGGAGTAATAGTCATTAGTTCAGCAATCATTTATTGATGGCAGATCTCAATTTTTAAATAAATAACTTTTTATTTATTAAAAATTCTTTATTAGAATTGTACATAATGGGAAATTTGGAAAATTAGGAAACATGAAACAAAGTTGAAGTAAAAAATTACCAGTACTATTACTACATCAACAGCAATTATTAACATTTTGGAATATTAATATTCATGCTGTGTTTTTAAAATACAAATAATCTTGCTATTGATAAAATTTTGTCCTAATCTTTTTCTAACTAACTATTTTAACATGGACACTTTGCTATGTTGTGATTAACAATCTGTAAATACTATTTTCAGTAGGGGTACATTATGTATCATGTGGATTACCATGATATTTTGACCTTTCCAATATTTTTGGACATTTTGATTATTTCCAAATTTTGGCTGTAAATCTTTTCAAACATTTTTGATAATTCCTCAAAATACAATTGCTTTTTCTTTATATAACTAGCAACTGTTTTGAGATATCATTCACCTACCATAGAATTAATATACTTAAAATGCTAAGTCAGTGGTTTGGGGTATATTCACAGAGCTGTGCAACCATCACCACTATCTAATTTTAGAACATTCTCATCACTCTAAATGGAAGCTCCATACCCATTAGTAATTCTCATGTTTCTCCTAACTTCCTAGCCCTAAGACAACCACTAATCTACTTTCTTTCTCTATAGATTTGCCTGTTCCGGATACTTGTCTATTCAGATTAAGAGATGCTAACAGTAACAAAGCGCTCCTTCTGCTACTGTTGCTACTGTATATATCTCTTACATGAGCATTAGTTTATTCTATTGTATTTTGTAATGATTTTCCTGAGACCCCATGGTGGCAGCAGCTTTACTGTTAGAACTATTCCAAAAAGGAAAATGAATCTCAGGGACAAGAGCAAAGGCAGCATAGTTTTAACATCTTTCTCCAAGTAGAAAATCTCTTTTCATTGGCAAATTTGGAAAATCAAAGTTTGATTTTATTAAGGGAAATGTTGTCTCCTCAAAATGGGATTTAAATATCATTCAGGTGTATATGGCAAGTATGTCAGGGGAAACTTGAAACCATGAGATCATGGCTCAGTTTCTTGGCATGAATTATACTTGAAGATTTTCTGGGGGAAAAATAGTTCTTAAGATATTATTTTTGTATTTACATCAACTGAGATATCAAGGAGTGGAATACACATTTTGCATGAAATTTGAAGCTAAAATTATATTTCAAAATACACCCAAAATCATAGTGGAAAAATTGAGAATAGTGGTCATCATCAAAAGGATTTTTGAACACTTATTCCTTTAACTTTAAAAACCAAGTTTCATTCATGTTGCTGTAGTCTACTTCTGTTTCCAGATATTTATTTTATGGAGGTTACACTTTCACATAATGTATGCCTGAAACGTTATAACTATGTAGGCAAATATTAGTTTTTTTTTGTTGTTGTCGTTGTTGTTATCTTTTTACATTCAGGTCACAGATGGGTGTGTGAGATGGTTCCTGTTTACCGGGAAACTATGCCCCATCCATAAGAGACATTTCAGGATACCCAAGAACTGCTTTTTTAAGGTTACTTAGATATTAAAGGTCTTTGCACATTTACAGTCACACTTCAGGGATGACTGAGAAATTCAGTCTGGAAATTCCTTTTGTGTTGTGTCATTTTCCTTTTGTGTGAAATAATACAGTCCCATAACATGCAGACTTCAAAGGCATGCCCATATCACAATACCTATAAATTACAAGGCTGGGATTGGTAAATGATATGACCTTGCAAGCTTTAACCTTTTGGTTTTGTTTTGTTTATTTTTTTTTATGTGGACATTGGTAAAGTCTTTATTGAATTTGTTACAATACTGCTTCTGTTTTTTTATGTTTTGACGTTTTGGCCACAAGGCATGTGGGATCTTAGCTCCCTGACTAGGGACTGGACCTGCACCCACTGCGTTGGAAGGCGAAGTCTTAACCACTGGACGGCCGGGGAAGTCCCCAGTTTTAGCCTTTTTGGATTTAAATTTTTCAACTGGTAAAATGCAGATAAGTCTATGGCAAGAAATAAGGAACAGCTGGTGTCCATGCTTTCTTTAATAAACTTTCGCATACTAGAAAGCCATCTATTTACCGAAAGCAGTCATAAAACATTTTGCATATATAAATTGTGGTTTGTGAATACAGAATAATAATAACAAAATAATTCATTATGCATTAAAACAAATATAAAACTTGAAATCAGAATGAACTGGTTGATATTTTATACACCTGTTTGTAGGTGGATTCCTTCCATTTGTCCTTAGTGGATTCTCCATGCCTTGTTTCACTGTACTCATATAACTGACCTATGTAATCTGCTAGATTTCCAGGCAGGCTAACTTGTGTTGTTAAAGACAGTTTCCCACTGGTAACACTGATTCTTACACTCTAGTCAGTATCGGATGGAACGTACAGTATCAGGATGGATGTACAAAAGAGCATTATACTACTATGACTCTAAATTTTATATGGATTGCTAATGTACTGAAATATATATAAATAAATACTCCTAGGACTTTTTTTTTAATCTTAGCAATAGTAATGTGTTGACAACCCTTGATATCGCATCAGGTGTTCAAAATTTAAATGAGCCATGATGATAATTATGTTGTTAAACAAAAAGATTAAATGGCATGGAACAATCAACTTGCCCTATGTCCTGGAAATTGCATCCTATAAAAATAGTCCTGCATTTGCAATTACACATAATCCATAATACCGAAAAATGTGGTAATTGCTGATTTAGACGCTTTACACGCTTCAGAATTACTTACTCTCTGAAGTTCTCCTCCATCCCAATGGGTTAACATCATGCCAGCTGTCTCAGATCACTTTCAAGCTATTCCTGTTTCCATTTAATCAGCGATTTACAAGACTTTCCGAGATAAGAGACTTTAGAGATTATCTAATTCAACCTGATTGTTTTTCATATAAGACAAAGGGTTTGTTCCAAAATGGCCATCATGCTGACTAACTTCATGGAAACAGAGACGTACTAAGTCGTACTAAGGAACGCTGTGCCAGCTCTAGCTGCTTGAGTTTTCCCATGTACATGAATGAGCGAGCTTTCATATGACAGCACTCTGTCCACCCCAGCTGCTGTCAAGCAGAGCAGAGACATCAGAGCAGGAAAAACTGCCCCTGTCCCTATTGCAGGTTCATAAGCAATACTGTTGCTTTCAGCCACTAAATTTTGGAATGACTCGTTACACAGCCTTAGAAACTGGCACAGGCACAAGCCTCGTAGATAGCCTCCTCCACCAGCAGGCCCTGTAACTGAATAATGTAGTCAAATATAGGGGAAAACATATTAAAATTATTGATATTTAATTTTTTCTTGTACCTTTTAAAAGTTTATAGTTTTGCATGTTGTATATGTGTTTACATGTACAATGGATTAACATAACATAACATATATTATGTAGGCAGGCAGGCAGCAGAGCAAGAGGAACTACAATTCTACAGTCTGTGGAATGAAAACCACATTCACAGAAAGATAGACAAAATGAAAAGGCAGAGGACTTTGTACCAGATGAAGGAACAAGATGAAAACCCAGAAAAACAACTACATGAAGTGGGGAAAGGCAACTTTCCAGAAAGGAATTCATAATAATGATAGTGAAGATGATCCAGGACCTCGGAATATATATTATATTATATATATATATATATTTTATATACATAATATATAATATAATATATAATATATATATTATATATAATATAATATATAATATATTTTATATAAATATATAATTTATATATTATATATAATATATATTTATTATATAATATATTAATTTAATTATATAATATATATTATATATGTAATATATATATTGTATAATTAAATTAATATAATTAAATTAAATTATATTATATTAAATTATATTAAATTAAAATATATTTATATTATATATATAATATATATTAAATTAAAATATATTTTAAATAATATTAAAAATAATTTTATTTTTAAAGATAATTTATTTATCTTATTTTTGCCAACTCTATAAATACAAAGGAAAAAAATGAAGCTTATATATGGAGGAATTGGAGAAGTGCTGAAGAGTCTCTCCTACTCACAAAGTTCTTTCATTGTTGCAACAGAAACATACCACTATCCCCAGAAGGCCCCTTCAAGCGTTTATCAACTGTATCATGAACCATATATTAATCCAAGGCTGGACAACTTCCCACAGATATCACAGAACCTCAGAACAATCCTGTGAGACAGGCTTTATTCTCATTTTAAGGATTTTTACTCAGGCTCAGAGAGGTTAAATAACTTGTTCAAAGTCCCACGTTTGATACACTGTGGCGCCCGAATACATATCCAGTTCTCTCCTTCCTCTGAATTTCAGTTCTCTTTGCACCTTAACATATTCCCTCTGCTAAACAGTAATAGTTTATTTAATTACTTAATGCTTTGAATCTAAAGAGACAAGTTATAAGCTAATATATAGTCATTGTGAAGAAGTGGGCCACAGACAGAGTTTTCATACTGAAGATAACAAACTGGCTCTTGCCTTGGGTAGGAAGTCGGGGAGGTAGGGCAGTGGAGCACCTGGGTTCACGAAGAAAATATTTTATTAAATGGAGCAAATCTGACGAAGGACAAAAATGAGAGAGGAAGAAAAGAGAGAGTGAACTCTCAAAGTGGAAAGTATTTAAAAAAATATTCGCCCATTTTGCAGATTGTTCCAGGATAGTCATAATTTTAAGAAAACAAACGAGTGCTCATTATTTACTTGAAAGAAGAAAGCACTTCTACAGTGATTTTTTAAAAGTTAAAAACTGCCTGATCAAATTAGGTTGATTCTTCTCCTATTATAAAATACAACAGAAACCAAAAATGTGTCTTTATTTTAAAGAATTTCAATAATAGAAATTGACCATTTAGACTTAGGTATTGCCTTTAAATTCAGTAGAGTTAATTATTTTGAATGGGTTGACCTTCAATTCTTTAAAATAATTTTGCATATTCTTTTACATTTCAACCATCTTTTAATACATTGCT
The DNA here is from genome assembly GCF_949774975.1 of Lagenorhynchus albirostris. NCBI lineage: Eukaryota > Metazoa > Chordata > Mammalia > Artiodactyla > Delphinidae > Lagenorhynchus > Lagenorhynchus albirostris. The sequence goes on from NC_083100.1 coordinate 88,793,187, forward strand.
TTGAAAAGAATACCATGACATAAATGTAAAGTTTTGGGGGGCTGCAAACTTTCATATGCATCTTAGCTTCCAAGAGTTTTCTCAGTAAAAGTGAGCAGTCTGTGTCCTGTTTACTTTTTTCTACTACTGAAATCATTTCTTTTTTAGTTTGAAAAATAATGATATATTTGAATTTATTCTTTTTAAGCAGCAAATAATTGGAAATCCAATATTATTACTGAATTGTGCTGTTATTTATTAGCCAGTTTCATTGGCCCAACAATCTTGAGCACCGACTTTGTGCCAAACACTCTTCTACATACTGAAGTTGCAGCAGAAACAAAACTGACATCTCTGTTCACATGGAGTTTATATCCTAGTGGGAAAACTAGATCACAAACACTCACCAACACCATCCCCCCCAATATAATTTGATGTCAGATAGTAATAAGTGCTAAGAAGGAAAAGCAGTTTAAAGAGTGAAAGATTCAAAGTGGCTGCTATTTTAGATTGAGTGTTCAGGGAAAACTTTGAGAGGTGAATTTTAGCCTGAATGAAAGAAAAGTGAATCCTGCACAGATTCATTGCAAAGCAGAGGCCTTGTAAGCCCTAAGATAGAAGTGTGTTGATGTGTTGAACTAGTAAGGAGGCTGGTGGGGCTGCAGTCCTGTGAGCCAAGCTGGCTGAGAAGTAAATTCCCTGACATTTGGGTGGAACTTGACTCCTTATCTTCTACTTCTTGGGCCGTATGAGTATCTTCGCAGCAATAATCCAACCTTTAATTCTCTCTGCCAACCAGATACGACTGGAGGCTTATCTGATGGTGTGACCCAAACCTTAATTTCTAAATGGTCTGAATCCTTGGTCATACCTCTCAGACTGGGGTTTCTGCATGTGTCTTTTCAGGGAAAGTACTAGAAGGCTCCTGATTGAATGACTCAGGTTCCACACATACTCCTCCCTGGCTGTATAGTATGAAAGCAGCCCTACCTCCTCATGCTGCTCAGGGTCCATACTGGTTTGGAGGCTTCTCTTTTCACCTGCTGATCCCTAGACACAAGAAGTGCAAAGTCTCTCGGCAGCAGCTGTAGCTTGTAGTTCAATGGGACCCTTGCCACGGTCCTTTGGCGAAAGTGTATCCCCTTTGCAACCAGGAGCTCCAACCCTGCAGAATCCAGAGTCGCAGGGAAGGAAAGCACAAAATCCTCCAGTGGGTCATTGAGAGTATTGGTTTCATCTTTTAATTCTTAATGTACTATCCTCAGAAGCAATCACTGATCTGATTTTTATCACCATATGTTAGTTTTGCCAATTCTAGAAGTTTATTTAAGTGGAATCACACAATATGTATTCTTTTGTGTCTTGTTTCTTTCCCTTCAGACAATATTTTTTAGATCCATCATACCGTTGCATGTGTTAGTAAGTGTGTTCCTTTTTATTGTTGAGTAATATCCCATTGTGTGAATATACCATAGCCTATTTATCTATTCTTCCATTGATGAATGTCTTTGTATATTTCTAGTTTGTGGCTCATATGGATAAAGCTTTGGACTTTCTTGTACATAGCTTTTTGTGGGCATAGTTTTCATTATCTAACTTTGTGATCTAATCATCAAATTTCATACATTGGGATAAAACAACAGCAACAAAATAAGACATATATTGTGGGATTTATAGAAAGACATTCTTCTTCATACGTGTCTTAGAGACTTCGTCATGGCAAGCATTCATTCAATTTGAAGTCCAAGGGAAGGCTGCAGGCCCACTTAGTCACTCACTACATTTCTTGAAGCACTAGAGTTTCCTTTTGTAGACTCCTATCCAATTATTTACTAGTTTGTCACAGTTTTTCTTTTAAGATCTAAGAGGCTTGAAGCTCAAGGTAATATAGCAGGAGGGAAGGATACACACACACACACACACACACACACACACACAAGATATACATATATAGAGAAAATTGTTCTACCTCTTCTTTGATAATTGTAAACATTTCAAGTTAACTACTTCAGAAAAAGTTTTGTCCTTGATCTACCCTTCTTAAGATGTTCTATCACTAGCTTTCTAAAACTATTTCATTTGTATTCTCACTGAATCAAAATTTCTTAAGGAGTCTTGTTTGTCTTTATCTCCCTAGGATGTATTACATTTTTCAGAATGTCTGAGCCTACCTTATTATTATTTCTTATTAAATTACATCTCTCTTCACTTACTTGATAGTGCAAGCTGATATGGGATCTTTTTTTTTTTTTCTGTTTCATTGTATTTAGTTTTCTGATATAATCTTTAACCTCTCATCAGCATAAGCATGGTTTAATTGAGGTGAAAAAATCACCCTTTGCCTGAGCTGTGCTCTAAGACTGTTTTTAGTCAACTTGTTCCTCATTCTGCTAAGAGCAAGAATACTATTTCTAATATGTACCCTCCAAAGCCTAGCTCATACGAATACCTTCTTTGCTTCAAGGTTTTGTTTGTTTTTCAAGTATTTCTTCATTCCTAAAATGCAAACTTTGTGGTTAATATAGTTCTGGTAAAAATTTTGCTGCAATTGTTGGAGCTTCTTAGTTTACGGAATGGGTAGAATACTGAGTGTTATCCAATTAAATTATATTAAAGGTTAGAGATTTTTGACATATTATCATAAAATCTTCTGAATCTGTTTAGGAATGATTATTAAAATGAAGACTTCATTTCAAGCTGGTGGAGCACTGTTTAACCTTTTACTATGGAAACTTTCAAATAAAAAAAAAAAAAGTAGAGGGAAGAGTATAATGAACTCCCCCTACCACTCCACTCCACGCCTATCACCTGTATCAATTCATGTCCAATTTGTTTCATCTAATTCAAGTAAATTCAAGACATCATATAATTTCATTATTAAGTTGTACTGAACAATATGAGACAAATACTATATGTTTTTGTGTATAGCTTGTCAAACACTGTTGTAATTTTAAATATTCAAAATTTCAGAAAGTGCTGACTTGAGCCTAAACTTTGTGAAATCACATTTAGCTCATTTAACTAACAGTTGATATATAATGAAATTTATTTTAAAATGATAATTACTATAATGATATCCTGCTACCTTAATTTAATATTTTGTCATACGAGGGAATATATAGTTTCATTAATAGGACACATTGCATATTCATTCTTTAACTGATTCAATAATCAGCTAAAGTATTACTACCTTAGGAAATTATTTCTTATCCTCTGAGCAAATTATATTTTATATTACACTTCTTTGCTCTATATAATACTCTGATTTTAACACTATTGTTTTTACCATTACTTTATTCAATTTGTATTGTTGTTAATTGAATATTACATGTATTCAAATATCATGTATGGAAAGCTGGAGATAGACATTGTGAATCCATAATGAACAAAAACCAGGTTCAATCTATTGGAAAGGAAGATGCATAAAAGGGAGCTGTGCAATACTCTGAGTTAAGTACAACTATAGAGATAAGTACAAGTTATTATGAAAGCAACAAGGAGGATGATGAACTAGACTGGAATAATCAAGAAGCCTTCCTGGAGGAGGAATGCATGAGTCTTAATGTCTGAATAATAGTTTCCTGGGTAATGAGGTGCGAAAGAATTGACAAAAGAAAAGGCATAGAGATGAGAAGTGATATGATGGGTGTGTGTACTGAGAGTGAGAGTGAAGGCAATTACAACTAGGGCGGTGCTGCTAGAGTCAAGCCTGAGGCAGGAAGTGTACTAGACAAAACCCAAGAAGTAGGACGGGCTGAATCTTTTCCAAGAGGGAAGCAAGGTGCATGCCCTGTAACTGAATAATGTAGTCAAATATAGGGGAAAACATATTAAAATTATTGATATTTAATTTTTTCTTGTACCTTTTAAAAATTTATATTTTTGCATGTTGTATATGTGTTTACATGTATAATGGATTAACATATATTATGTAGGCAGAGAGAGTGAATACTCAAATTATTTTACTCATCAGAAAAGTTTGGAGGCCACTGTTCTTGATCATAGATGTCCTCATATGACTTACTAAGGAATCTGAACTTCATCCGAGGTCATGAGAAACCTAGGAACATGATCAGTGGTAAGTGAGAAGGTCTGATTTGCATCTTAACTAAGTTGCCCTGATAGTTGTGAGAATGGGTTTGAGGAGGATAACATTGTAGGAAGGGAAACCATTTAGGAAGCTGTTGCAACCATTCAGAAGAGATATGGTAAGGACCTGAATGAAACTGTAGTGGTACGTGCAGATTGAAAAAAATAAATAAAAGGAGTTAAAACATGCGGGACTTGGTGATTCACTGGATGTGGTGGTAAATAGATGCAGAAGGGATCAAGGACAATGCTCAGATCTTTGGGTGATGAGGAGTCTGTTCCTCCCATCAGCTTAGAGCACACAGTGGATTTAGGGCAGCTCTGGTAGGTTTATCTTCTGACATATTGACTTTGAACTTTTTTATGGCATGAAGGCATGCAGCCATGCTAGGTTATTCATTCACTGAGCTTTTATATCATTACAGTCCAAAGTAATGCACTGGCTTCTCAGGAGCTAACTAGAAGGATTATATGGAGCCTTCCTTTTAATGTACTCTCAGTATAGGTGGAGAAACAACTGTGACTTACTATAAAATGATAGGTGATATAGATGACTACCAAGTACTTACAAGAGGGTGATTGGTTCTCTGGGAAGATTGAAGGAGGCTTCTTGGTCATTTTGGTATCCCCTAGAATACACGTAGCCTTCAAAAAGTATTGATATATATTTTTTTTTAATTTTTAGCAAGAATTTGTTCATTGTGCTTTTTTCTGAAAGCTCAGAACACATTTTTTTTTAACATCTTTATTGGAGTGTAATTGCTTTACAATGGTGTGTTAGTTTCTGCTGTATAACAAAGTGAATCAGCTATATATATACATCCATCCCCACATCTCCTCTGTCTTTCATCTCCCTCCCGCCCTCCCTATTCCACGCCTCTAGGTGGACACAAAGCACCGAGCTGATCTCCCTGTCAGAGCATATTTATATACTGTGTTTTATTATCATGTTAGCTACAATTCAATAACAGTAAAGTCAAACTAGAAAATAATTATATCATAAGATTCTTAAACATCTATCTGTCGTATATGCGATATGCGTAGACATTTAAGACAGCCATTGAGGACAGAAATTTTATTGATTCTTTAACAGTGTTAATAATAACTCTTTTCTATGCTGGAAAAAAAATTTTTGGGGGGCCTGCCTTTTAAGTACAATAAACACTGACAATGTCAAGTAATCTTTAGAGCAAAGTTTCTGTATAACTTTTAATAGTAAACTTAACTTTGCCTTCCTGAAAATATGGGATGTCACTATGCATCCAAATCAATGTTAACTTTTAATATAAATAATTCATAGCTAGTTGGCTTTGAAAATATATAGCAATGCGAGTGTTTGCTTTCAATAAATTTTCTACTGTTTTTGTTATTTCCTTGGATGATAATAATTCACATTGGATGTTTGTCCTTTTAGAGAAGAAATATTAAAATATTTTCTGTCTAGTTTCACATTTATAAAGATGGTAGTATGTTAAACTAAAACCACATTAAAACTTCAAAAGCATACAAAATTGCCAAATTTATTAGTTAGTATACCTTTCATTTTGTTATATACTCTGTATTTTTAATTTTAATAGTTGATACTTTATTATGTATATTATGCACTAGGCATTAAGTACTGTAACAAAGCATTTATTTATTTATCCTCACAGCAACTCTATTATTCCCAATTTACATATTGGGAAACTGAATGGAAAGGTTAAGGAACTTTCCCATGTCATAGAGCCTTTAAGTAGTAGAACTGGGATCTATAACTCAGGAAATTAGGACACAGTATGCAAGATGTTAGTTATTATGCTACATTCCTCTCTTTAGTAAACTTCTTAAGTAAGGAAATTTTTTTTTCCACCAGAGGTAATGAAGAAAAAAAAAATCCAAACTTATTTGCTGGAAAATCCTCTGTTTTTAAAGTTTATACTTGATCTTTGTCTGATTTATTAATTTGAGGTATAATATAGAAATCAAGCATTTGAGGAACAAGATTTCTGCCTTTTCCCTATTCAAAAATAAAAGTGGTACAGAGTGTCATTATTTTCTGAAACAGGTTGATGGTTTCCTGAATAAATGTCTGAGTAGGTGTCCCCTGAAGATGTATCTACTCAACATGCTGTCTCAATTTTACAGCTTAGTTTTGGAAGTCTAAAACAGAATAAATTAAAACAATTTCTCCTTGGAGCTGCCATCGGTCCTCTCCAAATGTGAAAAGGATGAGAGCGTGACAGGACATTTTAGTTCTCATATGTTACCTGAAAGTCAAAATTAGGCACACAAGGGCTGTGAGAACTAACTTAATGCCTATGAAAAACAGCACAGTGCAATTGCTTTGAAGAGAAAAAACAGTGAATGCTTAAGAAAATGTGAAAGATTCTTTTTGTTACCCTGAGAGGAAACCGTTCAAAACCTGAAAATGGAATTGCTTTTATAATAAGTATGTTTAATGCAAATTTCATTCAGGACACAAAACCTAGGCAGGCATATATTTCTTACTTGATAAAAGAGTAATTTAAAAGAGAATGTACATTATCTAAGGTTTCATAACATTGTACCTTAAGGGGATTAAGATATCTAAAACTTTTGAAGTCTGCAGATTTTATTTTATTCACTCACAAGATGGAGTTCTTGCTGATTTCTTACTGTAGGAGAATTGCCCATTAGTGTTGTATTGATTTGCCTTTTTCAAAATGAAAGAAACAAATGTAATTCATTAGCACTTTATTATTGAATCCCTTTTAATATGGTATATCAAGAACTTGGGTCATTATTAACCTGCAAAATATCTGAAAAAATGATTTCAAAATTGGAAAAGAATAGAAAGTACAACTTAATTCTTATCTGTTCCCAGGCATCTGATAATTCAGAACTGGCTGTCATCACAGCTTTTGCTCACAACTCTTCCTGAAATGATCTTGTTGTTCCCCCACTCCTATTACGGAGGTGATTGCATTTATTAAATTGGTTCTTTCTCTAAACTAGGTTTCTAGGAACTATAGTGTGCATCTCTCCTAATCCAAATGCTCTCCAGTCTTCAAGGATCAGCCAAAGCCTCACTTCTTCCATGAAATCTTCCCTGATGACCTTGACTTCGACCTTGCTTTCCTCTCAGTTTCTATAACATCATAGTCTGCTCCAGAGGTTTCAACTGGTGCACCATGGCACAGAGTGTGCCAAAAATGGGGCATGACTGGAAAGTAGCAGCTGCACTGGTAGTACTAACCCTTTCCTTTTTATCAGACAACTTACTAGTTAAACAAAAAGAGATCTCACTCTTTATTTATTATTTTATTAAAATTATTTACTTATAAAGAATATATACTATTACTGTATTACATGTTATGACTGAATACATTATAAAATATATACCAAATAGAAATTTTAAAAGCATAAGGGACAAAAAGTAAAAACTACAATTTTAACATTTTCTTGCACTGCCTTGGATTTTCTTAATTTTCCTAGTTGTTCCCTAGAGTGTGTTTACTCAACTTTGATGTGACTTGTCTATAACATATGACTTGCTATATTAAAACATGTATATGTTTTATATATTTTTTATATATATATAATACCTTATCTAGTTCTAAGAATCATTTTATGTAGCTTCCCAAAAATGCAGGAATTTCAATGAGATGAACAATTAAGATGGAACAAATGAGTGCCAAGAGAAAAATTAGGGAAAAAGAAACATGAAATGAGAGATAAAATCACATTGTAAAAGTCTACATTTTTGCTAGAAGTTTGCAGCAAATTTAATTTTTATATTTCTAACAACCAGTTTGGGAAGAGGAACATAATCAATTTCAGGGCTCACAATGTCTATATAATCAAAAAAAAAACAAACCAAGCAAAGAATACATACCTGTGGCCTAGGATACAAACATAGTTCAGTAAAAGCCAGCTTATTGGGAATGGAGAAGGATCAAAGCAAAGTAATCTCCCTATGAGCTACCTTATAATTTGACCTGATTCAGGCATAGATTGCAGAACAGTAATTTCTAACAGATCTGGGGCCCGTGGCATATCAGAATCAAGTAAACAAATTTTTTTTTTAATTATTTTTTTTCAAGTTAAAGCCCTCCCCAAACTGGAGAAAAAAAATACCTCCACCAAAGCTGATATTCTGGAGGTTATATCAAGCTCTTTTCTCCCCCTTCTCCCCTTGAAAATCCCTTTGGCAAAGAAACATTAATAACAATGAGATTGTAATGGGGGTTACGGTGCGATGTTCTGGGGAGTAGCATTTTATAATAGAAATCTCCTTCTCAAGATCTTGGACCCTGTCAAATAACAAGTGTTTTTCTTCTTATCTGTGCTTTTGACAGGTTAACTAGTAATTCTCAACCTGCAAACTACCCCAGACTAAGCAATTTATATATATCTATATATATCTATATATATATCTTTTGGGGTTTTTTTTACATCTTTATTGGAGTATAATTGCTTTACAATGGTGTGTTAGTTTCTGCTTTATAACAAAGTGAATCAGTTATACATATACATATGTTCCCATATCTCTTCCCTCTTGCGTCTCCCTCCAAATCTCTGAGGCGTGACTGCATCTTCAGTATTCTTTTAAAACTTCCCTGGGCAATTCTAATGGGCAGCCAGCCATTTGACAGCTAAGAAATTTAAATTATTTAAAGGCTGATGTGTTGCTGAGAATGGGAGCAATGATTAGAGAGGGCTTCTTTTTGATGAATGGCTGACCAGAAAGGGGCGGGGATGATAAACTGAGATGAGAGAGAAGGGGAGGAGCTGAGGAAAAGATGTGAGGCTGGGGCCCAATATGAAGCTGCCACTGAAAAAACGCATGTGGTGGGGTGGCCAGGGCACCTTTTAGAATAAGGACATTTGATTTTCAATTTGAAGCTTTTATGTTATGATAATAATCTTCATATCCCATGCCTCCATGAATTCTACTGCACTGTTTGTATTTCAAGCTTGTATATAGTTCTGCACATGATATGGGTGGGAGAGTAAGACATGGATTAAGGAGAAAAAACTGAGTCCTGTATCTGGGCTGAAATGACACAAAACAGAAACAAAATATTGCATTGATACACATGGTGATTGGAAAATGCAGGAGTGATATGATAAAGTGTCTTCTTTCCAAATATTAGAGAAGATGATTTTTGAAAGTATAAAAAACAGAGTTTGAATTAGAGGTAACGGTCATATCTGTCAAAGTTTTAGAATAAAAATCAGTTTGGAAACCATAGTCTCAGCTAAACTAGAGGAATTAATGGATGTGGGGCTTGAAGGCAGCCTTTGAGAATGTAGAAACTATTTTGGGGCCTGTTAAGGTCACTGCTGATAAGTAGCAAAAAAAATGAAAAAAATTTAAAAAGCCAGTAAACACATGGAGAATGCTTATATTTGACTCTAAAATGAGAAAGGTGTCAGCAACCAGCTCATCTGAAAGTGGTAGCAAATATTTGAAGTCCAAGTAAGAGTTGGTGGTTAGAGTGGGGCGAGGGACATTGTTCACTTTGATTGCGGCAGAGTTAAAGTGCAGGTTCACTGTAATCATTGATACCAAGAGCTTGTATTGGCTCCATACAGCCAAATCTTATTTGTATATAAAAACAAAAGCTAAAAATATAACAATAAAATCCTGACAGCTTTCTCTATAAGGTAGTAAGGAGTGTATCTGTTGACAATTGTTGAATAGCCATAGGTAAAACATTCTTTAGAACCCAACACTGAAGTTTATCAAGAAACCAGAACACACTTTATATAGAATTCTCCATAAGTTAACTTTTGGGATTGAGCATAACTGTCTTTATTTTTAAAGTATGGGATAGAGTATAATGGGTCCAGCAGGATAGAAACAAAAAAACTGAGTAGATAAATTGAGCTAGTCAAATTTGTAAATTTTAGTACTTTGGAATTGTCCTTAAGTAATTCTTTTTGGAAATAAAATTTTTTTGGAATACAGCCATGCCCATTTAGTTACATATTTTTATTTATTTATTTATTATTGATGTATAGTTGATTTACAATATTATGTTAGTTTCAGATAGATAACATAGTGATTCAATATTTCTATAAATCATACTCCATGTAAGGTTATTATAAAATAGTGGCTATAATTCCCTGTGCTGTATAATATATCCTGTTACTAATCTGTTTTATACATAGTAGTTTATCTCTTAATCCCATACCTCTATCTTGCCCCTCCCCAGTTTCCTCTTGCCACTGGTATCCACTAGTTTGTCTTCTATATCTGAATCCATTTCTGTTTTGCTATATACATTCATTTGTTTTATTTTTTAGATTCCATATTTAAATGATAACACAGAGTATTTGTATTTCTCTGTCTGACTTATTTCACTAAGCATACTACTCCAGTCATTTGCTTTTTTTATCTAACAAGGTAGACACTATGAACCAAGGTAAATAAGCATGGTGGCTAGTTCCTGGAAATAAGAGAATCTAGAATTTCTTGCATGTTCTTATGTAGTAGGAGGTCTTCATGGTTGAATCAGCCAGATAGGAAGAGGGTGGTGGAGTTCAACAGTAGTTGTAGAAGGTCTATAGTGTAGATTACTATTTCGGGGAAAATTGTTTCAGATAATAAATTAATGTATTAATGTATTAAAATAAGCCCTACCTACTGAAGCCATCCTATGACTCAGCAATTCTACCTCTGTTTATGTACCCAATAGAAATTACACTGTATGTCCTCTATAAGACGTGGATGAGAATGTTCATATCATTGTTCATAATAGCCAGAAATTGAATACTATCTGAGTGTCCAAAATAGGTACATAATTTATAATTATATTATATGTTACTTATTGTCATATGTCTTAGGATAGTTTATATTAAAAATTCAACTCCAGAAGTAAAATCTACGATTTCAGGGACTGTCATGTTCAACACCGTACTCCTATGCCTATGTGGATGCTTAGCATGCACTAAGTATTATGCAAGTATCTGTTGAATGGGGATAATTAAAGTTAAAAAAATCATATTTTGGAATAAGTGTCAGAACACAGTTATGATAGTCTTTCTTCCCTTTCTGTCTTTATATGTATTTCCACTTTGTATCTTTAAGGTTTGTTGTAAAATTGTATCATCCTTCCACCTTATTCTATTATAATTAAAACACTCTTGACCTACCTTATGTATGTTTTACAGATATTCCCAGATAATTAGAAGACATATTCTTATATCTTAGTGAAGTCATTCCATTTAGAGCGTGGAGGTGTGCAATGTGTATGTGAAAAATAAGGAAAGGAGATTTGGATGAGAATGAGTGATTTAATTATTCTATCCTCTTGGTCCTCCTTAATGTACCACTACATGATTGATTTGCTTGCTAATATCCCAAATATAAGTAATAAAAGAATATAAGGAAACATCTCCGTTCCTTCAGTGCTGTAATCTAGTGGATTTGACCATGTAGAGATAGCCTCAGCATTACAAATTAATCTATTATTCACATAGTGAATATTCATGAAATGCCTACTGCACTTACGACTGCCTTGGTAAATGTTGGGTCTGTTGCAGTCCCTACCTATGATATATCTCACAGTCAATTTCTAAGAAGAAATGCAAAGATGCAATTTCAGCTCAATATGATAATAAAAGTATGTGCAAGATGTAGTGGCATATGTGAGAAAAAAATGCTTCCTAATTATACTAAATAAAATCTTGCAGGACTGGCAAAGCTATTAGAGAGAAATAGAAAAGTAAGGGTCACATAAATATTTAGTGTCCTTTTTTTCTAATACTTGTTGTTAATGTCTTCCTTGAACTCATAAAAATGCTTGTCTTTACTAATATGCTGCTCCTGCTACACTATTGTGAATTGTTAGTCATTTTTCATGTGCATACCTTCTGTTCCTTAATTAGCTTATAAAGTTTCTCACAGTAAGAGCTTTGTCTTCCTTGTATACCCTCCCAACCAGTCTTTGTACAGCACACCACATTCATTCATTTATTCACCAGATGTTTACTTTGAGCTTACTATGTACCAGGCACTATTCTAGGTGCCAGGGATCGGGCAGTGAGCAAAATTAAGTCCCGGCCCTCAAAGAGGTTATATTTCTGTGAGACAATACAGACACTAAACCAACAAACCAATAAATATGTAATGTGTTTGACAGTAATAAATGCTACAGAGAAAAATAGGTTTTGTAAGGGAAATGGAGCATGGCAAGGAAATAATTTCTGTAGAGAGTAGTCAGGGAAAGTTTCAGTAAGAAGGAATACTTGAGCTAAGACAGAGCTGTGCAGATAGCTGGGAAAAGAACATTCCAAGCAGAAGAAAAAGTGATGTAAAGAACCTTAGGCTGAACAGCATTTGGTTTGTTTTAGGAAGAGGAAGGTCTTATTACTAGAGGGGGGAGAGTAGAAGGATAGTAGGTGAAAGAGACTTGAAGGATGTGGGTAGATCTTGAAGGTCTTGGGAAGGAACTTTACTTTTACAATTGGATGAGATGGAAAATGATTAGAAAGTTTGAGTGGAGAGGAGAGAAATTATCTTATTTACTTTTTAATAGGGCGACAGTGGACCCTCAGTAGAGAAAAGGCTCATGAGGAAAGGGAGTCCTGAGGCAAAAGTGGAAGCTGGAACTAAGTTAGAGGTTATTGCAATACTTCAGACAAGAGTTAATAATGGCTTGGATTATGTTATAAGTGGAGAGTGTGAGAAGTGGTGGAATGAGGGATCTGATTTGAAAGAAGAATAAAAAGAGACAAAATATTTGGTTATAGGTTGAAGATGAGAGTAGTTGGTGATGGATTAGATGTGAAGTGTGAGGAAAAGTGATCAAGGACAATATGAGGTTTTTAGCCCAAGAAACAAAGGATGGAGGTGCCTTCCATCATACCACCAAGGCATGGGGAGCTGCCCTATGGAAGACTGAGAGAGAAGTACGTTTCAGGTAGAAATCCAAAATTTGTCTTTTGCAATCAAGATTGCCTTTTCTTACATACAAGTGTAGATACAATGTAGGCAGTTGGATATACGGATCTAATGTTAGCAGAAGAGAATAGGACTCTTCATATAATACTTAATATTTATACAAAAATGATGCTTATTTTTGTTGATTGATTCACTCTTTCAATCATGAAAACATATCAACTGATAGTTTGACAAAACTGGAAAAATGAAACAAGTCCTTGCTTTCCAGATATATATTTGAAAATGGTATCTCTGCTCTTATTCACGCAAGTGTGTATCTGACTTAACCATTGTTGGGAACAGGGGCTATTTGGAATTTTTCCCCAGACAGGTAATAGAATTTAGACTATATTTCATTTGAAACAGAATCCCCAAACTTACTGATAAATGGCTTTATTATGCTAATTGCTTTTTCTTTATTTCCATAGTCTGTCTGTGTGCCAGATGGAAATTATATTGGTCTTAAAGGATTTGTTCTTCAAATGGCCATGTAGGTCACAACACAAACAAACACTTACTTAGTTGGTGGCAAATTTATTATTTAATGATTTGTCCCCAGTGTCTTTCTAGTGGCTGTATTTAACATCATTGATCTATAATTGCTACCCTTTATGCATATGCATGCACATATATTTCATTTACAGTCTTTAGGAACATTTTTCATTCAAATATTCAAAAAGCACTGTTATTTAAAGACTCTATGATAGCATAGAGCCATTCTTCAAGTATTCTTAAGCCCATTTGTACAAAGAGAGTTTGAAAAAGAATGCACAGGGTTTGTAGTTGACATTTGGGAAACTAGTACCTCGGAAGGAATAATTAGTTGATAAGGTATTTTTAAGGCTTTATACATTTTGAATGACCTTATACATAAAACACCCTTGATATATTTTAAATGCCTTTATGTTTCTTTCCATTCTCTCTCTACTTTGAGACTTTGTTGATTATCCCCAGTAGCATTCTCTTTATATGTAGAGAACTCAGACATAAGAATAGATGTTAAAAGAAAAACTGTAGTCCAAAGTAATTTGGTTTGATATCAAGATTGCAAATTCATGGGGGATAAATATTTATTGAGTTAAAATGAATAGGAAAATAAAGAGAAAATAAAAAGGATGTGATAGACTGTTTCCACATATATTTCAAAAATGCTTTAAAACATTTGACTAGGTTCTCTCATGTGGTTTTAATACCTTTCTTACCATCTTTGTTAGTAAATTTTCCTGAAGAACACTTAAACTCCAGCACACCCAGGTTGATAACCCCCAAAATGCTGATGCAATGTGCTCCTAATACATATATCGATCCCTTTTATAGTGTGTTTGTGTATGGTTTTTTTCTTTCTGTTTTATCCATAGAAAATGATACCATCTACTGGACAGACATGGGCTTCAATAAAATTAGCCGAGCTAAAAGAGATCAGACTTGGAAAGAAGATATCATCACCAACGGCTTGGGAAGAGTGGAAGGGATAGCTATTGACTGGATTGCTGGTATCATCCATGGCTTTCTCTGTTTTTGTTTCACACCTATGTTGTTAGTGGCTCAATCTGCTTCATAAAAATGCTGTTTCTGACTCATAACAGGTTTTTTTTTTGTACTTCTAGCCACAGGGGTAAATAGCCTCTTTTGCTTTTGGCTTCACTCTTTCTAATGCTTTTGAGCCTTTGGATAAGTGTTTTTATGTAGAAGTAGATTATGTAGTATTAACTTTGCCCAGATCTCCTGAGAGCCCCACGGGGCTGGTAAACAAAAGTGTTAGAAGTTCTCTTTTGCCTGAAGCTAGTAGAAAATGAAAATACAGCCCTTCCTCAGGTGAGAGAAATTTCAATTTATTTTTAACATATAAATGTATCACTATATGGTTTAAACCACAGACATGTGAGATTAAGAAGTATTTGCATATTTATTTATAGCTTTCTGCTTAGGAACTGCACATATTAAAAAAGAATTAGGAAGTAAATGATTTCTTAATAGTCATGTGAATGTTCAGAAAGTTAATTTTCGCTGAATTAATAAATAAGTTTTTCTCATAATTGTATTATAAACATGTTTGTATTTCTTCTAGGTAACATATATTGGACGGATCATGGTTTCAACTTAATTGAAGTTGCGAGACTCAGTGGCTCTTTTCGTTATGTAATTATTTCCCAAGGCTTGGATCAACCAAGATCTATAGCTGTGCACCCAGAAAAAGGGTAAATTTAACGTTTACATATATTCTGGGGGTTTTAAGTGACTTAAATTTCGTTAAAAGAAAAATCCAGAAATTGATATTAATATTTATTTTTAGTCATAATGTCTGAAACAAATCTCAAAACTACCTTAGCTAAGCAGAAGGAAAAGTTTATTTTCACTTTGTCATGTATATTTCAGTACATATTTGATAGGTTCATATTTATTATGCCGTTCTTTAATGTGTGTGTAAATCCAAATGATACACCAACATTTTTCTAGATTATCAATTTAAAGTTCTGCCCTAGAACTGTTTACATATTAGGTACTCAATTATTTGCCGAATGAATGAAAGAACCATTTGATAGCCAAACTCGTTCTCCAGTATTTCTAAAGCTTCAATTTCCATTTATGTATCTGTAATTGCCATATCAACATGTTCATCCCAAACTTTTTTTTTTCCTTCTTTTTCTTCTTGAGATTCAGATAAGTATGTCTACCTGTCTTCTTGACAGTACCATTCTTCCATTTGGACACCCAAACTGTACATATCTAACACTGAAATGAATTCAAGCTGACACCAAATTCTGCTGATTTTTTTCTTCCAGATATTATCAATCTACCACCCTCCATCTTCACTACCTCCACCCTGATTAAATCTGTTTTTGAGCGACACAGATACCCCTGCAATAAGTTCCCAATTGATCTTCTAACCTCACCAGAGTCCAAAATTTCTGTTACGATTCTTCTTAATCAGGCCCTATGTAAATTTTCAGCCTCAAACTCCTGCTCCTGCCTCTTTGCTATCTCAGTCTCTGTTGGACTTCTTAGTCTTTTGAAATGTTTTCAAATATTTCCTATTCTCTTCCACTCTCAGTCTTTGAACAGCTTCTTCCCTTTACCTGCAATGTTCTCCTTCTTACTTTCACCTTGATAAATTTTATTTATCTTCTCCTGGTTTTACAAACAGACATTCTGTTATATGACACCAAAGCACCCAGTACTTTCACTTTTATAAATTATATTTGCTTATTTATATTTATTTGCTTTACCGTACTATGCACTGTTTTTCACTGGACTGGGTAATGTCTGTATTCTTTCGTAAAAACTCGATGAGAAGAGCCATGTGTGTTTGGTTTATTTCTCTATCCTCAGAGCTTGGTACAGTGGTTGGTAAGGAATAAGTTGTTGACTGATACAATAAAAAAAAGCAGTCCTATTATAAAATTTTATATTATTCCTCACTATTGTGTTTCTTGCAATAATAATTTCTATTATTACTTTATTTTAGAGGTTTTTTAAAATGTTTTTCTTTTATGTCAGTAAAACTCCTGTGTCTTTTGGAGTGGAAAAAAGTGAAGCCATGGTGGTCACACAAAGATGTATTAGATAAACAAGTATAAGCAACACTGATTTAGGGTGAAGTCAATCTATGTAAAACATCAAATCAACTCTCATGAAAATCTACATGCTTTCCTATTTGTTATATGTTGTATGTGCTTTTTCCAGTGTCATTACTGTCTTCACTTTCTTGACAAATGCTATAAAATTAAGTCATACTATCAGTACAGTGAAAGAGGAAACAAAGAAGGTTCATATAAGAGAGAAGAAGAATGCCAACAAATTTGTCATGCTTCAAGCTAAAACTAAGATCACAATATAAAAATTGAAAAGCTGCATTGGTTAGGATTGCTCTTGGATGCAAATTAAAATTTAACTGGAATGTGTTAAATCTATAGATTTTCTTTCTCCCTTTTCAACTACCACCTTTACTAGGTTATATTTTGTCTTATGCTTGATGTTAAGGCCCCATTGTTAGAGCACACTTGATATATCCTCAGAGAGTATGTTTACACCTAAGGAAAGAGAAGGGGATAGGAGAAAACCTTTTTCTTGCTAGACTCTATTGTTTTATTTGGGAAGAGAAAGGTCTTCGTGTTCATCCCTTTGTTTTTTTCTTAGCCAGAAATGGGTTACATGCCCATCCTTAGATCAGTCAATAGCCAAAGGGAAGAGACTATCTTGACATATTTAGACAAGTTATGTTTCATCACCTGGGCTAGGATAAGGTCCCAGACCAAATAGTATACTCTGAATATCTGAACAAACTGAATTTCTATTAGTACTAGGGATGATTTGAGATGAATTTTGAAGAGACAATATGACATCTTTGGTATCTCTCTCACATATCCTATGTTCAGTATACCAGGAATTCTGTTACCTTTGGCTTCAATCCACATTTATGCTTTACCTACTTCTCACAATTTTCATTGCTACCACCCTAGTCTGAGTCGTTGTCATTCTTACCAACATTTCTGGATTGTGGTTTATCATCTTCTACCTTGGTATTCGTACAGTCTATTCTTCATGTAGTGGCCTAATGATCCTTCCAAAATGTAAGTAGCTGTTAGTGCTTTGCTCAGAACTCACCAGTGGGTCCCCTTTCATTCTGTTTAAAAGCATACAACAAACGTAGAGTGGTGTTATTTCCTCCGTTTAACAGATAAGGAAACTGAGTCAGCAATTTAAAATATATTACTCTATCATTAACATGATATGTGGGAGAGTTAGGTTTTTCTAAACTCCAAAGATTATGCTATATTATGTGTGTGTGTTATGTAACATGTTTACATATATGTACACACATATATATAGTGTTAAGCATTACAGAAATTAATAACCAAAAATATCAAGCATATAAGAAAATAGTTTTAACAGTTTTAGCATAAAATTATAATAAAAATGTAAAGATTAGAGCTATAATGAGAGAATAAACAATAATGAGAAAATGCTGGGAAAATTAGGAAAAGTTTTTAAAACTTCTTGAGTTGGGTCTGACTTCCCCCGTAAATTCTCTTACCCACCACTGCATGCCCATGGACACTTGCCAGTACATATTAAGAATGTTGAGGGAAGGTATAATTTTGTTTAGTTCCAAGAACAAAACACATGACTCAGTTTAGTGTGTCCACATCATACCTGTAAATTTGAATATAAAAATGTCTTCTAATGTGATAATATTTTTTAAATCTCTTTTTCATTTGTACTTTACAATTAAGCAATAAATCATTATTCCCTCAGTGGAAAAAAAAGGATCAATTGCTGGACTATGAATAATTATTCTGATGGTAGGAACAAATGTAATTTGAATGTTATGAAATATCATAGATACGTAGGAAATGGGTTTGTTTTGAATAAAGAATTTCTTCCCGTCATATTTATAATAAGTCCAACACTTCATTTTATTGTAGAGAACATCTTGTGCCTGGCCTATTATCGATTCATGCAGTTCAATACAGGCCTCTTGCTGCTAACTAGTCGCTCTGTAGTTTTCTTTTGCATTCTATTAAAACCTAGTCTATGGCCTCAAGTTGTTATTCCAGACCTTCTTAAGTATCTTTTGTCATCTTAGCATATAACTATACTTAACTTCTCTCTAGGATGATTGAGGACATCAGGCAAAGAAACCCACATGTACTTCACTTTTTTGTCAGTTTATTCAATGAACACTCCTCGAGTGCTACGCACTGGGAACCAGGTCATGTAAGGACATCTCCTTCTCCTCCTCAGCCTTTAATTCAGTACATCTTGACAAAATAGGACTACTGGCTATGTGAAAGACACAAGTGGACACTGTAAAGTATGATGGTATAAATAAGATGTAGCTTCTGTTCACAACAGGTTTTCTGTTTAAACTTTTAGTTTAAACAAGTACAAAACTTGAGTTAAAAAAATAGTCTCATAATGTAAAGTAAGACTAATTTGGGGGGCATAAAAACACTAGATTGATATAACTCAAGCTTAAATCTCATATCTAAATTTCATGTTAAAGTGAAAATTTTCATACAGCTATTATAAAATTACATTAAAATTTCAGAAAAAGGAGATAGCATATGATTAGAGTAGATAGTACAAGTGAGGGTAGTAGCAGCAGTGGTGGTGATTAGGAGAGTCTTTATTGAGGGAACCTGAAGGAGAAAGGTTTCTGAGATGGAGTGGGAATATTTTATGTGAAGAAGAAATAGAATAATTTAAAAATTGGTAGTGGCAAAGCAAAGGCCATTGCCAAGAACAAAAGTGTGTAAGGTACATGTAGGGAAGAGTAGGTAATGTAGCTCGAAGATAAGTTGGGACCATAAAATTGGCAATGGGATTCCCCACGTTTTAAAACTCCATCCCCAGTTTACCAAGTGAAACATAAACTGGTCCTGGACCCTCTCTCCTAACCCTTCCCACTGGCCCCAAACCACATAAGCAGAGATCAGAAGTATAATGAGAGTTTATTGAAGTTGTAGTGGTCTTTAAATTAAGGAATTCTTAGAAATGGTTCTTTATTATCCAAGGGAGAGTGTTATGGAGGAGGGGGAAGGTTCTTTCTCAGCCCTCAAACCAAGAAATGGAGAGAGTAAGAGGCAATAAGTGGGAGACTAAAATAAATAGAAAAGAGCAGTAAATGGAAAAACTGTGTGACTTTTTCATGGCAAGTCCTCAGGCCACAAGGAGTCAGATCAAAGTTGGAAAGAGGGAAGAAGATTTTAAAATACATATGAGATTTAAGTTTGGATTTAGAAAGATCTAGTCTTTTTTGCATGAGACTGAATCTTAACAATATCATTCTGTTTTTAAATAGAATTCTCTTGGAGGTCATGGATTCTTCCTGAGATGGCAAATTCTGGAGAAGAGATATTTAGTAGAGTATAAATAGAATCAGGAGTCGGATAAGTGTAAAGTTATTCCTACTTATTCCAACAGAGTTCAGGCTCTTCAATAAATCATGGTAGTAGATGAAATTATCCAAGGAAAAAGAAGTCTAAGGACAAAAATGAAGAATGTTTGCAGTTAGGAGATAATATGATTAAGAGGAGAAAAAAGAAAATTAACAATAAGGCAAAAGAAATAGGAAAGAGGAAAAAAGCCATTTCAAGTCCTCCGGAAATCACTGTACCATAGAAATCAAGGGAAGAGTTTTGGGGAGAAGAATGTGCCTGCAGGAAAGAGATTAGGAGAGATAAAAGCAGAAAACAGAACATGCAATTGATGATCAGGATGACATTTTTAATTGTTATGAATTTCAGGAAACTGGCAAGAGCAGAAGCCAAATATAAAAAATTAATAAGTGAAAGATAATTAGAAAGTAGAGCCAGCATATTTAGACTACAGTGACAGAAACTTTGACAATGAAGGAAAAGAGGAAAAAATAGAAAGTTTATTGAGAATGTAGTAGAGCACGCAGAAAGTTTTTCTTAGTATGGGGTCAGGGAGTATGGGCACATATTCATAGGCAGAGGGGTGGAAGAAAATGCATGTAAAGAGGAGACAGGGCTTCCCTGGTGGTGCGGTGGTTGAGAGTCTGCCTGCCGATGCAGGAGACACGGGTTCGTGCCCCGGTCCGGGAAGATCCCACACGCCGCGGAGCAGCTGGGCCCGTGAGCCATGGCCGCTGAGCCTGCACGTCCGGAGCCTGTGCTCCGCAACGGGAGAGGCCACAACAGTGAGAGGCCCGCGTACCGCAAAAAAAAAAAAAAAAAAAAAAAAAAGAGGAGACAGATTCCAAGGAGTGTAGGAGGAACCTTGTCAAGGAAGAAGCAGTAGAATGGAACAGGAAGAATGGAGGACAGATAGCAGATAGATAAGATTTGCATCCCGGGTATCTCGGGACTTCCCTGGTGGCGCAGTGGTTAAGAATCTGCCTGCCAATTCAGGGGACAAGGGTTTGATCCCTGGTCCAGGAAGATCCCACATGCCATGGAGCAGCTAAGCCTGTGCACCACAGCTACTGAGCCTGCACTCTAGAGTCCACGAGCCACAACTGCTGAGCCCACGTGCCACAACTACTGAAGCCCGTGTGCCTAGAGCCCGTGCTCCGCAACAAGAGAAGCCACCACAGTGAGACGCCCGCACACCACAACGAAGAGTAGCCCCTGCTCGCTGCACTAGAGAAAGCCTGCGCACAGCAACAAAGACCCAACACAGCCAAAAATAAATAAATTAATTAATTAATTAAATTGTTTTAAAAAAATAGGTATCTCTAAAAAACCAGATCCTGTAATGAGAATTCAAGTCAGAAGAAGCCAGATAGGAAAGGGGCCAAGCAAAGGTTCCACTGTGAGCAAAGTCCAGACCTCAGACATGCCTTTTAAAGCTTTGGAGGGTAAACCTCACTTAGCAAGGGAGCTTGACTTTGAACTCCCACCCAGTTATTCACTGGATAAGGGCAAAAATCCTGGGGAGACATACACTCCCAAGATTTCTGGCTCTCAGCACTACTTGTGAAAGAAGAGATTCTAGTAGCTGTCCTCTGAAGAAAGTTGGATGTGTGAGCTACTAAAAACAAAAGGACACAGGAGCTGGGCACTGGAGTACACAGAAATAGGAAACAAGATCTGAGGATGTCTAAGTGCAGCACCAACAGTGTCCACTATGGTTTGGAAGTCCAGCTTGGACATTTCCTACGTTTGGGATCTTTTGAAGTATCTTGATCTCAAACGCTTATATCCTTTTTGGTTATTGGGAAGATTAAATGAGGTAAATTTAAATGGGAGGATTAAATTAGGGAAAGTTCTCTTCTTCTCTTTTTGGAGATGAAGTGAAAGAGATAGAGTATAGCAATAGAATATATTTTAGCGGTTAAAATTAGTAAAATTGAAGAAACTCATAGATGATATGAGTAGAGTTAGCAGCTTTAAATGAATAAGTAAATTTTGGTGAAACTATTGTGGTGAATAGAATATGAATAAAGTATAATATGAATAAAAGGATTCCAAGCAACATGAGTCCAGCTGGAATGGGTTTCTAGAATCTAATGGGGTATTTATATGACCTTGAGTAATAGTGCTCAGCAACTTAGCAGTAGCAAAATAATGGGGAAAAAATGGGCTAAACGAGGAGCAGGTGGTGACAGATTCAAAACTGGCAATTGTAAGGGAATAACTATGGGTTGCTAATCAGGAGTTGAGGTCTAGAAATTAGTGATGAAATGGAGGGAAACCAAAAACGGGAGATCAGAGTAATGTAAGGCAGAGGCAAAAGAGAGACGAAGGTCCCTGGAACAGATAAGATGAGGAACCAGGAGCTGGGATGTTCATAGGATCAACAACATGAGCCATAAAGTCCCTGAGTATGTCTGCTAGAAGGGAGAAGATGGCAAACTTGTCAGAGATTAGTAAAGCAGTTAAATGGATTTGGTGGTTAATTGTAATAGAGTGACTATGTGATGGTAAGGGAAAATGGAATCTACAAATTCATAATGTGAATGCTTTGAAATAAGTGCATATAACCTCAGAGAAAGTTTTGTTTTTTCTTACTTAAATCTACTTCGCTTTTATTCTGGACACGATGGCATCCATTTCCTCAGGCATCTCATTGCAGTAACCGTTCTTTTCTGTTCGATCATCTTTAACTTATTACTTTCAATGAAGCCTTTCCCTTTGCTTTCAAATAGGGTCAGATCCCTCTTATTTGAAAAGAAAAATACTGTCTTATTTCTCTCCGCACGTTTACTTCTCAACTTCTTAGAATAGAAGTAAATGTCTCCTCACTTAACTGCTGAAATGAATTTTCAGCTTTAGTTCTTTCCAGGAATTTCTAAATTTATCCACAGCCAAATCCAGATTTTGTTTTTCCAATTTTTTTTCACACCCCTTGCCTTCTCCTTGACATTTCTCCATCATTTATCTACTCAAGGGTTTATTTTTTCTGTTACCTTCTTTAACTCTGAGTTTTCTTGTTCTCTCTGACCCCTTCCATGTATTTCCTCTGAGCATTGTATTTCTCTTCTGAGCATCTTTCTCCTCACTTAAAGCTCCGTATGCTATTTTCTCTCTTGCTATATTTATCTTTTAAACATATTTTCATGTTTCTGACATTAATCACTACATTACATCCAATATTTCATCTTCATTCCTTTAATTATATTTACAATTTCCTTTAGAAATGATTTATTTGAACATCCAACTGTCACTGAAACTTACCATGTCCTCCTAGTTTTCATCTACTGACTTTCTTTCCTAACCATGGCGTCTCTTTTTGTGTTATCATGGTTCTTTCGTCCTGACGAGATTGAAACTTACTTCAGACTTTCCATAGGTTTTCATCACCTATTTCCATCTGTCTGTAAATCCTGTCATTCCTTGTCTCCAGCTGTCTCTTAGGTTTTCCATTTCTCTCCATTGTGACTCTGAGCTCAGCACTGACTTAGCCGGAGGATCTCAGTAAGCACTTTTGATTTATTAATTTTGAGCCCCCCAAACAAGATTTACATTTCATCCCACAGAACAAGAAATCTTTGACATGCATAACAATATTTTAAATATTGTTTCTCTCTGTCTTCACTTCTTAAAAACTTTTCTTCGATATTAATTGTCACATGGATAGATATTTTTCAGGATTCATAGTTAAGAATTGATATGCCTTTTCAAATATTAGGTTTATTTTCAGGAAATGTTTATTACTGCTTGGAAACATTAGTGATATGTGTCTTCTAATACCTTATCTACATGTTTACTGATGACTTCGGGGTCGGGGGAGAAGGACTTATAAATGACCACTCTATGTAAAAATTTGAATAACTTTCACCTGGAAATCAAACACTGATTTCCAGGTAATATTACATAGACATTTAAGTGTCAAAATTCATATCACAGGAATAAAGTACAGCATTTTAATATTCTGTTTGATGTTAAAACATGGCAGGTGTATTGCCAAGAGAAAAGGTGAACCATAATGGAGTAAATTAGCTGAATCCAAGATATAAATGTGCCTTGAAAAGTGGGCATGAAGCCTGTTTTTGAGCAATGGAGACTTGAGGTCTTTTAAAATGTAGCCATATGCAAAACAGAAAGTGTATATGAATTTAGTTCAGCTTGAAAATTCAGTTTCTCCCCTCCGTTGACTTCTTTATTTTTTTTGGTAAGGCCTCACTCTCTTTAAAAAACTTAAAATGTAATAATTCTCTTTATGCTAAAAAGTCATTTTCTACCTACAATAAAAAAAAAGATGCATAGAAAGTCACAGTATGATACCGAAAAAGTTGGTTAACCTCCCATGATGTATGATCTCTAAGTGAAACACAAATACTCTGTGATTTTTTTTTTTTCTTGTTAGGCAGTAGAATCTACATTGCCTCTCTTAATTTAGCTTTATATCTCTACAACCATAAATAACTTTCTGAAAAGTGTTTCTTTCCATGGCACAGATTCAGCTTTACATGATATTTTGGTGTTCAAAAAGTACATATTGTTAAATGGTCTTTCATTGACTATATATACATATATGCTTTTGGAATATGCCCAGTAATATACAGAAGGTCTTGAATGACAGTTTAACATCTGTTGAGATAGCAAAAGTATAGCATAGTTTAACACCATCTCCTAAAGTATCAATGTATTTTACATCTGAAGACGAGGTAACATATAAAAAAGAAGGAATTAAATTTTGCAATAGAAATAGTGGTAGAATCAGGGTGATAGTTTATAATATTAATATACCATGATGGTCAAGTAATTCAGAAATACCACAATTATTCCCCAAATCACAGCCACCTTTTTCTACAAGTCTCTGAGGCATACAAATTATAAGGACAAATGAAAGAAAAGTGCGATACTATTTTTCACTAGGAATTTTCCAAAAAAGTCTCTTCTTTCAAAGATAGTTAGGTCTCACCTACTTTTTTCCAATATGCTTTATTCTCATTTCTTAACCTCTAAACATAAATCTTGGACCTTACCTCTCCCGCTAAAATGAGAAAAGAAGGACTAGAAATTATCAAAATGCCCTGGGTTATCATTGCAGCTCTGAGCTGGTGGAGGAGAAAGTGATCCCAGAAAGGTCATGCCACTTCCCATTGTAAGAGGGAGCCCCTGGCCCAGACCACCAAAGCTATGTCGAATGGAGACCAGCGATAGCCACACAAAACTGTAGGACCTTTTCCTAATTTCTTAAGGGATCTGACCAATAAAAATGTGGTAAAGGGTAAAAAGAGGAGTTTAAGATATTCCTTTCTCTATTTGCCTATAGAAATCTCCTCAGTGTGTTTTGACATGGGATATCCAGAATAGGTTGCATATGACTGCTATATAAGATGGTTTGGGGTTCATGAAACAAATTAAAATTTTCTGTATAATATTTTAAGAATTCCAAATCAACTCATGAGCACTACGAGTCTAGGCCCTAGGCATCTCAGTGTTAAATATTTCATAGGAAAATTCATAGATTATAAGGAAACATCAAATATTATATACTGAAAATACCAAAAGTGAATAAAAGATGGACCACTCAGGAAAACCATTGTTAAACCATGTAAGTAGCAAACGAATATCATATATGTACACATAAATGTATATGTTTATGTACATATTTATTGAAAGGATGGGCAAGGAGGCAGGCTGTAAATAGATACATAAAATAAGGAATTAAAAACATAATATGGGGTGATAAGTCTAACATGCTATGGAATTACAGATGCCAAAGAAATTTTTCTTTCTAAAGCCTCTTTCTCCATACTTCTCCAGTGTTGGCTGGGTACACACATAATGATTGTTTTATATAATTAATTCATATTGGAAAGTAATGAGTCAAGAAGGAATCTAATGTAAAACTAAAGAATAACAAAAACCAGAACAAGGCCTGAAGAACAAACGATAACTTAAAAATATTTTTTAAGCTTAAACGTAAGGAGAGAACAACGCAGATGGCCTGTATGTTTATTTTGCTTCAAAGGAAAGGTTTATTTCCGAAGTTGTTTGTAGGAATAATAACTTCTCTCACCACAGCACTTCCACAGTTTCAGTGTTGAAGCCCCTACTTTCATGTCGTATAGAGACTTACAACTAGCAAGTTTTAAGCATTGCTGGTAGCATTTTTCTCAGGTAATTCTTTACTTACCCATCTGCCTCTGCCATTAAACAGTGACCTTCATAAGGGTCACTAAGTCCAATTCATTTCATATTATCAGTTCCTAGCACTTAATAGGTACCTAATTAATATTTGTTGAATGAGTGCATGACTGCAATGAAAGTATACATTTGAGAATCATCCACCGAACCACTGTCAAAAACAAATTAGAAAGTAGTATTCAAGGTTCTACTGTCTCTAGACTCTCTTCCTTTTAGCAGAGTGTTCTGCTATCTGTGGTTGAGTTCTTTTTATATTGCAGGAGCCTCTAAGCAATTCAGGGCTTGAAAAGTGATTTGGGATTGGCATGTAATACTTTCTCAAAACAAAAACTGCACAGAAATGAAGAAAAAGGAAATGTGAAGAAGCCCTCACAGGAATAGAGGAATACACTGTATTCCTCATAGGCGATGAAGGATGTCAATTCACATATTCATGAAATGTATTCAGACTTTGACAGTACTATATTATTTTCCCTGTGCTTTAGCCTGAAGATGGAGACATTGACACGTTGGCCTACAAGGTATTCAATTAATATGTGTTTTAAGTGATTCTAGTGAAACTGCTAAGCTACTATTCCTTATATATAAAATATATATTATATGTGTATAATATATATAAAAGCCTACAGGGCTTCTGTTTTTTGTTTTTCTTATTTTTACAGATAAACTAACACACTGTTGACCTCCACTCTCACAGAGGCCACAATGCCATTCTTGATTCTCTTTTCAACCAAGGCAACTGCCTACATAAGAGAATTATGTGATCTTCATTTTTGTGCCAGCATGGCAATTTTTGGTTATTTCAGGTTTTCTCTAGCATATCTGATAAGTATCTATTTCATACTCTCTTAGGTAAAGGATAGGAATAGGAAGAAATAGCAAATTTATCGTAAAAACTGCAACCCAGATCTATGCTCCAGAGAAACAGTTTATCAGTCAAAAAAACCTTAAATTAAAAGAAAATGATTGATTCAAATTAGTGGCTTTTCACTATGGTTCATATATTTAAAATATAAGAATCATATTTAATACTGTTTCTTTAACAATTTAGACACGTTCGTTCTTCTTTTTCTTGCCCCTACTCCTTTACTCTTTCCCCACCAACTTTGGAGCTTAGCTTTCATGTTGGCCTTATTTCCCCAAAAATATTTATTTGAAATTATTCAAGGACATTTATAATACATTGAAAGTATATTTTTCAGCTTGAATCTAATTGTGACATAAAAACATTTGTTTTCCTTTATAAGAGCACCTGTGTGTAAACTAATTCTGACATCAGTACAGTTGTCATATGGTAAGTTTAAAAACTTTTGGGGACCACTAAGTGTATGCTAGGCCTTTGGAAACTCCAACACTACCAAATGGAGTCTTCTACCTATTAACCAAATGTCAGTAATTAATTGGAAGTTAGTTTGTGATATATATTCTTTGCACATGTTCCTGCCAAGAACTTCTGTGTCTAATTAAGACAATAAGGGATATTTGTGTTATGATGATTTCTGATAGTATTTCTATAATCCTTCAAACCACTTTTGAATGTCTTTTTTAAATGTTCTGTTTTTAAATTCTGTAACTATAAGCTTCTGTAAATAAGGGAATTTTCAGTGTAGAACAAACTATTATCCAGAGAAATGTCGATCATACAATACAGCATTTGATTTTGACAATTTTGAAAATTTCTGGATCTGGGATAGCCTTGGAAAGTATTTTCAGGGCTAGATTAACCAAGCTAATACTCTAAAGGCAATTTTCTTGGCTATATCATACAACAAACACTCCACTACAGCAAAATTTGAACTTAAATGGGGACAACATCTATTTGAAATGCTATCACTGAATGTTAATTTCCATGGAGTCTCAAAAACCAGTGAAAAAATTTTCATTTCTTCCCATTGCTGAAGATCACGTTTATATATGAAGAATCTATGTTCATTAAAGATATCCCAAGCACATCTATGTAAATTACACTCAAATTATTCATAAGTTTCTTGCTGCAGTTTTATAAGTTAGAGAGTATTCTTTCTCTGTATTTGGTTTGTAATTCCCAAAGGTTCTCAAGGTGCTAATTCTATTCAATTCTTTACTTTCAATTTCAGTTTAGGGAGAAAATAAATTATTCTTTGCCTGACCATCATAAAATGTTGCTTAATTTTGGCAAGTGTAGAATATTTTAGTTGTATTAAGTTGATAAATATTTTAGCCATAAAAGTGATGCTTGCAGTCAGCTTTGGCTTTACATATTGTGACAGTGTGTCAAATTACTGCTGAAAATTTGAGTAAAATCTGTACTCAAGATAGTTTTATTTTGAATATTTTTTTATTCCTAATTTTGTTGCCATTCATCTAAGCCTCCTGCCTAGAAGTACTGCAAATTTCAAAAAAATAGGAACTACTAGGGGAAAAAAGAGACTTGTTTTTAATACTAAGACTTTTTTCATGTTTTGTTTTGTTTTTCAAGTATGGAGATCTTTGTTATATTCCTTATACTTAGGGGAAAATATCACTTGATTTAAGATTGTTATATTGTTGTATTATATTTCTATTTGGTGA
Organism: Lagenorhynchus albirostris; assembly: GCF_949774975.1. Taxonomy (NCBI): domain Eukaryota; kingdom Metazoa; phylum Chordata; class Mammalia; order Artiodactyla; family Delphinidae; genus Lagenorhynchus; species Lagenorhynchus albirostris. Next base: position 88,821,780 of record NC_083100.1, read on the forward strand.
GACGGCGTAGAGAAGAAGATATAGCCCTGGGTTAGTAAAGCCTGAGTGCAGTTCCCCCCCCATCAGCCATGTGACTGTGGATCATTAACTTCCTGAACTGCAATTTCCAAAGTTGTGAGAATTAAATATGTTAAATGGGTGATTTGACCTCCTCACTCGGTATAATATTTTTATTAGTTATTTAGTACATTTGAAAGATTACTATTAAATAAAAAGTATATTATACCCATTGCCTTCCATATTTGAACTCTGGAGTGTATTAAAAGTAGATGACAAGAATCAGATTGAATAAATAAGCGCAGATCTGTCTTGGCTCCCAAAATGCCTCCTTCACAGTGTAACATCCCTGTCATCTTAACAAATGACTGACTTGTCATTTTAGTGTCATTAGTAATGCTAAAATTTCTCCTTGAAAAGTTAAATGAAGCAACATTTTACCTCTCAGTTAAAATAGTGTTTTTATTTTTAATAATTTTTTAATGCAATGTCCCTTAAAGATTTAAAAATCATAATTTTAATAGAAATATAGATATTTCCATGCCTGCTTCCACCTAGATCTAACGAATATTAGTTGGATTTCTTTTTTTTTTTTTGCGGTACGCGGGCCTCTCACTGTTGTGGCCTCTCCCTTTGCTGAGCACAGGCTCCGGACGTGCAGGCTCTGCGGCCATGGCTCACGGGCCCAGCCGCTCCGCGGCATGTGGGATCTTCCCGGACCGGGGCACGAACCCGTGTCCCCTGCATCGGCAGGCGGACTCTCAACCACTGCGCCACCAGGGAAGCCCTAGTTGGATTTCTTGCTACAGAGTTTTCCCTTTTTGATTTATAGAGCTTATAAATATGAATGAAAGTTTCTTCAGGATTAATATACTTGGGATTCCAGCCACACCTCATATTTGTCTGGGTGTAAAAGTCCAATGCATTTATTTTGTACAGTATTTTCAGGGGGAAAAAAATCGACTTTTAAAATAAATCAAAACAATATGCATAAAGGAAATACATATTTTATGTAGTTTATCATTTTTCATGGATAAATAATACAAAATATGAATGTAGGTCTTCTTTGCTTTTCCTATATGCAGTCTCACTTTCTCTTCTTGTGTATGATTGCTGTTATATATGTATTCAAATATGCACAGAATACACACTCATTTTTACCTGACTGAATCAATGATTGCCATATTTTTCTAAACTTTAGTCAGTCATTGCTGTTATCTGACAGCTGAATAAAACTTCACTGGGCATAACTTCAAAAGAATAGATCTGATTTATCTGAAAGCATGAATTTCTGTACTGTAATATAAATACTATATTTATTGAATGAATAGGTGAAAGAAACATGGATTATGTACCTTCTTTTTTAACATTTCATTTTTTGACATGTTATATTTCAGCATACTGGGGATTTTCTTTCTTTTATATTTTATTTTCTTCCACAGTCCTTCCACATGACGTTAAAAGATTACTAAAATAAGAATGTCTGCTTTGTATAAATTCATGTTTTAAGATGGTTTCACAAGATGATTTATAAAATTCAAAGTTGAATAGCCATTTAGCAATCTAAGTGGACAGAACTGAAAGTTATAATGCATTCATGTATACATTCATAAATTACCTAGTGCTGTAGGTATAATCGTGAATAAGAAAAAAGATCACTGTTCTCACTGAGCTTAAAGTCTAATGGGAGCAAAAAATATTAATAAAAAGTAACTTTGTAAAGAAACACAAGTGTAAATTTGCCACTCTAATTCATGCTATGAAGCAGAGTATATGCTGCAATAATCAGAACACAGAAGGCTTCTTGAGGGAAATGTTTGATATAGTAAAAAAACAGAAGGAATTAAGCAAGTAGATTGAAAAAAAGCATTTCAGATAGGGAGCAGCATGTACAAAAGGTATTTTGGAAATTCTTCCCTGTGATTTCTATGAATGGTTAAATTTTTTTTATAATAAAAATTATTTTATTGTAAACAATACACACATATATTGATTTTAAAATGGTATTATTTTCTGTTAGTATGAATGGCATTGCTGTTGTTATTAATACTACACAGTTTTGTGTTTATCTGCATTTATCTACAATTTAATTTCAGCTACTTGTTCTGGACTGAGTGGGGACAGATGCCATCCATTGGAAAGGCTCGTTTAGATGGCTCAGAGAAGGTTGTCCTCGTAAGCATGGGAATAGCATGGCCAAATGGCATCTCCATTGACTATGAGGTCTGTTGGATTTCTTAAGTATTGAAAGTGCATTAACTGCGAACTTGCATTAGTCTACTTTTAGTGTTCTCTTATTTTCTTTATAAAACAATCAAAAACAGCTTGTAATATTACTTTTCAATCAACCTTAGGAAAATAAATTGTATTGGTGTGATGCTCGTATAGACAAGATAGAAAGAATTGACCTTGAGACTGGCGGGAATCGTGAGATGGTGCTGTCAGGGAGCAATGTGGATATGTTTTCAGTTGCAGTCTTTGGGGCGTACATCTACTGGTCTGACAGGTAATTTATTTTTTCATAAGTATTTGAGTCTCAAAATGTTATTTTAGTGCCAATTGCTTTACCCTTGTAGGATTAGCCATTCCTTAGCAAGGTCACAGAAAAGATCTCACAAAACCATGTAATTTCCACAGAAGAGGCAGTCACTCTTGCTAGTCCAGGCTCAACCCTTTCAATGTCACAGACTAATGTTGGTTTCTTTCCCTTCTGCTGGGCCATCTGTTACCTTCAGCTTAAATAACTGGCTTGATTTGGATTAAAGATTGTTGACCACGTATGTTCAATTTCTTGGCAGAGCACATGCCAACGGGTCCATCAGAAGGGGCCACAAGAATGATGCCACAGAAACCGTAACCATGAGAACGGGTCTTGGAGTCAACCTGAAGGAGGTTAAAATCTTTAACCGAGTAAGAGAGAAAGGTCAGCACTCTTGTATGATAAATACATTTTATGTTATTTCTTTCTCTTATTTTTTTGACATTTATTTATCAAACTTAAGTTAGGGATTAATTCTTATATGAGTCCAAAACCTCAAGACCCTATTTTTTTACATCTAATTTCCTACAAAAATCATATAGTAGCCTAATGAAATAAATATATAATAGTTCATGGATAGTTTTGCCTAGGACAGTGCATGTATATGGACATGTTATATACCTGGTATGGCTTCAGTATAGGTTTAGACTAAGTAATATAGAAACACTTGATAAATATACATGTTCAATGAAGTATACAAAGCACAATTAGGATATTAGAAAAAAGCAGCCAAAATGTTTTTTTGATTATATATATATATTTTTTAATAGTCACACACTTTATTTAGAACTAATATGCCACATTACTTGGGCCGAAAGGTTGTTTTCATGTCAGATTATATTTTAATACATAAAGTGATGATGGCTCCAGAAGGTTGCTATTAGTGTGAAACAAGTCCAGAGTCATCATTTCTTTAAAATATGTGTTTTGAAACTGATATGACATGATTTGGATTTTTTTTAATATCACTTCCATTAAGATAATGTTCATTTTAAATGTCCATTAGAGTAAATTGTAATTAATTTTCTTGACATCAAAGGAAGGTATAATAATTTTGGAGAGGATGATGGATTCATAGAGGAGAATTAGTCTGATGCAGAAATCTTAATATCATGTTATATCTTCACTCAAAACTGGAGTGAAAAACTTACGCCCAATATACTTAGGAAGGTAGGCACATTAGAGCCATAAATTTCTTCGATATCTTATATACTTCATAGACACCAAGTTTAAGATACTGCCTATTTCTTTTGATGAATGCAGTTCATGTTTTGAGTGAATCAGTTACTTGTACCAAAGATTACAATATATACAACCTATTGTAATCTCAGTATCAAGTTTCAAAAGGGTTATGCACTTAACTGGCTGATTAAGGGAGACTTTTTATGCTTCTCTTTGGATGGTCAGGGGAGCAGAAGAATGTGATCTTTGAAATAAAAAAAATCCCAGGTTTTAAACTGAAGTGATTAAAAATAGCAGTACTCTAAAGTGTTTGGATTTATACTGACCAGTCTAAAAGTTAAGCATAAAATAACCCAGAATATTCAACATTAAATTTTTAATATTTTTCTAAGAAAAAACTATCTGGAAAACAAAAGAAAAAACACAGACATACGTGTGTGTACCTTCTTTTTCTCCCTAGGGACCAATGTTTGTGCCAAGGACAATGGGGGATGTCAGCAACTCTGTCTTTATCGAGGAAATTCCCAGAGAACTTGTGCTTGTGCCCATGGATATTTGGCAGAGGATGGAGTTACTTGCTTAAGGCATGAAGGCTATTTGCTGTATTCAGGGAGAACAATATTAAAAAGTATACATCTTTCTGATGAAACCAATTTAAATTCACCAATAAGGCCATATGAAAATCCACATTATTTCAAGAATGTCATAGCTTTGGCTTTTGACTATAATCAAAGAAGAAAAGGTACCAACCGAATCTTCTACAGCGATGCACACTTTGGAAATATACAGCTTATTAAAGATAACTGGGAAGACAGACAAGTAATTGTTGAAAGTAAGTACAACAATTTATTTTTAAACAAACAGTTTGGTGGAAATGAGTATCATTTGGAGTAGTAGAGAAATTAGAGTGGTAGTTGCATGTAGCAATTATATTTTCCTAGAGTTTATATTCAAGAATGAGTGAAACTATAACATCCAAACCCCCAAAAGTCAAAGAAGTAATTAACTGCTAGCATGTACAGTGTGAATATTATGATTATTAGCTTCTAATCATGGAACACTCAGTATATTCCTTTATAATGTTTCTTATTAATAAGTGTATTAAATTCATGGAAAATAATTTTTCAGTATAAAACTTACTAATTTTATTTTCTTCCAGTGGGTGAAATTATATCTTTAAGAATATCTACCTAATTATATTCAGTGAATTTTATTTTCTCAAGTATCAGATTTTTTGTGTGCATATATATGACAGTCTTGATGAGAAAATGTTATTAAATAATCTAATATTTTTAAAATATTTTAATAGTCTACAGGACAATACTTTTAATATTTTACAGGACTCAAACATAATATTGTGTGAATTATCTATACATTATAATTTAGAGAAACTTCTTTCCTGTCATCCAACTTTTACAGGGACAATCTTCATATTCCTCATTCAGCATCTCTCTCTTCTCTATCTCTATGTGATTTCCATATATTCCTCACTTTTCCAATTTCACTATACTGAGGTCAATCTTTTTCATTACTTTTTAAATTGCAAAATAATACATAAATTATAAAATGTTCAAGTAATACGGATTTTTAACTGAAGTTTCTGCCTCATCCCTGCAACATCAATTCCATTTACTTACTCGTAAGTGACAGCTGTCATGCCTCCAGAATTTTCTTGCAGTATGTGTATCATTTGTAATTACAAAAATGTAATGATACAATATTCACCTGCTTTTTTTCACTTACAATATATCTTAAAAAGCTTTTAAGGCTATTTAAGATAAGGCTCTATCTTATTCTTTTGAAAGCCTGCATCTATCCTATACTAAGAGTAAACTAATTTACTTAACCATTTTCTCACTGACAATCATTTAGGTTGTTTTTGGTGTCTTATCACTACCTACAATGTCACAGTGAACATTTGTGCACATAAATATGTTTTTTCACACATGTGAATATTTCTTTAGCATAGAATCCTAGAAATAGAACTGCAAAATCATTGTTTTATTTTTTTTTAGAACTGGTCACATTTCTCCAAAAAGACCATATCAATTTATGTTTTCATTAACTGTTTATAAAAAGATCCATTTTCCCACACTTTTGACAATGATTTTATAATTATTAGCTTATGACTAATATGTTAAAAAAGTCAACATATTAATATACATTTACCTGATAACTAGTGAGATCCAGCATCTATTCATATGCTTACTCATGTGAAAAACACATCAAACTCCCTATTGTACATTACCATCCCATGCTAAGCCTGTCACAGTTTATTTTGTTCTTTCAGTATTTAATATCCTCACAATCCCTTTTGCCTATTCAAACCTGACAGCCTTTCCAAATCAGTTCAGGTGTGTACTTTCAAGCATATACAAATACACATTCTTGTTTCTTTATTCTCTAGGTTACTATACTTGTTGATAATTTCATAACAATTTGTATATTCCAGCACATGCCATTTTGGCTTCCCTGTGTGTGTGTATATATATGAAGATGCAACTATAACTGTACTGATCATAGACTTGAGACATATTCAAGACTTACTGATTCTTTGGGTATATCCCTATGAAGTTTACATTATAATTCTCTCTGGTCCTCCCTCCATTTTCCTAGACTGACACAATTCAGAGTTGGAAGTGCTTATGTTGCATCTGTAATCTATTAACTAACTTATTCATTTTCTGTGCTCCAGATTCTTTGTCAGGTACCCTGGGCATAAAGATGAATATGAGTCCATAGACCTTTAGAAGCCATAGTTTAAGAAGAAAACTATGAGTAAACAGACATTGAAATTCACTAGAATCTATAATATACTAAAGGCCTAGAGAATAAATAATCTTTCTGAGGAAGCGCAGAGGATGCCACTGAGATGAGTTGAGGAAATGTAAGGGATCAATAGGAGTCTGCCTGTTGAGCCCGGTGGAGAAGGATGAATTTTAGACCAATGGTCCCCAAATTTGGTTCCTAGGGTCTCCTAATACATGTTCAAAATTATTTTCATAATAAGAGATCAAAATTATTTTCATAATAATACTAGATATTTATTTGCCTTTCCACTGTGTTGACATTTGCACCAATGGTGCAAAAGCCATTGTGGCTAAATTGCTGGTACCTTAGCACTAATCAATACAGTGGTACCAAACAGTACTAGTAGTCATTGCATTTTTCACTGCCACTTAATAGCAGGAAAAAAAAAGAAAAGAGCCAGTTTCACTTAAGAATGTCCTTGAAGAAAAAGTAAAATAATTTTATTAAATATTAATCCTTCAATACACATCTCTTTAATATGCTGTGTGATATTATAAAATACATATAAGGAACTCTGATGCATTCTGAAGTATAGTTGCCTGAAGGATACCACGTATTTCTGTCATTATTTGAGTTTATGCTTTTTTTAAGGAATATCATTTTTTACTTAAAAGAATGAGGAACAAACTATGGTTATTCAAACCTGGGTGTATGGCAGACTAAATGCAATGAGTCTGTCACTCCAAGGAAAATGACCTACATTATTTATTGCAAATAAAAATCAAGATTTCAAGTAAAAATTAAAATTTTCAAGACTTGTATCCACCATAGTTAGCTTGATAGCTTCCCATACTTCTGATGAGATGTGTAGTGATATTACTAGTGATTTGGAGTGGGGGGGGGTATTGCATGCTGAAATTGTCAGCATTTGGAGGATATGCATAACTCAGGGGACCAATATTTTCCAAATGACATGATAAAATCATGCCTGGGTAAATGATCCATTCAGAGTATAAGATAGACCAATGAATTTTAATGTAATAGAATAGGAAAAGTTCATCACTATAGTTTCTGATTCCACACGGAAGCTAACCTTTAAGTAACTACCATTTGTGTTGTTGTAGTATAAAATCATATCCAGAATTATCTGAAAAGGCTGTTAAAACCCTCCTTCCTTTTCCAACTTCACTGCTGTGTGAAGCTGGATTTTCTTCACAAATTTCAACTAAAAGAACACAACAGATTGGACGTAGTAGATGTGAGAATCCAGTTGTCTTCTAGTAATCCAGAGAGTAAACAAATTTATAAAATGATAAAACAATGCTGTCTTCTCATTTTAAAAAAATACAGCTATTTTTTAGATGTTATTTATATTAATATGCAGTCAATTCATTTTTGTTTTTTAAAATATATTAATACATATCAAAACAAAGTTTTTAGTTTAAATTTCTAACACAATAGCTATAGACGTAACTCACATACACAAAAATTTTGCTGGAGTCTTCAATACTTTTTAAGACTGTAAAAGTCCTCAGAACAAAAAAGATTACAAACTACTCTTCTAGGCTAAAGGCTCAGAAAATTTTAAGTATAAAGACATGAAAAAGCAAAGGGTAGACAAGGAGTGACACATCATTTGGCATGATTAGAACATGGGTTTCATGGCATGAATGGTGTGAGATGAGGCTATCGAGTCCTAGAGAGAAGTCCAATATTGAAGGATTTGGTCTGCCAAGATAAGAAGTATTAAAGAAAAAGTTTCATTGAGATATAATATACATACCATACAACTCATTCATTAAAAGTGTACTGTTCAATAATTTTGGGTATGCTACATTATTAGTATATTACATTATTAATAATTACATTATTAATTTTTAAAATTAGGTAAAAATATATAAAACATTTGCCATTTCAACTTTTAATTGTACAATTCAGTGACATCAATTACATTCACAATATTGTGCAGCCATCACCATCTATTTCCAAAACTTTTAAAATAAATCTATTTATTTATTGGCTGCCTTGGGTCTTCGTTGCTGCACATAGGCTTTCTCTAGTTGCAGCAAGTGGGGGCTACTCTTCATTGTGGTGCATGGGCTTCTCATTGCAGTGGCTTCTCTTGTTGTGGAGCATGGACTCTAGGCATGTGGGCTTCAGTAGTTGTGGCTCACAGGCTCTAGAGTGCAGGCTCAGAAGTTGTGGCACATGGGCTTAGTCGCTCTGCAGCATGTGGGATCTTCCCAGACCAGGGCTCAAACCCGTGTACCCTGCATTGGCAGGTGGATTCTTAACCACTGTGCCACAGGGAAGTCCTTCCAAATCAGTTTTCTCTCTTTAAACAGAAACCCTGTTTAAGCAATTACTCCCAATTCCCCCTCCCTGTATTCTCTGGTAATCTTTCATCTATTTTCTTTCTCGATGAATTTGGCTATTGTATATATTTCATGTAAGTGGAATCATACAATATATGTTTTGTTGTGTGTGGCACAATTCACTCAGTATAATGTTTTGAAGGTTAATCCATATTGTAGCAGGTGTCAGAAGTTCATTCCCCTTTATGGCTGAATAATATTTTATTGTATGTATATAACATATTTTATTTATCCATTCATCTGTTTATGGACACGAGTTTCTACCTTTGGTTATTGTGAAAATGGCACAGTGAACACTGAGATACTAATATTCAAGATAAGGAGTTATGATTTTTTTCAGTAGATGAAGGGAAGACAATGGAGTGTTCTAAGGTAAGTATATAATAGGACTTTTGTTTTATGAAGATAACTCTGGCTATGTTATGTTTGATGACATTTAAGAGATGCCATGGGAGGTTGTTGCTGAGTTTACAGATCCTATTTATATTGTGGGAAATTAAACTGAAAACAATTTAATCAAAGTATATACATATTTCTGTTCAGTAGTTTGCCTTTTTGTTTGGTTGATAGTTTCCTTCACTGTACAAAAGCTTATTAATTTGATATAGTCACGTTTATTTTTACTTTTGTTGCCCTTGCCTGAAGAGATAGATGCAAAAAAATACTGCTAAGACCAATGTCAAACACTGTACTGCCTACGTTCATCAGGGATATTGGCCTGTAACTTTCTTTTACTGTACTGTTTTACTGTACTGGTTTTATCTGGTTTTTGTATCAGTAATGTTGGCTTCATAGAATGAGTTTGGAATTGTTCTTTCCTCTTCAGTTGTTTGGGATAGTTTGAGAAGGAGAGGTATTAACTCTTCTTTAAAGATTTGGTAGAATTCATCTGTGAAGCTGTCTGGTCCTACACTTTTGTTTGTTGGTCTGCTGAGATTTTCTATTTCCTTGGAAAATTGTATATTTCTAAGAATTTATCCATTTCTTCTAGGTTGTTCAATTAGTTGGTGTACAATTTTTTGTAGTAATCTCTTACTATCCTTTGTATTTCTGTGGTGTCAGTTGTAAGGCTAGATTGTTTGAGATTTTTCTTGGTTCTTGACAAAGGCCTGTATTGGTATAAAATTCCCTCTTAGAACTGCTTTTGCTGCATCCTGTAAATTTTGGATTTTTTGTTTTTATTTTTATTTTTCCAAAGGTATTTTTCTATTTTCTCTTTAATTTCTTCAATGGCCCATTGGTTGTTTAGAAGCATGTTGTTTAGCCTCCACGTTTGTTTTTTTACAGTTTTCTTCTTGTAAATGATTTCTTGTTTCATAACGCTTCGGTCAGAAAAAAATGCTTCATATGAATTCAGTCTTCTTCATTTATTGAGACTTGTTTTGTGGCCTAACATGTAATCTGTTCTGGAGAATATTCCGTGTGCGCTCGAAAACAATGTGTATTTTGCTGTTTGGGGTTGGAATTTTGTCTAGTTATCTATTAGGTCCATCTGATCTAATGTGTCATTTAAGTCAATGTTTCCTTATTGATTTCTTCTATCCATTGATGTAAGTGGTTGTGTTAAAGTTCCCTAGCATTACTGTGTTACTGTCATTTTTTTCTTTATGTCTGTGATTTGCTTTATGTATTTAGGTGCTCCTATGTTGGGTGCATAGATATTAACAAATGTTACAGCCTCTTGTTTGATTAATCCCTTTATCATTATGTGATGCCCTCCTTTGTCCCTTGTTACAGTCTTTGTTTAAAAGTCTATTTTGTCTGATATAAATATTGCTATCCCAGCTTTTGTTTGTTTCCATTTGCATGGAATATCTTTTTCCATCCCTTCACTTTCCAGTCTGTGTGTGTCTTCAGATATGAGTCTCTAGTAGGCAGCATATATATAGGTTGTGTTTCTTTATCCATTCAGCAACCCTGTCTTTTGACTGGAGCATTTTGTCTATTTACATTTAAAGTGATTATTGATAGCTATGTATTTATTGCCATTTTGTTAATCATTTTCTGGTTGTTTTGTAGTTATTCTGTTCTTCTCTCATTCTCCTCCTTTGTGATTTGTTGACTTTCTTTAGTGTTATGTTTATATTCCTTTCTCTTTATTTTTTGTGTATGTATTATAGATGTTTGGTTTGTGGTTACCATATGGTTCATATATAACAACCTACATATGTGTTATTTAAGTTGATGGTTGCATAAGTTTGGGCACATTCTAAAAGCACTACATTTTTACTGACCCTGTTCACAATTTGTGTATTTTGTGTCATATTTTACATCTTTTTGTATATTGCTTATGTAATTATTTTAGAGGTAGATAATTTTACTACTTCTGTCTTTTAACCTTCATACTAGCTCTAGAAGTGATTGATCCACTACCTTTACTACATGTTTGCCTTTACCAGTAGGATGTTTTTTCATATTTGTGGCTTTTTCTTTTCCATTTAATGATGCCCCTTTAACATTTCTTGTAAGGCCAGTTGAGTGGTGATGAACTCCTTTAGTTTTTGCTTGTCTGGGAAACTCTGTATCTCTCCTTTCTTTAATTCTGAATGATAACCTCACCAGACAGAGTATTCTTGATTGTAAGTTTTTTCTTCCAGCACTTTGGATATATCAAGCCAGTTCCTTCTGGTCTGTGAGGTTTCTGCTGCAAAGTCACTGGATAGTCTTTGTGGGTTTCCTTGTGTGTTACTTATTTTTCTCTTGCTGAATTTAAGATTCTCTAACTTTTGACATTTTAATTATAACATGTCTCGGTGTGGGTCTCTTTGGGTTCATCTTGTTTGGCACTCTCTGTGCTTCCTGGACTTGGATGTCTCTTTCCTTTGCCAGGTTAGGGAAATTTTCAGTCATTGTTTCTTCAAAAAGTTTTTCTATTCCTTTCTGTTTATCCTTCTTGAATCCCTATAATGCAAATCTTAGTTTACACTGTATTGTTCCAGAGGTCTCTTAAACTATCCTCATTAAATTATTCATTCTTCTTGCTCTTCCAATTGGGTGATTTCCACTAACCTGTCTGCTGGTCCTTCCCCCTATTTTTTATTTTGGTTACTGGATCCTTTGGTTCCGAGTGGTTCTCTTTTTAATATTTTCTCTTTGTAGAAGAGCTTGCTGAGTTCATTCACTTGTTTCCCAAGTTTGGTGAGCCTATTTGAGCTTTTTATCACATAAATTGCTTATCTAGCTATGTTTTATTTACCTTTTTTTCTGAGGTTTTGGTTTTTTTATTTGAAATGTATTCCTTTGTCTCCTCATTGTGCCTAAGTCTGTGTTTGTTTAGGTACTTAGAATATAGAATAATCAGCTATGTCTCCTAGTCTTGAAAGAGTGGCATTATGTAGAATGTGTCCTGTTGGGCCCAGAGGCACAATCCCCTGTGGGCACCCTGATAGGTGGAGCTGACTCCCCAAAGTGGTTGCTGCTTTGGAGGGACACCATTGTCATCCAAGGCAGCTTGCCAGGTTGGGCAGAGAAGGAGCCACTTTGGATGAACTGGCCGAAGTAGGTGAGTTGGGCAGGACAGGTCCTTGGGAACACTGGGACAGGGTGCCCAGTGTTAGCTGGGTTGATGGATAATGACAGAAATGGTGCCTCCCAGCACTAGGTCAGCTAGGTAGAAGGAGAGTTTAAAAACATGTTGCCTTTCAGCACGTCTGTACCTGGAGAAAGTTCTAACAGATTCCTGCCACTCTGGCACATGCCCTAAAATCAGTCAATGAATCTCATGACCCAAGTGCTTTTCAAAGCTACTGCCTCTGCACTGGAACTTGGAGTGAGTTTGTGCACGAGCTCTTCAAAAGCAGAGTCTTGAGCTCTCTTGGACATAGTCTTCACTGATTTTCAAAGATGGGGCTCTTCTTTCCAGTGCAAGTCCCCTGGGATGGGAGCCCAATGTGATGCTTTGAACCCTTGCTCCTCAGGGAGCACCTCTGCAGCTGTGATATTCCTCCTGCTTGTGTGCCACTATACTAGTTGTGTGGGTTCTGATTAGAACACCATTCTGCTCCTCCTTCTTGTCTTGATGTAACCTTTTCTTTATACGCATAGTTGTAGAAAATCTATTCTGCTAGTGTTCAGGTTGTTCTCAGAAATGGTTGTTCCACATGTAGTTGTAGTTTTGGTGTTTCTGTGGGAGGAGATGAACTCAGGCTCTTCGTACTCTGCCATCTTAACTCAGAACCCCTTTGATATTCTATTTTGATAAATCTGGAAAAACACATTTCATTTTGATACATCTTTTACCAGTTAGTTACGAAAAAAATAAATTCGCTGACATGTGATTAAGTATTTAAAGATAGAAGAGCGTTCTAAATACTTTTACAAATCAGATTTAGGTTTAGATCCTTTATATATCTGAATATGGGGAAAGGATAGGATGAAGGCTCTCTTCTTTATCTTTCAATTCATGTAGAATTAAATTTTTGCTCTGAGGTATAAAAGATGAGATGAAGAGCCACTCAATACACTTAAATGTGTATTACATGCTTACAATGTGCCATAGATTATTAGGTAGTGGCAAATAAAGATGAAAGGTCTATTTTTTTAACCTCTGGGAACTCAAAGTATGGCAAAGGGAAAATGCTGTGTTTCACTTTTTATATATGAAGAGTCAAGACTGTTGGTCAACATGATATTAAAACACCGAGGTTGGTCAACATGATATTAAAACACCGAGGTTATCTCTGGCTTTAAAAACATAGCATGATTGATTGATGATAATTATAAAAAATAAAAACTAAGAAGAGATTCATAATTTCAAAGCACAAAATAAGATTTTCCTTGACTAATAAACAGAACAGAAATACAATGCAGTTAGAATGACTGAAATATAGAGGAACAGGAGCAAGTTTAAAGCCTGCTTGAACCAGGGACTGGGGTGAGGCTGCCACATAGGAAAATAAGGCTGAATTAAAGCTGTGCCATCTCCTTCATATACCAATGTCCTATGTGACATTTTTGCCGTAGAGGCTTAGAGAATACAGAAACAATCCTGTGACCAACACTAACATCAGTCTTTTACACACTGATGGCTTTTCAAGTTCTCATCGGCCCTGTGGAGCAAAAATCCAAGTGAATTATGAAAGACAGGGCTGCAGCTTAAGGCCCAGGAGCCAAGTGAAGGCAACTGAACCAACAAACTACAGGGAATGAGTGCTGGAAGAGAGGTTAAAAAATTAAGGAGAGTCTGCAAATTCAAATTCCACAATAGATGGATTTTAAAGAAATACAGCTAAAAAGGAAAGTGTACCAACCAGCAGATGAGTGAAAACAAATAATAGAACAATTAGAAGGAGACTTTTATAACTTTGGGGGGAGTTCATCAGAGAGGAAAAGGAATACATGTTTATAAGAAGTACAAGAAATGGTGAAACCAAAGAGGCTAAAATTATATAAGAAAAAAATAATTAAAATGAAAACAACTAAAAATCTTAGAACTGAAAAATATGGTCAGAATAATAAAAATTAAAAGGAAATCCCAATTGATAAAGTTTATGTTGGACTAGTCAGAGTGAGAATGAACCAATGGTATGATAAATAGTGAGGAATTAATATGTAAATTACAGAATAAAATGAGAGCAGTTGTGAAACTTGGAAGGTAAGTTGGTAGGTTCAACATGATTATAGCTAGTAGAGGTCAACAAATGACAAAGAAGAGAGGGAAGGAAAGAAAAATATCATCCAAGAAACAATAATGGAGTTTACTACAAAAGAGGAAATAAATGGGTCCTTAGATTGAAAATGAATTCTGAGTAAAAGTAAAAAATTCTTTTCTGAGAAAAAGAATCATAAAATTAAGTCAGCCATCAAAGTAAAATTTCAGAGAATAATAAAAAAAAGGGACAACCTTAAAATGCTCTCAGAAGTAATAGAGAGATTATCTACAGAGGAACAATAATTGAATTTAAGCAGGCATCTCACCAGAAGCATTAGAAATATGTTCACACTCCTCATTAGAAATATGTTCACACTCCTAAGGAAATATATAATCCTAAACTGTTATTCAAAATGAAGGGAAATAAAGATTGTTCCAGACATACAAAATCAGTAACAGTACACCGACATATTCTCACTAAAAAACAAACCAAAAAACCTTAAAATAATGGCTTCAAACTTGACCATAATAAAGTAGTAAATTTGTGTTTTACATTATGACTTGGTATATATGTTTCAGTTTTACAGATTAATATCTTTATTCCATAGGATTCATTCTGATGTTTTGTTTTAGCCAATCAATCAGAGCAGTTTATCATTTAAAAAAACAACATGGCTTAAAATAAGGTCAAAATGTTTCCTTACATTCAATAACCGGTTAATAGAGAAAATTATAAAATATTAGTGGACATAAAGAATGACTTTAAATAAAGGGAGAAAATGTAATTTTCATGATGGGAAAGTAACTTTTTTCATGCAACTTCATATGCTGATCCTAAAATGTACATGGAACAGCAAAATTCCAATAATACCTAAGGCAATTTTGAAAAAATATAAATTTGTAGTCTCTCCTTGACAAGAATTTCACTTATTATAAAGTTATAATAATGAAAACAATGTGATATTATTAAAAGAATAGTAAAATGGAAAAGAGGACTTAAGCAGATCCACACATACATGTCTTGTAAATGTTTTTGTTAACAAGTTGATATTACAAATCAGTTGAAAAATTATGAACTGCATTTAATAAATTTTGCTAGTACAATTTGCATGCAAGAAATAAGTAAAATTCTATCTCTAGCTTATACTGTACTCAAAAATAAGTTTCAGTTGAGAAAGATGGTGAAGTAAAAGGACCGTGAGCTCACCTCCTCTCACAAACACACCAAAATCACAACTAACTGCTGAACAACCATCAATAAAGAAGACTGGAATCTACCAAAAGAAAAAAAGATATTCCTCATCCAAAGACATGAAGAAGAAACCATGGTAGGAGGGGCACACTCACAATATACTCAAATCCCATACTGCCCAGATTAGCAACCCACAAACTGGAGATTGATTATATTGCAGAAGTTCTCCCACAGAAGTGAAAGCTCTGAGCCCCACACCAGTTGCCCCAGCCTAGGGGTCCAGCATTGGGAGGAGTCCACAGAGCATTTGGCTTTGAAGGCTAGCAGAGCTTGATTGTAGGAGCTCCACAGGACTGGGGGAAACAGAGACTTCACTCCTGGAGGGTGCACATAGGTCTCGCAGGCACTGGGACCCTGGGCAGAAGCAGTGACTCCAGAAGAACGTGTGCCAGACCTACCTGCTAGTCTTAGAGTGTCCCTGGGGAGGAGGCAGATGGCTATAGCTCTCTCTGGGGTCATAAAAGGTGGCAGACATTTTGGGTCTTTGGCCCCAAGACCTGGCCCCACCCAACAGCCTGTAAGCTCCAGTGCTGGGATGCCTCAGGCCAAACCACCAACAGGGTGGGAACACAGCCCCAACCATCAGAAGACAGGCTGCCTAAAGACTTCCTGAGCCCACAACCACCTTTAGACACACCACTTGACATATCCCTGCCTACCAGAGGGACAACACCTAGCTAGTGGGCAGACTCTCCGACCAGGAAGCCTGAACAAGCCTTTAGACCAGCCTCACTCACCAGGGGAAAGACACCAGAAGCTAGAAAACCACCATACTGCAACCTGCCAAACTGAGTCCATAAACACAAGTCAGAACCTATTCTGGGGAAACAGCTGGTCTTTGGCCCTTGAGTGAAGGGGAGTATAATGCTGGGACACATAAGACATCCCCTACAGAGGGCCACTTCTCCAAGATAGAGAAGTGTAACTAAACTACCACATACATAAAAATACAAATAGAAATGTGAACAAAATGAGATGACAAAGGAATATGTTACAGATGAAAGAACAAGATAAAACACAAGAACAACTAAGTGAAGTGGAGATAGGCGATCTACCTGAGAAAGAGTTCAAAATAATTATTGTAAAGGTGATCCAAGAACTCAGGAAAAGAATGAATGCACAGAGCAAGAAGTTATAAAAATATTTTACCAAAGAGTCAGAAAATATAAAGAGCAACCAAACAGGGTTGAAGAATACAATAACTGAAATTAAAAATATAGTAGAATGAATCAATAGCAGACTAAATGAGGCAGAAGAACAAATCAGTGGGCTGAAGACAGAATGGTGGAAATCACTGCCATGGAATGGAATAAAGAAAAATAATGAAGAAAATAAGGGCAGTTTAAGAGACCTATGGGACAATATCAAACACACTAACATTTGCATTATAGGGGTCCTAAAAGGAGAAGAGAGAGAGAAAGAGCCTGAGAATATTTGAAGAAATAATAGCTGAAAACTTCCCTAACATGGGAAATGAAACAATCACCCAAGTCCAGGAAAAGCACAGAGTCCCATACAGGATAAACCCAAGCAGAAACATGCCAAGAAACACATTAATCAAATTGACAAAAATTAAAGACAAAGAGAAAATATTAAAAGCAACAAGGGAAAAGCAAAAAATAACATACAAGGGAATTTACATAAGGTTATCAGCTGATTTTTCAGCTGAAATTCTGCAGGCCACAGGGGAGTGGCGCCATATATTTAAAGTGATGAAAGGGAATAACCTACAACCAAGAACACTCTATCCAGCAGCAAGGCTCTCGTTCAGATTCAGTGGATAAATCAAAAGCTTTACAGATAAGCAAAAACTAAAAGAACTCATCACCACCAAACCAGCTTTACAACAACTGCCAAAAGAACTTCTCTAAGCAGAAAACGCTGGAAGTAGAAACAAGACAATTAATAGGAAAGCTCACCAGTAAAGGCAAACATATAGTAAAGGTAGAAAATCATCTACATACAAATATGATATCAAAACCAGTAATCATAAGAGGAGGAGAGTATGAATGCAGGATATTTGAAATTAAGAGGTCTGCAACTTAAAACAGTCATGTGTACATGTAGACCGCTATACCAAAACCTCATGGTAACTGCAAACAAAATATCTATAATAGATGTACACACTAAAATTAAAAGGAATCCAAACACAACACTAAAGATAGTCATCAAATCACAAGAGAACAAAAGAGAAAAGCAAGAAAAAGAGATCTACACAAACAAATCTAAAACAATTAACAAAATGGCAATAAGAACATATAAAATAGATAATTACCTTAAATGTAAAAGGATTAAATGCTTCCACCAGAAGACATAGACTGACGGAATGGATACACAAATAAGACCCATATATATGCTGTCTACAAGAGACCCACATCAGATCTAGAGACACATATAGACTGAAAGTGAGGGGACAGAAAAAGGTATTCCATGCAAATGGAAATCAAAGGAAAGCTGGAGTAGCAATTCTCATATCAGACAAAATAGACTTTAAAATAAAGACTGTTACAAGAGACAAAGAAAGACAATACATAATGATCAAGTCATCAATCCAAGAAGATATAATATTGTAAATATTAATATATATGTACCCAACACAGGAAAACCTCAATATATAAAATGCTAACAGCCTTAAAGGATAAATCAACAATAACACAATAACAGTGTGGGACTTTGACACCTCGCTTACATCAGTGGACAGATCATGCAGACAGAAAATCAGTAAGGAAACACAGGTCTTAAATGACAAATTAGACCAGATGGACTTAATATTTATAAAACATTCCATCCTAAAGCAGCAGAATACACATTCTTTTCAAGTTCCCATGGAACATTCTTCAGAATAGAATGCATGCTGGGCCACAAAGCAAATCTGGCTAAATATAAGAAAATTGGGACTTCCCTGGTGTTCCAGTGATTAAGAATCCACCTGCCAATGCAGGGAACACGGGTTCGATCCCTGGTCTGGAAGATCCCACATGCCACAGATCAACTATGACCATGTACCACAACTACTGAGCCTGTGCTCTAGAGCCTGCATGCCACAACTACTGAAGCCTGCACACCTAGAGCCTGTGCTCTGCAACAAGAAGCTACTGCAAAGAGAAGCATGCACACTGCAACAAAGAGTAGCCCCCGCTTGCCACAACTAGAGTAAGCCCATGCGCAGCAACAAAGACCCAACACAGCCAAAAATAAATAAATTTATATAAAAAAACAAAATCGATCAGGGGGAGGAGTCAAGATGGCAAAATAGGAGGACTTGGAGTTCGCCTCTCCTCACAAGTACAACAAGAATACATCTACAAATGAAACAATTCTCACAGGGCACCTATTGAACACTAGTAGAGGTCCTTGGACACCTAAAAGGACAAGAAAAATCCCCATGCAACCAGCTAGGATGAAAGAAAGAAAGAAAAGGGGAAACAGGATGAGACCAGCACCCTGGGCAGGGGAGCTGAAGGAGAGGAGAGGTTCCCACAGTCAGGAAAGCCACCTCACAGTGGAGAGATCACCTGGGATAGAGAGGAAGCTTTGGGGGATCAGAGGGGAATGCAGCATCCAGTCTCTGCGAGGACAGAGTAGGAACTACGTGCATGGTCCATGCTACAGCCCTGCACACTCCAGCCCAAGTCATGTGTCTCGTGGTATAGAGGGGGGCTGGGTGCTGGAAAGTGGGGTTTGGAGAGCAGACCCAGGGAGAGGATAGATGTTGGCTGTGAAGAGACAGCCTGAAAGGATGGGACTAAGGAGCTCCACAACTGGAAAAGATTGAGGGAGAAACCTGGACCACCATAGAAGCATGGTGCATTTGTTGACTGGCATGCAAGGGGCAGGGCCACCTTTGAAACTCCCTTCCCCATATGGCAGCCTCTGCCTCTGCAGGCACTAGCAGGGGTGCCTGCCTCAGCGGGCTCGCCTGCCTCTCAAGCTAAAACCTCCTCCAGCCATGCAGGCCCCGGCGGGCCCAAGTGCTACCCCTGCCAAAGCCTCCAAAGGTCACACCAGTCCTGGTGGGCCTGAGAACCGCCCCTGCCAAAGCCTCTTCAGGCTGCGCCGATCCTGTGGCCCAGGCACCACCCTGCCAAAGCCTCCTCCAGCTGTGCTGGCCATGCCTGTGAATGCCTTCACTGGCCTGTGTGGACACGTGTGCTCCAGGGCAGCCTCGGGAGCAGAAACTGGTGGGAGGAAAACATGCAGAAGTGGAGCTGAAACCACAGCTGAGCCCCAGGGGCTGTGCAACTAAGGAAGAAGACCTGAAATCTCTCTTCACAGCTACACAAACCATGGAGTAAACCTCTGCTGATGGCTTCCTAAATTCATTGCCTAAGGAACATCCAAACAGACAACAAGTGCTCCTGCAGCTGATACGGATCTGGCTTTAGCAGCTGTGGGCTTTGTGTGCACATACAGTTGAGGGTTGGGTGAGGCCAGAGTCTGAGCTGCCTCCATAGATCCCACAGTGGGTACAGATGCATGACTACTGCAGTACTGGGACCTGACCTCAATGGATCTGTGCTGGTGGCCTGGTGAAAACAATACCTGAGAGTCATGAAAACCATTTGCCAGCAAATGGTGGGACTGAGAGGAGTGCAAACAACAGTGTACTTTGTGAGCCTGCACAATGGGTGAAAGGGGACACAATTGAGCACACTCACAGGTGAACAGCCCCAGAAGAGGAGTACTCAGAAGCTTCTCTCCAAGTGGGATTGCTCCAATCCCACCTATCTCACACCGCAGATCAGAAACACAACTAAGAAACAGATCTCAGGGCTTCTACCTCAACAGCTACAGAGCACACCATGCCCCTAAGAGGGGCGGTGACAACCACAGAGCAAAGGGGAGGCCTCACTCAATATCCAACTCACGCACCCCAGGGCAGACACCAGAAGCAAAAGGAGCTACGATCCTGCAGCCTGCAGAAAGGACACCACAAACACAGTAAGTTAGACAAAATGAGACAAAAGGGAAATCTGCAGACAAAGGAGCAAGATAAAAACCTACAAGAACAACTAAATGAAGAGGAGATAGGCAATCTACCTGAAAAAGAATTCAGAATAATGATAGTAAAGATGATCCAAGATCTCACAAAAAGAATGGAGGCATGGATTGAGAAGATGCAAGAGATGTTTAACAAGGACCTAGAAAAACTAAAGAACAAACAAACAGAGATGAACGGTGCAATAACTGAAATGAAAAATACACTAGAAGGAATCAATGGCAGAATAACCAAGGCAGAAGAATGGATAAGTGAGCTGGAAGAGAGAGAATGGTGGAAATCACTGCCACAAAACAGAATAAAAGAAAAAGAATGAAAAGAAATGAGGACAGCCTCAGAGACCTCTGGGAGAACATTAAATGCACCAACATTCAAATTATAGGGGCCCCAGAAGAAGAAGAGAAAAAAAAAGGACCTGAGAAAATATTTGAAGAGATTATACTAAATAAACTTCCATAACATGGGAAAGGAAATAGTCAACCAAGTCCAGGAAGCACAGAGAATCTCATATATGATAAACCCAAGGAGGAACAGGCCAAGACACATATTAATCAAATTAAGAAAAAATTTAATACAAAGAAAACATATTAAAAGCAACAAGGGAAAAGCAGTAAAAAACATCCAAGGGAATCCCTATAAGGTTATCAGCTGATTTTTGCAGCAGAAACACTGCAGGCCAGAAGGGAGGGGCATATATATTTAAAGGGGTGAAAGGGAAAAACCTACAACCAAGAATACTCTACCCAGCAAGGCTCTCATTCAGATTTGATGGAGAAATCAAAAGCTTTACAGACAAGCAAAAGCTAAGAGAATTCAGCACCACCAAACCAGCTTTACAACAAATGCTAAAGGAACTTTTCTAGGTGGAAAACACACAAGAGAAGAGAACAAAACAGGAAGGGAAGAAAAAAGACCTACAAGAAAAAACCCAAAACAATTAAGAAAATGGCAATAGGAACATACATATTGATAATTACCTTAAATGTAAATGGATTAACTGCTCCAACCAAAAGACATAGACTGGCTGAATGGATATAAAAACAAAACCTGTATATATGCTGTCTACAAGAGACCCACGTCAGACCTAGAGACACATACAGATTAAAAGTGAGGCTATGGAAAAAGAATTTCCATGCAAATAGAAATCAAAAGAAGCTGGAGTGGCAATACTCATACTAAACAAAATAGACTTTTAAATAAAGACTGTTACAAGGGACAAGGAAGGACAGTACATCTTGATCAAGGGATCAAACAAGGAAGAAGATATAACAATTGTAAATATTTATGCACCCAACATAGGAGCACCTCACTATATAAGGCAAATGCTAACAGCCACAGAAGGGGAAATCAACAGTAACACAGCAATAGTGGGGAACTTTAAACCCCATTACACCAATGGACACATCATCCAAACAGAAAATTAATAAGGAAACACAAACCTTAAAGGACACATTAGACCACATAGACTTAACTGGTATTTATAGGGCATTCCATCAGAAAGCAGCAGAATACACTTCCTTCTCAAGTGTACATGAAACATTCTCCAGGACAGTTCACACCTTAGGTCACAAATCAAGCCTTAATAAATTTAAGAAAATTGAAATCATATCAAACATCTTTCCTGACCAAAACCCTCTGAAATTAGAAATCAATTACAGGAAAAAAGGAAACTGTAAAAAACACAAACACATGGAGGCTAAACAATATGTTATTAAATAACCAATGGGTCACTGAAGAAATCAAAGAGGAAATCAAAAAATACTGAGACACAAATGAAAACAAAAACATGTTGATCCAAACCTATGGGACGTAGCAAAAGGAGTTCTAAGAGGGAAGTTTATAGCAATACAATCTTACCTCAGGAAACAAGAAAAATCTCAAATAAACAACCTAACCTTACAGCTCAAACAACCAGAGAAAGAAGAAAAAACAAAACTCCAACTTAGTAGAAGAAACCATAAAGATCAGAGCAGAAATAAATAAACTAGAGATGAAGAAAACAATAGAAAAGATCAATTAAACTAAAAGATGGTTTTCTGAAAAGATAAACAAAATTGATAAACCTTTAGCTTGATTCATCAAGAAAAAGGAGAGAGGACTCAAATCAATAAAATTAGAAATGAAAAAGGAGAAGTTATAATGGACACTACAGAAATACAAAGAATTATAACAGACTACTGCAGGAAACTATACGCCAATAAAATGGACAACCTAGAAGAAATGGACAAATTCCTAGAAAGGTGCAAACATCCAAGACTGAACCAGGAAGAAATAGAAAATATGAACAGCCCAATCACAAGTATTGAAATTGAAAGTGCAATTAAAAAACTCCCAAAAAACAAAAGTCCAGGACCAGATGGCTTCACAGATGAATTCTATCAAACATTTAGAGAAGATTTAACATCTACCCTTCTGAAACTCTTCCAAAAATTGCAGAGGAAGGAACATTGCCAAGCTCATTCTATGAGGCCACTATCACCCTGATACCAAAACCAGACAAAGACATCACAAAAAAAGAAAATTACAGGTCAATATCACTGATGAACACAGACAAAAAACTTCTCAACAAAATACTAGCAAACAGAATCCAACAACACATTAAAAGGATCATACACCCTGATCAAGTGGGATTTATCCCAGGGATGCAAGGATTCTTCAATATATGCAAATCAGTCAATGTGATACACTATACTAACAAATTGAAGAATAAAAACCATATAATCATCTCAATAGATGCAGAAAAAAATCTGCATCTGACAAAATTCAACACCATTTATGGTAAAAACTCTCCAGAAAATGGGCATAGAGGGAACCTACCTCAACACAATAAAGGACATATATGACAAACTTACAGCTAACATCACACTCAATAGTGAAAAGCTGACAGCACTTCCTCTAAGATCAGGAACAAGACAAGGATGCCCACTCTTGCCACTTTTATTCAACATAGTTTTGGAAGTTTTAGCCACAGAGAATAAAAAGATATAAAAGAATCCAAGTTGGAAAAAAAAGAAGTAAAACTATCTGTTTGCAGATGACATGATACTATACATAGAAAACCCTAAAGATGCTACCAGAAAACTACGAGAGTTCATCAATGAATTCGGTAAAGTGCTAGGATACAAAATTAATACACAGAAAACTCTTGCATCCCTATACACTAACAACAAAATATCAGAAAGAGAGATTAAGGAAACAATTGCATTTACCACTGCATCAAAAAAAAAAAAAAGTACCTAGGAATAAACCTACCTAAGGATACAAAAGACCTGTATTCTGAAAACTATAAGACACTGATAAAAGAAACTGAAATGACACGAAGAGATGGAGAAATATACCATATTCTTGGATTGGAAGAATCAATATTGTCAAAATGACTATACTATGCAAAGCAGTCTACGGATTCAATGCAATCTCTATCAAAGACATTTTTCACAAAATTAGAACAAAAAATGTACAATTTGTATGGAAACACAAAAGACCCCTAATAGCCAAAGCAATCTTGAGAAAGAAGAATGGAGCTGGAGGAATCAGGCTCCATGACTTCAGACTATACTACAAAGGTACAGAAATCAAAACAGTATGGTACTGGCACTAAAACAGAAATATAGATCAATGGAACAGGATAGAAAGTCCAGAGGTAAACCCATGCACCTATGGCCACCTAATCTATGACATAGGAGACAAGAATGTACGATGGAGAAAAGACAGTTTCTTCAATAAGTGGTGCTGGGAAAACTAGACAGCTACATGTAAAAGAATGAAATTAGAACACTCTCTAACACCACACACAAAAATAAACTCAAAATGGATTACAGGCTTAAATGTTAGGCCAGATACTATAAAACTCTTAGAGGAAAACATAGGCAGAACACTCTCTGACATAAATCATGGCAAGATCATTTTTGATCCACCACGTAGAGTAATGAAAATAAAAACAAAAATAAACAAATGGGACCTAATAAAAGCTTTTGCACAGCAAAGAAAACCATAAACAAAACAAAAAGACAATCCTCAGAATGGGAGAAAATATTTGCAAATGAAGCAACTTACAAGGAATTTATCTCCAAAATATGCAAACAGCTCATGGAGCTCAATATCAAAAAAACGAACAACCCAATCAAAAAATGGGCAGAGGACCGAAATAGACATCTCTCCAAGATGGCCAACAAGCACATGAAAGGATGCTCAACGTCACTAGTTACAAGAGAAATGCAAATCAAAACCACAAAGAGGTATCACCTCACACCAGTCAGAATGGCCATCATCAAAAAATCTACAAACAATAAATGCTGGAGAGGGTGTGGAGGAAAGGGAACCCTCCTACCTTGTTGGTGGAAATGTAAATTGATACAGCCTCTATGGAGAACAGTACGGAGGTTCCTTAGAAAACTAAAAATAGAGTTACCATATGATCCAGCAATCCCACTCCTGGTCATATATCCAGAGAATACAATGGTTCAAAAGGATACATGCACCGAGTGTTCAGTACAGTGCTGTTTACAATAGCCAAGACATGGAAGCAACCTAAATGTCCATTGACAGATGAATGGATAAAGGAGGTATGGTAGATATATACAATGGAATATTACTCACACATAAAAAAGAAGGAAATAATGCCATTTGCAGCAATGTGGATGGACCTGGAGATTGTCATACTAAATGAAGTCAGTTAGAGAAAGACAAATATCATGTGACATTGCTTATATGCAGAATCTAAAAAATAAATAAATACAAATGAACTTATTTAAAAAACAATAATAGACTTAGAGATTTAGAAAACAAACATGGCTATCAAAGGGGGAAAAGAGGGGAGAGGGAGGGATAAATGAGGAGGTTGAGATTAAGTTATACACACTACTATATATAAAATAGATAATGAGCAAGGACCTACTTATATAGCATAGGTAACTGTACTCAATATGTTTTAATAACCTAACAAACGAAGAAACTGAAGATAGTGTATGCAAATATATTTGCATATATAGCTGTATATATATATATGTGTGTATATATGAAATGGATTGGTCTGTTGTACACCTGAAACAATA
The DNA here is from genome assembly GCF_949774975.1 of Lagenorhynchus albirostris. Taxonomy (NCBI): domain Eukaryota; kingdom Metazoa; phylum Chordata; class Mammalia; order Artiodactyla; family Delphinidae; genus Lagenorhynchus; species Lagenorhynchus albirostris. The sequence continues at coordinate 88,847,516 of NC_083100.1, forward strand.
TTGTAAATCAACTATACTTCAATAAAAATTTTTTTATAAAAGAAATTATTACCAATAAAAATATTTCAGCTACACTGATCATGTAAATGTGCTACTTTTTAATTTCAAAGAAAATATAGAAGAATATATTTATGCACTCCAGATAGGAACATATTTCAAAAATTAGACACAAAAAGTGTAAGTTTGGTATATTTTACCTCATTGAAGTTAAAAACTCTTTGCAGCAGAAGATATAAAGAACTTTAAAAGGCAAAACAGACAAACACTAGCAGAAGGTATTTGTATTTCCTAAAAGCAACAAAGGATTGAAACTACAGTTTATAATGTACCACCACAAAGACTAACAGAAATATGGGATTGTTATGCCAGGAGGCAAATCCTGGAAAAGGAAACATTATATTAAAGTATATTCAGCCTCACCAATCATCAAGAAAATTCCTAGTCAAACAACGAGATGCTATTTTCCATCCATAAATTTGCCAATTTTTTAAAGATCTGACAATGTGGCCAAACCAGAACTCTCATACGCTATTGAAAATGACTATTTTGTACAACCACTTTAGAGAGCTATTTTGCAATATTTTGAAAAATTGGAAGAGTATACATTCTTCCATGAAGCAGTTCCCACTTTTAGAGTAAACTTACGCAATTCTACTTTTAGAGAAAACAATGGCATATTGTACAACAGTAAAATAACAATAACAACAAAACAAAACCTAGTGTTATATCTATCTATCCACATTAACCAAATACAATTTGATTACAACAATACAACACAACAAAAATATTGCCAAATGATATTACAGTGTAATATGGTATGTAAGATTGAAAAATATGCTAAACGATGCTATGTATTATTTTTGGATAGAAAGATACATGGTAATATTTTTAAAACCTAGTAATCCTTTTGTGATAATTTTGTGATGGTTATGTGAGATGTTATCATGAGAGATAGAAGGGAACTCTTTGTTCTGTTTTTGAAACTTCTCTGTAAGTTTAAAATTAGCTCAAAATAAGAAGCCTAAATAAAAACTAAGTAATACATCTTGAAAATCACACACACAAACATCAACATTTTGCTTTCTCAAGGGAGTAACAAGGAGAAATGGTGCTGAAAGCATATATGGTTCCAACACAACTTTAATGTGTTTGTCTTTAAAACTCTGAAGCATTTATAGCAAAATGTTAAGATTTGTTAAATCGTTATATTACCACCTCTGTTACTCATGGCTACTAGTGGCAATATGACTTGCTTTTAAATTATATTTCACTAGAAATGTCTTTTTCTTTAAATGGGCTAGTTCTATATCCTTTTATGAGTGCCTAAAAATACATTTGATTATGTTAATTTTTCTTTTTGCAATTTCAAAGGTAAAAAATGTCAGCTTTTAAAATGTATTTATTTTTAATTTGCTTGGTACATATCATAGAGACATTCAGTCTCAAAGTGTAAGAATTTTAGCTATTAAAAGTCAGATTTTATAAAATAAAGAAATGACTTTTAGTCATGTTACCCTTATTAGCTAAAGTAATTTTCAGATTACCTATTTAGATAATTGCAGCTACTGGAAACTTATAATGGAGCACTGTTTTATTAGATATTGAAATTAACAAGAAAAGGATAAAATTAAAGGGTGAAAGTTGTGCATAGGGAATCAGCAAGCAGTGAGGCAAGGAATAATTTTTATGGTCCAAAGGAAGAGAGAGGGTAACGTTAATTATGGAGAACAAAATCTGGAGTGAGTCATGATTAGTGCTGAGGAAAAGAGAACATGAGATCTCCCGCTTAAGTTGCAGGCTGTAAATTAGTTTCAATATGGCTTCCATAAATTCACAATTTGGAGTTTCTCATAGAAGATGGCCTATGGCAGGTGTTGGGGAGGAACACAACTTTTCCTCCACCCTTTTATGTTTTGGTCAGTGAGTTACAAATTAAACTGAACAAAAAAATAGCTTAACAAGAGAAAAGGCAATTTTTTTTTTTTAATGGAAAAGGGGAAACCTTCACGGAAAAGGAGTGAAGACCTAAAGAAATAGTTAGACCCAGGGACTTATATACAATTTTAACAAAGGGTGATAAATTATAGAGAAATGGTTCAACAAAGGAAAGCGTTTGGGCTTCTAGAAGCAGTAAATTGTGGGGAGGAAAATATATGGGAAAACTAATGGAAGATAAAGGTTCTTTAGTAATGTGTTGTTTATGCAGATTCATTTCAGTGTTATCTTCATATCCGGTGATGATGATTGTTCCTGGTACAAGAGAGGGGACACCTTGAAAAGGGAAATTTATGTCCACTTTTCAGGTGGATAGGAGGAGAGCAGAGAGCTTCTCCTGCATCTGCCGTGTCCCAGTTTGCTTCAGCTCAAAACAATCCTCATGCTAAAGTGGCATGTTTTGGAATGGCATGATTATTCTGAAGTCTCTTACCCCACAACATCAACCAAGGCCAAATCTAGAAGGTAATGACGTACTTGAACAAGAGACATTGGAACCGTGGGTAGAGGCTTCTTAATATAAGGAGTAGAAAAATTCATGAGGAGCATTATGCTACAGAAAGAAAAAATGTGTAGAACATTCTATTGAAGTTCTACAAAGTCAATACACAGTGTGGTTCAGGTCTTGGAGGCAGATAACTTACAAGAACTCAAGAATCTTCAGTCAACAGTGTTAGGATTATTCACAGGTTGAATGCTGCCCAGTTCTTCTTATATGTGTCCAAATAGCTGACAACAATATTCCCAAGAAACATGGGCAAATACTAGGATTCCCATGTTGAGAATCACAGACTTACCAAGAAAGTAGCCGAAAAGTTTTCTGCAAGGTGTTCAGGCTCAAGAGACTGTCCTGGTAGATCATGTTAGATGGTCTGACAAGGTTCAGAAACTGCTGGACCATGTCCATGTGAAAGAGAGTTAGGGCCAATGTTTATCATAAAACTAGAAGCCTATTGTGGACTCTCAAAGTATTTTAGTGAGTCTGATTAGGAATTGAGAGAAGGATGAATAGGAGACTGGCAAATTGATACAGCTCTTAGAGGACAGAGCAATTGTAGAGATTTGAGGTGGACTTTGGGAACAGATAGTGATTCAGATATAAATAAATGTCCCAATATTGGATCACTGCAAAATAAGGTGTCAGTAGGTGAGTGAGGGTGGGGATAGTGAGATTACTAATCCCTGATCAGGATTATTTTTGTGTTAAATGTCAGTTTAAACATAATTACATATATTTCTTTTCTGATCCCTAGTTTAGTTGAGAGATTAGTTTATATCAGCTAGACTTGTTTAACAAACCATCCCAGAATTCAGTGTTTCGCTTTAAAAAGAAAACAAAACCTGCTTATTTATCCCACTATTATATGGGTTGGCTGGGTGGTTCTTCTGTTCTGTGTTAGCTTTTCAGATCTCTGGCCAGCTTGTAGATCAGATGGTGGCTGGATGATTAAGGATGGCCACCCTCATATGTGTGACAGTTGGCAGGCTGTCTTCTGGGTTACTGGGCCACAAATCTCTCACTATCCAACAGGCCATCTTGGGACAGCCTCCGAGTGTCAAAAAAGAGCTGGATCCAACAAACATCTTAAAGGTCATGTTTACTAATGTCTCATTGGTCAATCCAAGTCACGTGGCCAAGTCCATATTCAGGGGATGGAAGAATGAACTCACACTGATGGGAAGAACTGCAAAGGGGTTGCCCACATACATGGAGAGGAAGAATTTGCAACTTCTGCAATCAACACAGTTGTATAACCGATTATTAGCCTATCTCCAGTATTTCCTAAATAATACATTAAAATTTAGCCAGGCTTTTCGAAACTCACTTTCTTTTTTGTTCTATTTGTTTTATAATGTTTCTTGACAACGAATAGTGATCAATGCCAATAATATCTGGCTTTACACATGAGGTATAAGTCAGTCTATGTTTGATGGCAAAGAAATAAAATGAGACAGGAAAGGATTATCTAGTGGGAAAAAGATATAACAAAACTATGGAAAGGTTAGTGGATTTAAGGCATGGAACTAATTCTGTCACCTTCAAGGGTATAAACTTTTTCAGACTTAGCTCAAATAATGCTGATTTTTTTCTCACAAGTCTCTTGTGATTAGTTGCTATTAAGCCACTTTAATTGCCCCTCATTTCTATGTAAGCAATGTGACTGAAAAAAATTTTTGGTAGTTTTGACTTGAATGAGGAAGTTGTAAATGGCAACTAAAGAAAAAAAATCTGCGCTATAGTGTTAGAAGAGGGATTGTTCATAGAAAGTAATAAAAGAAAGTATACATATTAGAACTTTCCTTTCCTTTTGAGAGATCTATGGCATGAATTCAGCAGATGAAATCAATGTACTATGCATTATAAGTAGGTCTTTGAGGGGCTGTATGGTGAATTCAGAATTCTTAAGAAAACAGTAGCGCACCTGTAGAAATAGGCAAGGAAACAAGTAAATCCAAGGTTCCTCTTGAAATATTGTTATAATTTGTAGGAGTGAAGATGCCTGTTATTATTTGAAAGGGCAACGTGTTTCAATTTCATATACTCACTGAGATGTGCTTTGTTTATTCTCAAATCATAAGCCTAAAAAACCAAGTTTACTGGAAATCAAGAAGTATCATTTACATATTCAACTTGCTGTTCTGAGCTTTTCAGTATCACATATCTGGTTAAAAGTACTGAAAGAGAGAGAGAGAGAGAGAGAGAGAGAGAGAGAGAGAGAGAGAGAGAGAATGTCCAAAGAAGTTATCCTAAAACAAACCATTATAAATGGTTTGTGAATATAAATTTCCTAAGACAGAAATCGATGTACAGATTTTTCCTTGAGTTTTAATTATGTTGCGTTAAAAATGGCATAAGATAAATTATATTCCAGAATTTTTCAGTAGTCTTATTTGCAACACCTACTATAAAACAGTATGTGGCTTTGTCACTCTTGCAGAATAGCAGTCTCAGTAATACTTCATGCCATATTCAAATGAATATTTTCAGCTCTTGCAAACCTCGTTAACTTGTTTTAGATTTCTACAAAGTATAATTTTCAATATGCAGTTCTGTTTTACTGACATGCTGATAAAACTAAATGTTAGCCAATACTCTCCTCCAACTACATACCAAGTTTCCTTTCCATCTCCTTAGACAATTTAAACCAGTTGTCCTCCTTTTTCTTTCCCTTCCCTCTCATGCAATCTTTCTTGGATGATAGCATTCTTATTGTTGCTCTAGTGCACTTATCAATCTCCCCACACTTTTCAGTAACACTTCTCAACTCTCGATCTCTATTTTCACTTTCTTCAATAGATTGATGACAGCCTGGATCACATCACTTTTTGGCACTTCTATCTAAAGTCCTTGAACTTAGTGTCCTTCCTCTCTGAACACATTTTGATGACATTGCATCAAGCCTATGTTATCATATCTATTAGCATGCTTTTTCCTTTATCTGAATTATAATTACTATCATACACTTCTTACTTCATTATTCAATTAGTTCTCTGTTGACCACACAGTTTTTCCAGACCTGAACCAAGGGATGAGTCATTTAATATTTTCCTATCATTTTCCTATACTATCGAATGTTCCTCCCTATATTTTGTTTCTGACTGTACAAGTGCAGTTCCTGCAGAAAAATATGGATGGCCATATTTTCCCTTTTAGAGAGTTCAATCATTGTGATGATTCATACTGGGATCTTCACTATTATTATCCCAAGTCCAAATTTGCCAATTTATCTCCTCACTAATGGAATAGTGTGAAATCTCTAGACATTTACTGAAATTTTCCTTTTTATATTATTAATGTAAACTCATAACATACCAAAGTTGTTTTCCCACCTAAAAATCAGAACCCTTCCTATTTTCATTGTTAGTAAAATCATTACTTTTATTCCCAATTAGAATCTAAACTCACTTATTACTATTTTTTACTTCCTCTACTCCTGTTTCACCTGAACCATTTATACACCAAGTACTTTTCCTATTCATTGTCATCATTATAGACCATGTTTTCATTCCTTCATTTCGGAATAACTGTTGATCTTCTTTATACTTTCTCTTTCCCTGATGTAATTTTTTAAAAGTTTCTATCTATCATGAACAATGCTTTCATTGAATTACTCTCTAAAATACTGCATCTCAAATTGTAATTTATTTACGTCTTCTCCAGGTGTCGTATGATCTCAATCTAGCTGCTCCATCTCACCAGAAATCTCTCTACTGTGTAAAACTGACCCTTTCCTCCAGACCTACGCACACTTTTTTGTCTCAAGAATGTACATATTCTTTTCTAAAATTCCATACTCATGTTTAACTAGAATGGAAGAGATTTTATGGCTGTTCAGCTGGTCTCGACTTTGTGGGATTTTTATCATTCAGTTCACATCCCTCCACAGCATTAAGAGATGTGGGTTTTTTCTAGAACTGCAAGCCAGAGTGATCTCCCTCTTAAACAACATTCAGGATTTGTCATGTGTGCTTCACACATCCTTATCACTCCCTTAATTACTGCCACATGCTTTTCTTTTGTTTCATTCTTGTCTATATTATCTCCTCAAAGAAATGTCAAGTTCTTCTAGGCACAGTTCACTGCATATACCCTTTTCTATACCCTTTATAACCTAAAAGAGAACTCATCACTTAGTGGGTAATAAAAATAGCTATTATGAACTTGCTATGTGTCAGCCATATAATTAGGTTGTGAAAGGACTTGTATTAAAGCTTCATTTGCAGAGTAAAAGCAATTCTTTGACTTATAATGCTTTCCTGGCTGGACTGTTGTAATTATTAGGGGGAAGGAGTGTAGAAACTTAAGCTTCTATGAGAAAGTATGAGAGGTAGTATAGGATACTGGTTAGAAGCAGGGATTCTAGAACCAGGATATCTACCTAGATTCAACCCAGCCCCTCCTTCACTGTTCAACACTTACAAGCTATATCTTTGGGCAAATAATTCACCTCTCCTTGCCTCCATTTCCTCTTTCAGAAAGAAAGATATAATGCTAGTTGCAATCTCAAGGACTGATGAGATTCAAAGATTTAATAACATATGTTGCTTAGAATAGTGCCTAGTATTGGGAGTTCCCTGGTGGCCTAGTGGTTAGGATTCCAGGCTTTCACTGCTATGGCCTGGGTTCAATCCCTGGTCAGGGAACTGAGATCCTGCAAGCCACTTGGTGTGGCTGAAATAAAATAAATAAAAAAGAATAGTGCCTAGTATTTAGTAAGCACTCAACTAGCATAAACTATTTTGAGTTTTTGCCTTAATTTTCCTTAACTGACTCATTGTTTTTTAAAGCTACATCATTGTAAGTTAATCTTGCCAGTCTACAAAATGACCACTATAGAATACAAAGATTTTCAAAAACTGATGTGATTTCTCCCTTCAAACTTTCAAATAGTGTAAATGAAGAAAGTAGAGGGTCCCTAAGGAGAGGGACACCTGTGGGTGAAGAGAATGATAGCGCTTCAATTATTTAACAGTATTTATTGAGCTAATACACTCAACTGATATATCTTCTGGACACTGTAGGAGATTTTTCTTGGAATTACATGACAGAAGGTACTTGTTCGATAATAATAGAATATGTTAATATGAGTAGCAAAAGTAAGTGAGGGAAGAAATGAAAAAAAACAATAGACTGGAAGACAGAGTGGTGGAAATAACTGCCAAGTAGCAGAATAAAGAAAAAATAATCAAAAGAATTGAAGACAATCTCAGAGACCTCTGGGACAACACTAAATGCAACAACATTCAAATTATAGGGGTCTCAGAAGAAGAAGAGAAAAAGAAAGGGTTTGAGAAAATATTCAAAGGGATTATAGTTGAAAACTTACTTAACATGGGAAAGGAAATAAACCCAAGGAGGAACACGCTGAGCACATATTAATCAAACTAACAAAAAATTAATACTAAGAAAACATTAAAAGCAACAAGAGAAAAGCAAAAAATAACATACAATGGAATCCCCATAAGGTTATCAGCTGATTTTTCAGCAGAAACTCTGCAGGCCAGAAGGGAGTGGCAGAATATAGTTAAAGTGATGAAAGCAAAAAACCTACAACCAAGATTACTCTACCCAGCAAGGATCTCATTCAGATACGACAGCGAAATCAAAAGCTTTACAGACAAGCAAAAGCTAAGACAATTCAGCACCACCAAGCCAGCTCTACAACAAATGCTAAAGGAACTTCTTTAGGCAGTAGACACGAGAGAGGAAAAAGACCCACAAAAACAAACCTAAAATAATTAAGAAAATAGTAATAGGAACATACATATTGATAATTACCTTAAACGTAAATGGATTAAATGCCCCAACTAAAAGACACAGACTAGCTGAATGGATCCAAAAACAAGACCCATATATATGCTGTCTACAAGAGACTCACTTCAGACCTACGGACACATACAGAATGAAAGTGAGGCAATGGAAAAAGATATTCTATGTATATGGAAATCAAAACAGAGCTGGAGTAGCAATACTCATATCAGATAAAATAGCCATTAAAATAAAGACTGTTACAAGAGATAAGGAAGGACACTACATGATGATCAAGGGATCAATCCAATAAGAAGATATAACAATTATAAATATTTATGCACCCAAAATAGGAGCACTTCAATACATAAGGCTAACAACCATAAAAGGGGAAATCAACAGTAACACAGTAATAGTAGGGACTTTAACACCCCACTTTTACCAATCGACAGATCATCCAAACAAAAAATAAATAAGGAAACCCAAGCTTTAAATGATACAACAGACCAGATAGATTTTATTAATATTTATAGGATATTCCACCCAAAAGTGGCAGAATACACTTTCTTCTCAAGTGCACACAGAACATTCTGCCGAATAGATCACATCCTGGGTCACAAATCAAGCCTCAGTAAATTTAAGAAAATTGAAATCATATCAAGCACCTTTTCTGACCACAAGGCTATGAGATTAGATATCAATTACAGGAGAAAAAAAAACGTAAAAAACACAAATACGTGGAGGCTAAACAGTGTGCTACAAAATAACCAGGAGATCACTGAAGAAATCAAAGAGGAAATAACTAAATACATAGAAACAAATGACAACAAAAACACTATGACATAAAACCTGTGGGACACAGCAAAAGCAGTTCTAAGAGGGAAGTTTATTGCAATTCAATCTCACCTCAAGAAACAAGAAAAATCTCAAATAAACAATTTAACCTAACACCTGAGGCAACTAGAGAAAGAAGAACAAAGAAAACTCAAAGTCAGTAGAAGGAAAGAAATCATAAAGATCAGAGCAGAAATAAATGAATCTATAAATGAAGAAAACAATAACGAAATTCAATAAAACTAAAAGTTGGTTCTATGAAAAGATAAAATTGATAAACCTTTAGCCAGACTCATCAAGAAAACACAAACCAATAAAATTAGAAATGAAAAAGGAGAAATTACAACTGACACTGTACAAATACAAAGGATTATAAGAGACTACTACAAGCAATTATGTGCCAATAAAATGGATAACCTCGAAGAAATGCACAAATTCTTGGAAAGGTACAATTTTCCAAGACTAAACAAACATGGAAGAATTAGAAAATATAAACAGACTTATCAAAGTAATGAAATTGAAACTATAATTAAAAATATCCCAGCAAGGGCTTCCCTGGTGGCGCAGTGGTTGAGAGTCCGCCTGCCGATGCAGGGGACACAAGTTTGTGCCCCAGTCCAGGAAGATCCCACATGCCACGGAGCGGCTAGGCCCGTGAGCCATGGCTGCTGAGCCTGCGCGTCCGGAGCCTGTGCTCCACAACGGGAGAGGCCACAACAGTGAGAGGTCCGTGTACCACACACACACAAAAAAAACCAGCAAACAAAAATTCAGGACCAGATGGCTTCACAGGCAAATTCTATCACATTTAGAGAAGAGCTAATACCTATCCTTCTCAAGCTCTTCCAAAAAGTTGCAGAGGGAGGAACACTCCCAAATTCGTTCTATGAGGCTATCATCACCCTGATACCAAAACCAGACAAATATACAACAAAAAAAGAAAATTACAGACCAATATCACTGTAATAGATGCAAAATTCCCCAACAAAATACTAGTAAACAGAATCCAGCAACACATTAAAAGGATCATACACCATGATCAAGTGGGATTTGTCCCAGGAATTCAAGGTTTTTTCAGTATATGCAAATCAATCAATGTGATACACCATGTTAACAAATTAAGGATTGAAAACCATATGATCATCTCAATAGATGTAGAAAAAGCTTTTGACAAAATTCAACACCCATTTATGATAAAAACTCTCCAGAAAATGGGCATAGAGGGAATCTTCCTCAACATAATAAAGGACATATATGACAGAATCACAGCAAACATCATTCTCAATGGTGAAAAACTGAAATCATTTCCACTAAGATCAGGAACAAGACAAGGATGTCCACTCTCACCACTCTTATTCAACATAGTTTTGGAAGTCTTAGCCACAGCAATCAGAGAAGAAAAAGAAATAAAAGGAATACAAATTGGAAAATAAGAAGTAAAACTGTCACTGTTTGCAGATGACATGATACTATACATAGAAAATCCTAAAGATGCCATCAGAAAACTACTAGAACTAATCAATGAATTTGGTAAGTTTGCAGGATACAAAATTAATGCACAGAAATATCTTGCATTCCTATACACTAACAACAAAAGATCAGAAAGAGAAATTAAGGAAACAATCCCATTTACCATTGCAACAAAAATACCTAGGAATAAACCTACCTAAGGAGGCAAAAGACCTGTACTCAAAAAACTATAAAACACTGATGAAAGAAATCTAAGATGACATAAAAAGATGGAGAAATATACCATGAACAGATGGATTCTTCTTGGATTAGAAGAATCAATACTGTGAAAAAAATACCCAAAGCAACCTACAGATTCAATGCAATCCCTATCAAATTACCAATGGCATTCTTCACAGAATTAGAACAAAAAATTTTTACAATTTGTATGGAAACACAAAAGACCCTGAAGAGTAAAAGCAATCTTGAGGAAGAAAAATGGACCTGGAAGAATCAGGCTCCCCAACTTCAAACTATACTACAAAGCTACAGTAATCAAGACAGGATGGTACTGGCACAAAAACACAAATACAGATCAATGGTACAGGATAGAAAGCCCAGAGATAAACCCACACACATATGGTCACCTAATTTATGACAAAGGAGCCAAGAATATACAATGGAGAAAAGACAGCCTCTTCAGTAAGTGGTACTGGGAAAACCAGACAGCTACATGTAACAGAATGAAATTAGAACATTCTTTAACATGACACACAAAGATAAATTCAAAACTGAATAAAGACCTAAATGGAAGACCGGACACTATAAAACTCTTAGAGGAAAACATAGGAAAAACACTCTTTGACATAAACCATAGCATGATCTTTTTTGACCCACCTCCTAGAGTAATAAAAATAAAAGCAAAAATAAATAGGACCTAATAAAACTTAAAACCTTTTGCACAGCAAAGGAAAGCATAAACAAGATGAAAAGACAACCCTCAGAATGGGAGAATATATTTGCAAATGAAGCAACAGACAATGGATTAAACTCCAAAATACATAAACAGCTCATGGAGCTCAATATAAAAAAAAACCAAACAATCCAATCAAAAAAATGGGTGGAAGACCTAAATAGACACCTCTCCAAGGAGGACATACAGATGGCCAACAAGCACATGAAAAGCTGCTCAACATCACTAGTTATTAGAGAAATGCAAGTCAAAACTACAATGAGGTATCACTTCACACAGGTCAGAATGGCCATCATCAAAAAATCTACAAACAATAAATGCTGGAGAGGGTGTGGAGAAAAGGGAACCCTTTTGCACTGTTGGTGGGAATGTAAATTGATACAGCCACTATGGAGAATAGTATGGAGGTCCTTAAAAAACTAAAAATAGAATCATCATATGACCCAGCAATCCCACTACTGGGAATATACCCTCAGAAGACCATAATTCAAAAGGAACCATGTACCCCCATTTTCATTGCAGTACTATTTACAATAGCCAGGACATGGAAACAACCTAAATGTCCAACAATGGATGAATGGATAAAGAAGATGTGGTACATATATACAATGGAATATTACTCAGCCATAAAAAGGAGCAAAATTGGGTCATTTGTGGAGATGTGGATGGACCTAGAGTCTGTTATACAGAGTGAAGTAAGCCAGAAAGAGAAAAGCAAATATCGTATATTAACACATATATGTGGAATGTAGAAAAATGGTACAGATGAACATATTTGCAGGGCAGGAATAGAGACACAGATATAGAGAAAGGATATGTGGACACGGGGGGGAAAGGGTGGGTGGGACGAATTGGGAGATTAGGATTGACATATATACACTACCATGCATAAAATAGATAGCTAGTGGGAACATTCTATAAAGCACAGGAAGCTCAGCTCAGTGCTCTGTGATGACCTAGATGGGTGCATGGGAGGGACGTCCAAGAGGGAGGGGGATATAGGTATACATATAGCTGATTCACTGCATTGTACAGCAGAAACTAACAAAACATTGTAAAGCAGTTATACTCCAATTTAAAAAATAAAAAAACAATAGACAGTAATATATTCAAGATAACAGAATGAATTCTTATCTTTAGAAGCATTTGATTTTCCAAAGATCCAAAGTGTTCCATCCTTTGCAACTTCAGGGCTGCTGACAATTTAAGTTTGGTTGAGTGCCAACACAGAAACAACACTAAATAAAACCTGAAAAAAAAAAATAAAAAGGAATGTTGGTATTAATATAAGTATGCATCAGATATACAGGAATACCTTTATCATGTAATAAAGCACATTTTCATAAGTTCCTTTTGTCTCATCCCTTTTGAATCTGCAGGATAATGTTGCTTAGATACCTATCTGTGTAGAGTGATGGCTAAGAACAGAATTATTCATTAAGCCATAAAATCTGAAATGGCAAAACCTTTGTAGAGTGTAAAGTTCTGTGTTTTTGCTATATTCACAAAACCCTGGGATTTGAATGGGCTAGACAGGATGAAATGAATTGGCAAGGCAGGTCATCATATAGTAATGTGCATGGTTAGGATGACAGGAGTACTGAAGTCTGGAACAGCTAATGTCTGTGAAAAGTGCCTGTTAGTTTCACCTAATAGATAATAATAGAAAATAAGATTAATTTAGTCACCATTCAAAAAAGACATCTACAATAACCTTTCTCCTCTACCAATGTTAAGCAGAGAACAGAGTTCAGAGAAAAGATGAACATTTGTTTCAAAATTAATAAAAATAGAAGCATAATTTTCCAAGCAATTTCCACCAGAATGACATGAGCCATGTATTTATACTCAGAAGCCAAATTCAGTAATTGATTAAAGACCTCTCATATAGCATTAGACTCTTATTTATAATTTATTTTGTAAACTCCGTAACATTTTCCTCACACTCTGATTTACCTCCATTGCTATTATTAAAATGTATTCACAATGCAAGGGAGCAAACTGTGACTGATATTTGTATTTAGCACATTACATAATACAGTCTGTCATTCTGAAGAGGTATTAATGACAAATGAGTTATTTAAGCTATAGGAAGTGTAAATCAATGCATAAGTTTTCCACATACTTGAATGCAGGGGATTCTTTCTGTGTAATTTGCATATATGAACACAGATTCAGAGATAAGGGAGGATAAGTCTATCTTCTGAATGTATACCCAAATTAAATAATTCTATTCGGATTTATTAAATGTCTACTCTGCTAAACAGTTGGAATGTATCGAGTGAGACATTCTCTCTCTTACCTCTAGATAAATATTGAATGTGCTGTTTCCTTACCTGTATTTCACTTACTTAACTTGTGTTCACACGTCACACTTCAGTTTCGCTTTCTCGATACCCACATGGTACACACACACATCCATGAAGTCAGAGATAAGCACGTCTTCCCAGTTTGCACAATTTGCTTCTAGCCTTATTTATAATATTATTCTCTTTTTATTGAAACAGCTTCTTTGTTGTAAGAGGGCAGACAATGTGCCTTGCCCATCAGTGTATCTCCAGCCCAGCCCACTGTAGGCCCTCAGGACACTGTGTTGACTGTTGTACAAATGCCTTTGCGGCAGTCTGACCCTGGCTGCAGACTTGCTGGGACTTACTAAGCAATTAGTGATATTCACCAAAGGAAGGAATCTTAGGCTCTCTGAAGATCAAGATTCTTGCCCTCTTGGAATTTACAAGGTAGTAGAGAAAATTTTACCAGCAGAAGTAACTACAAGTTAGTATGACACAAGGGTGGTATGAGTATAAACAGACTTTTACAGGCACTCAGAGTAAAATGAAATCTCTACCAGTCAGGATGATGAAAGGGGCTTTCTAGAGTAGATAGTCTGAACTACTAGTTTTGTCCCATTATAATGAAGTCTGACCAATAACCATAAGGATTAACTGATGACTTTTGCTTATAAATCAGGTTATTAATATTTTTTCTGAGAATAGTATTAAGCCAACAAACATTTATCTTACTTTAAAATCATCCGGTAACAGATGGATTCTTAAAATACAAGTGACTTCATAATAGGACTTGCAGTTATATCCACATATGCCATTCCTGTTTCTGCTGTGCACGAAATTTCTTAGACATAGCATATAAATCAAATCCATATCACTGTTTACCTTACTTGGTGAGTATACACTATGGGCTTCTTTTATTACTGAGTTCCTTACAAGAGTGATTGGTTTAGTAGTAAAGCTAGAAAAGAATTTAGTGTCTGGATTGAATTATCCTAAAAAAAGATAAGCTTTACCTAAACTTAATATTTTCTTATCTTTGAGAAGACAGAATCACAGTTATCAAGTAGTTTAATACTTTTGCACAAGATAATATTGCAGTCTGAAATGATCACCTCCTTATAGACTCTGTTAAATTAGCCTTTTTATTCTTGCCTTATTTAATTCAATTTGTCAAATATTCTTTTAGTATCTACCAAGAACACAATCTGCTTACTCTCATTTAAAATGAAATATTAAAGGTTCTATCATTTAATAAGTAATAGTATGTTTTTACTTGCACTCATCTCTTTAGCAGGACTTTACATCAAGGTTTAGACAACCATATACATCATATTTATTTATTCTTCATAGAAAGTATTGAAGTGTTTTTATGAAAATATCCTTTGTTAACATGAGCAGTTACTCTTGACTTTAGGTGTGAATAGATTAATAAATAATGCTCATGTATCAATTCTTTTGCTTTTCCTTTATTTCATTTGTTTCAAAAATATTTATTGTGGGGCATCCCTGGTGGCGCAGTGATTGAGAGTCCGCCTGCCGATGCAGGGGGCACGGGTTCGTGCCCCGGTCCGGGAAGATCCCACATGCCACGGAGCGGCTGGGCCCGTGAGCCATGGCCACTGAGCCTGCGCGTCCGGAGCCTGTGCTCCACAACGGGAGAGGCCACAACAGTGAGAGGCCCGCGTACAGCAAAAAAAAAAAATATATATATATATATATATGTTTATTTATTGTGCATTTAATATATTACGCGAAGTATTATGGGAAATGTGATTTCCTATTTCTTCAGCACTCTTCACTTGGAACGTCAGAAATAATGTAATTTAAGTATGATAATACTGGCAAAAATGGTTAGCATTGAAAACATGAGCCATAAGCCAAATAAATCTTCTCTTTGTTAACCATCATGAATCAGGTAACATTTTTGGTCAATAATGCTAATAAAGCCACTTTTATTGAGTCACATCTTCTCATGACTTATGCCCCATGTAGCGCAATTTTACACGTTTAATGCAACAAACCATTTCATGCAGCACTGCCACTGAAATTCCACAAAATCAATAGTGTCATTTGCACGATTTTGGGACTACTAGTATTTTGTGTTAAAGAGTTACAAATCATATTTAAAGGTTCAAATATGATATCTAAATCTTTCTTTACCCATTGCCATCACAAAATTAGGTTTTTAGAGATTTGTCTTATGAATTTTGGTAATATCAAAATCTGGGTCACGTTATCCAGTCCTCATAATGTCTATTGATACCAGAGATATTTGGCAAGTTAGTGTTCTGTTAAGATTAAAATCATGGACTTTGGAATAAGTGAGGTTTGGATTCAAGTTTAGGTTCTGTTCACCACTGTAATATAATCTGTTTAAGCCTTAACTGAAAATTAGGAAAATATTTGCATTAGCCATCAGTTTGTATGAGTATTAATGAAAACAGTGACAATAGAGCGCTTACCACAGTGCCTGGCCCAAACTATTCCAGTTAAGCATCAGCAGTTTTTGATTGTAAGGGTGAAGTGAATCTTAATTCAGTCTGAAGCAGCCACTGAAGAAAGTTTGTTGCTGTTTTGACAAAGTCACAGTGCAGAAGGGTTGCTGACTTACTTTTTTTCCCCTGATTCCTAGAACACTAAATGTGCCAATTATTTTTAACTTCATTCTTTCCTTGTTAGACTGATATTCATTTTTCTTTACTATCAAAGCTCATCATTATGAGTTTTTATTCCAGAGTGCTAAGGAAGCTGAGGAAAAGGATAGCTCAAACCTGCTCTTGAAGTAATCCCACTCTTGTTCTGACCAGACAGATGAACAAACATATAAGATTTTTTTAATGTTCTTTGTTATGGATCAAATTGTGTCCCCTTCCCCAATCCCCTAAATTTATGTGCTAAAATCCTAACTCCCAGTATACCTCAGAATGTGACTGTATTTGGAGATAGGGCCTTCAAAGAGGAGAAAATAAGGTAATATGGGTGGGCCCTAATTCAATATGACTGATATCCTTATAAGAGGAAGATATTAGGACACAGACAACACAGCAAAGACCATGTGAGGACACAGCACGAAGATAGCCAAGAAGAGAGGCCTCAGAAGAAACCAAACCTGCCGACACTTTGATCTTGGACCTCCAGCCACCAGAACTGTGAGAAAATGAGTTTTCTTGTTTAAGCCTCCTCGTCTGTGTTAGCAAACTAATACAATATTCAAAGGCAGGGACCAGTAGATTACTTTTAGGAGAAAACATATACATAGAGTTGGAACTAGTTATATGTAGAACACTTGTTTTTGATTCCTTAATGGAAAATAAAAATGTCTTGTCCTGTCTTAAATGCTAATATGTTCTGAGGTTTTAAAAGTATTAAGACCTCTGCTAATTTTGAAAAATCTCATAGGTAAGAATTGAACTCTACAACCTAAAAATTTAGTAACTAAATCAGAAAATTTAGTAACTCTGATCTTTCTGGTAAGTACCTACTAAAATTCCACAAAAATTTTGTTAGTTTCTCATTCCAAAGTAAAGGTATTTTATGAGAGAAAACACACAGAAACATATGATTCCATAGTTTTCTTTGCCATCATCATAAAACTCTTTCTATTCCTGTCCTCATAATTCTCAGTAAATGTATTTTCTCCTTATCTTACAGGCCAAAAATAGAAGGGTTAAGAAAATATCCTCAGTTTTTCTCATTTTCATTTACAGAATTAATCAGCTTTATTGAGATGTGGTAGATAAGAATCTGGACTCTAAAATGATTCCTTGGTTCAAATCATGGCTCTCCTCCTTAGTAATTGTATAATTTCTGCAAATTATTAACCCATCTGTGTCTCAGCTTACTTATCAATAAAATAAGGATAATAGTGCCTATTACAACATATCAAGGACTTTGAACAGAGATATACATGCGTATGTGTATCTGTATGTATGAGTGTGTGTGTGTGTATATATATTTCAAATAATGTCAACGATTATTACCTTGATTATTACTTACCATTATTATTATTATTTATCCTTATTTACCCATTTTAATCTTCCACTTTTTAATTTTAGAAGGTGGACTTTCAGCTCTAAACTTTACAGCTAAACCCTTTTTCTCCTTGTCCCAAGAAATTCCCACTCTTTATTCTCCTACATGTTTCATTTCTCCTTCCCAGTAGCTATCCTCCTAAACCTAAAATCATGCTTATTCTTCATACTAAAAATAAAAGTATGAACAAACCTCTCTCTCTCTCTCAGCTTTCCACTATCCTCTTCACCTTTCCTTTCACAACATTTTTTAAATGAGTAATCTGTACCCACTGACTCATTCTCCTTACTCCATCAACCATTGCTATTTGTCATGTGCTCACTCATATCTGATAACAGACACCAATGAATTTCTGCTTGGCAAAGCCAGTGACCTTATTTCATTTGAAATTGTTGACCACTCTCTACTTCTGATAATCCATTTCTCCATTGAGGCCCATGACACCATTTCGTCCATGACACTTGGTTCTCCTAGTTCTCAGGCTACTCTTTTTTTAAAGATCTTTGCTAGATATCTACAAAGCTGCTTTTCTTTCCTAGGAAGTAGCAGTATTGTATGTATGACTGCATGATATTCACCGAAAAAGAATTGCAATGATGGTCCATTTGGTTTTGGTACATTGATATTTTTATTTGAAAATCATGTTTTGAAATATTAACTAAAAACTTAAAATGCTATTTGCACTATCCCTAATGTTTAGGATAGTGTTTGGTACACAATAGGTACACAATAAATATTTGGTACGTGAAAGAGTTTAATTTTTTTCTATGATCTTTTGTATCTCACAATCTATGTGATCAAGGAGAAATGTACTATGTAATATAAGGGAATAAATGATAACTGATGGCTATTTGGGACCATAAGTTAGGTAAATAGAAATCTAGCTACCTTTTTAAAACTGTGTTTAGCTAAATTTATTTTTAAATAATTTTTTAAAACCCAAATCTCATATGCATTTTTCACCTTTCCCCAATCTGAAATTATAATACCTATTTAATTTCAAAAAGTGAAAATTGTAATGAAAAGAGCAATTTTGTGAGAAGAAAGTCTCAAAATGTCCACTTTTATGTGATTGCATGTCTTACAAACTCCTTAATCTGTTTTGAATTTATTTTTGTGCATGGCATGAGAGTAATCCAGTTTGATTCTTTTGCATGTAGCTGTCCAACTGTCCCAAATCATTTACTGAAGAGGATGTCTTTTCCCCATTGTATATTCTCATCATATGCCTCCTTTGTTGTACATTAATAGACCATAAAAATGTCGGTTTATTTCTAGGCTCTCTATTCTGGTCCATTGATGTATATGTCTATTTTTGTGCCAGTACTGTATGATTTTGATGACTGTAGCTTTGTAGTATAGTTTGAAATCAGGGAGCATACCTCCAGCTTTGTTCTTCTTTCTTAAGATTGTTTTGACTATTTGACTATTTTGACTTTTGTCTTTCCATACAAGATTTAGAATTATTTGTACTAGCTCTATGAAAAAAACAAAAATGCCATTGGTATTCTGATAGGGATTGAACTGAATCTATAGATTGCCTTGAGTAGTATGGTCATTTTAACAATATTAATTTTTCCTATTCATGAACATTATATATATTTCCATCTATTTGTGTCATCTTCATTTCTTTCCTCACTGTCTTATAGTTTTCCAAATACAGATATTTTACCTCTTTAGTTAGATTTATTCCCATGTATTTTGTTCTTTTTGATGCAATTGTAAATAGAATCTTAG
The DNA here is from genome assembly GCF_949774975.1 of Lagenorhynchus albirostris. Classification (NCBI taxonomy): domain Eukaryota; kingdom Metazoa; phylum Chordata; class Mammalia; order Artiodactyla; family Delphinidae; genus Lagenorhynchus; species Lagenorhynchus albirostris. Next base: position 88,867,077 of record NC_083100.1, read on the forward strand.
AAAAAAATTTTCTTTCTGATAGTTCATTGTTGGTATATAGAAATGCAACAGATTTCTGTATATTAATTTTGTATAATGTCCTGCAACTTGACTGAGATCATTTATGAGTTCTAGTACTTTTTTCGTGGTATCTTGAGAATTGTCCTTCTATAGTATCATGTCATTTGCAATCAGTGGTAGTTTTACTTCTCCCTTCCAAACTGGATTTCTTTTATTTCTTTTTCTTGTCTGATTGCTAGGACTGTGGCTAGGACTTCCAATACTAAAAGTGGTGAGAGTGGGCATCCTTGTTTTGTTCCAGATCTTGGAGGAAATGTTTTCATCTTTTCATCATTGAGTATTATGTTACACATGGGCTTGTTGTGTATATGCCTTTATTATGTTGAGATATGTTTCCTTCATACCCTTTTTCTGGAGATTTTTTTTTTGTCATAAATGTATGCTGAACTTTGTCAAAATCTTCTCCTGCATCTATTGAGATCATCATAAGAGTTTTATTCTTCAATATGTTTATGTGATATACCACATTGATTGATCTGCAGACATTGAACCATCCTTGCAACCCTGGAGTAAAACTCACTTGATAATGATAAATGATCCTTTTAGTGTATTATTGCATTTGGTTTGCTAATATTTTGTTGAGGTTTTTTACACATGGTATTCTTATTTTAACCTAGAACTTAATTATAATATGATTATCTGCTGTGGGAGTTAGATTATACACCTACTTCTTTATCTGAATAAATCAGCTTTAAGAGATTAAGTGTTAATCTTTGTAAACTTTGGGAAAACTCTCACACAGAAATGTTCCAACAGAACACTGGCTATTGTTTGTATGAAAACATGGCCTTGATTTTAAGCTTAATGGGGTTTTCATATCAAGACTATTTACATTTATTTTATTTATTCTACATTCCCTAGTGATATTTATCACATCTTAAAAAGGAGATCAACTTCTCTGTATTTTTTTTGAAACAGTAACTCCAACTTACATTAGAAACAGAGACATTGAGGTGACAGTCTGTAATGAGAGCTGAATAGTGGTCTCATGTTTACCTAATTTTTAAATAACTTTTCAGACAATAAATTTATATTTTATTAAAACATATCATAATGGAGGCCATCCTAGGGCCAGTGAGAGGATGATAAAAACAGTGCTTTAAAAAGCCATAGGAGAGAGGGAAAAATGATGGCACCGTAGGAGGACCTTGAGCTCACCTCCTCTCATGAGCTCACAAAAATACAACTAACTGTGAAGGAACCATCAATGAAAAAGAGTGGAATCTACAAAAAAGATATTCCTCATCCAAATACATAAAGAAGAAACCACAAGAAGGTAGGAGGAGCACACTCATGATATTCTCAAATACCATACCACCCAGGTTCGCAGCTCACAAACTGGAGAACAGTTATACTGTATGAGTTCTCCCACAGGAGTGAGAACACTGAGCCTCACACCAGGCTCCCAAGCTCAGGGGTTTGGTACTGGGAGGAGAAGCCCCCAGAGCATTTGGCTTTGAGGTCCAGCAGGGCTTGTCTGCAGGAGCCCCACAGGACTGGAGGAGACAGAAACTCCTCTCTTGGAGGGTGAACTAAAGGTCCCACATGCACCAAGTCCCAGGGTAAAAGCAGTGACTCCACAGGAGCCTGGGCCAGATGTACCTGCTGGTCTTGAAGGGTGTCCTTGGGAGGCAGGGGGTGACTGTGGCTCTGTTTGGGGTCATAAAAGGTGGTGGCAGACAGAGCAGGGACCTATGTGAACTCTGGCTGAAATTAGATAGTTTAGGTCCTTGGCATCAAGACCTGGTCCCACCCAACATCCTGTAAGCTTCAGTGCTGGGATGCCTCAGGCCAAACAAACAACAGGGTAGGAACGCAGCCTCACCCATCAGCAGATAGATTGCCTAAAGATGTCCTGAGCCCACAGCCACCTCTAGACACACCACTTGATACCTCCCTGACCACCAGAGTGCCAAGACTCAGCTCCAACCACCAGTGTGAAGGCACCAGCCCCTCCCACCAGGAAACCTACACAAGCCTCTAGCCCAGCCTCACTCACCAGGGGGCAGTCACCAGAAGCAAGAAACCTAAGATCTTGCAGCCTGGTGAACTGAGTTGCAAACACAAGTCAGAACCTAGGACTAGCCCAGCTGGTCCTAGGCCCTTGAGTGAAGAGAGGGGAGTACACTGCTGGGACACATAGGATATCCCTTATAGAGAACCATTTATCCAACGTCAAGAAATGGTACTTACATACCACATACATAAAAATACAAATAGAAATTTAAACAAAATGAGATGGCAAAGGAATATGTTCCAGATGAAAGAACAAGATAAACCCCCAGAAGAACAACTAAGTGAAGTGGATATAGGCAATCTACCCAAGAAAGAGTTCAGAGTAATGATTGTAAAGATGATCCAAGAACTTAAGAACGGATGTGCAGAGCAAGAAGTTACAAGCTTTTAGCAAAGAGTTAGAAAATATAAAGAACAATCAAACAGAGTTGAAGAATACAATAGCTGAAATGAAAAATACAGTGGAACAAATCAATAGCAGAATAAGTGAGGCAGAAGAACGAATCAGTGAGCTGGAAGACAGAGTGGTGGAAATCACTGCCATGGAACAGAATAAAGAAAAAGGAGTAAAAAGAAATGAGGACAGTTTAAGAGACCTCTGAGACAACATCAAATGTACTAACATTCACATTATAGGGGTCCCATAGGGAGAGAAAGGGCCTGAGAAAATAGTTGAAGAGATAATAGCTGAAAAATTCCCTAACATGGGAAAGGAAACAGTCACCCATGTCCAGGTAGCACAGAGTCCCATACAGGATTAATTCAAGGAGGAACACACTGAGACACAGAGTAATGAAACTGACAAAAATTAAAGACAAAGAGAAAATATTTAAAGCAACAAGGGTAAAGCAACAAATAACATACAAGTCAATCCCCATAAGACCATCAGATGATTTTTCAGCAGAAACTCTGTAAGCCAGAAGGGAGAGGTGCAATATATTTAAAGTAATGAAAGGGGAAAACCTACAAGCAAGAATACTCTACCCAGCAAGGCTCTCCTTCAGATTTGATGGAGAAATCAAAAGCTTTACAGACAAGCAAAACTAAAAGAATTCAGCACCACCAAACCAGCTTTACAACAAATGCTAAAGGAACTTCTCTAGGCAGAAAATAAAAGCACACAACTAGAAAGAAGAAAATTACAAAATGGGAACACTCACTGGTAAAGGCAAACATATAGTAAAGGTAGGAAATCATTTACACACAAATGTGATATGAAAACCATTATGTATAAGAGGAGGAGTGTACAAATGCAGGATAATTAAGGAGGAGTGTACACATGCAGGATAAAAACCAGTAATTATAAGAGGAGGAGTGTACAAATGCAGGATATTTGAAATGCATTTGAAATTAAGAGATGAGCAACTTAAATCATGTATACATATAGACTGCTATATCAAAATTTCATGGTAACTGCAAATAAATAACCTATAATAGATATACACACAAAAAAGAAAAAGGAAGCTAAACACAACAGGAAAGATGGTCATCAAATCATAATTGAAGAGAACAAAAGAGGAAAGGAAGAATAAAAATCTATAAAAATCCAAAATAATTAACAAAATGGTAATAAGAACATACATATTGAAAATTACCTTAACTGTAAATGGATTAAATGCTCTAACCAAAACACATAGACTGAATGGATAAAAAAATAAGACCTGTATATATGCTGTCTACAAGAGACTGCTTCAGTTCTAGAGACACATACAGACTGAAAGTGAAAGGATGTAAAAAGGTATTCCATGCAAATGGAACTCAGAAGAAAGCTGGAGTAACAATATACATATAAGACAAAATAGACTTTAAAATAAAGACTGTTGCAAGAGACAAAGAAGGACACTACATAATGATCAAGGGATTAATCCAAAAAGAAGATATAACAATTGTAAATATATATAGGTACCCAACTCAGTATATAAGGCAAATTCTAACAGCCATAAAAGGAGAAATCGACAGTAACACAACAATAGTGGGGGAATTTAACACCCCACTTTCATTAATGGACAGATAGTCCAGACAGAAGATCAATAAGGAAACACAGGCCTTAAATGACATGTCAGACCAGATGGACTTATTTGATATTTATAGAGTGTTCCTTCTAAAAGATGCAGAATACATATTCTTTTCAAGTGCACATGGAACCTTCTCCAGACAGATCACATGCTGGCCCACAAAGCAAGCCCCAGTGAATTTAAGAAAATTGGAATCATATCAAGCATCTTTTTCAACCACAACACCATGAGATTAGAAATCAACTACACGGGAAAAAAATGCATAAAACCCAAATATATGGAGGAAAAACAATATGCTACTAAACAACCAGTGGTCACTGAAAAAAATCAAAGAGGAACCCAGAGAAAAATGAAAACAAAAACACAATGATCTAAAACCTATGCGATGCAGCAAAACCAATTCTAAGAGGGAAGTTTATAGTGACGCAAGCTTACCTCAAGAAACAAGCAAAACCTCCAACAACCTAACCTTACACCTAAAGCAACTAGAGAAAGAAGAACAAACAAAACGCAAAGTTAGTAGAAGTAAAGAAATCATAACAATCAGAGCAGAAATAAATGAAATAGAGAAAAAGAAAACAATACAAAAGATCAATGAAACTAAAAGCTGGTTCTTGAAAAGATAAACAAAATTGATAAACCTTTAGCCAGACTCATCAAGAAAAAAAGGGAGAGGACCCAAATCAATAAAATTTGAAATGATAAATGAGAAGTTACAATGGACCCCACAGAAATACAAAAGACCATAAGAGACTACTACAGACAACTCTGTGCCATTAAACCGACAACCTGGAAGAAATGGACAAATTCTTAGAAAGGTACAATCTCCACTGATCCAGGAAGAAACAGAAAATATAAACAGACCAAATACAAGTACTGAAATTGAAACTGTAATTTAAAAACTCCCACCAAACAAGAATCCAGGCCAGATGGCTTCATAGGCAAATCCTATAAAACATTTAGAGAAGAGTTATTAACACATATCCTTCTGAAGCTATTCCAAGAAATTTCAGAGGAAGGAACACTTCCAAACTCATTCTATGAGGCCACAATCACCCTAATACCAAAACCAGACAAAGATACCACAAAAAAAGAAAATTACAGGCCAATATCACTGATGAACATAGACACAAATTGGTAAAGAAGTAAAACTCATTGTTTACAGATGACATGATACTATACGTAGAAAATCCTGAAGACTATACCAGAAAACTACTAGAGCTCCTCAATGAATTTGGTAAAAAGGCAGGATACAAAATTAATACAGAGAAATCTGCTGCATTTCTATACACTAGCAAGGAAAGATACAAAAGAGAAATTAAGGAAACAATCCCATTTACCATTGCATCAAAAAGAATAAAATACCTAGGAATAAACCTACGTAAGTAGGCAGAAGATCTGTACTCTGAAAACTATAAGACACTGATGAAAGAATTGAATATGACACAAACAGATGGAAAGATATACCATGTTCTTGGATTGGAAGATTCAATATTGTCAAAATGACTATACTACTGAAGGCAGTCTACAGATTGAATGAAATTCCTATCAAATTACCAAGGACATTTTTCACAAATTAGAACAAAAATTTTTGCAATTTGCATGGAAACATAAGAGAACCTGAATAGCCAAATCAACCTTGAGAAAGAAAAATGGAGCTGGAGGAATCAGGCTCCCTGACTTCAGACTTTACTACAAAGTTACTGTCACCAAAACATTATGGTATTGGCACAGAAATAAACATATAGATTAAAGGAACAGGACAGAAAGCCCAGAAATAAACCCATGCACCTAATGGTCAATTAATATATTACAAAGAAGGCAAGAATATACAATGGAAAAAAGACGGTCTTTTCAAAAATTGATGCTGGGAAAACCAGACAGCTACATGTAAAAGAATGAAATTAGAACATTCTCTAACACCATACACAAAAAATAAACTCAAAATGAATTAAAGACCTAAATGTAAGACCTGATATTATAAAACCCCAAGAGGAAAACATAGGCAGAACACCCTCTCACATAAATCACAGCAATATCTTTTCAGATTCATCACATAGAGTAATGGAAATAAAAACAAAAATAAACAAATGGGACCTAATTAAACTTAAAAGCTTTTGCACAGCAAAGGAAACCATAAACAAAATGAAAAGACAACCTACAGAATGGGAGAAAATATTTGGAAGCAATGTGACCAACAAGGGATTAATCTCCAAAATATACAAACAGCTCAGTATCAAAAAAACAACAACCCAATCACAAAATGGTCAGAGGACCTAAATAGACATTTCTTCAAAGAAGACATACAGATGGCCAAAAGGCACATGAAAAAATGTTCAACATCACTAATTATTAGAGAAATATAAATTAAAACTACAATGAGATATCACCTCACACCAGTCAGATGACCGTCAACAAAAAGTCTACAATAATAAATGCTGGAGAGGGTGTGGAGAAAAAGGAGCCCTCCTACACTGTTGGTGGGAAGGTAAATTGGTACAACCATTATGGAGAACAGTATAGAAGTTCCTTACAAAACTAATACAGCTACCATATGATCCAGCAATCCCACTCCTGGGCATACATCCAGAGAAAACCATAATTTGAAAAGATACATGCACCCCAATATTCACTGCAGCACTATTTACAATAGCCAAGACATGGAAGCAACCAAAATGTCCACTGACAGAGGAATGGCTAAAGAAGATGTAGCATACATATATATATATATATATATATATATATACACATTACATATACATACACATACATACACACACATACACATATACATACATGCATACATACATATATATATATATATACAATGGACTATTACTCAGCCATAAAAAAGAGGGGAAAATGACAGTTGCAGCAACATGGATAAACCTAGAGATTATCATACTAAGTGAATTAAGTCAGAGAAAGGCAAATAGTATATGATATCACTTATATATGGAATCTTAAAAAAAGATACAAATGAACTTATTCACAAAACAGAAGCAGACTCACATACACAGAAAACAAACTTATGGTTACCAAAAGGGAAAGGTGGGGAGGGATAAATTAGGAGTTTGGGATTAACAGATACACACTACTATATATAAAATAAACAACAGGGTCCTCCTATATAGCACAGGAACTATACTCAATATTTTGTAATAACCTATAAGGGAAAAGAATCTGAAAAGGAATAAATACATGGCTGTATATGTATGTGTGTGTGTGTTGTGTGTGTGTGTGTGTGTATATATATATATATATATATACACAAACAAACGTGTGTGCATGTGTGTATAACTGAATCACTGTGCTGTACACCTGAAACTAACACAATATTGTAAATCACCTATACTTCAACTAAAAAATGTCATAATTGTAGATTCTTTGGTGACTTTAAGCATACTAAGAATAGCATGAAATAAACACAATTATATGTGGAATGATATAACAAATATACTTTATAGAGAAAGTGTTTACTTTTAGTCATAGATTTCCGTGTTGGATTTTTTAATTTCTTATAGTATACATTAACATCATTAAAAAATGATGAATTTAGCAAATTGGTACAATTTTATTTAATTTACCACCACCCTACTATTACTATTAACACTGTTCTTTTTAAATTTAGTTTATAAAGATTTCACTCAAGTTTGATGGTCAGTTTTATGTGTCAGCTTGACTAAGGTATAGCCCCTAGTTATTCAATCAAAACATAATCCAGATGTCACTATGAGGGTATTTTGCAGAAGTGATTAAATCTACAATTGGGTGACTAAATAAGGAAGATTGTTCTAGATCATCTGGGTGGGCCCAATGACACCACAAGAGTCCTTATAAGGAGATAGGAGAGAAAGAAGGCAGAGAGTGAAGGTGATGTAGTAATGGAAGGTGATATTGGAGTGATGCAGCCATAAACCAATGAGTGCCATCAGCCTCTAGAAACTGGAACATACAAAGAAACAGATTATCCCCTACAACTTCTAGAAGGAACTAGAACTGCTGACACCTTGACTGTGAGACTGATTTTGGACTTCTGATCTCCAGAACTGTGGAATGACAAATTTTTTGCTTAAAATCATTAAATTTGTGGTAATTTGTTTCAGAAGCAATTAGAAACAAACACATATTTTGTTGCCTGGAAGTCGGATGCTACTGTGATAAATACCTGAAAATGTGGAAGTGGTTTTGGAATTGGGTAACTGATAAAAGCTTAAAGAATTTTGAGCACAGTAACAGGGAAAAAAAAGCACTGTCTTGAATAGACTGTTGCTAGATATTTGGGTGTTAAGGACTCTGCTAATGAGTGCACAGAAGGAAGTGAGGAGTATGGTAAGGAAAATGTATAGTGTCTTAGAGAATATTTAAATCACCATGAACAAACTATTTCTAGAAATACAGACATTAAAAGTACTATTGGAGAAGGCTCAGAAGGAAATGAAGAACATGTTATTAGAAATCAGAAAAAAGAAGATCCTTGTAATGTAGTGGCAGAAAACATAGTTCAGTTGTTTCCTACAGTTATATAGAAAACAGAATGTGTAAGCAATGAACTTGGATATTTAATTGAAGATATTTCCAAGGAAATTATTGAAGGGTGTGTTCTGTTTCCTTCTCTCTGCTTACATAGTAAAATGCAAAAGGAAAGAGATACATTGAGGGAAAAATTAAGAAAAAAGGAAGAAGGACTTGATGTTGAAAGTTCTCAGCTTATCCAAACTGTAAATGACACTAAAATTAGGATATTTATTATCAGAAAAGTGTGTTCTAAAGCCAGGGATATGACTGTACAGTCTTCTATTGGTGCCTCAGAAGGGAAAAACATTAAAGGTATTTCATTACATAGAGAACTCTTAAAGAGATCAGTCATGTGACTCACAGATCCCAACTGTCGTCTCAGTAGAAGCCAAAAAATGGGATGGAATTATCTCAGAAATAACTGCAGGAGCATCTTGTCCAATGGAGCAAATCCCATTACACGCACAGAAGAACCACAAGGTTTTTAAGACTATTATATCTCAGAAACACCACTAGCTTGGACTGAAAGTGACAGAGAAAGGAGGAAATAAAAGAAGAATGTTAGACTACCAAAATTCTATAGGCCAGAATAGGTTCATAATTCTGTTCATCCACAAACACATGAAAACGGAGTTATGTCCTAGAGGGCAGAGTTGAAGTTATGAAGGGAAGAGCCTTAAGCCACAGATGATTTTTTCCCTAGCCTTGAAAACTAATGGAGCTTGCTTTGCTGGATTTCAAACTTGCTTGGGACTGGTCACTCATTTTTATCATTCCATTTTCTCCCTGTTTGAAAGAGAATATCTGTAACTGACATTTCATGTATGTAACTGACATACATCCTATCATTGTATTTGTCCTATCATTGTATTTTGGAAACAGACAATTTATTTTCTAGGTTCACCATCCCACAGATAGAAAGGAATTTTGTACCAAGATAGATCATACCCAGAATTATACACATAGCTGATTAAGATGGTGAAATGTTAGATTTTCAAGTAGATGAGGTCTTGAACTTGACTTGATTCTGTAAACAGATTGAGACTTTTAGTGACCTTAGGATGGGATATATTTACTTTACAAATGGTGTGGATGTGAATCTTTGAGTGCCAGAGACAACCGTGTTAAGCTGAATAGTGGACTCCAATGATGTCCATGTCCTAAAACCTGGAACCTGTGTATTTATTACCTCACATGGTGAAAGAGACTTTGAAGATGTGATTAAGTGTTTTGAGGTGAAGAGATTATCCTGGATTATCTAGTGGGTGCAATGTAATCACAAGGGTTCTCATAAGACAGAGGCAGAAAGATTAGTTAGAGAGAGAAGATACAGGGATGGAAGCAGAGTTTGGAGTGATGCACTTGGAAGATGAAAGAAGAGGGCATGGAATGTAGGTGGCCCCTAGAAGCTGAAAAAGGCAAGGAAGCAGATTCTTCCTAGAGCTGCCAGAAGAAATGTAATCGTGCTTATGCCTTAATTTTATGTCAGTGATACCTATTTTGAACTTCTAGAAATGTAAGATAATAAATTTATGTTGTCACCAAAGTTGTGGTAATTTGTTATAACTGCAAGAGGAAACTAATTACCATTTTATACATATTTTAAAAAGTCATATAATTCTAAAAGACTTGTTGAAGTCCTGCTTTTCCAGCTCTTCCAGGGGGGTTTTCATTTCTGCTTTTTTTTTTTTCTAATTTGCAGGAGTTCTTTTCATTTTCTGATAGCTCTTTTTTTTATATCACTTTATTCTTATTTTATGGACACAATAGCTCTCCTATCTCTCCCAGAATGTAAACAATTATTTTTTTGAACTTTTTGTCTCCATGTATAGTTTGTTTCTTCTAAGTTCTTTGATCTTTCTTATTTGAATTAGTCTCTTAATTTTCTATTAAAGATTTTCTTCATGTGTCTGAAACTCTGTTTAGTGTGAGACACTAAACAGATGATTGGAAGTTCTGTAGGTATAGCAGGCAAGCAAATAGAAGGGTGCTTGTCAAATATGAATGATCTGGTTGGACCTTTTTGTCTTCAAGGAATTCCCAATGTTCCCAAATCTATAGATCTTTTCTCTTAGGCTGCTAACAGTATCCTGGATAAACTCTTCTAATCACTGCCTGGAAGATATAATTCTAGCTGTCATTATTTTTAGAGGCAATTAGAGAGAGAAGGGGTGTCCTGATATACAAAGTGTCAACTTTCAAGTAATCTCCTTATTTTTAAGCACACTACTGCTGCCCTTAACTATTGTGGTTCCTCATTCCCTATGTTTTACCTTCTAGTGAAAGAATACCAAAAATTCACTATCAGGAAAATCTGCAAAGTCTAGCTATTCTGGAGAGAATATGGGGATCGTACTGTCTCCTAAATAGACCTTCCACTAATCTTTACATTTTTAGCACAAAGTTTATCTCCACTTTTACAGGTATCCATTTCTACCTATTCATCAGTTTTGGGGAGTTGAGTTTCCTTACCTCTATCTTACCATTTAGAGTAATTGGGTCTGATAAATCATTAACTACTTGACAACTTTTCTCTCTGCTTTCTATTGTTTATTTCTTCTTCCATTTTCATTATGCTTAGGGCTTATTACTTTAAAAAATCCCTTTAATGTCATTTAACTGATGTTTAAGTGAAGTTTCAGGAGGGAATGAATATAAGTACATGTAATCAATTTGCTGCTTTTAATTTGAAGTCCTTTTTGGATATATTCAATATAAATATGATCCTTATTATTTTCATTATTTTATTATTTATGTGTTATTCCATTTAAACATCTACCAATTAGAGAAGGTATTATTAATTTCTATGGGTAAATATTCTTAGACAGGCTTACCTAACTCATGCTACAAGTTTGATCCCAGAATCAATTCCTGAGCCAATTTTTAACATTAAACAATCTTTACTGATTATTCCTAAAACAGATTTATGTTATGATATTTTACAGTCTTCAAAGAGATTAGATAAAGGCAAAGTCTTCCAATTTGCTGGTGGTTAAATATTTTTCAGTTTGGAAAAACTATAGCAATGAAACAAATTAATATGTGTGTGACTATCACTGTTTATGAGTGACATTTTTATAAGGCATGGACAATTTGTAACCATCTGAACAGTTCTGAGGAAAAAAATCTTAATCTTTAGACCACTTTTCCTAAACTTATTCAATAATATTATGACTAATGATAAAGAATTAAAAGGAGTTCCATGCTACATTGATTTTTTTTAAATGATTTATTACGTATAAAAATGTGTTAGTAAAAGTAATGATTGGGGCTTCCCTGGTGGTGCAGTGGTTGAGAGCCCGCCTGCCGATGCAGGGAACATGGGTTCATGCCCCGATCTGGGAAGATCCCACATGCCGCGGAGCGGCTGGGCCCGTGAGCCATGACCGCTGAGCCTGTGCATCCGGAACCTGTGCTCAGCAACCAGAGAGGCCACAACAGTGAGAGGCCCACGTACTGCCAAAAAAAAAAAAAAAAAAAGTAATGATTGTATGTTCCTTTATCACCAGCATACCTAGCACATAGTAGGTGCTTAATGATTAGTGGTTGAGTGTTAGGTGAAAAATGAAAATGAAGTCCTGGAGCATGATTCTGCAACCTCCATTTAATTTCATACTCTACTGCTATCTCTCTTTCTTTTCTTTTTTGTAAACTCTTCTGGTTTCTAATTACTTATTTCCAGAACTATTACAAAATCCTCCTATGTGGTCTTCCCTTCACTTGCTATCAGATCCACCCTAACAGAGCTATATAAGCTATAGAACTAATAAAGTTGTTTGATTATTACCATATTACTTTGTATAAAATATAACATTGTGGTTTATACAACTACTGCCTTTATTGTCTCATTCAAAATCTCTTAGATTACTATAAGAAACAAAAAGCAGGTATTAATATTTACTAATAAAAATAATTCTGGGATATTAAATTACCACTGCCATATCCATGGCTTGTGAATAGCACAGCAAACACTTGAATGCAGATATTCTGATACCCAAGTTTGTTCTACATATGAAACACTGCAATAACATCCTATTCAAGACTCATAGTAGAGCTATCAAGATGGTGGAGTAGAAGGACATGGAGCTCATTTCCTCCCACAAATACATCAAAAATACATCTGCATGTGGAACAACTGTCACAGAATACCTACTGAATGCTGGCAGAAGACCTAAGAATTCTGAAAGGGCAAGAAGATCTCCATGTAATCAGGTAGGACAAAAGAAAATAAAAGAGAGAGAGAAATGAATTAGAATGGGACCTGTACCCCCTGGGAGGGAGCTGTGAAAGAGGACATGTTCTGCATTCTGGGAAGCACCCTCACTTGTGTGGAGATTAGCCAGGACAGAGGGGGAACTTTGGAACCTTGGAGGATAGTGCATCAACTGGCTTGCCAAACAGAGAGACACCTGCACAGACTGATTGTGCTGCTGCCTTTTGCTCCCCAGAGTGAGATGGACATCCTTCAATACAAGTGGGGACTGGAGGCTGAAGCCCAGGGAGAGGACTGGGGTTGGCTGCACAGAGACAGCCTGAAGGGGCTGGAGTGTGGTGCAGCCATGGCCAAAGGTATATGTGGAGGGAGACCTGGCCTGCCATAGAGGTGAGGCACCACTGTTGGAGGGCACACGATGGGAGGAGTGGGGCCCACTATAGCAGCCTCTTTCTCCATGGTTGCAATTTCAGCTAACAGGGCACTGCCTCTGTGGGCTCCAGCCACCACATCTGTATACCCCCTATGAAGAGGATAATGGCCAGCACACACTGAGGAAAGAGGTAGCAGGAATCCATATTATAAATAGGCCTTGCACCAAAAAATTAAACCCACAGAAGCACACAGGGATGCTCTCACATAAAAATAGCCCTGAAAGACTACAGTAGATAATCATTTCTCCTAAGCTCACAGAATAAGAGAGATATAGGTAAAATGAAGAATCAGAGGAACCACTCCCAGTTAAAAGACCAAGCAAATTCTCCTGAAACAACAATGAAACAGACCTCTTCAGTCTAATAGACACCGTATTCAAAAAGAAGATAATGAAAATACTAAAGGAAGTAAAAAAGGCTATCGACGGAAATGCAGATTACTGTAATAAGAAGGAGCCAAGAAAAATTAGAAAATTAATTTACGGAGACAAAACCTGAGCTAAAGGCAATGAATAGCAGAATGAATAATGCAGAAGAATGAATAAGTGATCTGGAAGACAGAATAATGGAAATCACCCAATCGGAATACCAGACAGAAAGCCAAATGAAAAAAAATTAAAGCAATATAAGAGACATACAGGATCATATAAAATGTGCCAATCTACGCATGATAGGGATTCCAGAAGGAGGAGAAAGACTAAAGGGGGTTGAAAATGGATTTGAAGAAATTATGGTTGAAAACTTTCCAAACCTAAAGAAGGAAATAGATATCCAGATACAAGAAGCACAGAGGGTCCCGAACAAGATGAACCCAAAAGACATACACCAAAACATATTATAATTAAAATGGCAAAAGTTAAAGGTAAAGAAAGGATTCTAAAGGCAGTGAGGGAAAAACAAAGAGTTATTTACAAGGGAACCTCCATAAGGCTAGCAGAAAAGAGTGGCAAAATATATTCAAAGTCCTGAAAGGGAAAAATCTGCAAGCCAGTATACTTTATGCAGCAAGATTATCATTTAGAATAGAAGGAGAGATAAAGAATTTTTCAGACAAGCAAAAACTAAAAGAATACAGCAATACTAAACCTATCCTAAAAGAAATATTGAAAGGTCTTCTCTAAATAGAAAAGAAGCAAGAAGCTATAGGAAAGGGAAGATCACAATTAGAAAGTAAATCACTTAAATAAGCCAGTATACAGATTAAGATCATACACCACGACCAAATTAGATTCATCCCAGGATCACAAGGATGGTTCAACATATGCAAATCAATGTGATATACCACATCAACAAAAGGAAAGACAAAAACCACATGATCATCTCAATAGATGCAGAAAAAGCATTTGATAAAATTCAAAATCCATTCATAATAAAAACTCTTACCAAATGGCTATAGAGGGAACATATCTCAACATAATAAAAGCTATTTATGACAAACCCACAACCAATATAATACTCAACAGTGAAAAGCTGAAAGCCTTCCCACTAAAATCTGGAACAAGAAAAGGATACCCATTCTCACCACTTCTACTGAACATAGAACTGGAAGTCCTAACCACAGTTATCCAAATAGGAAGGGAAGAGGTAAAATTATTATATGCAGATGACATGATACTATATATAGAAAATGCTACAGACTCCACATAAAAACTACTAAAACTGATAAATGATTTCAGCAAGGTAGCAGGATACACAATTAACATACAGAAATCAGTTGCATTTCTTTATACTAACAATGATATATCAGAAAGGGAGTGTTAAAAAAGAAAAAAAAACCTTTTAAAATCACACAAAAATAATAAAATACTTACAAATAAACTAGACAAAGGAGGTGAAAGAATTACATGCTAAAAACTATAAAACATTAATAAAGGAAATTGAAGATGATTCAAAGAAATGGAAAGATATTCCATACTCCTGGAGTGGAAGAATTAATATTGTTAAAATGGCCATACTACCTAAAGCAATCTATGATTTAATGTTATCCCTATGAAATTACCCATGACATTTTTCACAGAACCAAAACAAAGGATCCAAAAATTTACATGGAACCATAAAAGACCCAGAATTGCCAACACAATCATGAGGAAAAAGAACAAAGCAGGAGGCATAACCCTCCAAGACTTTGGGTGATACTACAAAGCTAAACTAGTCAAAATGGCATGGTAGGGCTTCCCTGGTGGTGCAGTGCTTAAGAATCCATCTGCCAATGCAGGGGACACGGGATCAAGCCCTGGTCCGGGAAGATCCCACATGCCACAGAACAACTAAGCCCATGCACCACAACCACTGAGCCTGCACTCTAGAGCCTGCGAGCCACAACTACTGAGCCTGTGTGCCACAACTACTGAAGCCCATGAGCCTAGAGCCCATGCTCCACAACAAGAGTAGCCACTGCAATGAGAAACCTGTGCACTGCGACGAAGAGTAGCCCCCACTCACCTCAACTAGAGAAATCCAGCACACAGCAACAAAGATCCAATGCAGTCAAAAATTTAAAAATTAAATTAAACATAAATAATTTAGAATAATTGACAGGAAGACACCAGAACTCACCAAAAAAGACACCCCACATCCAAAGACAAAGGAGAAGCCACAATGAGATGGTAGGAGGGGTGCAATCACAATAAAATCAAATCCCATAACTTCTGGGTAGGTGACTCAAAAACTGGAGAACACCCACTGCAGTAAAGGTTCTGAGCCCCATGTCAGGCTTCCCAACCTGGGGTCCAGCAATGTTAAGAGGAATTCCTAGAGAATCAGACTTTGAAGGCTAGATTCCTAGAGAATCAGACTTTGAAGGCTATTTGATTGCAGGACTTCAGCAAGACTGGGGGAAACAGAGACTCCACTCTTGGAGGGCACACACAAAGTAGTGTGTGCATTGGGACCCAGGGAAAGGAGCAGTGACCCCATAAGAGACTGAACCAGACCTACCTGCTAGTGATGGAGGGTCTTGCAGAGGCAAGGAGTGGCTGTGTCTCACTGTGAGGACAAGGACACTGGCAGCAGAAGTTCTGGGAAGTTATCCTTGGTGTAAGCCCTCCCAGAGTCTGCTATTAGCCACACCAAAGAGACCTGGTAGGCTCCAGTGTTGGGTAGCCTCAGGCCAAAAACCGGCAGGGAGGGAACCCAGCCCCATCCATCAGCAGAAAAGTGGATTGAAGTTTTACTGAGATCTGCCCACCAGAGCAACAGCCAGCTCTACCCACCACCAGTCCCTCCCATCTGGAAACTTGCACAAGTCTCTTAGATAGCGTCATCCACCAGGGAGCAGACAGCAAAAGCAAGAAGAACTACAATCCTGCAGCTTGTGGAACAAAAACCACATTCACAGAAAGACAGACAAGATGAAAAGGCAGAGGGCTATGTACCAGATGAAGGAACAAGATAAAACCCCAGAAAAACCACTAAATGAAGTGGAGATAGGCAACCTTCTAGAAAAAGAAATCAGAATAATGATAGTAAAGATGATCCAGGAACTCGGAAAAAGAATGAAGGCAAAGATCAGGAAGATGCAAGAAATGTTTAAGAAAGACCTAGAAGAATTAAAGAACAAAGAGATGAACGATACAATAACTGAAATAAACAATACACTAGAAGGAATCAATAGCAGAATAACTGAGGCAGAAGAATGGATAAGTGACCAGGAAGAAAGACTGCTGGAATTCACTTATGCAGAACAGGTTAAACAAAAAAAGAATGAAAAGAAATGAAGACAGCCTAAGAGAGCTCTGGGACAACACTAAATGCAAGAACATCCACATTATACAGGTCCCAGAAGGAGAAGAGAGAGATAGAGGACCCAAGAAAATATTTGAAGACATTATAGTCGAAAACTTCCCTAACATGGGAAAGGAAATAGCCAACCAAGTCCAGGGAGCACACAGAGTCCCATACAGGAAAAACCCAAGGAGAAACACACAGTAATCAAATTGACAAAAATTAAAGACAGAGAAAAATTATTGAAAGCAGCAAGGGAAAAATGACAAATAACCATACAAGGGAACTCCCATAAGGTTAACAGCTGATTTCTCAGCAGAAACTCTACAAGCCAGAAATGAGTGGCATGATATACTTAAAGGTATGAAAGGGAAGAACCTACAACCAAGATTATTCTAGCTGTCAAGGATCTCATTCAGATTCGATGGAGAAATCAAACGTTTTACAGACAAGCAAAAGCTAGGAGAATTCAGCACCACCAAACCAGCTCTACAACAAGTGCTAAAGGAACTTCTCTAAGTGGGAAACACAAGAGAACAAAAGGATCTACAAAAAAAACCCAAACCAATTAGGAAAATGGTCATAGGAACATACATATCAATAACTACCTTAAACATGAATGGATTAAATGCTCCAAACAAAAGACACAGACTTGCTAAATAGATACAAAAACAAGACCCATATATATGCTGTCTACAAGAGACCCACTTCAAATCTAGGGACACATACAGACTGAAAATGAGGAGATTGAAAAAGATACTCCATGCAAATGGAAATCAAAAGAAAGCTGGAGTAGCAATACTCATGTCAGATAAAATAGAATTTAAAATAAAGCCAGTTGCAAGAGACAAGGCATAATGATCATAATGCAAGACAAGACATAATGATCAAGGGATAAATCCAAGAGGAAAATATAAAAATTATAAATGTATATGCACCGAACATAGGAGCACCTCAATACATAAGGCAAGTGCTAACAGCTATAAAAGAGGAAATTGACAGTAACACAATAATAGTGGGGGACTTTAACACCTCACTTACACCAATGGACAGATCAACCAAAGAGAAAATTAATAAGGAAACACAAGCTTAAATGACACAATAGACCAGATAGATTTAATTGATATTTATAGGACATTCCATCCCAAAACAGCAGATTACACTTTCCTCGCAAGTGTGCATGGAACATTCTTCAGGATAGATTACATCTTGGGTCACAAATCAAGCCTTGGTAAATTTAAGAAAATTGAAATCATATCAAGCATCTTTTCTGACCACAAGGCTATGAGATTAGAAATCAATTACAGGGAATAAAATGTAAAAAACACAAACATATGGAGGCTAAACAATACGTTACTGAGTAACCAAGAGATCACTGAACAAATAAAAAAATACCTAGAGACAAATGACAATGAAAACACGATGGTCCAAATCCTATGGGATGCAGCAAAAGCAGTTTGAAGAGGGAAGTTTATAGCAATACAAGCCTACCTCAAGAAATAAGAAAAATCTCAAATAAACAATCTATCTTACACCTAAAGGAACTAGAGAAAGAAGAACAAAAACTCAAAGTTAGCACAAGGAAAGAAATCATAAAGATCAGAGCAGAAATAAATGAAATAGAAACAAAGAAAACAATAGCAAAGATCAATGAAACTAAAAGCTGGTTCTTTGAGAAGATAAATAAAATTGGTAAACCTTTAGCCAGACTCATCAAGAGAGAGAGGACTCACATAAAATTAGAAATGAAAAAGGAGAAGTTACAACACACACTGCAGAAATACAAAGCATCCTAAGAGACTACTACAAGCAACTTTGTGCCAACAAAATGGACAACCTGGAAGAAATGGACAAATTCTTAGAAAGGTATAACCTTCCAAGACTGAACCAGGAAGAAAGAGAAAATATGAACAGACCAATCACAAGTAATGAAGTTGAAAGTGTGATTAAAAACTTCCAACAAACAAAAGTCCAGTACCATATGGCTTCACAGGTGAATTCTATCAAACATTTAGAGAAGAGCTAACACCGATTCTTCTTAAATTGTTCCAAAAAACTGCAGAGGAAGGAACACTCCCAAACTCATTCTATGAGGCCACCATCACCCTGATACCAAAACCAGACAAAGATACAACAAAAAAAAAATTACAGACCAATATCACTGATGAACAGAGATGCAAAAATCCTCAACAAAATACTAGCAAACAGAATGCAAGAACACATTAAAATGATTATACACCATGATCCAGTGGGATTTAGCCCAGGGATGCAAGGATTCTTCAATATATGCAAATCAATCAATGTGATACACCATATTAACAAATTGAAGAATAAAAAGCATATGATCATCTCAACAGATGCAGAAAAAGCTTTTGATAAAATTCAACACCCATTTATGATAAAAACTCTCCAGAAAGTGGGCATAGAGGAAACCTACCTCAACGTAATAAAGGCCATATATGACAAACCCACAGCAAACCATCATTCTCAGTGGTGAAAACTGAAAGCATTCCCTCTAAGATCAGGAACAAGGATGTCCACTCTTGGCACTATTATTCACCATAGTTTTGGACGTCCTAGCCAAGGCAATCAGAGAAGGAAAAGAGATATAAGGAATACAAATTGGAACAGAAGAAGTAAAACTGTCACTGTTTGCAGATGACCTGATACTATACATAGAGAATCCTAAAGATGCCACCAGAAAACTACTAGAGCTAATCAATGAATTTTGTAAAGCTGCAGGATACAAAATTAATGCACAGAAATCTCTTTCATTCCTATACACTAATGATGAAAAATCTGAAAGAGAAATTAAGGAAACACTCCCATTTATCACTGCAACAAAGAGAATAAAATACCTAGGTATAAACCTACCTAGGGAGTCAAAAGACCTGTATGCAGAAAACTGTAACACACTGATGAAAGAAATTAAAGGTGATACCAACAGATGGAGAGATATACTATGTTCTTGGATTGGAAGAATCAACATTGTGAAAAAGACTCTACTGCAGTCTACATATTCAGTGCAATACCTATCAAATTACCAATGGCATTTTTCACAGAATTAGAACAAAAAAATCTTAAAATTTGTATGGAGACACAAAAGACCCCAAATAACCAGAGCAGTGTTGAGGGAAAAAAACGGAGCTGGACGAGTCAGACTCCCTGACTTCAGACTATACTAAAAAGCTACAGTAATCAAGACAATATGGTACTGGCACAAAAACAGAAATATAGATCAATGGAAAAGGATAGAAAGCCCACAGATAAACCCATGCACCTATGGTCAATTAATCTATGAAAAAAGAGGCAAGGATATACAATGGAGGAAAGACAGTCTCTTCAATAAGCGGTGCTGGGAAAACTGGACAGCTACATGTAAGAGAATGAAATTAGAATACTCCCTAACACCATACACAAAAATAAAGTCAAAATGAATTTGAGACCTAAATGTAAGACTGGACACTATAAAACTCTTAGAGGGAAATATAGGAAGAACACTCTTTGACATAAATTACAGCAAGATCTTTTTTGATCCACCTCCCAGAGTAATGGAAATAAAATGAAAAATAAACAAATGGGTCCTAATGAAACTTTAAAGCTTTTGCAAAGCAAAGGAAACTACAAGCAAGGCAAAAAGACAACCCTCAGAATGGGAGAAAGTATTTGCAATGCATCAACAGGCAAAGGATTAATCTCCAAAATATATAAACAGCTCATGCAGCTCAATATTAAAAAAACAAACAACCCAATTAAAAAATAGGCAGAAGATCTAAATAGACATTTCTCCAAAGAAGACATACAGATGGCCAAGAAGCACATGAAATGCTGCTCAACATCACTAATTATTAGAGAAATGCAAATCAAAACTACAATGAGGTATCACCTCACACCAGTTAGAATGGGCATCATCAGAAAATCTACAAAAAACAAATGCTGGAGAAGGCATGGAGAAAAGGGAACCCTCTTGCAATGTTGGTGGGAACGTAAATTGATACAGCCACTATGGAGAACAGTATGGAGGTTCCTTAAAAAACTAAAAATAGAATTACCATATGACCCAGCAATCCCACTACTGGGCATATACCCAGAGAAAACTATAATTCAAAAAGACACATGCACCCCGATGTTCACTGCAGCACTATTTTCAATAGCCAGGTCATGGAAGCAACCTAAGTGCCCATCGACAGACGAATGGATAAAGAAGATGTGGTACATATATACAAAGTAATATTACTCAGACATAAAAAGGTATGAAATTGGGTCATTCGTAGAGACGTGGATGGATCTCGAGACTGTCATACAGAGTGAAGTAAGTCAGAAAGAGAAAAACAAATATCGTATATTAATGCATATATGTGTAACCTAGAAAAATGGTACAGATGAACCCATTTGCAGAGCAGAAATTGAGACACAGATGTAGAGAACAAACTTATGGACACCAAGCAGGGAAAGCAGCAGGTGGGGGGGTGGTTGTGGGATGAACTGGGAGATTGGGATTGACATGTACATACTAATATGTATAAAATGGATAACTAATAAGAACCTGCTGTATAAAAAAAAATAAAATTCCAAAATTCAAAAAAAAAATTTATTTTAAAAATAGATGGCATGGTTTTGGCACAAAAACAGATACGTGGATCAATGGAACAGAATAGCAAACTCAGAAATATACTCACATACCTATGGTCAATTAATCTTCAACAAAGGGGACAAGAATATACAATGGGAAAAAGGCAGTCTCTTCAGCAAGGGGTGTTGGGAAAGATAAACAGCCACATGTAAATCAATGAAGTTAGAACACATCCTCACATCATACACAAAAAAAACTCAACATGGCTTAAAGCCTTAAACAATAGGACATGACACAATAAAACTCCTAGAAGAGAGCATAGGCAAATCATTCTCTGACATAAACCATACCAATGTTTTCTTAGGTCAATCTCCCAAGGCAATAGAAATAAAAGCAGAAATAAACAAATGAGACCTAATCAAACTTATAAGCTTTTGTACACAAAGGAAACCATAAACAAAAAGAAAAGAAAACCTATGGAATAGGAGAAAATATTTGCAAACGATGCAACCAACAAAGGCTTAACTTCCAAAATATACAAGCAGCTCATACAATTCAACAATAACAACGAAAACAAAAAAACCAATCAACAAGTGGGCAGAAGAATTAGACATTTCTCCAGTGAAGACATACAGATGGAAAAATGTATGGAGGTTCCTCATAAAACTAAAAATAGAGTTGCCATATGATCCTGCAGTCCCACTCCTGGGCATGTATCCAGACAAAACTATAATTTAAAAAGATACATGCACCCCTATATTCATAGCAGCACTATTCACAATAGCCAAGACATGGAAACAACCTAAATGTCCATCGACAGATGAATGGATAAAGATGTAAGATACACAAACACACACGTATGCACGCACAATGGAATATTACTTAGCCATAAAAAAGAATGAAATAATGCCATTTGCAACAACATGGATGGAACTAGAGATTATCATACTAAGTGAAGTAAGTCAGAAAGAGAAAGTCAAATATCATATGATATTACTTATATGTAGAATCTGAAATATGACACAAATGAACTTATCTATGAAACTGACTCACAGACATAGACAACAGACTTTTGATTGCCAAGGGAGAGGTGGGGAGGGATGGAGTGGAAGTTTGGGGCTGGCAGATGCAAACTGTTTTACAAAGAATGGATAAACAACAAGGTCCTACTGTATAGCACAGGGAACCACATTCAATATCCTGTGGTAAACCATAATGGAAAAAACAGAATAAGCAGAATGCATATATATGTATAACTGAATCACTTTGCTGTACAGTAGAAATTAACACAACATTGTAAATCAACTATAATTCAATAATAAAAAAAAGACTCATAGAAACCCTGTGACCAAAAACCCCCAACCAAAGACAACTCCTTACCTGGAATTCAAAGCTCTTAACAGTAATCTACCATTCTATTCCCGTTTCTTGTTCCTTCCATTATCCTTTGGTTTCACATCAGTATCTTTAAAATAATGTTTATCTTCCAAATTTTTACTTTCCTCTTGTGAGAGAACATATCTGGAAAATTCATCTTTATTATCTTTCATTGTATATGTGTCAATCTGTTTCACAGACCCCTTTATGGCATTCTTCATTTTCCCTTTTCCTTAGAAACTATTTTAGCTTTGTTTCTAAAACATATGGTGACCAGGTAAGTATACCAACTATAGGAACATACTAAAAATTCTGAGACAGGAATTTACAAGCAACTTGGATGAATATATACAGTTTATGTTTAGTTGAATTTATAGAATATATTTTAAACCAAGCTGTCTATATGAAAAATAGCAGTTTCAGAATAACAAATAGTTCACAGATATAAATTTTTTAAATATTGAAATGGATTGTGACTTTCTAAGGATCATAATGTCATTTAATTTTAGTCAGTGTAAGTCAGGTTACCAAAAAAAAAAGCCTATAATAAGTCTCCATTACTACATTTATTCTGATTTTATTGATTTAACTCAGGTACAACTTCAAAAATATGATTTCAAATAAGAAAAATAATATATAGTAAATATATACATATATTTGAACTAAAATATTCTAATACTCCAGGCAATAAAAAGTCTGATTTTATTCTTCAGTTTTCATGTGTATTGTTTAGGTCACTAAAAACTTGTGTGTTCTGACTGCTTGTAAAGCACCGTACTTCATGACAGAATAGACTAGGAAATGAACATGCTACGGTTTCTACCTTCAAGAGCTTTGTTTCATATAGAAGAAAATAAGGCAAATTTGTAAATGACTGTAAAACAAGGCAGAATGTAATTAATGTCCTAAGGGAGCTACAAAGCATGTGCTCTGAGAGAATGGAGAAATCACTTTCAATTCTGAGAGTCAAGTAAAGATATATAGTTAGAGCTGAATTGTATGTGCTAAAGACAGTGAAAAAATATGTGAAACTGGAAAAAGATTTATGTGCTACAGGGAAAAGGGAACACATGGATTCTGAAAGGTATTAAAACACACGTCACAGAGTTTTCAAACGTTTCCAGTAGACTAAACAAAGATACCATAGTCCACAAAGCAATTATATGAAGAAAAGCAACTGAATTTTAAAAAGTCTGACAATACTATACAAGGTATGTGAGAGGAGAGTAAACATCATTAGCAGTAATCCTAGCTTGAAGCCTTAGAAAACCAAGACTTAGGCTCATGTATCAATCGTTGTTTAGGTAAACACTTGTCTTCTGTAGTGCAAATGAATTCTAAATTGTCCAACACCATTGCCTAATGTCTCAGGATGCATGACATCTGAAGGGTATATTTGAAGGATGGTTTTGAAGCTAAGGTAATCATAGCTTAAAAACCTAAAAAAATACATATTTTTTTCTAGTTTTCAACTAAGTAGACTCTCTACACTGCATTTTTTCATGCATTTATTCAATTAATATTTCTTGCTTGCCTGCTCTGTCCCAGGCATGGTGATAAAAGCAAAACAAGCATTGTTCTTTCTCTCATCAATTGGAAAGTAGATGTTATCTAGAATCACAGCATGTCAAGGTATCTTATTTTCTGGAAACTGGTCCCTATCTAATTCCTCATTATAAATACACCAGTGGCCTTAGCATCCAAATTTCTGCTGAAAATGTAATGATAAGTTCTGTCTTGTGCAGTTGAGCAAGAGACTTTTAACAAATGTTTGCCTTCATGCAAGGGGAAGAGAGTTAGAGGTTTGGTACATTACAGTGTGTGCTAGCTTCATTTGACTTCGTTGTTGGCACAGGGTAATTCTCTGATAGGAAAACAAAATTTCATTTTTGATGATTTTTTCTCTCCTTCATCTCAAAACCAACTTCCCTGTTAAGGTAATTATAACTTTTTAGATTGACAGAAAAATTAAACTTTTTAGGAAAACTTTTTTAGGTAGTCCTGGTTTTAAAGCCAAGGTTTTTAAATAAAATGTATTCTGAGTTGTTTTCTGAAAGCAATCCTTGGTAATGGTATTTTGATGGTATCAGGATGCTTGACTGAGTTTTTCAATTTCTGAGCATGAGCTTATTATATAAGTATCATCCTTGTCATCTTTTTGCTCAAGTAATAACAAAAATCATAATGAAATATTAGTCCTAAGCCAAGTGACATTCTCAAGCCTTGAGTTATCTGTATGAGTCTCTTACTTTTTGGTTTGTAACTGAACTGGATCAGACAAAGGAGTTTCAGTATTGGTCAAGACTTAACATGTTAAGTCTTTCTTCACAGATATCTCATCACAAGTTGAAACATCCCCTCCCCCAACTTACCCCTATATTTTAGGAGGCAATTATTTATTTGTGCATGTGTAATAAATGGATTATACTAAAAGATTTTTACTCCACTGAAGTGCTCCTTTGGAATGAATGAAGTTGACAGCTAGAGTGAGATTCTCTAAGATTTAAGGAAAATTCTAGGTTTATAAGATAAATAGATTGCCACAAAGCAGGAGAGTGGAAAACTCATTACTTTCTAGCAGATTATCTAGGAAATTTAAAAAGAAAAAAATCCTAAAATGAAAACTTCTCCAGTAAGTTGTTGTGCATATCTGGCATTTTAGCATCCTGTTGTCTACATGGTATAGAGTTTCCTTACTTCACAGGGCATTTGCCATCATGTATACACAACCTACATATCAGGTTGTTTTCTCAGGGAGAGTAGTGTATGGCCTGGAAATTGAAATATATTTTTGTTTAGTTCCCATGAGACTCTGCAATAAAGGACATATTTCAAATATTCTGATTAAAGAAAATGTGCACAAGTGGCCACTGGAGTAGTTCATGGGAAAAGGGGAAAATAATTAGACTTACATTTATGAAAGTATTTAATTACTTATCAGAAGTTTGACTTGGTGGAATAAGAATGCTGTCACAGTTATAAATATTATTGTTGCTTGCCTATTTCCTTAGAGTCTGAGTTAGAAAAAAAAGCTGGACCAGGTATAAATTTGAATCCATTTTGCAATGCGAATTCTAAAACTATTTTTCTTTGAGATAGAGTTTCTTCTGAAATGATTAAATATGAATGAATCTTCGGTTACCACATTTTCATGCTATTTTAGCTGTCAAAGGAGAAGGAAATATTTGACAACTTAGTTCAACTTTCTATGAATAAAAATAATGTCCAAATGAAGCATCTGCATTTCAACATTGTCAAATTATGTCATAGCATGACCTTCCTTTAGAATAATATATCAATATGTAAACAAACTTTCTTGCTATTTTCATGTAGTACAATAGGAGTTGAAACGATTAATCAGGTCCTGGTTCCAAAGCTTTTTAATATCTGTAGCAAAGATACAGAGTACTGATTCTTTTCAAACATTTGGGCTTGATTTGGTTGTTTAAATCTAAAAGTGATTATTTTTGAAGTTTACATTAGCTGTATGGAAATTACAGTGAAGCGAAACAACACACTGTTTCGTTTTACTGTATCAGGGAGATTAATCTTTTTAAGAAAGAACATTCCAGATAACAGTATTTGAATCATTTTCTAATGTTTTTCTGTTTGTTTAAAGCCATTACACAGGGATATTATATTAGATTATCCAGGAGATATATTATAAAACATCTAACAATCTTGAATGTAAGGATTTTGTAATATATTTCCAGCTTGAACATAGAGATGAATAGCATGTTACTGTACAAACTATGGATTCATTAGTCTATTTCTCAATAGCACCTACTTATATTAGAATGAAATTAGTTTTTCTTGTCTAAATAAGGGTCTAAAATAAGGGTCTAAAATGAGAGAAATGGTTTCAGCATTTGACATCATTACTTATCAGAATGATGCTGAAATATGCAAAAGGTGCTTTGCTGTTTTCTCAAAAAGAGGCACTCTTTTTATTTTTTATTTTTTAATTTGGAGAGGATAGTTGAAGATGAAAATTCCTGAATGACTACCTTCAACTTATGACTATCTTCAACTTATGACTATTTTTTTCTCCTAGATAGTATTCATTCTTGAGGCATTTGGGAATCCCTGAATTTTCTTATTTTGGATGATTAATAAACTGACAGATCTTACTTGCCAAAGCTGTCAGTGTTATTCAGTGTCTGTCAGATATTAAAAATAATTTTTATTACAAGAAAAATTTCCATAGCTCCTATACTTAAGTGGCATACTATGTGACAGTTATGCCTATATTAGATATGTCTGAATCTAGGCATAAGCCACTAAAGTAGTATAATTTTTCTAGATGAATACACATTGATGATGATTACCAGCACATTTTCGATATGGTCTGTGTACAATAGACTGTAATTTATCCTAAACTTTTGTTTGTTAGTGCCTTAGTAGGATCTTCTTTGGAGTTTCAACCAAGTTCAGAAAGTAATAACACTTGGTTGATAACTTATAGTCTTGTATCTAGCATGCCATTTAATATGTCCTTGAATGAAAATTATTATCATGTTCTGAAGGCTACATGGTGTTTTGCTTAATATTACTTCTGCAAAGTTAATGTACTTTCTTGACTACTGCTCTTTAACCACTTATAAATCACATACTCAATGAGTCATTATTAAGTTACTACCTTCTAAGCCAGAGATATAGAAAACAAACTTAACGGTTATCAAAGGAGAAAGTGGTGGGTGGGTGGGTGGGATAAATGAGGAGTTTGGGATTAACATATACACACTACTATATATAAAATAGATAACCAAGAAGTACCTACTGTATAGGTCAGGAAACTATACTCAATATTTTGTAATAACCTGTAAGGGAAAAGAATCTGAATCTCAATATTTTGTAATAACCTATAAGGGGAAAGAATCTGAAACTGTACATCTGAAACTAATACAACATTGTATCAATAAATCAACTATACTTCAATGAAAAAAGGCAAAAAATAAATAAAAGTTACTACTCTCCAACTCTGAAATGATTAGCATCACAAAATTTACTTAACAACTGATACTCACTGACAAGATAAAAATAGTTTGCTATAGAAAATACTGTGAAATTTTCAGAATTTTTCCTGTTTGATTCTTTCTGTTTGTATCTATTCAGTGAAAATGATATATTTTCTCTGTTGAAATTCTATTTTCATTAATGTCAACAGAGAATTAGACAAATTCCAAGACTTTTCCCAATACCTCAAATTAACTCTTCTTCTCTATCATTTATAAATTTTATCTTCTAATTCCATCTGGAGTTGGTATAATTTAGTTATTTTTCTTCATTTTTAATTCCCTTACATTATTGCCCTCTTCCATCTCAAGGGAGTTCATATTAATACCAGATATGTATTCCTAAGTATTTTTCCTTAACTTATATAACAATTTACATATTATATAAACACCTATGCTTATATAATTATACAAATAAAAGCTGTGGACTGTTTTGTTCCTCTCTATTTTATAATCTCTAATTTTCTCTCTCAAGAAATATTCATATAAATATAGTTAAATGAACTGGTATTTATTCCTTTAAAAAGCCAAGTAATATATATTGTGAATGTACTATATTTTATTAATTCTCATTGATTACAAATGGTCTTGCTTCTAGCTTTTTTCCTATTCTAAATTATATTAAAATAAAAATTTTATAGTATTGCTCTATTGTAAGATAGAATTACATCCAAGTTTTTAACACAATATTCAGGAATAGGAGATAAATGAGAGAATTGAGATAATTACCCAGGTTACTTACATAGACTGTTTCAACTAGGTAAATATTCCAAATTTATTTCTTATATGTATTTTCATGTTATATAACTTAGATTATTCATTTTTTTTAATGTTTATCATGACTTGGGACAGTTTAAATCTAAGAAATACCTTTGGGGAATATCATAAATACAATATACATATGAAATATATATGAAATAAGATAAATAAAAATTATTTCCAACCTAAATCTTTAAAACAGTGGGTGATTTTCACAGAGAAATAAGTTCAGAACTATTTAGATTGCTCACTTATAGGATTTAATTCAGTGGACAATTTTTAAACTAATTTTGTTTCTGTATACCCATAGTCTTAAAACACTGGTAATGTAACTGCATTCATTATTGGCTTCCAGTGATCTAATTACAATTTTCCCATAACATAAGTGGAGGGCTTTAATCTCCTACTTTTAATTTTATATTTTCTAGCACTTTTGTTAATACCATTCTGGACCTAGGGCCTGTACGACTGAATTGTTAAAGTGAAAAATATTCAGATAAAACTTGAAAAGATAACTAAACTGTTAATATTTACCATTTTAAATTTCTTAGTAATGATTGCTACTTGATTTCAATATTTTCTGTATAAGGCTACATATGTGAAATGATTATGTTAACTTCTACCTCTGATAATGGAAAAGGACAAGAAGCAATGGGTTTCATAGCAAGAAAGGTAGGTAGGAGGTAACAAAAACAGATGGTGAGAAAGTGAAAAAACAGAAACAAGGAGAAACAATGATGAGAACTATAAACAAATTTGGAAGACAGCAGGCAAAAATTTAGTAAAAGCCTTAACAAATTAGAGGAAATTCAAATTAAAAGTGACTATAAGGAGGGATAGGAACAACAAGTAAGCTCATTCACCCTGAAGAACATATGTGAATCTGTGGACTTGAGGTCCTGATTTTCCAGAAATGAGGTGACAGGGCTGAAAACAAAACATTTGAAGTCTCCAAGTTTGTTCTGTCTCACTTCTCTACACCTGATGTTGACTATAGGCTCACACAGAACATAGAAGAATTTTTCTCCAGGGAAAGTGATTGGTCTGAGAGTTTAGAACTCAAGATATTGCTGTTTGAGATTCCCTATAGAGAAGGCCTGAACACCTACTGTGAAATACATACTCGACATAGAGCTTCTAATCTTCTTAATAACTCACACTTCAGCATGAATAGACAGCCAAATATCACCAGATATTTGAGAAATGCCTCAAAAGTGAAAAAGAGAAACCAAAACCAAACAAATGACAAAAAGTTAGCTATAGAAAATGGATAAGCAGGGCATGGTAGAAGCTTTTTAAAATGTGATGAAGACATTCCAAGAAGATATGCATCAATAAAATCAACAAATAGTTATTTTAAAAGAATATTCAAGGACTTCCCTGGTGGCGCAGTGGTTAAGAATCTGCCCGCCAATGCAGGGGACATGGGTTTAAGCCCTGATCCGGGAAGATCCCACATGCCATGGAGCAACTAAGCCCGTGCATCACAACTACTGAGGCTGTGCTTTAGAGCCCACGAGCCACAACTACTGAGCCTGTGTGCCACAACTACTGAAGCCCACACACCTAGAGCCCATGCTCTGCAACAAGAGAAACCACTGCAATGAGAAGCCCATGCACCGCAACCAAGAGTAGTCCCTGCTCACCACAACTAGAGAAAGCCCACGCAGAGCAATAAAGACCCAATGCAGCCAAAATAATTAATTTTTTTAAAAAAGAATAATCAGTGGGCAAGAAAGGTCTTTTGGAAATCAAATATATGATAGAAATTTTTAAAAAATATTCAGTTAAAGATTTGGGAAATACAGTTGTGAAAATGTTTATAAAACTGAAGAAATGACAAATAGATGAAAGTCAGGAAACAAGATAATAGACTTGAAACTTTAATGCGTAAAATCTAATATATGACAATATAAAATCCAATATATGACAAAGAAGTGATAAAATATAACAAAAATTTTCAGGTCTAAGGGACATGAATCTCCATAGTGTAAAATCTCAGTGTTTAGCATAAGAAATAAAATAACAAATCCTGCAAATATTTTCTCCCATTCTGTAGGCTGTTTTTTCATTTTGTTTATTCTTTCCTTTGCTGTGCAAAAGCTTTTAAGTTTAATTAGGTCCCACTTGTTTATTTTTGTTCTTATTTCTATTACTCTAGGACATGAATCCAAAAAGATATTGCTGCAATTTATGTCAAAGAGTGTTCTGCCTATATTTTTCTCTAGGAGTTTTATAGTATCCCGTCTTACATTGAGGTCTTTAATCCATTTTGAATTTTTGTGTATGGTGTTAGAGAATATGCTAATTTCATTCTTTTACATGTAGCTGTCCAGTTTTCCCAGCACCACTTATTGAAGAGACTGTCTTCTATCCATGGTGTATTTTTGCCTCCTTTGTTATAGATTAATTGATGATAGCTGTGTGGGTTTACTTCTGGGCTTTCTATCCTGTTCCATTGACCTATATGTCTATTTTTTGTGCCAGTATCATACCATTTTGATTACTATAGTTTTGTAGTATAGTCTGAAGTCAGGGAGCCTGATTCTTCCAGCTCTGTTTTTCTTTTTCAAGATTGCTTTGGCTATTTGGGGTTTTTTGTGTTTCCATACAAATTTTTTAAAAATTTGTTCTAGTTCTGTGAAAATGCCATTGGTAATTTGATAGAGATTGCAATGAATCTGTAGATTGCCTTGGGTAGTATAGTCATTTTAATAATATTGATTCTCCCAGTCCAAGAACACAGTATATCTTTCCATTTGTTTGTGTCGTCTTCAATTTCTTTCATCAGTGTCTTACAGTTTTTGAAGTACAGGTGTTTCACCTACTTAGGAAGGTTTATTCCTAGGTATTTTATTTTTTTGATGCAACTGACATGGGATTAATTTCCAAAATATACAAACAGCTCAGGCAACTCAATATCAAAAAAACAAATAACCCAATCAAAAAGTGGGCAGATTTAAGACATTTCTCCCAAGATGACATACAGGTGGCCAGCAAGCACATGAAAAGATGCCCAACATAGCTAATTATTAGAAAAATGCAAAAAACTATGATGAGGTATCACCTCACTCCAGTCAGAATGGCCATCACTGACAAGTCTACAAACAATAAATGCTGGAGAGGGTGTGGAGAAAAATGAACCCTCCTACAATGTTGGTGGGAATGTAAACTGGTTCAGCTACTATGGAGAACAGTATGGAGGTTCCTTAAAAAACTAAAAGTAGTGTTACCATATGATCCTGCAATTCCCCTCCTGGGAATATATCCAGAGAAAACTATAATTTGAAAGGATACATGCACCCCAATGTTCACTGCAGCACTATTTACAATACTGAAGACATGGAAGCAGCCTAGATGTACATCAACAGATGAATGGATAAAGATGTGGTCTGTGTGTATGTGTGTGTGTGTGTGTGTATATATATACATATATATATATATACACACACAACAGTGGTGTATATATAAAGATGTGGTATACACACACACACACACACACACACACAAACACACACACGTATATACAATGGAACATTACTCAGCCATAAAAAAGAATGAAATAATGCCATTTGCAGCAACATGGATAGACCTAGACATTAACAAACTAAGTAAAGTAAGCCAGACAGAGAAAGATAAATACCATATAATATTGCTTTTATATGGAATCTAAAAAAAAAGACACAAATGAACTTATTTACAAAACAGAAAGATATTCTCACTGACATAGAAAACAACCTTATGGTTACCAAAGGGGAAAGGGGGGGAAGGGATCAATTTGGAGGTTGGGCTTAACATATACACACTACTATATATAAATTAGATAACCAACAAGGACCTACTGTACAGCACAGTGAACTATACTCAATATTTTGTAATAAGCTTTAAGGGCAAAGTCTGAAAAAGAATATACATTATATATACATATAGATTATATATATATATGTATAACTGAATCTCTGTGCTGAGTACCTGAAACATGATATTATAAATCAACTATACTTCAATTAAAAAATTCATAATAACAAACCCTGCATATGAAGAAAAACTCAAGAGCCTCTACAAAAACAATAAAAATGATTACATATTAAAGAACAAGCCTTAGAATATAATTTAACTTTTTAACATCATCAGTGGAGTACTGCTTTCAAAATTTGGAGAAAAATTTCAAGTTAGAATTATATGCTTGGCCAAATTATTAATTAATGCAAAGACATTTTCAGACTTGAATGGTCAAATATTTAATTCTGATGTACTTTTCTTAGAAAGCTACAGAAGAATGTGCATTTTGCAAAGGAAGGAAATAAAACAAGAGAGAAAGACGTGGTCTTCAGGATATAAGAGAATCTCATATAACCCATATGAACAACCAAAATCTTGTCCCAACATAAAAACTGTGCCTCAGGCATAGAAAACGCCTGCTGTAAATTAAACCAAGAGCATCTTGAATGTAATTTTATGTTTAACTGATATACCATTTATAAAGAATTAAAGACAGGTACATAGAAAATGAAGCAAGTACAAAAAGATCCTTTTTAACTACAAGAAAAACAAAAGTACAAGGAAGCAAACATATCCTAGTATAATACTTGGCTCTACAGTGAAGAACACAATTGACGTGTAAAAATACTGGAAGAATAAAAGAAATGTAGGTATCTAACAAGAGATTGTTTAGAATTAATTCAAACCACCGAGGTATAAGCACATTATTTATAAATATTAAGACCAATCTTAGAAGAAATAGCTTTGAAAGTTGACAAAATAATCGTCTTTACAGAACAGGAGTTTGTTTGATTGATTTCAGGGAAGGGGATGGGACATTAGTGAATGGTAATTTTTAAGAGACTTCTAATAATACATACTTTTTGAAGAACTCCAGGAGCATTTATCACACTGAAAAATTACGTGTTAGTTTAAATAATGACTACTAATATAATTTACATTTATTTCCCCCAATATTCCTGAAACCTCAAATAATAATTATCAATAAATATGAAATCATTTGACAAAATTTGCATATTTAAAGGTTGGATAAGAGATTGGAAGTCAATCTGTTATCAAAAAATATATTTTTCTTGACTCGTTAATTTTTATTTTTTACCTGCCTCTCATCCAGTGACCATTTCCTGATTAGTCTCTTAACCCTAACGTAAAGATTTTTGGTTTGTTTTTGGCTTAGAGCATATATTTTGACACTTTTTTAATATTTTATTGTTTTATATTTGTTCTTCCCACTGAGAGTTCAGGTATCTTCTTTTGTATCTTAGCCCATGCTAAATGCAGTGTTCACTCTGTTTGCTTTGTTGGAAAGTCCCTGTTTCTTGTATGCCATATACCTACGTTTGAATATAAGTCCACTTAACCTAGAACCCATGGCTTCTATATTTTATATCATTTCCTGAGTACCAGGGAAACTTGGTAACTGTTAAAAATTAACAAATCTCACTTTACTTCAAACACTAGTCTGGCTCCACATCACTGAAAACAGATCTTTAGTAGCTTTCCACTCTATTACCCATAATCTAGTAGAACCATTATTCAGCAGAGAACAACATGCTGAAAATAAAGTTAAGATGCTTATGTAAACAGTAGCATCATTCTCTATATCGCTGAACATAGATCTTCCACTCCTAATCTATTAGGTGACATGTTTCAAGCAAAGTGGAATCTTCTAGTCAAAACGATCCCATTATTCTAGCACATTTCATGCTCATTGAAAACAGATTTATAACATACAGAGTCCTTTATTAGATAGGTTTTCAGTTCACTAAAAACAGATTTACAATTCAGAAACAACCCATTGCCTCACATGTATTCAGCTCACTAAAACAGATTTACTACTCAGAAACAACCCATTATCTAACATGTTTCCAGTTCACTGAAAACAGATTTACAACTCATACATAGCCCATTATCCAACATAGTTCCAGCTCACTGAATATTGATTTAGAATTCATAAATAGCCCATTATCTGACAAATTTTCAGCTCACTGAACAGATTTGCAAATCATAAACAACCTATTATCTACCACATTCCCAGCTCACTGAAAGTAGATTTATAGTGTATAAACAATCCATTATCTCAAATGTTCCAGTTCACTGAAGACTGCTATGGAACTTACAAAGAACCCCCAGGAGCCAAGGTTCCACCTTGGAAGGAAAATAAATAAATAAATAAACACAAATATATACATACATACATACAGTAAGGAAGTAAACTCTACTGCATAAAAAAATCTTATTTGATCTTAATGTACAATTTTATATCAGTAAATATATTTAGAGATTTAATCTTTATTATTTTCAAACTTCAAATTGTATATGAAAGAAAAAAAATTTAGGTGAATTTAAAGGTATGTTAACCCTGTATTTTTGTGGGTTTGAAATGTTTGAAAAACATTTCTGTGTTAATTATGAAAATTCAGAATATAAAAGTAACACTATTAAAATGAGTATTTTTATGGATATATGGTATCCTTTATAACTTATTTTTTTTATTTAAAAAAAATTTTAGCAGCTTTATTGGAGTATAATTACTTTACAATGGTGTGTTAGTTTCAGCTTTATAACAAAGTGAATCAGCCATACGTATACATACTTCCCAATATCTCCTCCATCTTGCACCTCCCTCCTACCCTCCGTAGCCCACCCCTCTAGGCAGTCACAAAGCATGGAGCTGATCTCCCTGTACTATGCGGCTGCTTCCCACTAGCTATCTATTTTACATTTGGTAGTGTATATATGCCCACACCACTCTCTCACTTCGTCCCAGCATGCCCTTCCCCCTCCCTGTGTCCTGAAGTCCATTCTCTATATCTGTGTCTATTTCCTGACCTGCCCCTAGGTTCCTCAGAACCTTTTTTTTTTTTTAAGATTCCATATATACGTGTTAGCATACGGTATTTCTTTTTCTCTTTCTGAGTTACTTCACTCTGAATGAGAGACTCTAGGTCCATCCACCTCACTACAAATAACTCAATTTCGTTTCTTTTTATGGCTGAGTAATATTCCATTGTATGTATGTGCCACATCTTCTTTATCCATTCATCTGTCAGTGGATACTTAGGTTGCTTCCATGTCTTGACTATTGTAAATAGAGCTGCAATGAACATAGTGGTACATGACTCTTTGAATTATGGTTTTCTCAGGGTATATGCCCAATAGTGCCCAGTTGTGTTTATTCCTTTTACTTGCCCTCACAGGTTAATGCCCTTATTTTCATGACTCTCATCCCCACTGAACTAAGGAGCAAAGTTTCATTGTATGTCCTTCATGAAAGACACAACAATCAGCATGGAGAAGTCCTCAATAAATTTGTTAAGTTAATAAATGGACAAAATTAACTAAGTAGCAGGAAATTTTCCCAAGATTTACCCTGGCCCTATGATGTAAAATGATGAGGAAATGAGCAAGTTTCTAGGCCCCTCTCACCCTTTCTTCATCAATAAGGCAATTATAACGATTCTCTATATATGGAAAATCAGTTTCTACCAAGCAGCCTACTTTACATTACCATAGAATAATTTCTCTTGTTGTGAACTTAAAGTAAAAATTCAGTAAGATATTCTGTATGTTTATATTTTTCAAGATACATAATGTTTCTTACCAAAGGGATGTATATGTGTGTTTCTGTAAAAAGTTCTTTGTATATATCATGTTGGCAGGGGTGTCTATCAGCCCTACTGCATTTCACAGGGTAAAATAACTTACCATGTATGGAAACTCTATAAAAAAATTGAAATTAAAATATAAGATACAGAAAGGAAATATGCCTAGTTTTAATTTAAACAATTTTTGATATATTACCTAAATTTCTATTCTCGGTTCTGATTATTCTATTGTCAGTTTTTCTTTCTAATTGATCCTAATTTAGCTGTCACAGGGGCATTTAGTTTGCCATTTTTCTTAAATGTAAATGTGGTTTTGTTGGTAACTTTTTTTCTTAAGCTTGGATTTTTTTCCAGCTTTATTGAGACATATCTGACGTATAACATTGTGTAACTTTAAGGTGTACAACGTGTTGATTTGACACACATATATTGCAAAATAATTACCACCTTAGCATTAACAACTCTAACCCATCACGTAATTACCGTTTCATTTTTGTGATGAGAACATTTAAGATCTATTCTCTTAGCAACTTTCAAGTGTATGATACAGCATTATTAACTACAATCACCATGCTGTATGTTAGATTCCCAGAACTTATTCATCTTATAATTGGAAATTTGTGCCTTTTAACCAATAATTTTTCTTTAGTGTTTTCCTGGCATAATTCATCTTATTATTAAGAATAGACATTGTGATTTTCTCATTTCCTGCAAATCGTAAAAGCAGGGTCCTGAAATATTGCCAAAATAGTATGCAATCACAATTTTGCTAGAATTACTACATCTCTTTAAAATACAAGAAAAAAAAATGTTAACTTTCTTCATCTCAAGTTATCATATTTTGTCACAAAACCTGCCAAGGTGTTTTTACATTAGAGAATCTGTTGGCAGATTTCCATTTTTAACAGTAGGTCTGGGCTTTTGTGGCAGTGACAAGAAAATACTAAAATCACTGAGAAGTGGGCAATACAAAAAGCATGGTTAATCCCTGTCTGTGGTCTGACATAGATGACTTGCCTTCCCAGAATTATTATAATATGAAATTTATTGAGTACCCAAAGTACCAAGTGAGATATAACCAGTTAAGCCTGTCCCTTAGAGAATTAAACTTAGTTAAGAGAGAAGTTTATGTCTTGCCTATTCTTTTAGTTAATATATATGGGGTGCATTTTTGAAGTCAGTTATTCATCTGGTCTCTGATGGAATATAGATAAGTAAAACCCAGTCCTTGCCCTCAAGGAGCTTCTTTTCTTCCCCCCCTAAGAATGATTAGCCTAGAAGGGAATCACTCACTTAAACAAATTCATGAATAAACGAAACAACAGAGTCAAGCCCAAAGGACAGAATAATTTACTAGCTGGAGGAACTGTAGTGGAAATGACTGAGAAGCGGCTGGTAGGAGTATGAACAGGGATTACCACTCACAAGACTGAAAATATACAGGGTGAGAGAAACTAGAAGCATGAAGGCCTGAAAGCCCTCTTTTCACCATCTAAGATCTGCAAAAACACGTATAAAAGCAGAAGTCAGACTATGGAAGTCACAACCAGTCTCTCTCTCCCTCATCTCTCTTTTAAGTAATGAAGATACTTGGATAATACGGCTTTAGAGCTCTTGCTCTTTTAAGCATATTTTATTATTTGTTAATAGACTTGTTAGAAAAAAAAAAGAATATTTACTTCTTAGAGGTAGAAATTGAAATATTTACTGATGAAATGATATGATGCCTTGGATTTGTTTTAAAATAATCCAGAGGTGCACTGAGGGTGGGGGAATGGCAAGGGTAGGATCTTAAGAGATGAAGCAAAGTTAACCATATGTTGATATGAATTGAAACTGATAGATGAGCCCTTGGGGGTTCAGAATACTCTCTTTACTTTTGTGTTTACATGAAAATTTCCACAGGAAAAAGTTAAAAATGTAATATATTCAGAAATTAATATGTATTTGAAAACTGTACAATCTTCAGTATTTTGAATATTGCTATCTCCAGTTCTAGTCTATGAATTCCCTAAGTGTAAGAGCTTTGTCTTTTAGCATTTATCACAGTGAATTAAAAAAAAAAACTTTGGGTTTCCCCGGTGGCACAGTGGTTGAGAGTCCACCTGCCGATGCAGGGGGCGCGGGTTCGTGCCTCGGTCCAGGAAGATCCCACATGCCGCAGAGCGGCTGGGCCTGTGAGCCATGGCTGCTGAGCCTGTGTGTCCGGAGCCTGTGCACCGTAACGGGAGAGGCCACAACAGTGAGAGGCCCGCGTACCACAAAAAAAAAAAAAAACCTTTATAAGTACTAAATTGAACTAAAGTGATTAGATGAAATATTTGAATTACCAGTAAAACTGAGAAAAAGGGAATAAACCTTTTTTAACTTCCACTTAGACAAGTTCTGAGGTCTCAATGGGCCTTTACAACTGTGTCAAAGACTAAATGATAGAGACCTTCTCCCACACCAGTGTTAGAAAGAAAGTTAGAAAGGAAATATAATGCCAGGATGAAAAGATGCTATCAAAGGACCAGTAGTTATATAAGGATCAAATGAGTGAGCTGACCAGGTTTGAAGTGCATGTGACATTAGTGAATTAGTTTAATTGTACAAAATAGACAAATTTGCTATGAACATTTTAAAACTCTGGCTTGGGTTACTGAGGTATTTTGAGATTTTGTATCCCTGACTATTATAAGAACTTGGAAAATTATTAGATCAGGATAATTAAAAGTTTATTTGCTAGAAATATAGGAGCTAAACAAATGATTACCATCAAGGTCAATGAATACAGAATGTGGAAATCACTATTGTATTTCTTAAAGATGGTAATAACTTAAATAAACCTTATTTTACTGACCAATCAAGACATTCTTAATATTATTTCCAAATAAAAAATAATATTATTTCCAAATATAATATCAATTATTTGTTTAGCATCTACTGTGTTTTAAGCATAATTCAAGGGGGATGGAATCAGAGAGAAATATGAAAAACTTTATGGGTATGATCCAAATGAATTTAAGAACCCATAAAACTCTTATTTAATCCCAGGACTACTGTCCTGGTTTCAGAAATGTTGGGTAGAATTTATTTAATGGTATCATTTGACAATAATGATTGTATTTACTGGTGTGTGGGAAAAGCAATGCCGTGGCAGTCGTATTTTACGTGACAATCTAGTAACAAGTTGTGTGAACTACACAGAGAGCAGATGTTTCTTTATGATAGGAAGAGACTTTTTGCAATACATTTCAGATGTCAGACAAATCCTTTTTTGCTTAGCATCCCTTTTTGTCTCTTGTGAGTAAGCACAGTTTCTCTTAAACATATGGTCAAAATTGAAGTAAGCCTGGGAAATCCCATTTATAACTTCAGTCTATGTTTTGCGGGGGAAAACCTGATGAAGTGAGATTAATATTCAACATTTTTAAAAAGTATAAAGGAAAATTATAATGAAAGAGTTTTCTTTTTTAACAAGATGTCAAACCCATTTATTCATAGTCTAATCAATTTTCAAAGTTTAAGTGTTAACAGTCATTAAAATATCTGATAAAAAGTGAGGCCTTTTTCCTTTACATGCATATTAATTCTCATAAAATATGTTAAATATCAAGATATATATTTTTAGAAATTAGTCATCTTTTTAACTTAAAAATTTGCTAACAGTAAGTTATTTTTAATCACAATTGTTGAGTTTCCTCAGTTTTTTCTCAGTCTTTTTAATCTGTTTATAATAGTAATTCAGGGTTATTGAAGGATAGTTTCATAATCCAGAGAAGTATAATGAAGAAAATTAAAAACACTCATAATCTGACCACCTGGATATACCTCTTGTTAACGTTTTATTTTGTTTCTTTTAGGTATCATTTTTAAATTTCACTTTTTTAAATCAAAGTTTTATATATTTATACTTTTAAAATCAAATAGTTCTATACATTCTATAAAAATAGCAATCAATTTTTCATTGTTTCACAATCCCATTGCAATTTCCCAGGTGCAGTTAATTTAAACTCTTTCAGCTGTTTCTTGTCATTTATCTCCATATATATAATACTTTTTTTTCTTTACAATTAAGTTTCATAGATTATCTTTAACTTCCAAATATGAACAAAAATATTTGGCTTTCTTACATAGCTTGCTGACTTCCTGGCCTAATACGTATCTTCTATCCATCCTTTCTATATGACTATATTACAATTATATTTAATTCCATAGTCACTCTTTACATTATTATTATCATATAAATTTTAATGGTGGTTAAACTAGTATATTATGATTACATTTCCTGTCTTATACAACTTTCTAGTCTCCATGAATTTAATAATTACCTTTTTTTCTCTCCTTTGTTTATAGTACCTATCACTATTGCACCATCATACTCTCTTAACAGATATGTTCTCTTCTCAGTAGCTTTCCCCAAAATAGTCAAGGGCATAACACTTTGCAACCTCACATTTTTCAAAATGCTTACTTTCTCTTTGCTTTATTGCTCTATAGTCTGAGAGATTTCCTCAAATTTATTTTCCAATCTTTCTACTGATTTATAAATTTTTGCTACCATATTTTAATTTCCTAAAGCTCTTTTGAGAATATTCCTTATAGCATTTTGTTTTAAAACTTTATATTGATTTCCTGTATTTCTGTTTTCTTCATCTTCCTTTTCAATATGTTATTCTTTTTGTCTGGCCTTCCATGTTGGAGCTATTCCTCAAATGGATGGGGTTACTTAGCTGTACATTGATAGCCAGAGTGGGATGTCTCTGCCCAGGATGTTTTTTCCCTAGTTCCCCTCTTCTTTTGGTTTTTTCCCCCACAGCTCTGGTTTTTCAAAATCCAGATTTCCTCTGGATCAGCTTCTCCACAGTAAACATCCCATTTTCTGTCTGTATATGCAAGTGCTTCTCAATCAGACCTTCAAACAATCCTGCTTTACAGAACCACCCAACCCTACCACCAGTGATACCTGCTATGTCTAATTCCTGGGCTTTTCCAGGATTCTGCAAAGGAAAAAATAATTATACCCTTAGCATTCATCTTTCTCAAGTCTGATAAGTTATTTATTACTAGTTTATCAAAATTCTAACTTCAAATTCTTGTTGTCATCTCTACTATAGTTTCATTTTTAAAATTCATGTGTGTTTTTGTGCATGTATGTATTGAGTGTATGTGTTTTTTTTTAGATGTTGGGTGTAGGAGTTTATTAATTAATTAATTTATTTTTGCTGTGTTGGATCTTTATTTCTGTGCAAGGGCTTTTTCTAGTTGTGGCAAGTGGGGGCCACTCTTCATCGCGGTGTGCAGGCCCCCCACTATCGCGACCTCTCTTGTTGCGGAGCACAGGCTCCAGATGCACAGGCTCAGTAGTTGTGGCTCACAGGCCCAGTTGCTCCACGGCATATGGGATCCTCCCAGACCAGGGCTCAAACCCGTGTCCCCTGCATTAGCAGGCAGATTCTCAACCACTGCGCCACCAGGGAAGCCCTTGAGTGTATGTGTTTTAATGTCTTGGAAGCATGTGATGTTTGGAAGCATGTGATGATACATTTTGTATCTGATCTTTCATGTTTAAGTGGAAATCTTTTCAGTTTTCCCCCTACATGTTCATATATAACATACACAAGCAGCTCTGTATTTACAAGTTTCTACTAGCACGAGACACGCACATATATAGCCAATTATGTTTATGCATAAACTGCCTATTCTACACAAAAACTTCTGTTTTGTTAAAAATTGACTCCCAAGGTTATTTTGAAAATCTCTACCCATTTCATGCTTATATGAACATTTATCTCAGAAATGATCAAATGTTGAATGCAGATATTGCAGCACAAATTCCCAGGTATCGATGCAAAGCATACTTTTGTTAGTATAACAGCAAGATATCCATTCATTATCTACTGTATGTAACTGTAATAGCACATCATTAAAATTCAAAACTATAGCAGAAGTTTCCATTAATAAAATTGTTAGTATATCTATTATTATAATGCAAGTTAATGCCCCCTGAAGTATTTCCTTACAAGAAAAATTTTAGAATTATTTTGAGTGATGTATATACATCTATAAATAAATGTGTACACAGGTAGAATGTTTAATCAAACCTAGTATAAACTTGCATAGACATCTTTGTATCCTAATATTTTTTCTACCATCCATTTGCATATACACAAGTCATTAAATATTCTAAATTAT
Organism: Lagenorhynchus albirostris; assembly: GCF_949774975.1. Classification (NCBI taxonomy): domain Eukaryota; kingdom Metazoa; phylum Chordata; class Mammalia; order Artiodactyla; family Delphinidae; genus Lagenorhynchus; species Lagenorhynchus albirostris. The sequence continues at coordinate 88,909,567 of NC_083100.1, forward strand.
GATTTGTATGGCTATATAACACTTTATCAAATGTATGTACCATACTTTCTTTAGCTATCCCATAATAATTGGGCATCTCACATTTCCAATTTTCAGAAGTATAAATAATGTTTTTTCTTTATAATGGATGATTCATGGAGCAATTACTGAATTTTTTTGGGGGGTGATAAGCTAACAAACGACACTATTCATGTCTATTCAAACAACATTTTTTCCAACTTTATCTAGGAACCTCCAAGTTTTTAGGCTTTGTTCATTCAGCCTAATTCAGGATTTATATTGAGAGTTTTGGTGTTCGTTTTTAAAATCTTTACTTTCAAGAATAGTTTTTGACAGCTGTATCGCAATTTTTTTTAAACATGTTTAGCTGATTTCAGTAATCTCACAAAACAGTTTATATCCATTGCCTTCCATTACTTACTTACTCAGATGGATTGATATTTTAGGTGGACTGACATGTGTCTTCAACTAAATATTTTTAAACAGTGCTTGAGTGGTTATTTTCTGTTCCTGTGTATGTGATAATACTGTTGTTCTTCTATACATGAAAGGAAATCTGCCTGATTCTAAAATGTTTGTTTCTATTCTTTTTCTCCCAAAACTGTTTATAACATTCCATTTTCTTCTAAAATTTGGTGCTGTAATTTGTGTGAAATCAGTGTGAATTTGGTTCCTTTGTCCAACATGTTATGTTTTTTTCAAACACTACCAAGCAATTCTCCAATTCTCAGTGGACACTGACTGAGTGTCCTACAAATTTAATGCAATTCTAAAACTATCTACCTGGAGCTAGCAACAGATCCCACAGATTAAGGCCTTAGTCTCACGAGATTTCCCCCACTTCAGATGCCAATCACAAGTCCTGGTTGTTATTTGTGCTTCTGACAGAATGGCTATAAATCAGAGGTTCCCACAACTCCCTCCTCTGGTTCAGTTAATTTGCTGCAGTGACTCACAGAACTCAGAGATACTTTTACCTACATTCACCACTTGATTATAGAGGACACTATAAAGAATATATGTGAACTACCAGATGAAGAGATCAAAAAGGGTCCCAAGCACAGGAACTTCTGTCCCCATGTAATTGGAATGTGCCACCCTCTTGTCATGTGTGAGTGCAGTCACTAACCCAGAAACTCATCAGAGCTCCTTGTTCAAGAGTTTTTATAGAACTTAATCTGCAGCTCACCCTTTCCCAGAGGTCAGTGGGTGGGGCTGAAAGTTCCAACCCTCTGATCACTTGCTTTTTCTTGTGACCAGCCCCATCCAAAGACTATCCAGAGGCCTCCACCTTAAATTGCCTCATTAGCATAAACTAAAAAAAGCTCAAGGGCTTCCCTGGTGGCACAGTGGTTGGGAGTCCCCTGCACCGGCAGGGGACACGGGTTCGTGCCCCGGTCCGGGAGGGTCCCACGTGCCGCGGAGCGGCTGGGCCTGTGAGCCATGGCCGCTGGGCCTGCACGTCCGGAGCCTGTGCTCCGTAACGGGAGAGGCCACAACAGTGAGAGGCCCGCGTACCGCAAAAAAAAAAAAAAAAAAAAAAGCTCAAAAGCACTCCTTATGAGTAACAAAAAGTACTATCATTCAGGAAATTCCAAGGACTTTAGGAGTTGTGTGCAAGGAATCAGGGACAAAGACCATCTATATTTCTTATTATACCACACTTTGTATATAATTTTATTTTCCTGTCTTGAAGCTCTTATAATATAGCCATTGAATATAAAAATTGTTCAGAATAAATCTAAGAATGGGTCTAATTTCTTCCTATAATTTTTGTTTTTTTACTCTTCCTATGTAATGTTTTCATCTCATGGGACCTGCAAACCAAAAGTCTATAATAGATATACACACAAAAAAGAAAAAGGGATCCAAACACAACACTAAAGATATTCATCAAATTGCAAGAGAACAAAAAAGGAAAAAAAAAAAAGTCCTCTAATATATCTAGCTAAGCACTTGTGCTTTGAGCATGCATGCTTCCATCTGCTCAGATCCTGAACAAGATACACTAGCAATCCAACCCTCCAACCAATCAAGTCAGAATTCAAAGAACCAGGAGCAGCCCTGAGGTCCATAGGCTCACATAAAAATATGATTTCCTCTATAATAAACATAATAGTAACTACCATTTAATTAAGCATCTACTATTTGAGTCCTCTATTAGACCCTGGACATGCATTTTCATTTGCCTAGGAAGACCATCTGAGGATACAGTTACTCATGGTCACACAAATCCAGCTTGGATTCTCGAACCCATGTTTTTTCTATGGCACTGCTTATGAATAAGGGCCTGTCCATCTGAGTCTCCAGGTTAATGTGGCAGTTTCCTCCTCTTCGGGCTGTAAGTCCCATACTGAATGTAGGCAGTCTTGACTGAGGCTCTGACACTCTGGATATGTCTTACTAGCCTCCTCCCTGCACTGGTTGGACATGACTTTTGGACTCAGTCACTGGCTGGAGACCTGCTCCTTCAGGGATGGGTTTCTGGCAACAAGGCCATTCACTGGTAACTGTCCAGACCAGTACTGCTAGCCCTACCCACCACAGCAGCTCTGGGATAGAGTTAGTTAACCCAGCCTGATATACTTTCAACACCTTCTCCATAATAAATGCTGATGAGAGATGTTTGGATGGTCACCTACTGTGAGCCAGCATTACATTAAGCACCTAAAATTTATTGTTGAATTTGAGTTGTACCCATCCACTCTGGACCCTCAGGCTGCCTGTCATCCAAGCCCACATCAGATCATGGCTAAAAGCATGAAGAAATACTCCTTTGGTATACTGACATAGTTGAAAAGACCTTGTGCAAAAGATATACCAAGAAACAACAAATGTGAGATGTATGCAGAGAGATTCTGGGTTCCTGCAGAATCATGGGTTGTTGGTCACAGTTCACATTGTCAGGGGGAACTCACTCAACACAGGTTTGTAAAATTACACAGTGGCCATAAGGAAGTTGAAAACAACAGCGATTGGCAAGGTTGAGTCACAATTAATCTCAGGTGAGAGCAGTTCATCCTGTAGATGCCATACCGTCTATGTGCATGAAAATCACCTGGGGCTCTCGTTGCACCATGGATTCTAACTCAGTACATCTGAGATGGGGCCTGAAGCTCTGAATTTTAACAAGCTCACCTAACATGCTGAAAGCCACTGATCCTCAGAATATACTTTGCATACCAAGCCCAAAGACCTCCTTGACACAGGTTTAAAAAGGAAAAAATACAGTTGATTTACTTGTATCTAAGTCATGCATGTAGGTGGCATTAGAACCTTCTAGCCAAGGAACATGATATTACCAGAAGAGTAATAATTCATAGAGAAAAAAGACCAAGCCACCACTGAGTCTTAGAGGGTGAGGAAGATGGAGCCTGGGGTTGAGAGGGCTGGAAACACACACAGAAATCCAGAAAGGGAAAGAATGGGCAGAAGACATAGAAATCGCAACAATGTTGTTCAACTGAATAAATAATCCATGTTTAAAAAGCAGAGAAGAAGGTAGCCTGGGGTATACGAAGTCAGGTCCGGGAACACCAGACCCAGGACACTGGACTCACTGGCACAGAAAAGACAAACTTCAAAGTCTTAACAACAAGCAATGGAAAGAATTCACTGCAGGCAAATCACCGTCAAGGTAAGCATACGGTCACAAACGTCCAAAAGGCAACCAGGTAGATTCCCCGTGAACTTACCTGTTCATCTTCAGCTTCTAGAAGGTACAGAGCAAGGGAAATCAAAGTATCCTAGTCCCAAAGGAAATAGCGGGCCCAGCAAGGAATCCAGAAGGGGATGAAGTATGGGAGCTGGGGAACTCAGCAAAGGCTCAGCTCCGCTAACCACGTCAAACCCGCCGTAAAGTCAAGTGTCGTACTGAACCAATGAAAGGCCTGTATTCCTTACTACGTGCGCGGGGCGGAATCAACATGTTAAGTGGCTCTAGCTGTGAAAATTGGCAAAGAATACAAGGCATGAGGCACAAGGCACGCTGGTGGAGCCCTGAGTCTCAGAGTGAGGTCCCAGATCAGCAGTACTGGCATCACCTGGGAGCCTGTTAGGACATGTTAATTCTCAGCCTAGCTCCGAAGCTACCACTCAGAAACTGTGGGGTTGATGCCCTGCAGCCTGTGTTCCTACAAGCCCTCCAGGTGATTCTGATGCATGCTCATTGCAGTAGAGTCTTTTGAAAGCATGACAGAGAGACAAGGCCAGGTGTGGCAAAGGACCGTTATTATAAGTGGGTTTGATCATGGCGCTTTTAAAGAGCTAGTGACGACTGAAGCCTGTTTACAGGGAGAAGAAAACCCAGTAGAAATAATGTAAAATAATAACCAATAAAACGTGTCCAGCGATCAACAAATAAAGTTGGGCAATGATATTCTGTGGTAGACTTTTATCAAAGTTGAGGAATTAACCAGCCATGGATAATGTTTTAATGCTGATAATGAGAGACATCATGAGTGCCAAGAGGGGTCAACTCACAGTATGTGTTTGAAAATTCTCTCATGATGTATTTTTAAGAGACTCACCAAAAAGAAGTGCTTTTGGTGCCCTTGCTTGTGAAGAGATCTTCTCAGAAGGGAAAAACAAACTTAAGAAAAACAAAAGCAGTGCTCTAATGGGGTCTGTTTGACAAAAACATTGAGAAAATTTTGTTTTAAATATGAACACGTGTCACAACCCCCCTCCCCCCCAAAAATACATGGGGCTTTAATTACAGGCAGACACAATATATTAGAACCATGTTATCTATTTTCCAATTATTTGTCTACTTTAGAAGGCAAACCTGTTGTTTGATGATAATCATAATATATTTTTTGCCCTTGATTCTACTCAAATGACTTCCTCAGACTTTTAGCTGAAAGGCAGGGTGATGCACGTCTCTTCTCCCCACTCTCAGTGTCTATGAGACACTTCATCTACATGTTTTAGACTATGTGGTGTTTTCTTCTAATCAAAATAACTTGCTTCTATGATATGTTGGTTTTTTGAATTGGTGAAAACTACAATCCTCTTCTTTCACTTCTTCCTTTCCCCAAATTTACCATTTGGGGAACTACATCTCCCAAGGTAAAATGAACTTCTGCAAGTTTTCATCTCATAAACTTACTGCCAGGTTTTTCAGTTGCTTCCTGGAATTGTTGAAGAAAAATAGTGTTTGTTTGTTTTTTTCAAATATATGATCAGGATTAACTATAGTCACCATACTATATATTATATTCCCCATGACATTTATTTTATAGGAGGAATCTGTACCTTTTGACCACCTTCATCTATTTTACCCACTTTGCATTAACAAAACAAAACAAAACAGCCCATTAAACTATAAAGCCCATTGTTTGGGAAAAGAGTTAAGTTACTCTTTAAGTAGTAATGCTCATACAGTAATGGGTGGCTGCTGGGTTTGCTATTCATATGGACTTACTATTTCTGAACTAGGGAAGAGACAACGGTCTTGAGAAAACAATGCATATTACTTTTGATTTTGGCCATGCTGCATGGCTTGCAGGATCTCAGTTCCCCGACCAGAGATTGAATCCTGGCCACAGCAGTGGAAGTGTAGAATCCTAACCTTTAGGCCACCAGGGAACTCCCAATGTATCTTACTTTCATGTTACTTTAACACCCTTATTCTATTTCCTCTGGCTAAACATTCCGGTTATTGGTTGTGTTTCTTAGCCCAGCCCATTGGGCCTGTAATCACAGGAAATCTCTCCTTAATACTGGGAGCAAGTTTTCAAGCATCACTAGAATTTAGTGGTGGTGTGAATTTTTGTCTTGTATTTCCCCTAAGTTTTTTCCAAGTCATTTTAGTGGGAGACACTGCATCAGGGGCTTTCATCAGGTACCATTTAAATTAAGTTCCCAGGCTTTTATAAACGTCAGTCCAATGGTACGCTCTCTTTCCCTGGTTCTTTAGTCCTAGTTTGACCTAAGGAATATACATTTTTAATGAAATGCTCTAGTTTTATTGCCTGTAAGTTTTAATACTATCAGGCCAGTCTTTAAAATGATTTACCTAAACTTGTTCTCTCAGTGCCAGTTGAATTGCCTTCATCCCTTCTTCTGAAGTTTCTGATTGATCTCTGCCTTTTACATTAGAAAATAGAAAATGCAAAGACTTATCCAGAGATTAGAACCAAAAAGGTCTTTGATTGCCAGTGGAATATTGTTTTGAGAAAACTTTATATTTGCTGTAAAGAAAAATAGTTTCTACTATAAAGTTTATTTTTTTTAGTGTAATATATATGTTCTTTATGAGAGCAGAGGGGAATCTAAAAGTACATATTTCTCAAAGGAGAGAAACATTAAAGCAGTAGTTTATTTCCAAATGAAAAACAAAAATGGGTTTCACTTACATGCATTTTATGAAAGTCTATGTAATAAATTGAATGATTTGTCCTGAAGTTTCTTTATTTTCCGTCTGCAAATATATAGCATAAACACATTAATACAAATATACTTCCCCTTTTGTCACCAAACTCATAACCATCCAGATGTATATTTTACTTGTTTAAGGGAATATAAAAAATGTAAAGCTGATTGCCAGGTAAACACATATAGCTTTTATTTTCCTTTTAGATGAGCGTGAATTATTATGGTTTAGTAGATTCAGAGGGTCTGGAGAGGAAAAACCAATGTGATTCTGATACCAGGATAGAGAGCATCCAAATTATGTGTTTCTAAGCTAAGTATTATGGCTTTATATTAATATATAACAAAAAGAAAAATCAAGGAAGCACAACTTGACTAGCAGTGGACTCCTATCTTTTAACAAAGATCAAAAGCAATGCCCTGAGCTTTTGAGAGAAAGAAAATGGTGTTTTCCAGACCTTTCAACTACAGAGTTAGCTCCAACTGTTACAGCCAGTTGCATGCAGACAGGAGAAAAATTAGAATGTGTGATTGAAGAAACACTTCAATATTTCTTTCCTTGAAATTGCTGCTGATAAAGTATAATTTCCACAACATAGATAAAGGATGTAATGCCAAGGGTGAAGAACAAAGAGAAGGCTGCATTTCAGAAATGTAGAGAATAAGACTGACAGGAATCCATGGTCATTTGAATGTGGTAAGTGGAGGGAGGGGATATTTTTATGTAACTCTGGTTTCTTCTTTGAATTCAGTGGGGAAATCACTACTGAGTAGGAAATACCAGAGTGGGGACAAAGGGGTTTTGAGAACATTATCTTGAGTTTAGTCTTGGATTTGTTGAGTTTGATGGACCTAGAAAATATCCATGCTAAAGATATTTTAAAAACAGTTTTGGGCTTCCCTGGTGGCGCAGTGGTTGAGAATCTGCCTGCTAATGCAGGGGACACAGGTTCGAGCCCTGGTCTGGGAGGATCCCACATGCCGCGGAGCAACTAGGCCCGTGAGCCACAACTGAGCCTGCGCATCTGGAGCCTGTGCTCCGCAACGAGAGGCTGTGATAGAGGCCTGCGCACCGCGATGAAGAGTGGCCCCCGCTTGCCACAACTAGAGAAAGCCCTCACACAGAAACGAAGACACAACACAGCAAAAATAAATAAATTAATAAACTCCTACCCCCAACATCTTTAAAAAAAAAAAAAACAGTTTTAAATATTAGCCCAGAGTTCAGAGTATGTTGGAGGTCAAGGTTCTAGATATATAATCTGTTCAATTCTACCCCCCAAATCTTGAGTCAGTACATTTCTCCCCATCTCATGCCAATATCCTTGTCTGGCTCATCATTATAATCGTTAGTCTGAAATACAACTGCGGACATCCTCCAACTCTTATCCCTAACTTTATAAATTGTGTTCCATAAAGCAGCCAGAGCAAAATGCCTGCTGGATTATGTCATTTCTCTCCTTAAAGGCTCTACGTTGCAATCAAATAAAAAATCATACTTCTTGCTACATCTTTAAAGACTTTGCATAATCTGGTTCCTGGCCTCTGAAACTATTTCTGTATGATTCTCAAGGCCAACTGGACTTCTTTCAGGTCTTCAGGCTGTCTTCCTTCTGACTTCAGCATGTATGATTTTCTCTGCCTGGAAGTATCTTTTCCAACAGGTTACCTCTGAATCCTGCCCCACCCTTTGCTTTCCACCATCAGTCCTTTTCTCATCCTTCATATCTCAGTTTAAACTTTACCTCCAGAGAATGATCTGATCACCCCAACTCTCCTCACACTCACCACCCCATTCCACAACTCAGCATCACATTTATTTCCTTGATACATGGAACATTTTTTTTAATTTATTTTTTGATTTGGGTCTAACTTATCTGCTAGACTGTGTGGTTCACAAGAGCAGGAACCATGTCTGACTTGTGACTAGCATATGGTTTGACTGAATTCCCTTACTCCCCAGTTGCCTGGACAGTCCTGTTTTGTGCCTGATGACCTGACATGATTGCTCATAACACCTCCTTAACTCTCGAAAGTGTCTTGGTTTGCATGATAAATTACATGTCAGCTCATGTATAGTAGACACTCAATAAATATTTGTTGAATAAATGAATAAATGAGAGGCTCTAACACAGTTGTTAGAAAAACTATATAGAAAAAAGAGGAGAATTTGAAGTTCAGTCCTATGATTCATTGACAGCATAAAATATAAATATATATAAAAAGCTATTTCAGGACTCCTGAAAGGTGTGAAAGTTTGTATGTATATGTGGGTGTTTGTGAGTGTGTAACAATATTAACTCTCTAAGGATTCATTATACCTTTAAGTAGAATGGTTGATAAAGGTCTTATAGGGGAGCAAAACTTACCACCCCAAAATGTCTCTGGCATGTGAATTATTTCAAGCTGAAAACAACAACAGAAGACTCAGGAAGAAATTTTGACTTCCCGCTAACTGTCTAAAATAATTTAGATAGAGGGCCTGTTCCCAGAATAATTACCAGAGATAGTAATAGATAATAAATAGTAAATAGATAATAAATTAATATTTGATTGCAATTTACAATTAAAATAGTGTTTATCTTAATTAACAGGCCCATTTTAATATTCCCAATTCATCAGAAAATTAATATTAGACAAAATAATACTGAAAAATTAATGAATGTCATTGAAGTTTTTTGTTCAGAATTATTTCTTTATATACAGGTTTTTAAAGGGCTAAAAATTCACTTAGAATAGATATATCATATGTGTGAGAAAATAGGTAGAATTTCTTTTAGAGTTTTCATCTTTAAAAGTATATCTTTTGGGCTCCCCTGGTGGCACGGTGGTTGAGAGTCCGCCTGCCGATGCAGGGGATGCAGGTTCGTGCCCCGGTCTGGGAGGATCCCACATGCCGCGGAGCGGCTGGGCCCGTGGGCCATGGCTGCTGAGCCTGTGCTCCGCGGCGGGAGAGGCCACAGCAGTGACAGGCCGCGTACTGCAAAAAAAAAAAATATATATATATATATATATATCTTTTGCCATATTTTGACATTGAGAAGTGTTATTACTATATACCATTTTGAAATATTATTCAGCACTCAGAAAAATATTGTGCCCACTGGTCATATAAATTTATGTGAATAATCTTGAGAAATATGTTAATTTTTCTAAAATATTTAAGATATTTAGACATTTAGATTTTAGACACTTTTTAAGAAAGCATTTAAAGGCAGATTTTTAAAAATAAGTTTGCAGGCTGTTAATGAATAGGACGTGTTTTGATTTATAATCTCAGAATTTTCACTTCATTTAAATGCAAAGAAAAATTAGAAAATTATTTTACTTAATTATAGCACATTTTCTTATTAGTGTTTAAAGTACCAGATTTTATTTCTTCAAAGCAGAAGTTTGATTTAATCACTTCATTTATTTAGAAGATATTAAGAAACACCAAGAAAGTAATGTTTCAATGCATATATGTATTTGTTTTATATATACAGGAATGTACATACATGAAGATATGTGTGTATACCTCAGAACAAAACATATATACACACGTCTTCCACACACATCTATACATACATACATTGTACATGTATGTGTGTTTTTCAAACACATTTACATTTATGTATATATCTATCCAGGAATGATGCCAAAAGCTGTAATTCGATTTCAAAAAATAAACATAGAAATCTACATTGAGGAAAGTAAATCATAAAAGAGAAATAGTTGCTTTTTGTTTCAACATTAAAAATAAGAATTTAAGTTTTGTTAACATTAAAAAATACTAATGCTATGTACAGATTGCATTTATAGAGCGAAAGTGCCTAGAATAGAGGAGGCAGTTGGGTATAAAAAAGTACATGGACTTTGGCATTGGACAGATCTGACTTTGAATCTGGCCATTTGCGAGATCTTAGAGAAGTTATTTAACTCTGACTCAGTTTCCTCATCCACTAAATTAGTACTACATACTGTAAGATGCTCTACTGAGAGTAGCACATTGCTATGCAATAGTAGGAACTCAAAATATAACTTCTGTACCCAGTGCTCAAACCTGTGGTGGTCAGATCTATCCGTTACGTTTTTAAAGGATATTCACAGACCCAAGTACTTCCAGTTAAATACCAGGGTTATCTTAAAATTGTGTTCTGTAAGAACTGGCAATATTTATCCTGGGAAAGAAAACACTTAACTAATGCATGAGAGCTATCGTCAGACTCCAAAGAGTTGACATTTAGGAACATTTAGAAATAGTTGTTTTCTCTATTGGTCTGTTTGGGAGGATAGAATTACGAAAATGGATCTTTGAACACCATATAAAGAAATTGGGTATTATTACGTAGCAGACTCTTTATGATAGATTGTGAGTCTACTCAAACTCTAAAAATTATATAATTATAATAGCATATAATAAGAAACTATATTCCTGCATATTACAGGAGCTATAGTGTGAATAAGAAAACGAACAGCAAATTTCTCTGGTTTTAGAAATTGGGCCAAATGATTGAACCATGTCCTAAAAAAAGTAAGGAAGTTTGAAATCAAGGTACTGGAAAAAGGTTAATGTGGAAAGAGAGAGAGAAATTTCTTACTCAGAGAAGGTGGAAGAGAGGGAGATTGAATATATTAAAAAATTTAAAGTGGAAAGACAGGAAGTTAATAAACATTATGTCTAATGGTAACTGTCTATTTAGCCAAAGTAGGAAGCTCATTATATACCAGACACTACACTGTGCACTTTATTTCAAGTATGTCATTTAATATCCATAACTACAGTATGGGATAAATAATGTATTACTGCCATAGTGCAGCTGAGAAAACTGAGGATTGGAAGGGCTAAATAATTATTTAAGGTCACATGTTTGGTAGAGCAAAGCTTTAGACTCAGGATTATTTGACATCAGAATTTGAGCTTTCACAACATTGTAAAACAATTATATGTCAATAAAATTTTTAAAAAAAGAATTTGAGCTTTTAACCATTATCCCATACGGTTTTTATATAAAGTAACAGATATTTTTTTTCACTCTGCCATTTAGACGCATTTTTAACTTCTCAGATACTTTGGCTCTATATTTATGTGTATAAACAATTTGACAGATGTAAATTTTTCAAGAAGTTCCTTGATCAATTTTCTATCAAGTGCTCTTAAAATGTTCACAATTCTTTTTCATGTTTTAAATTTTTTAATGAATTATTTTTATTGGTATTTATTAATTTTCATGTAAATTATATAATGAAAATTTCATTCTTTAAGTAGATCTTGTCCAATCATATATATCATATAGATTACAGATAGTGAAAATGTGCATTTTCATGTGTAGCCATTAATTCTAACAAGATCAATTTTCTAAGGTCACAAATTGCAGATCTTAATTTTATCATAGTCTTAATTTTTTGTCAACTTTAAATTTTACTGTATATAGTTTGCATCAATGCCCATTTCATTTATGCTGATTGTATCTCTGACATCTAATTTTTGAGGGTCAATATAATATTCAGCGTTATTTAAAAAGATTTAATTCTTAAGTACATTTTTAATTTATTGTAGGGTTTATTGATTATGGTTTCAGCAATTATCACTTTCATTTTGTGTTGCTTATTTTTAACGTGTCTAATTTTTTCCTGCTGATTCAATCAAACTATCATCGTGTCAGGATGGCTAGATGTAAGCATCCTGCTCATTTTTCTCTGTTATAAAATAAAACACTGGGGTTCTATTTGAATACTTGAAAGTAGAGGAGGAACAGCTACTACAACAGATGTAAGAATTCAGCTGGAGACAATTAAAAATTTCCTGACTATTGCCAAGAGAACAATAATACCTTTTAAAGTGAGCATAGCACTTTACCAAATACATCTGTATACACATAATCCTTTTTCCATATTAAACATATTAAAGAGTGTAATAGGCAGTGTTTTCTTGCTCTTCCACATCATCAATCCTGTAGCTACATCCCTATAATGTACCACCAACCTCTTTCCCCAAAACATACATACCCTTCATCTGTGCCTATTTTTTCTGGGAAAAAAAAAATTATTTCACTACTGCTCTCAAACAAATAATTTCAGCTACCACCTTGTGTCTATCTATCATTTTAATGCTTTGTTCCTCTTGTTCTCTCATAGATATCTACTGCTGGACTTCTGCTACTTGTGCCAACTTTTTAAAATAACAGCTTTATTGAGATATATTTCACACACCATAAAATTCATCCTTTTAAAGTCTACAGCTCAGTAGTTTTTAGTATTATTTACCGACTTGTACAACCATCACCATTTTCAATTTTAGAACATTTCATCACCTCAGAAAGATACCCCTTACCCATTTGCAGCCACTATTCCCCCAGCTTACCCAGACATAGACAACCACGAATCTACATTTAATGTACATAGATTAGGCTGTTACCAATATTTCATAGAAATGGACTCATACAATACATGGTCTTTTGTGACTGGCTTCTTTTACTTAACATGTTTTTTTATTCCTTCCATGTTGTATATTCCCTTCATGTTGCAACCATGTCTTTTTATTGCCAAATAATATGGCATTATATATACATACCACATTTTGATTTATTGATCGATTGATAGTTGGGTTATTTCTACTTTTTCACCGTTATGAATGATGCTGTTGTGGACATTTGTGTGCAAGTTTTTCTGTGGACATATGATTTCAACTGATTGAGAGATTAAAAGTTTAAGAAATTGAAAGATTGGTTTTCTATAGCTTTCAATTCAAAACATGTGTTTCCTAGAGTGAATCTGAGATGAGAGAAATGAATTTATGCCTCCATCACGTGTTATTTCAATTAAAATTTTCACAGCTTTTTTAGAAGACGGATATTATTCCCAGTTTTGCAGGTTAGTAACTAAGTTCTGAATCAAGTCATAGATCTCATGATCCAGTTGTAAAACTGGAACGGGAAAGCAAGTCTTCTTCATGTCTCAGCTTATCCACAATTTTAAATCAGTGTATGGATTTGTAGGGGGCCAATGCATATGAATATGTGATTTTTCCCATATTATTCAATCCTGCTGGATCCAATAACCTGGTTCTATGATTAAACACAGAGAAATGAATAGACAATAGAAGTATGGATGATTAAAGATTTCTAGGATGCTAACAAAAGCATATTGAAAATGGTTCTCTATGGTGTTTGTCTGGTTAGAAATGAAGTCAGGATTTGACTCATAGAGAAAATAGAGAGGGGGTCAACGGAGTGGGTCATGAAACCAAATAACATTTTTGTTATAAAGAAATGTGAAGGGGCTTCCCTGGTGGCGCAGTGGTTGAGAGTCCGCCTGCCGATGCAGGGGACGCAGGTTCGTGCCCTGGTCCGGGAGGATCCCACATGCCGCGCCATGGCCGCTGGGCCTGCTCGTCCGGGGCCTGTGCTCCGCTGCGGGAGAGGCCGCAGCAGTGAGAGGCCCGCGTATCACAAAAAAAAAAAAAAAAAAAAAAAGAAATGTGAAGAAATAGTAGAAATCCAAGAGGCAATTATGGGGAAGATTTTGTATTTATCACCTTAGACAGGAAATAGTTCACTAATATTTCAGAATGCTTTTCTTTTAACCAGATAATTTACATACTTAGATTAGAAAAAAAATAACAGTAAGACAAACAAAAAATACTTATACTGAGTGGCCGCTTTAGAATCTCTGTAAACACCCAAATACCCATTTCATTGTGGCAAAAAACAGGGTCATGTACCAGACGATGTACACAGTTTGCATAGTGCATGAAATGACTGATGTTATTATGTGTCCTTTGAAAATAATAAACAAAACCCACAAAGGCATAATAGTGGCTTTTTAAAAACAATTTTATAGTAATAACTATATCTGCCCAATATAAGAAAAGATGAGTAAAAATGACAGGTTTCTTACACATTCATATATAATCAATATCTTCTTACGGGAATGTAAGTCATTGGCCAAGTGTGATGCTAGTGCCCTGGCACTTAGTTCTGTTACTATTGCTGTGTTTTAAAGCTGAGATGCTTTTGAAATAAGTAGTAGCAAAAAATTAAACAGCTGGGGAATCAGCATGCAGGGAGAAAAAGAGCAAAGCTGCAAAATGAGTTTATGAATATTACTAGAAGAACTGAAAGTTGCTGAAAAGTCCAAAATCCAGCATGCTCTACTGAATGTAAGCTTTTGAAAAATGTCTACAGACTGCTCAACATTATTTTGACATACCTTTCCCACATCACATCTCCTACCTTTCCACCCTATTTTCTCTGACATATAAGATAAAACCATTGAGTAAATATGATTCATACCCTCTGAGTTTACTAGGTTAGACAAATGGAACACACTCTATGTTATATCCTAATAAGCTCAATATCTATGAAAATTTCACATTGAAATGGTGATCATGTATATTCAGGTTTAATAAGTAGGTAACAAAATTGTGTAATTCTGATGAATTTCTCTGTGAGAAGATGGAACCCTGGGATGACCGCATTTTACACAAAATAGAAGCAAATTGTTTTGTTTTTCAACCAAGCAGGAGGATTTCTAAGGCCTCACTAGGTTACTCTTGTTCACATTAGCCTACCATTAAATTTTTTAAATTCATATTTTAATGGCAGTTGTATAATTAATGTAGTAACTGCCAATAATCATATTACATTTTTCTTGTCTTTAAGCATTATATATTACAAAAATAAAAAGTTTTGTACAATATGTTTATTCTTTCAAAATGGGATTTCTTCCATGTCTTTTCCTGTACCTTGTGAAGAGGAGGTAGTCAATATATCCTTTTTATTCATGATATGAACGATGAAGTATAGCCAGAGAGCAAAGTTTGTGGTATAGCTACCTTCTTAATAGCACCAGCTATTAAGAAGAAAATGTTTGGAGAGGAAAAAGTTTGGGATATTACCTAATTATAATGCCAGTATTAAGGAAAGGTAGGCCATCTTGGATATATATACATTTTCCCCTATTTGGGGAGAAAGAGTATAGTTTTACTTATTTTATATTCAGAATTGTAAAATTTGTCTGTGTTATAGACTTTAATTAAATATGAAAATTGTGTTTATCCTTCCTGGTAAACTGAGGTAAATAAAACTATACATATGCCTATTTAGTCACATAAAATACTCACAAGTGCTCACAACCACCTTAGAACATTTATACAGCAAGATGGAACACAAAGAAAAAAAAAAGTTTATTTCAGATAGATTGATAGTCCAGAACAACATTTATGTATGAATATGAGTTAAATGTCACAAAAAGAAGATATGTCCTGAATATTGGAAAATATTTTTAGTGCCTTCACCATGTGAGATATACTGGGGGTGGATTTTATCACTCTCTGGTCTCACAAGGTACTGATGATTCAGGTTTCTTTTCCACATTATCATAATCCAGGTGATCACCTAGGACTCTATATTTCTTTACTGTGGGACTTAAAAATGTCTTAGGACATGGATGTTAGATGCCCATGTAGGCAGTTCAGATGGGGCTCACCAAAATTTCAGGGCATACACTCTACTTCTTCTGGGTGATGTGTGGGCACCAATCAGTAGGATGAGTTGAACATATGAGGCAGCTTCTCTGTACAGGGTATGGGATTCTCACTTGAATGGCAAGGCAAGGCTTTCAGGCATTATCCTTGCTTTCAATTAGCTCTTTGGCACTGACAAAAAATGGCAAAGGAGGTGAGTGGAGGCTATTCTCAATGCTGACTCCCTGGTCTATCCAGATGATGGATCTCATCTTCAGCCTCAGAAACTTCTATGAAGGTCTATGTCACTCACCCCCTTTGCCAAAATCAACAACACTTATCAAATTATCTAGGGAGTTTG
This sequence comes from Lagenorhynchus albirostris, assembly GCF_949774975.1. Taxonomy (NCBI): domain Eukaryota; kingdom Metazoa; phylum Chordata; class Mammalia; order Artiodactyla; family Delphinidae; genus Lagenorhynchus; species Lagenorhynchus albirostris. The sequence continues at coordinate 88,925,748 of NC_083100.1, forward strand.
GCTCATCTATTTCATCTTTAATTCTTTTCCAAATCTATTGCTCTGACATCAACTTAATTTGCTACATTATTTGTTCTGGATCTTGAACACATTTTCTTTTCTTCAAATAAACCCAGTTTATCTGATTTTTTAGGTTTGGCTTTTAGAAATATTATTTCTAATGTAAGCCTCAAAGCCTATTTTTTAAGTAAAAACTGAACTGCTTTTCTCATTGTATTTACTTAATCAAAACTTCATTTCTTTTGTAGACTTATGTATGTCTTTGACAAATTAAAGAAAGGTCACTTATCAGGAAGTAAAGACACTAGTATTTTATGCATAACTTTACTATTTAGGTGCACTGGAGATTCAAGGCAGAGCAGGACACTGAAGGTCTCTACCCTCACAAAACTTACAGTCTAGTAACACAGAGGACATGGTATAGGATTTTTTTTTTTTTTGGTTGCTTTGGGTCTTCATTGTTGCGTGCAGGCTTTCTCTAGTTGTGGTGAGTGGGGGCTACTCTTCGTTGTGGTGCCCGGGCTTCTCATTGCAGTGGCTTCTCTTGTTGCAGAGCACAGGCTAGAGGTGTGCGGGCTTCAGTAGTTGTGGCACATTGGCTCAGCAGTTGTGGCACATGGGCTCTGGAGCACAGGCTCAGTAGTTGTGGCACACAGGCTTAGTTGCTCCGTGGCATGTGGGATCTTCCCGGACCAGGGTTCGAACCCATGTCCCCTGTGTTGGCAGGTGGATTCTTAACCACTGGCCACTAGGGAAGCCAGGTATAGGATTTTAAGAACATTTTTTTCAAGATCCCTAAAATCCTCTGAGAGATAGATAAAGTCACTATAAAGTCATCAGGTCTAGCTGTGATAGTTATCATAGAAGTGAATTGAACTTAATGACTATTTTGGAAAATCTTAGAAAGCTTTATTCCAGTAAGCTCATTCCTTGGCATCCAGATGTTGAAGGGGTTCTATGCCATTTTAAAGGGAATCACACAGGGACACTTAAAAGTAAACCTTTTTATTTTAAAAATCTGTCCATTTAGACTTTTGCCACAATAAGAACTCTTATTCATTGCCATTGCTTATTAAAGAATAAAGCTTTTGATGAACTTGTGAAATCTTGGGAAGGCTAATTTCCCTGTACCCTATCAATCATTGTTCCAAGATTTAAATTTCATAAAAAGAACAGCCGTGTGCAAAAGTCTTTGCTACTTAGATTACATAGCTTTAATATCCATTTGAGCACTGCAATTTTGTGGATAGCATAGAAGATGAATTATATTTTGTCTTTTCTGTAGAGTTTTACTGTGAAGACTCTTGAATGGTTCAAATTTGACATTAAAATGGCCTTGGTAAGTGAGGGCGCATGGCTATATATTATGTTAACAAAAAGAGTAGCATTGAACACAAGTTCTATCCATAACATGTGGCTGATATTTCATGGTCAGCAGAAATAAAAGATAGTGTTTTAGAAAATGTGCAGAAGGGTTTTTAGTTTTTTTGTGTTCTTTTTAAGATCAATTTATTATTTTATTTATTCATTTAACAAATATTAAATGCCTATAATGTATCAGGCTCTCTCTCTTATGGGACCTAGTGATAAAGCAATGGAAAACTCCCTGCTTTTTTGGAGCTCATATTATAGTGTAGGACTGAGATAATAAACTGGCAAATATATTCATCAAATAGTGTTAACAGGAGCTAACAGGGTGGTCAGCGAAGTGTTTTTTAAGAATGCAGTATTCAAGCAGAAAACTCTAGGGTATGAGGAGAGCTGAAAAATGAATGTCCCAGCAAGAGGGACAACAAATGCAAAGGCCCTGAGCTGGAAGCCTGTTTGATGAATCAGGAAAAAGCAAGAAGTCCCATGTGGCTGGAAAGAGTCAGCAAGAAGAAAACGGAAGTTGATTAGGTCAGAATGGTGATGGGACCAGACCATCTTGGGTCTTACCACCGCACTAAGGACTTCGTACTTATTATAAGTAAAACTGGAAGCTACTATGGGGTTTGGGACAGAAGTGTGAAATAATCTAACCTTGTTTTAGAAGGATTACTCTGCTTCTCTCATGGAAAAGATACTGAGGGAAAGTAAAGTAGAAAAGGAAGACTTTTAAAACTGTCATAGCTCGGGGTATCACCCTGCATAAATTTTAGAATGCAGTAAGCAATGTTCAGATAGTGAAACAAGAAAACATCTTATTTCAAATTGGCCTCTCAGTATGAAGCTCATGAGCTGTCAGTGCCATTTAAATGAACCAGCATGACTATTCATGCAAGGTGAGCCTAGGATTTGTATTACAGCCTAAGGTCTGGGACAAAATGCCTTAGGATCCTGCAGTGTCTTAAGAGTTTCCACAATGACCAAAAACATGCAAGATCAGGAATGATTAGTTTTTTAATTAATAATCACTAAAGTTGCAATGCATAATATTTTCTCCAATGGACAACAAGAAGGAATGGTCAAGAGATACTCCATGTCATTTTGTTTTTCTTAATGGGGAAGATACTTAGGTTCTGATCATTTACACATGCCTTATAGAGTACACCAGTTGAGTCACTTCTCAAGCCCAGTGGCCAATCAAAACTGAGAAGATACCACTATGTCACACGATAGCCAGTGTTGCAGACAATCAGTTACTTCCATTCATTTAATTAAATATATTTTTATTTAGGAAAAAAATATCAGACAACAGCTACTTTGAAATATGGTGCCTGGTGCTAGAAATGTAACATTTTCCATCCTCAGAGAGTTTTTAATCTTTTCATACTTTACCCTGTGCCATTCTCCACTGCAGATACCACCCACTAAATCATCACTCATGGGGTTTAAATCGCAGCCTCACCATTGAATTGCCTTAAATTGGTGATAAGAATTTCACCTATGCATACAGTAGTTGTGACAATAAAGTGAATTAGAACACGCCCCTCCAGAAATGCTAGTCCATGCTTATAACCACTAGGCATATCACAATGCTTTGTAGCGTGGTCCCCATCCCCCGGGGGCCGGGAACCGGTACCAGTCTGCAGCCTGTTACGAACCGGGACGCACAGCAGGGAGTGAGCAGTGGGCAAGCAAGTGAAGCTTCATCTGCCGCTCCCCATTGCTCCCCATCGGTCACATTACTGCCTGAACCATCCCTCCCCATCCATGGAGAAATTGTCTTCCACGAAATGGGTCCCTGGTGCCAAAAAGATTGGGGGCTGCTGCTTTATAGAGAATTAAAATGATTCTTAACACATATCATTCCTCACCTTAAGTCAGAGTTTTGTTGTATCTATGTTAGAATATGGTACAAAATAAAATTACACACAAAATGACAGAAAAATAAAACACAACTTACTGTCTTTGAGGATCAGGAAGATACTCTACTAGCTCTGAGGTATTACCATTACAGTGTGTGGCAGACTACATCACTTTATATGATGCAGGTGTCTTTGGCTACGTTTATGACTTCTTGTCTAGAAAAGTAATGCCAAATCCTAATGCTTTGATCATACACAAATGAGAATTAATTTTAGAAAGTTAGTGTTGGAAGACTTTTCTAACCCACATTTTCAGTATGGTCAAATTTTACTGGATCTCAGATATATCTATTTTTTAATTGGATTTTTAGAGGGTCCCAGTGTAAAAAAAGTGTTGCTGAAACTTAAGCTTTTAGTAAAATACCTACTGGGCCGTGCAACAGCAGCTCAAAGGTGAAGGAGGGGCAGCAAAGCCAGTCCCATCTTCTCTAAGAGGCTGTAGCAGGTGCTGATGCCCAGGAAGGTCTACAGCAGTGGCATCTGGTGCTGGAGCCAGACTAACTTTCCATTGATCAGGAAAACTAAAATGACAGACAACAAATTGCGGAAAGAATCTGAACTCTAAAATAACCCTTATGCAGAAGCAGAAATCCTCTGGGGCCAAATATAACTGTTTGGATTGTTTAACAGCATACGTCATCTTCTAATGTATGGAAATGCATATCAGATAGGTTTGAAGAAATATCTCTAAGCACATTCAAGCACAGAATCAGAAGTTACATACTCCCCAAGGCCTCATCTTGATATGGGCAATTGAAAGGAGACTTGAAGTTACTGAAATTACAATTTATGTTGACTGAGGCATGAGCAGTGGAAGATAAACCGTGGAGTTAAAGATCTGATCTCAGGCTGGGACTCTCATCCATCCTCTAATTAACAGCAATTTGTTCCCTACTTTCTTTCCAGAGCATCATTCCTTTGTATCTGTCGCTGGAACCTTGGTGCCATTTGCTACAAAATTAACTTCCTAAAATTCTGCCCCTGGAATGATCTCTGGTCAGTCTCATATCCTGTTTGTATCACTGAATTGTGTAGGAATTCTGTAACTTTGTAGTTGTTTCTGAGAAACATGATATAGCATTTCCCTTTTTTATCCAAATCCACTAATAAAACATGCTGTTTGTGAGCCAGATCCAATGTTGAGTTATGTTTCCACAAGATTTCTGGTTCTTTTCATTCCTTGGACCATCTTCTCAACCAAGTGGCTTTAGACTTCAGCAAGGAATCTCACAGCCATATTGTATATTTCCCACCAAATTAACAAAATGATTTTCCTCCAGGATATTGAAGAGAAGTAGGATGTGTCTGTGGCTAATGCATTTATTGCCCAGACTTCAAGGAAATTTAGCTTCTTAAATCTTATTAGACAAATAATGTAAAATATTATTTGTTTTAGTATAGCAATTATTTATAATTGAATACATATTTTATGCTATTTTCAGTTACCTTTACTTTCTTTCAAGAATTTTATGTACAAGAGCATATATATATGTTTATATATGTTTACATATATATAAATAAAATGAGAGACAGATATGGATAGAAATGGATATATAGATATATATCTCGCAGCTCCTAAGGAACAGGCATTTGAATTTATATTGTGACTTTATTACTTACAACGTGAGTTGATGACAGAAAATACTAATACATCTATAATGAGTAATTAAATGCACAAATACATTTTCTATCTATAAAGAAATGATAGAAATCATATTTTTATTTCCAACAGTGATCCTCAAATTATTTTGGCCGTGCTTTATGCAAAGCATTTGACAGTTGTTTTCATGAGAGCATTGGCTGATGAATGTCTGCTGCCCTGGAATTAATGCTTATTACTGAATTAACTGTATAATGCATGCCATGCTATATACATAATCTGCCAAAGGCATTGATTCTTCCATGCTAAGTGTTCAAGAAGCTTTTTACAAGAATCAATACTGATTTTTGCAGGTGGAATCTAGAGGAAATTTCTTGATTGTGAAATACTATTTTTCAAAGTGGTTCACAAAGCTCCTGGTTTCATCTAATATATTGACTGCAATAATCTCAGCTCAGTACCACTTATTTGCAGAATATTGGCTGCCAGAGATTGTTGCTTCTAACAGTGGGTCTGCATTTATCTCCGTTTTGTATAAAATACCCTCAAATAAATAGCCAGTCTGTAAAGATAGTGTAGATTACTAAGAATGACTTAAAGTAGATTCATGAAGAAGAGGACGGACCAAAATTTGCCAGATTTATGGTACTCAATGTGTCATTTCATTATCAAATACAGGAGTGAATCCTATTAAATTACTAATCAGGTGTCTAAGCTGTCCTCTCTTAGATATATACGTATATGTTCCAGACAACAAAAAGTATGAAACTCATCTTTCTTTACTTATTTGCACCATATTTTTCATCATGACTAGTAATTTATCCAACGAAGGTTTCATCTATTATAAAAAGGTCACAGAACAGAGTATATAATATAGGATAGAAGACTCACAGACTACTGATGGGCAAGTGTGCCATTCTAGGCAATGAAACAATTTGCTCCTGAGAGTGTCTTTATAATGAAGTTCAAGTACCTCAGCTCTTAAGTTATTACAACCAAAAATCTAAGGAAAATAATTGTAATTCTTATCTAAGTTACACTGAAATAAAAGAGGATAATGAACGAATGTGACTATGCCACTACTAAAAATAATAATGTAATAAAGAATGTTTTTAACTCTGAGCCCAATACAAGTGGAACTGCTCTTATACCGAGCTCATCACAAATTTCTCTCTTCCTTGACTGGAAAACCTAGATGACTCACATATTCTCCTTGTTGGCTATAGTAATAATTATTTTCCTTTTGCGTTTTTGTCATGTTCCAGGCATTCTACTAAAAGCTTCACATAGCACTTAATCTGCACGGTAACTCTATAAGATATATTTTCTGTTATCATACTTGTCTTATAAGGAGAAAAATAAGGCATCAAGAGGTGAAGTAGTTTATAATTTAAAAATAGAAACTTAGAAAGCTAGAACTCAAAATTGATCCTGCAACCTTTTTATCAATAATAGGAAGTTTTAGATTTACTGAAAAACTGAGAAGGTAGTACACGGACTTCTCATTTATCCCATACCCAGTTTCTACTACTAGTAATGAGATATATGTTATAATTAATGAGCCATCATTGATACATACTGATACATTATTATTAACTAAAGTCCATAGTTTATTTAGCTTTCTCTCATTTTTACATAATGTACTTTTTTTTTCCGGTTGCAGTGTCCTATTTGGGATACCACATTACGTGTAGTTGTCATGTCTCTTTAGACGCCTGTTTGCTGTGGCAGTTTCTCAGACTTTCCCTGTTTTGATGATCTGGAAGGTTTTGAGGAATGCTGGTCAGGTATTTTGTAGAATGTCTCTCAAATGAGATTTGTCTGATGTCTTTTTTTTCTCATGGTAAGACTAGAGTTATTGGTAACTGGGAGGAAGACCACAGATGTAAAATGCCATTTTCATCATATCATATCAAGCATATATACTATCAACATGATTTATGACTATTCATATTATTCTTGATTACTTTGCAGAGCAAAAGGTATTAATTTTAATTAAATTTAATTGAATCAATTATTTCTTTCATGGATCATGCCTTTGGTGTCTTCTACTACTTCTAAAAATTATTTTTACTTTGTCTTATTGTTTCTATTGTATCTAGCTTTGAAATATTTCCAATATCTGATCTTTTCTTACTAACTCCATTGATTACAAATTAGTCCAAGCATTATCATATGACTTGGGTTGTTGTAATAGCTTTCCAGCTGACCTGTTTGCAACCTTTCCCAAAGCAGTCAAGTTGTTAAAACCATAGACAAAACAATTGCTAACACTTCAGTTCAAAACACATATATACAATGGAATATTACTCAGCCATAAAAAGAAACAAAATTGAGCTATTTGTAATGAGGTGGATAGACCTAGAGTCTGTCATACAGAGTGAAGTCAGTCAGAAAGAGAGAGACAAATACCGTATGCTCACACATATATATGGAATTTAAGAAAAAAAAAAGTCATGAAGAACGTAGGGGTAAGACAGGAATAAAGACACAGACCTACTAGAGAATGGACTTGAGGATATGGGGAGGGGGAAGGGTAAGCTGTGACAAAGCGCGAGAGAGGCATGGACATATATACACTACCAAACATAAGGTAGATAGCTAGTGGGAAGCAGCCGCATAGCAGAGGGAGATCAGCTCGGTGCTTTGTGACCGCCTGGAGGGTTGGAATAGGGAGGGTGGGAGGGAGGGAGATGCAAGAGGGAAGAGATATGGGAACATATGTATATACATAACTGATTCATTTTGTTGTAAAGCAGAAACTAACACACCATTGTAAAGCAATTATACTCCAATAAAGATGTTAAAAAAATAAATTAAAAAAAAAAAACCCTCCAAAGTTTTCTCACTTTACACCTACGAGGCCCTGCATGGTTCCATCTCCCTACCCCCAAGCCTCATATCCTATTACTTTTTCTCATGCTCTCTCTTTTCTGGCAGTTGGCCTCCTTATTCTGTGAATAACCCAAAGAATCTGATTTCAGGACTTTGGCATTTCAGGGCTGTTTCTTCTTTCTAGAATGCTCTTACCTAAGAACTCACAATTTGTCCCACCTGTCTTTTAGATCACCTCCTAAAACATGCCTTTTCTGATCATCCACTATAAGAGAACCTTTTGAAACAGTATTTCATAGAACTGTTTATCACTGACACATTACCAATTTGTTTGTTTATTGTCTCTCTCCTCCATAAAGAGCATAAACCCCATGGAAAACCCTCTTCTTAACTGCTATATCCCCAGTCCCTTTAAAAGTTAAGTGTATAACTGGCAGGTGGGAACACTCCTCTGAGATAAGAATCTCATAACTATTCTAAAGGATATTAATCTGGGGTGGGAATGGGAGTGTGATGAGAGAGGTTTACTAGATAAATCATAGTTGAGGGGTTGTGTCACATTTGATGCTAAAATGGTAATTGCTAAATGCCAGGTCCCAATAGCAGGATGAACAGGTAGGTGGCACTGCAATTCCAAATCAATGTTAACTAATAATGTTTAATTTGTAAAGTGTAGGGGAGTGGGGTGCATGAACAAGCTTCGGAATCCAGAGGTAAAGTCTTGATGACTTGCTTGGTCTATACAGCCTGTTTGCCTTGGGTTAGACCTAAAGACTTAAACCTTGTAGACACTGATATCTCTCCAGAAATTTGGCATATATCTTCCTGGGAGTGAGAAAACAAGTTGCATCTGAGATTTACTCCTCTTGTGTAATTACAAATTACATTTGTAATGGGTTGGATCATAGCTAGGTTCAGTTGGTTGAGAACTGCATTGTTACATTTCCAACTTAGTTTTGGAGTCATAGTGCTTCGCCAAGCAGCTTGGACATTTGCTAGTTTCTAAAACCTTTTTAAAAATGTTTTTGAACATTAGAGTTTTTAAGAGAACAAAGCAAAAATATTTTTTTAGTTGGAAGCAAAATGGAAAGTTCTTCATAGTAGCATAATATATTAAAATTGTGTGCAAATTTAGACTCCTTTTTAGATGACTATTTGGACTTTGCTGAGCAGTATCCTTTTCATATCATTTGTCTTGATAAATATTTGTTCAATTTCTATTTAGTGTACTAGATAAGAAGGAAAATTAGTCTTTTTATTTTTTAAACACAATCTACAGTTTTTCTTAAATATTCTAGTTTTGATTTTTCTTAAGGATATCAATTTTATTGCTCTTGTATTCAGTTTTATTCAAATGAATTATAAACTGTAGATATGTTAAATAAATTGATAGCAAGCAAATTGTAAGAACTAAAATTACAAAATTCAAAGTATCAGAGGTTACTGATATGTAGAACTGTCTAACCACGTAATATGTCTAAAGATGTGCTACTGTATTTGAAAATTAGATACCAGAGATGCCAACGTCGAAATTGACCTGAGCTTAAACATTAGTTCAGTGACATTGAGCCTAATGCCCCATTTCCACCTTTTATGCAATTTGTGCTAAGGCCATATTTTTAAAATATATAGATTTTCCTTGAGTGAAAGCTTTTTCACGTCTCATTTATCCATTTCTGTTTTCTGAGGATTTGATTACTGATGCCTTAAAATCAGAAGGGAAGTATTTTGAAATACTTTCAAAGATATAGTTAGTAATTGAGGATAGTCAGTTTAAATGTAGACAGTGGTTAACATGTTCTCAGAATTAAGGTGCTCTTTAAAAAATGATTCCCTTTTAGGGGCATTATCAAATACAGAACTGATTAAGCAATCAAAATCTGCTGTAGTTTCAGAGCAAAATGTTAGCCATTCTGCCACTCATTCTTTCTTTTATTACACCTCATTATTGTCTCTTTAGATTCTTTCTTTCTGTTCTGAATGATTTCCTGCCTTATGGCCATCTAAGGAACATAGTGGAAGGGTAAAGAATTAATTAAAGTTCTAATGGCACAATTAGTAGTAAGTGTGAACTGTTAAAGCATTTTCTCAGATGCTTTATAGCTTGTGAGACATCATCTTCACCTCAGCCGATGAATACTGACCACCTGTTATCTATTACCATAACATTATACAAGCAGACTGACAGAAAGCAATCTGGTCTCCAGTGATTGGAGTACTGAAGCAATTGACAGGCAGTTTCCACAAAGGTAAACTGTGAAAGCTAAATGAGATGGTAAATACAAACTCAGGCAGGTGTTTAATGGAGAAACACTATTAAAACAACCCAGAAGTTGTAAAATGAATGTATTGTTTATGCATATTCTTATGGTATTCAGTTTGTTTCAGTGTTTGAAGACAGTGACTTTAAAACCAATATTCTATGTCATACATTTGTAATTACCTGTATGAGCTCATAACTTAAGTCAAGAAGCATGCCGCACTTAGTGAAGAAAGTTTGTTGCAAAAGAAGTTTGTTGGCCCTTAAACAGTTTTGGTTTAAAATGTAAAAGTGGTTGGTGATGCTTTAAGCATCAAGTTTAAGATGCTTTCTCTTAAACTTGATGAAGTAAATAAGCTTAAACAGAAAATAAGTTAACTTAGAAGGGAAAGCATGAATTAGCAGATTTCATTGAATTTAGGGCTATTTGTTGCTATAATGTCCTACAAGATTTCTTCTTGGTGCTGAATAACACTGAATTTCTAGTATGACTTCTGCAATTATTGATTTGTTTCTTGTCTGTTCTCTAGGAAAGTCAGATGAAGATCAGCATGACAGTATTTATAGGCTGCATCTCATCTGTGGGATGTAATCTGTCTTCGTTAAGTTCAGTAAAAGTGATAGATGGCATTTGGCAGTGTAATGATGTGATCACTCTACCAGTGCCTTTTTAAATCATAAGCTGTTGCTTTCTGTTGTGTAGATATTTAATCAGTTATACACCCCATTACTGATTTAATTCAGAACATCAGTGGCAGGTGAATAATGTGCATATTTGTATATTAATATCATATTGTATTAATGCTCCCTTCATTTAAGTGTGCTATTCACTTGAAAATCATAAACTGTTGCTTCATGGGTAGAATAAATTTAATCGAGATGTTAGGCATCTAATACCTTCAGAGTTTTAATTCAGCGTGCCAGTAAAAAAGTGTGTTCCTTTATATCCCTGTTCATGCTTTCGTGACTCAATGGATTATTTGATAACATCAGTACTTGCTATAAGTGGTAAAAAAAAAATTCTATTAATTTATACCCAATGTAAATGCACTTTCATTTTAAGAATACAGTAGAGGAGCAGAGCTTTGAGAAAATAATGCCAGAGCAGCAAGTTTTAATATAGAAAGTAGAAAACCCAGCAACTGTTTAATGGTGATTCACTATTAAAACCACCCCAGAAATTCATCAACATTCCTATTTTTTCATTAGATTTTATGTTAATTTTAGAGTGCAGGATGATTTTCATATGTAAGAAATCTGGTTCACAATATTCTAAATGATTTTAGGGGATGAATCATTTGAATAACTACTATTTATATTTCACATTTCTGCTCTCAAATATATGATTCATACCTTACAACATGAAATATTTATAATGAAAACATTCTTTTTTAGGAAATCTTCGTGGTATCACTATCTTTTGAAGACCTTTATACTAACTTTATAGAATCTCATGTTGATTCTGACACTTAGAAACTTAGAATAAACATCCATAGAAAAACTAGAACACATTTTCCAATGAAGTTTAGTGATTCCGCATAACTAAGTGTAGAAAAAAAAATTTAATTTACAAGCAGACTAATGCATATTCTGTCAACGTTACTTTGTTCTAGACATTTAAGCAAAGGGGATAGTTGTACCATTTTTCTAAAGAGATCACCAAGCCTTCTGGGAGCTTCCTCTAGGAAGTATGTAGTACAATTAAGCAGTTGTGCAGAAATGACACTGACTGATAGCCTAAACAGATTTTGACTTAATCTCATTGAACTTTACAGCTTTCATTCCCCTGTCCTCTCTTTAATAACTCGACAGCTGTCATTTTTGATGCCACAATGTTCCGGTTGGCTTGGCGTGGACAAACAGCCTTGCACTAACATGACGGGCTACCTTCCTAATTTCATCAAGGTTCATTATCTTCTCAAAATGTTGACTCTTAACCCTTAGAGTGAATATGATTTACTGTGATGACTCAGATTTCAAAAGTCAAAGTGGAAGAACGGGCAAAAGACAAGGAAAAGAAGAAGAAAGAAAAATATGTAAACTTCTGACTGCAGCATCCTGATAGATTTTAAACATATAGGATAAATTTATAATGTTAAAAATGCCTACTTTGAAGGCATGGAGTAGTTATTGAACCAATCCATCAATCTATCATATTTGCTTATTTGGCACTTTTTTTGTCATAAGCAGCTTTCTCATTTTTATTTATTTCAAAGATTTAAATACCTTCTTCATTTTCTCTGTGAAGCTTTTATAATCCTTAAAGTGATAGAAAGATGGAGTGTTGTTTTACTTATAATGTACTGAAAGCCTCTGCATTGCCATAATAATGCCAACATTTATTTCTGTAATACTTCTTTCTAACAAACCGTAAACTTTATACAGAAATAATCGCATTTATCTTTGTAACATACCTAGGGCCGTTAAGGAACTGTTGGTTATTAACCACATTTTATAAATGAGAAACAACGCAATACGGGAATTCCCTCCTGGTCAGTCAGCAACACCCAATGAATTAAAAATTAGTTTTCAGTCTTTGCTCAGGAACTCGACAGCCCTGAGGTTCACATGGTTTTCAGTGTTACAGACCTTTAGCCATTTCATTCCTTTTTATATCCTTCTTTGCCATTTCTGTGATTCATTCATTTCCTGCAAAAAAAATATTATATAGGCTTGTGTGTATGTGTGTACGTTACCGACCCTCTTGAGTTGGTCCTCCTGTCTGGTGTAACTTGCGTCAGTAAAATGAGACCGAGTTTGGTTCCGAAGCAACGGAAAGCTTTACTCGTGGATCAAAGAATGGAGAGGTGTGAGCTCCTGCTCTAGAGTCCAGGCTTTTCACCAAAGGGCCGTGGGTGGGGCCGCTTTTTAGGGCTCTCCTCAGCGGTGAGGAGGCAGCGTTTTCTGAAGGCCCGAGCAGCTGGGCTGCTCAGGTTCCAGATCGTCCGCAGTGTGGGGTGCAGCGTCTCTGCGCACGGCCCGCCGCCATCTTGAATTGCGGCGTCGTGAGAGGTGTCGTGAGAGAGGTCGTGAGGGCGCTTCTGCGCACAGACCTGAGCTGTTGTGTTCTTGAAGCCGTTCCACACAAGGAACTCTGGTCCGAGGAGTCAGGTGTGAGCCTTCTGCAAGCGGCCCGCTATGCGCAAGTGAAACTAGACACGGCGCGAAGGAAAGAAAAAAAAAAAGGTTAGACTTTATTGTATTACCCAGATTCTACTTTTATTTCCTGGGAACTGTTAATGGGCCTTGCCGGTGGTGACACGCACACATACGTACTCTCAGATTCTGAATCCTTATCAATAAATGCTTTTCAAATTACATAAACAAGCCATGTTCAATTTTTAGATACTTGAGGTGAGAAATGTTTTATGGGGTGGGTGTACAGGAATCAGAGGTCACATAGGTGCAACTGATCTTATATGCCCATTTCCATCAGGAGAGCTATTTACATGTCTTTGGATAATCTTTATAAATAGAAAATAAGTATTTCCCCGCCCACATTGCCGTATCTTTTTAGATTTTCATTTTGTTACAATCTTAAAGGGCCAGCCCCCCAATTCTAACTTAAAATTATATGACGGTTATTTCAGCCCTGTTGGAGAGGACTATTTTCCAACCGGCTTCCCAGTTCCCTACCCTTTCCCCAGCACTCCTGACCTCAAGCTCATCAACAAGGAAAAAAGCTTTTACAAATATGTTTTGAAAATCGTCTGCTTTGCCAGTGATTCTTAAGTTATATGCCTGAAGTTATTCTGTCCTGAATATTAGCAAGATTTCTGTTCTTAGTATTCTTTCTCTTTTGTTTTTCTACCTTGTTCTGGCATGAGACAAAAAAAATACTTTTTTTTCTCTGTTCTCTATAAGGCATACCTTTATTTCTTACTTATTTTCTCAACTCTTACTGTCTGATGGAATGGTAAAGGATTATTGAATTTTTCAGTTGAATCTTTTCCCTGTCACATAATTATTTTTTTAACTTTCTCTTGAGAGCTTTGAAGTTTTCCATATTTATTGCATCTTCCATGTATGCAAAGAAAAAAAACAGTAAGAAGGTATTCATTTTTACATTATGTCATCTTTTTTTCTTTGAGAGATTTGATGTTTGTGACTGTTAGTTCCAGATCTTTCTATGGAACCCTTATTGCTATGGAACTCACTTAAAAAACAAACAAACTCATTTTCCCTATCTTAATCTGTTCACTTATCCTTTAAAGCAAAATGTCTTTCTTAAACCCCTTTTCCCCAGTAATATATGCATGCATGCAATAAACTTTTGAACATAAATATTTTTATATCTTTCTCCCACTTATCACTGAATAGTAAATAATGATGATGTTGATAAATAAATATTAAAACTAGTGTATACTTTCAGAAAGAAAACTCAAATTAGAAAAAAATTTAACACTGAGAATATTTTTAAAAGGTTAAAAGACAGCAACTAGATTTTAGCTCACAGGATTTCCTAGGCTTGTAGTGTACTTTTATTCTACTCTGCATTTATGTATATTTGTGTTTTTTTCTCCTACTTAAAGAATAAAAAGAGAGTCCTCAATGAGTTTAAAAATCTTCCTTCTTAGGTAAGATTCTGGAGGATCAGCTGGTTAGTTAAAGGAAACAATAAATGAATATCTGAGTAATGGTAGATTTTTTTCAAGGGAGAACTTACATTTTAATTTTTTATGAAAAATAATCATAATTATTTTCTCGACAGTATGAATGTTAACTATTATCACTTTATCTGAGTAGAAAGCCCTTTACTTGTTTTTAAACTATGTTTGCTAAGGCTGTGTACTGCTGATTATGTGAATATACAGCCTTATCTGAAATTTTACTTTTCCCTGGGTCCCTTGAAGTGCAAAGAAAAACATGGTGTCAGAAAAGAGAAAAGAAGATCAGAAAGAAGAGTCCCCAACATCAAAGTCACATCTTACTTTTCTGCTGTGAAAAACAATTAGTCTTTAAAAGGATATATTGACCTGTCTGGATCACACTAACACATTGCTTTTTGTTTCCGTAATAGATCTATTTATAACTAGATCAGTGGTTAACATACCTTATTTCTAACTTAGTATAACTCTCCCCTAGGTTTCTATTCTGTTTAATCACCTTTTACTTGAAATGCAGATTTCTGTGTGGTATTCTTCAAAGCAATATACCACTTAAGATGCTCACATTCTGCCTTTGTGTTGTTCTAGGAGTTTGATGTAAGAAAGAGAAAATACTTGGGCAGTCAGACCGAAAGGACAGAGCTGTCACCGGTCAGATACTTGGGTCCTTACGTTAAATAATGTAAACTCTCAAAATAGTGGCAAGCACATAGTAAGTGTTTAGTAAATGCTAGCTATTAATTAGATATTTTATAATTTTTGTGACTTCTGAGTCCCAAAATTGCTAACCTGTGAGATAGGTTAGTTAGCATGCGTATTCTCAATATACACTTTATAAATTTTAACTATTATTGTTATTTGACTGAAATAGATGGAAGGTAGTGTTGCTACTTCCTTCAGTTTTCACAGAGTAATTTAACAGGACAAATGGCATTCAGGGCTTGTAATCACTGAATAATGAAAGAAATCGAAGTTCAGGACATAGTGTATGTGAACTGATAGTATAAACAGAGGATAAAATTATTGGATGTGTTTCATAAACTATTAAGGATAAAATTTTGGTTTCTAAAAAGTTTAATGTAGCTTGTTAAAATAATTTTCTGCCAGTAAATTGTTAAAATAGTAGTTAACAAATACATTTTGGCAGCAATGCTATTTCTTAATAACTTATACCTGAATCATTTATAAATGAAATGTGTTCAGAAAATTAGCATGCAAATTTTGACACCACATCAGATCATTCTTGTTTTTGTTTTTTTTTGCGGTACGCGGGCCTCTCACTGTTGTGGCCTCCGCCGTTGCGGAGCACAGGCTCCGGACGCGCAGGCTCAGCGGCCATGGCTCACAGGCCCAGCCTCTCTGCGGCATGTGGGATCTTCCCGGGCCGGGGCACGAACCCGTGTCCCCTGCATCAGCAGGCGGACTCTCAACCACTGTGCCACCAGGGAAGCCCATCATCAGATCATTCTTTAAATGGATTGTAACGGTAAATTCTTAGGTTTCAGTTTGTGTAGTCCCAGATATTGATTCCTTGACGAATTTACAATTTAGAAATGGAATTTTGGCATTAAAGAATGATTTTTAAAGACTGAACACTGTCAGACTAACAACTGTAGACCGAACAAAGAGATTATTTAAACTGACAGTATTGAAGCATGAAAGTCTTTTATGATAGCATTTAAGATTAGGTAAGGAAACAATTTTCTTAATGTCTGTTTCAGTAGCATATTCTATTTTTTCAGCAGGGGGGGCAGAGTTTAACATATTTATTTCTGGTTTATGCAAACTCTGAGGCGAGTTGGAGGACTCCATGAGGCAGCCCTCCTTCATGAAGTTACTCAGCCATGTAGACTGCTTCCAATTCTGTCTACCATGTCAAGTGGCTTCCAAGATCATGACAGGGCAAGAAAAATTGTAGAGAACTTATCCTGCTCTTCTCTGCTTTAACTTAAAAATGATACACATCTTTCCCATTCATCACCAGAAGTTATGTGCCAGAATTAATCATATCAATACAGCTAAATTACAAGTAATTGGGAAATACAGGGGCCATGAGGATGTTCTGTGAGCAATCAGTGGCCACATTCATATTTGAAAGAAAAAAATAGAATCAGGGGAGAGAAAGGTTAGACATGAGAACAAAGAAAATATAGTACGAGTAACAAATTCCGAAGTAATTCTGTCCCAAACCACAGTTTTATGTTGTTTTCCCCAAAAAAGTTTTGTTTTAAATAGATCAGTGTGTCTGAGCATGAGAGCCTATTACTGACTTTTGATAATATGTAAAGAAAATATTGCCAAGGGAATGGCATTATTAATACATTTATCATTTTAATTTTGTGATGAGTGATTTTTAAATAATAATTTGGTTATTTTTAGTGAATGTCTTAGTAAAGAAGAGTTTAAAAATTAGATTAGCTCCCACACACTGCACTGCTCTATGTTTAATTTAAAAATTAATTTTTGAGCATTTTATTTGGGAATTCAGCAAACATGAGGCACACTTATTACCTACCATCACTAGGTTCTGGAGATACAAATGTGACTAAAACATATAAAACCTATTTCTGTATTTTAAGTGGTCAATCCCAGAAAGACAGTGCTTATTCAGATAAATAAGTCATCACTAAGGTGCTTGCAACATGGTTAGAGAAATAGATCTTAACATTATTATGATCCAGCTTAATAAGTGTGAAAATAGAAGTATAGGCAAAGTAATACTGTAAAGTGAGAAGAGGTGAGAGAAGAGCCTAATATGAGGAAGGCATCTTGAGAAGACAGTTTTCTGAGGACATTTTTTCAAGATAAATGGAATTGGTGATTGGAGGACTAGGAGAAGGATGTTATGACACACATTTTATTTTACTTTGATTGCTTAGAGAAAAGTTTCATTCAAAAGTGCATATATGGTATCCTTTTTTTAAAAAAAAATATGTATCTAATGGTAGAAGAACATAATCTAAATCTATAACCATAACCCAGACATGCTGGAATTTCCAAGCACAGCTTTAAGCTCTTGCCCTGAATCCTCCTTAAGTCCATATCCCTACTAAGGTTTCCAGTGAACAAGCCTAAATAAGAAGTGGATATTTTATTGGGGATTTCATGGAAACATGCAAACCAGGGGTTTCATTGAACACCACACAGGAAATTCCCAATAAGATCTTAGTGTTTCCTTCCCCAAATTTCTCTCTTTAGCTATCACCTCATAACATTTTCATCTCTTCTATCACATAGCACTGAGAAATCTATTATTTTCCTAAGCAATTCAGCTCCCTCTGGTCTTATTATCAACAAACAAAAACAAAAACCCTGATATTCAAGACAATCTATTTTAACCTCAAATATGCTACTCAAGACAGCTCTGCAATACTTCCTATAAGTGGTTTATCTAGTTATTTAACTATAATAAAGAGGTTTCTTTTGAGGGGCAAATAATACTATTAGGAGAAAAAGATTACTCCGTAGAGTTAAGAAGCACTCTAAATCTCCTAAGTTTTCTTCTGAAAATGGAGTTAGAGAGACGTATGTAGAATTCGCAATAGAAATTTGGGGAGCAAAGATAAACAAAGCTGGACACTAGTTAAAGTGGTAAGGACAGATTTTAATTAGTAATATACTATTGCAGTAAGGAAGAGGGTTCAGCATGAACTGACTCAACTATGATTTGTACAGAGGTGATTGAATAATTTAAAGGGAGAATGACAGAGTAAGGAGTGGGGTAAACAGGGAAGGGAAGAAAAAAATTACAAAGGATGGGTCAGTGTGAATTTGACTAGGCTAGCTGTGTTTGCTAACTGGCAGTTATCAAAGTTAGGATTCTGTTCTCCCATGGAGACTGGGAGACAGAGGTCCTATCTGCCTGATGATTACATTTCAAAGGAAGAGCTTTCAGATCCTTGAGAAAGACACTCTTGAATTATAGGAGATATATGTATAATAAAAGGGACAGAGGAAGGATCCACAACTGTAAGCTCTTTTTAGTAAATGCTCTGAGGAAGGGTGGGCAGGGACCTATCAGCAAGTGTTGGCTGGGAAGAGCAGTAGATTCTTTTAGCAGCTTTGAGTTTTCTCATGCAGGTACTTTAAGGGGGTCTAGGGTCATCCTAGGGATGCTGCCTTGAGCTGTTAGAAAATAGGTTACTGTTTGTTTAATTTTCTAATGTGGGGGGCAGGGTGTAGATGAACTCATTTGTGCTGAGAGTTTGTCATTTCTGTAGGCCCAGATTGAGGCTTAGTCCAGAAAAGGGCTCAGAGGAACATGGCTAGGAGACAATCTTTGTCAGGGGTCATCCTGCAGGTGCTTCTATTGCTAAGCTGTCTTATATTCACTAAGAGCCTTGGGGAACACTCATAATGGGGATTAGGAGCGGGGGGAATAGGAATAGACAGGGAGAGAGACAAGAATGTATATAATCATGAAAGTCAAGCAAGGAGAGAATTAATGGGAAGAAATAAAAGAGAATGAGACACTGTGAAGAGTGGCATATAAATCACCAAGGCAACACTGAAATGTGTCAGGAAGAACAAAAGGCTAAGCTAAAGTTGTACCAGATGAATTTGGCCCATGATTCTGTCCTTTCCTCTTCTGAAAGAGAAGTACAGCGTTGGAGGAATTATGATGAAGGTCCAGAAAGGCATAAAAGCTGACGCCAGTAGTAACGACATCATTAAAGTGATTGACCCTATTGTCTAGTTTTTGGTAGGGCAGATATCATAGTCTGAGTACAGTAATTAATTGTATGATGAAAGGCAGATTTTGTGCTCAAACTTGGAGGTGCAAACAATTATTAACTTCAGTTTTCATGAAAATGCTGACGAATAAGAAGGTAACAGGTGGAAGAGAATGAGAACCAAGTTGAAACCCAGGGCTGGTGTTGATGTAGAGAAAGTTGTAGCAGTTGAGAAATGGTGAGGATAAGTAAACCAAAGTTCTGATAAATAATTATAGGTGACTAAAAATGATAAGGATGGAGATAAAGGGAGGAAATAGAGAGGTTTAATATTTGCTCAGAGGTGACTGTAGACACTAATGCTGGTGAGAAATAGAAATTTTAAAAATAGGTTGCGTACTGACAAAGGATTAATCTCCAAAATATACAAGCAACTCATGCAGCTCAATAGCAAAAGAACAAACAACCCAATCCAAAAATGGGCAGAAGACCTAAATAGACATTTCTCCAAAGAAGATATACAGACTGCCAACAAACACATGAAAGAATGCTCAACATCATTAATCATTAGAGAAATGCAAATCAAAACTACAATGAGGTATCACCTCACACCAGTCAGAATGGCCATCGTCAAAAAATCTACAAACAGTAAATGCTGGAGAGGGTGTGGAGAAAAGGGAACCCTCTTGCACTGTTGGTGGGAATGTAAATTGATACAGCCACTATGGAGAACAGTATGGAGGTTCCTTAAAAAACTAAAAATAGAGCTACCATAGGACTGAGCAATCCCACTACTGGGCATATACCCTGAGAAAACCATAATTCAAAGAGTCATATACCATAATGTTCATTGCAGCTCTGTTTACAATAGCCAGGACATGGAAGCAACCTAAGTGTTTATTGACAGATGAATGGATAAAGATGTGGCACATATATACGATGGAATATTACTCAGCCATAAAAAGAAATGAAATTGAGTTATTTGTAGTGAGGTGGATGGACCTAGAGTCTGTCATACAGAGTGAAGTAAGTCAGAAAGAGAAAAACAAATACTGTATGCTAACATATATATATGGAATCTTAAAAAAAAAAAAAAGGTTCTGAAGAACCTAGGGGCAGGACAGGAATACAGATGCAGACGTAGAGAATGGACTTGAGGACACAGGGATGGGGAAGGGTAAGCTGGGATGAAGTGAAAGAGTGGCATGGACATATATACACTACCAAATGTAAAATAGTTAGCTAGTGGGAAGCAGCCGCATAGCACAGGGAGATCAGCTCAGTGCTTTGTGTCCACCTGGATGGGTGGGATAGGGAGGGTGGGAGGAAGACGCAAGAGGGAGGGCATATGGAGATATATGTATATGTATAGCTGATTCACTTTGTTATATAGCAGAAACTAACACACCATTGTAAAGCAATTATGCTCCAATAAAGATATAAAAAAAAATAGGTTGCATAGACTCAAATGATTAGCTTTAGGGAGTAGGTGAAAATTGAAGATATTTTAACATGAATGCCTGTGTAACTGAAGTGAATGTGGTACATGTGGTGATGTAAGCTTATTCGAAAAAGCACATGTAACTCCCTGAATTTTTATACTTAAAAATCTATACCACATAATTTAGCACTTAATAGCATGTTAGTGATAAAAAGGGGTATTTTCTTCTAGTAGATTATAGGGTCCCCCTTTTTGTGTATTCCTTCTTTACAGGGCTGAGCATACAGTAAGTACTCAATAAATAATTCCCTTTATTATAATTATTTGCTATTGGGGTATTTGCAGGGAATTTAACATTTTTTATTTTGCTTTAAATATTAGATAAGTGTGTTTATGATTATATACCTTCCACTCCATTTAAACATTTTTAATTTTAATTTAATTTAAATTTTTTAATTAAACCACATTTCAGTGGGAATAACTTTTAAGGTGAGACTTTATTTTTCTTACTGATATTTTTAGTTGGCAGGCCAAGTGTTTTTTTCTTACATTACGGTATTTTAATATTGTGTGCACGTATAATATATAGTGTTTTTATGTAATGAATTTATTATATGTGTGGAACAAATGTAAAATTCTGAATATAGCACGTGTTTTAAAATATCAGAGAATAATATTCATTTATTTAAATAAATTTTCTAATACCTCGTCATATTGAGTTGAATGTCAAAACACTCTGTTATTTCCTAGAGATCAAATGTTTCTATCCATCTCTTAAGTTCCTTTCTAGTTCTAATACGAATTTCCATCCTTTTTCTTTGCAAAACCTGGCCATAAAGAATTGAGCCTTTCTCTCTCTGTCTCTCTCTCTCTCTGATCCTCGTCATCTGATATGGCCTTTCTTTTTTTCCTGCTTCATTAATTGCCCATTTGAAAAAAAAAATCACTTCTATTTATGTCTTTACTTTCTTCCTTACAGATCTCTGTCCTTGTCTCTTTCACATTGTTATCAAAATTTAGTATTTTCTAGTATTTAAATTTTCTAATAGTCCCATCACTTTTCCACCTATGAGGTTATCAAATATTTACATTATCATCCTACCAGTAATAATAAGAGTCAAAGATACAGTAAGTGGTTTGGATAGCTTAGCTTATTCCAAGGGATGAGGAATAAATAAACTAGAGCTAAACTTCTTTAATAAAGGGAGACTTATATATACAAATGCAGATTGTAGCCTCTTAGAGTTCAAAACCCACTCCTATAATAGCTAATATTTCTAGTATTACACTTGTGGAAAAATGGGGATGATAATTTATCCAACAAAGCATCAACATTGTTAAGCATAATTGGCTATAGCCTTGTGTAGAGCAATGCAATAATAATAATATTGCCAACATATATTAAGCTCTTTGTGCTAGACACTGTTTTAAACACTTTACCCATGTTAACTCATATGATCATCCCAATGTCTTATTAATTTAATACTATTATTATTCTCATATTACAGAGGAGGAAATGAAAATACAGAAAAGATAAATAAATTGTCCATGGTCAGGGCATATAGCCTGTAAAGTGATAGTGCAAAGCCATTATCTGAACCCAGAGTTTGTGCTCTTAATTATTATCCTATATGCTTCTCCAATATTCTGGGTCTTATAAAATAAATTAACAATTAGGCATATAAAAATTAAAGCATAAATATACAGATACTGCCTTCAGTGTATTAATGTAGCAGAAATTCATGTATTTATTCCACAAATAATTTCAGTTGCTTGTTCTGTGCATTATAGTGGGGTGACAGACAAAAAGAATACAAATAACAAACAACATTCTAGTAGATTATGAAATAAACAAAGGGCAAAGAAAAAGAAATATGTAAGCATGTAGATGGTATTTAATTCCATGGGAATAAATGAGATAACAGAGAGTAGAAAAGAAAGAGAAGAGGACCTTAGATAATGCCTACATTTAGATGTTGGTCAGAGGGGTTGCTAACAAAGATACTGGAAAGGAGATCCAGTGAGATATAAGAAAAACAGGAGAGAGCATGCCAAAAAACACAAACAAACAAAACAACTTTTGAAAAGGGTTCAAGAGGAAGGAAGACAGTGAAAATCTGCTAAGTAACTTGGTAAGATGAAGAAAATGTGCATTGGATTTAACAGTAGAGAAATTGCGGGTTATCTTGAAAAGAGTAGTTTCAGTGTAGTTGTTATAATAGAAGTCAGATGATTCAATAAAACGGAGGCCTTTATGTTGTAGGAAAGAGCAGAGAAAACAAAATGACCAACATCCTTGAGAAGGAGAGAGAGAAGACAGCATAATCCAGAGCACAAGTAGTGGATTTCCTCTCTATAGGGAGACAGACACTTCTCAACAGGAGGGAACCAGATACAATTGAGATAGATTTGTAGGTTTGGTGGGAAGCTAAAGGATATGTTTCTGAATGAAACAGAATATTATTAAATATTAATAATATTATTAAAATTATTATTATTATAGAATAATATTAAAACAACAGCTCTGGAAATATTGCAAATAATTTAATTGATTCCACAGTTTTATTTTTTCCATCTAACTTTGTTTTTATCAAAGAATAAATAGTATATTTAAAATATTAAAAATGGAGTGACCCATAAGTAATATATATATATGAAACAAGAGGATTATTATGACATTGATCCCTTAAATTTATCCACTTGATACGATAACTTATACTCTTAAATAGTTAATATCTTCATGCAATGTACAGTTATAATGCTTAAACATTTTTGAAAGATTAGTCTCTTAATTAATCTGTTAATCTCATTACTTTTTCTTGGATTCCTGATAACAATAGCTCTAAAATCTAAAGTCAAATTACTATGCAGATTTATATTATTCTGTGAAGAATTTCATCCTCTAATTAATATTGAAAAGATATTCCCTCAAATACACATGTTGCTTTATATCTTTGCTTAATTGTTCAATACTCCAAAAAAATGACTTCAGCTTTTCTGAAAGAGGCAAGCTGTTATATATACAAAATCCTTTTAAAAAGACAAGAGCCTTGGTATCTAAAAATCAAGATAATTTACTATTGTTTTTGATTATCTAAAGCTATTAAAAACAAAACTTGTTTGTTACTTACACTTATTTGTTCTAAGCATTGTAGTGATTTAGAAAAAATTACTCGATTTTAATTATTTGTATGTAGCTTAAATACATTGATATTAGATCATTATTTATATATGATTGTAAAGGAACAAATTTGACAACAGAATATGAAATGTTAGCTTGTACTGAGTCTCATAAGTTTAAGCCCAATCAGCTGATACAGTAGCTTCAAAATGCCAAGAACTTGCAGAGGAACAAAGGGATGGCTGGAATAATATTTTCTCCGCTCCATAGAAGTCCATCAATTAGAGGGAGAGATAAAGCTAATGCAGGTAATTATGCTGTGAATCAGAATGACATAGAAAGGGTGACATGTATTCAGGTCAGAGTGATATTAAGGTCTGAAATCTGCAAATTAAAGGGTTATTATAATATATGTGTTTGTGTGTGTGTTAGGTAGAAGGCAGAATCAGACAAGAGATAATGGCTGTAGGACATGGGAGAATACTGAAGGAGCAAGTGAAACTGTGAATCAGAACCAAACAATGGGATGTAGGGAAAAAAAAAAGGCTATCAGAGATGCTAGACCAGATATCTGAAGAAGGAAGGGGAAATTAAAAGAAGGAAAGAAAAAGAGGAGAAGGAGAGGAAGAAAGGAGGAGGAAAGGGGGAAATGCATACATTAATGGCTGGATAAAACGTTACATTTCTGGTGCAGAAGTCAACAACATTGTAACTGCTCTTGACTGAATTCAGTTTACAGGGCTGTTGTCCATTATGGAATGGGAATCATAAAATCATCAAAAGCAATGTGTGTGTGTGTGTGTGTGTGTGTGTGTGTGTGTGTGTGTGTGTTCTGTCCAATTAATTGTATGCACCATATTTATTACTTACATAAACACATACAATCAACAAATGTACAGTAAATACTTTTTCTTGAAATTACTAATTTATCACCAAAGAATAGCTGGTAAACTGGGTATAGTACTGCATTTCTGTTAAGAATCCTCCTATACAGATGGCCGTCAAACAACATGGGGGTTGTGGTACCAACCGTCTGAGCAGTCAAAAATATGCGTATAACTTTACATTCTCTCCTTCGTATAGGTGGTTCATACACAGATTCAACCAACCACAGGTTGTGTAGTACTGTAATACATAGTGAAGAAAATCTGGGTGTAAATGGACTTGCGCGCAGTTCAAACTGCTGTTGTTCAAAGGTCAACTGTACTTGTACTATTTCTAGATTACCAAAGCCCTCATTTCTATGCTTCTTTCCAGACTGTATTTTTGAAGTTGTTTATCATCTTTTTTCTACATAAGGAAGTCTACATTTTATGGCCCATTAAAAATAATAAAATATAATACATTGTAAAGCATTAATCATTACTAACTTAGGAAGTTATCCTCTGAAGCGTATTTAAAGCAAGAACACCTGGAAAAGGCTTTAAACCAAGGGAACACATATCTAATAATGGACTTAGAGAAACTTGAAAGTTTACCAGGGTCTTAGTATGGGTAAGAAAACTTTCCTAATTTCTCTCATATCATATGAAGAAATTATTGTCTATGCTAAATGTTTATAAGTGAATTGTTTATAAGTTGAGATTGTTTTACAGAGTATGAATTCATTAAGGGAAATGATGGATCTTATCCAGACCCCTGAGGATGGGCAGATACACCTCTTTCTCAAGAATGTTCTGGTTTATGATTTTGGCCTGATGACTTACCTCACTTTCTCACAAAGGAAATGAAGATGAGTTCCAAGTCACCTTGCAATTATATTTCTCAAAGAAAGTCTGTACATATCAGATCTCCTCACCTTGCCCTGGAGGATGAAGTATGATATAACTGAGGATTTTAGAAACCATAGGGTCTTTGTCCTTCCCTGGGAGCCCTTGGCATACCAATGTTGGCTTCATTTAGGTTGAGTCAGTGCTTATCTCCAATTACTCCTGAAGAATTTGTTACTGAACTGGTTGCCTGAACCCGTGCCAGGGTCCTAGCTGAGGCCAAGTCCATTTGTCTCTGTTGGAGAGATTCGTTTCCGCTCAGATTTGCACAGCCAATCACAAAACCGATGCTGAGACTGGAACAGCATAATTTTTATTCAGTGGTAGAGAATGGAGAATTGAGAACTTAGTTTGCACATCAACTTCTCAATTCAGTTTGGGCTGAGACACCATATACATAGGAGGGTCGAGGTAAAAGAGGGATTTGGAAAGAGAGGGAGGAATATTCATGACTTATCTGAGAACAGGGGTGTGGTTTGTACAGGAACAGAGGCAACACTCCTTTTCACTCCTTGTTTGAGCTTTTCCTGTTGTCATGGCAACTGTCAACTGTCATGATGCTAGTGGGTGTGTCATTTAGCATGCTAATGTATTACAGTGACCATATAATGAGGCTCAAGGTCTACTGGAAATGAAATCTTCCACCATTTGGGGCTTAGCTGGTTATAATCAGTTCTTGTTTTTCTCTTTGCAGCTTCCCCCTGGAACTTAGATAAGAGCAATTGGTTTCCATTTGAGGGAGGGGCAGGGGTATGATTCTGGGGCAGTAGCCTTGGTGACAAAATGACACAACTATGATTACCCATATGCTCAATTTTTTCATCTCTTATATGTCTTGGCTTACATTAGTGATGACACAAGATAGAGGCATTTGTTGAGACCTGTTTGAGTCAATATAATTTTCAGCTGAGTCAGGAGTTCAGGTTGATATTCAGACTTTGAATGTTTCTAAATCTGGAAAAAAAACCCAAAACACAAGGAGTAAGATTAAGAAAAAAAAATACACTGTTACTTAACAGCTTCAAGTCGTTTCAATTTGCTTCCATACTCCCTTAGGGCAAATTGTTCCTTTGTTCTGGGAATGAGAGTAAATAGGCCTCTTTTGTTATGCAGTGTAAACTAAGACTGTCTTTTAACATGGAAATATTTGAGATACTCTAGTTCCAGGGAATTAACCTTTGGGATGATAGTAAAAGCCTGTCTTTGTTAGAGATAGGTTGCAAAAATAAAAAGTCTTCCAGAGAGGTTGGGTTTCCTCTTGTTAGAGGGCTGAGGGCCTGAAGTTAAGGGATCCACATTCATGAAAGGTAGCTTTATTGCAATACTTTGGGCACAAGAAGAGTCGAATTCAGATGGTGAAGGGTGATGCAGTTTTATAGATATGTTTGTTGCAGGAATGGGACCCCTTCCAGGGCCCGAGAGTGGGCTCTTCTTTTTTTTTTGCGGTACGCGGGCCTCTCACTGTTGTGGCCTCTCCCGTTGCGGAGCACAGGCTCCGGAGGCGCAGGCTCAGCAGCCATGGCTCACGGGCCCAGCTGCTCCGCGGCATGTGGGATCTTCCCAGACCGGGGCACGAACCCGTGTCCCCTGCATCGGCAGGCGGACTCTCAACCACTGCACCACCAGGGAAGCCCTAGTGGGCTCTTTTTTAACACTTGGAAATGAATTGTCCAAGGAGACACACATGCTGACAAAGCAAAATACTTTATTGGGAAGGAGCACCGTGGCGGAGAGCAGCAGGGTAAGGGAACCCAGGAGAACTGCCCTACCACATGGCTCACAGTCTCAGGTTTTATGGTAATGGGGTTAGTTTCCAGGTTGTCTCTGGCCAATCATCTTGCTTATACCCATATTTGATCTGATTCAGTCCTTTCTGGTGGCCCTCACATCTCTCAGCCAAGGTGGATTCCAGTGTGAAGGTTTCTGAGAGGTTGGCAGGACATATTATGGCTGGTGTCTCCTCCTTCCTTTTGGCCCCTCCCAAATTCTTCTGGCTAGTGGTAGCTTGTTAGTTCCTTTGTGAGGTAACTCATGCAAGCAGTTATTATTGTGTCTGGCCAGGGCAGGTGGTTTTGGTCCATGGTTCCCCAACATGTTCATTCACTGGAACCCACATCATTAGTGGCTACTTGGATTGACATCTTCTTTCCATTATATATCTAGCTAGTTACTTTGCACATAATAGAACTATGGGTTTTGGTTTATTTATTTATTGCCTGCCATTTTACTGAACTCCTAATAATTCTCAGCAGATTCTCTATTGTTTGGGTGGTTAATTACCCCCCAAAAATTTTTTTTCCAGTAGAACTGTTCGTTGTTTAAATTTTTAGACTGTAATGTAGATATTTAATTTGTTTAGTTTTTAGTAAATTAGACTATAAAAAATGTTGTGCTTTTTAACAGTTAAAGGATTTAAGAACATAAAAATTTAGGTCAGAGTCTACAGGTAAAAGCTATTTCTGTAATTAGGGTTGATCAGGGCTGACATTCCACATATTTGGCAGTCTGTACTGGGTCAATCTGAATGGATGTCATTTGTTCAGGTCAGACATTGGCCAGTACCCTTTACTGGTACATGTCAGTCTCGGTGTGTGATTTGTTAATGACCTTAAATAATCTGAGGAGATTTTTTAAAAGCCTATATCTAAAAGATCTTTTAGATAATCATTTTATTGAATTAATAATTAATACAATTTAATTAATACAAATTAATGTGGGTAAAAAAACCCTGAAAATGACTAAAGTCTCCAGACAAAGGGGTGGCAAGTCTAATTTATAGTAGGCAATCTGCATAGAAATCTATTGCAATCCATTCACCAGTTCAATAGTTAGAAAAGTAAAAATAACCCATCTAGTTAATCACTTGTATCTATCAATTGACATTTGGGCTGTTTCTGCCTTTGGCTATTATGAACAAAGCTGCAGTGAACATTTGTGTGCATGTGGATATATGTTTTCATTTTTCTTGGATAGATGTAACAGTGGAATTGCCACATCATGTAATAACTATATGTTTAAATTTTTGAAAACTGCCAGACCGTTTTCCAAAGCAGCTGTACTATATTGCATTTCCACCAGCAATGTATGAGGGTTCCAATTTCTCCACTTCTTTGTCAAAACTTATCTTTTTTGATTGCAGTCATCATAGTGGATCTGAAGTATGATTTTGATTTGTGTTTCTTTGATGGCTTATAATGTTGAGCATTTTTCATGTCCTTATCAGTCATTTGTATACCTTCATTGGAGAAATATCTATTCAAATTATTTGCTCATTTTTTCCATTGTGTTGTTAATTTATTATTGAATTGTGAGAATTCTTTATATATTCTGGACACAAGACCATTATCACATAAATAATTTGCAAATATTTTCTCCCATTCTGGGGGTTGACTTTTTACTTTCTTGGTGGTGTCTTTTGAAGTACACAAGTTTTTAATTTTGATGAAGTCCAGCTTATCTATATTTCATTTGTCATTTATGCATTTGGTGTCATGTCTGAGAAGGCTTTGCCTAACCCACGTTTATTTTATTCTAAGAGTTTTGTAGCTTACCTTCTACATTTAGGTCTAAGATACATTTTGAATGGATGTGTGTGTATGGTATGAGGACATTATTTTTTTGAATGTGGATATATAGTCATTGTAAACCATTTGTTGAAGAGATTATTTTTTCACCGTTGAATTTTTCTGATACCTTTTTCAAAAATCAATTTACCATAAAAATAAGACTTTATTTCTGGACTATTGATTCTGTTTCACTGATCTATATGTCTATCCTTATGGTAGTACCACACTATCCTGACTACTGTACCTTTGTAGTAACTTTAAAATCAGAAAGTTTGACTCCTTTAAGTTTGTTTTTCTTTTTAAAGATTGTTTTGGCTATTTTAAGTCCCTTGGATTTTCATGTGCATTTTAGGATCAGTTTGTTGATTT
The DNA here is from genome assembly GCF_949774975.1 of Lagenorhynchus albirostris. Lineage (NCBI taxonomy): Eukaryota > Metazoa > Chordata > Mammalia > Artiodactyla > Delphinidae > Lagenorhynchus > Lagenorhynchus albirostris. Next base: position 88,955,279 of record NC_083100.1, read on the forward strand.
CTGGGAAAAAGCCATCTGGGATTTTGATAGGAATTACACTGAATCTGTAGATCTATTTGGAAACTATTGCAATCTTAATAACATTGTCTTCCAGTCATTAACATAAGTTACTTTTCCATTTTTTGTCTTTAGTTTCTTTCAATGATGTTTTGTAGTTTTTCATGTAGAAGTTTTAAGATTATAATTCTTTTGCTAAAGTTATTTCTAATTTTATTTGCCTGTCATATTTTCTACTCTTTTAAATGCTGTTATAAATGGAATTGTCTTCTGAATTTCATTTTTTGATTGTTCATTGCTACTGTATAAAAAATACAACTGTATTTTGTATGTTGCTTTGTACCCTGCAACCTGGTTGACTGTTTTTATAATTCGAATAATTTTCTACTGAATTGCTTAAGATTTTGTATATCTAAGGGTATATCATCTGCAAAAAGAGATGGTTTTACTTGTTTTTCAATCTGGAATGACATTCCAGATTGGAAGGATGATATTCCTTCCTTCCTTTCTATCTTTTTTTTTAATTAAAAAAATTTTCCCAATTACCCTGAGTGAATTTCCAGTACAATGCTGAATAGAGAGGCAAGAGTAGACTGTCTTATCTTGTTCCTAGTCTTAGGGAGAAAACTTTCATTTTTTTCATGGCTAAGTAAGGTATAAGCCTTTTTTGTTTTTTTGTTTGTTTTAATAGGTTGATTTTATCAATTTGAGGAAACTCACTTCTATTCCTAGTCTGTTGAGTATTTTTATGATGAAAGTCTTTTTGATTTTGTCAAGTAAACCTGTAGATTAGCCACATCAAATATTGGCTTATTGTAATGAGGGAAACTGTACACCAAAAGAGCTGTAGCTTATCTCACCCCTATCCCAAAAGAGAAGGAAAAGTAATTATAAGAGGATTTTTAGAAAAAGGTGAGTTTAGGCAAAATTTAAGTAATATTTTGTTAGGCTTAAAGTAAAACAAGGCTATGTGTACTCTCTAGAGTTCAGCATCAGGTCTGGAGTGTGAACTGGACCCAGAATCTTGTTTCTCTGGAAACTATATAGTAAGATATATGTGGAATGTTGTGTCCAGAAACTTTTCATTTTAAGCTCTGTCCCTGGGTTGTAAACTGAGCCTGCTTCTCTGTGTCTTGAGATCCTCCAGACAAGATTGAGATGCTTCATACTACTGACATAATTTCCAGCAACAAACTTTCTGATATTCTTTGGCTTTAGAAAATAAGCCATATAATAAGAGAATATTATACTTTCAACAGGGAGGCCATTACAGTTGTAGCATGTCCTTGGGATAAATATTATTTCCTGTTAACTTTGTGATAGGATTTATCTGTGACGGTTATTCCAGCCATATGACTGGCAATGTTTTGTACATGTGGCTCCCTCCCAAGAATACTTCACTGGCTTTCCCATTTTGTAGACTCTTATCCTGCCTTTACAACACTGCACAGGCAGGAAGGAGCTGTTTTCTCTTCTTCAGTGGTGATGAGATGAAGGTGTTTTCTCTATGAAGTCCTTGGCTACCTGCCAAAATAGCACCATAATAGTTATTTTCTGACTTATGCCTATTCTACATCCTTGAGGTCCAACGCTGTATTCTACATCCTTGAGTTAACTCTGTATTAATTTACTCTGTTCAATATTTCAGGACTGGTTGATGGAATAAATAGGCATTTTACTTTAGTTTTCAGGCTACGTAATTATCTGCCAGGACCAGTGACTCAAAGTACTTATTTTACCTGTTCAACTGATTCAGGAACTTTAGTGTTCATGCACACACACACACACACACACACACACACACACGTATCACATGATGCCTGTTATAATGTTAATTTCTTAGTATGCCTGCCAAAGTTATATATATATATTCTTTCTTAAATTAAATATGCTAAGAGTACTAACTCAGAGAAAAACAGATAATATGAAGGAATATCTATCATAAAATAGACATTAATGTCTTTATGTTATCTCAACTAAAATATTCTCATGATTTTAAAATTTAATATTTTCATGATTTTAAAAAATATATGTATATAGTCCTTTTCAGATTTTCTTCCCTTATACATTATTACAAAATATTGAGTATAGTTCCCTGTGTTATACAGTAGGTCTTTGTGGTTATCTATTTTATATATAATGGTGTGTCATTTATGTTTTAATTGGCCATTTGCTAATGACAAATATTTTTATAGGGAGTTAAATACCTTTTTAAAAATTAATTAGTTTATTTATATTTGTTTTTGGCTGTGTTGGGTTTTTATTGCTGCATGCGGGCTTTCTCTAGTTGCAGCGAGCAGGGGCTACTCTTCATTGTGGTGCGCGGGCTTCTCATTGCGGTGGCTTCTCGTTGCGGAGCATGGGCCCTAGGCACGCAGGCTTCAGTAGTTGCAGCACACAGGCTCAGTAGCTGTGGCACATGGGCTTACTTGCTCCATGGCATGTGGGATCTTCCCAGACTAGGGATCGAACCCATGTCTCCTGCATTGGCAGGCGGATTCTTAACCACTGTGCCACCAGGGAAGTCCCCTAAATACCTTTTTAAGAGATAAATATTTTAAAATGTAGCACCAGATTGTGATTAAGTGTACTGTCAGGTTGTCATCTATTACAAAAAAATAAAAGAGATTATACCTGGACAGTGAGATGTATTATGTACTCTAGTAAACTTGGAACTATGTCAGCCATAGAAAAGAAGCATCTGCTTCATCTCAATGGTAATACCAAGTGGTTTCTTCCTGACTTGGCAGGAAAAAGTGGCCATGAAGAAGATCTGTCAAAATCAGTGGAAGGGGAAGATACAAAATGAGGATGGATTAATAATTTTGATTTGCTTGGATTTTTTCAGAGCCATGCCATTTCTCATTCTATTTGTGGATGATGAAAGAGTGGAATGCTGCTTATAATACAAATAGAGTTGGCTTCATTTCTGAAATGATGTGAAAGTGCTAAAAATACAGTGGAATAGATGATTTATTAATTAATAATTGAAATACTTTTGACCATTATCAACCTCCCACCTACTCACCTCAAATAGGAATACCATATGATTCATATAAGCAAAGCTTAATGGATTTTATTATGATTGTGTTTTATAATGTTTTCTTCCATCATCTCTGGCCTAGGTTTCCATACTAATCACCCACATTAATTTCTTATAAGTAGTTTTGTTGACTGTGTGAGAGGTTATTCATGGTAAATTACTAGTGATACAATTCACCCAGAGTCAGACAAGTTGAATCTAATGAATCATTTGTTTGGTTCCAGCTTGATGTACATTGAGAATAAGCAATAGCTGCTATAAATCCATCTCTAAATAATGGTGCTGAAGAATGTAGGCTTACAGAAGCACATGGACCTGTGTTAAAAATCTTGCTTCAATACTATTAGTTCTGTGACCATAGGTTTCAGTTTTCTTCTTAGGAAAGAGGAACAATAAAACTAACTTCACAGAGTAGATTTACACATAAAGTGATGTATGCAAACCAATTACACAATTCCTAGCAGAAGGACAGTGTCCAATAAATGGCAGATATTAATTTTATCATTAGTGGATTTTCCTCTGTTGCATGTAGAAAAAGAACAAAAGGACAAAATTTTAATAACGTTCAAGAAATGTAGTTCAAAAGGTTTTAATATTGTTTTGCTCTCCCACTAAATCTTACTGACCACCAAAGTAAACATTTACCCATCTCAAACCTGAAAACAGCTCTTTTCATCTACCTGTTTCCAGAAGAGCTTAATAATTCTTTTGAGATTCCTTAAGAGAAAAGCAATAGAAAGACTCTGCCTGTTATAATGTTAATTTCTCAGGATGACTGCCAAAGTGATATATATATATATTCTTTCTTAAATATGCTAAGAGTACTAACTCTGAGAAAGACAATATGAAGGAAAAACTATAATAATTTGGTTATACTTAAAGATGTACTCAAAGCACCTCTATGAAAAATAAACCAGTCACTTATGTTATCCTAGTGATTGGAAACACAATTTTAAAAAATGTCATGAAGAACCTAGGGGTAAGACAGGAATAAAGACACAGACCTACTAGAGAATGGACTTGAGGATATGGGGAAGGGGAAGGGTGAGCTGTGACAAAGCGAGAGAGAGGCATGGACATATATACACTACCAAACATAAGGTAGATAGCTAATGGGAAGCAGCGGCATAGCACAGGGAGATCAGCTCCGTGCTTCGTGACTGCCAGGAGAGGTGGGATAGGGAGGGTGGGAGGGAGGGAGACGCAAGAGGGAAGAGATATGGGAACATATGTATATGTATAACTGATTCACTTTGTTATAAAGCAGAAACTAACACACCATTGTAAAGCAATTATACTCCAATAAAGATGTAAAAAAAAAAAGAAAGAATTACTTTTGTTTTTCATATTGTCACTTTTATGTATTAGACTATGGGTACTACCATTTATCTTTTTCTGTCAACATTAAAGCATGCCTTAGCTCACAATTAATTTTATTTTCTTTTGTTTTTGTATCACATTAGTCGAATAGAATAAAAAAATTCATTGCATTAACTTATTAAAACATTCTCTACCATGGTTTGATAGTTGCAAGTGTAGAGTTGTATTTTGGCTTTTTGATACTTTGTTGTAGTTTTTGTTGTGTTTGTTTTTCCTTGATGTCTCTAGATATAGTATCAAGATAAAACTCATTATGATTGTACTTAAATGGTATCTCTGACATATGATTTTCAAAAGCATCGCTAAATTCTTGCACACTGGATACTTTTTGAAAATTAATTACTAAAATGTCAAAATAAAAGAAAGCCACCATTTTCCTAAATAAAAGGCAATTACTTAATTAAGGTTTTTTTGGATAAGAATATTCAGTCTTTAATGCATGTTTTTGTATAAATTCTCCATGAGCAGTTCACAGCTCAGTTTTACAGTGTGTAATCAGCTGTCATTGTAGGCATTATGTAGCATTATATAGGCATCATAATTATTATATTTTTGCTTTTTCTGTTCAGAAGCCAAGTCTTTTGTAGATAAAAGTATAATTTTTTTCTTTTCTTTCCCCTATCAGATGTGGGTTCTGTTGAAGGACTTGCCTATCACAGAGCCTGGGATACACTGTACTGGACCAGCTCCACTACCTCATCCATCACCAGGCACACAGTGGACCAGACTCGGCCTGGAGCATTTGATAGGGAAGCCGTCATTGCCATGTCAGAGGATGACCATCCTCATGTGCTAGCCCTAGATGAATGCCAAAAGTAAGAAATTTGTATTTCTTCATTATAATTATAAGTCAAAGACTATCAAAGTTATATTAATTTTAAAGAATATTAGCATTAAAAATACAGATTTCCTTTGAAGTTCTCTTTTCACAATTCATAAAACTGTTTTTTATAAGACTGTTTTTTATTATAAATATGGATAATTGAAATCTGAACTCTTTAACTTCATTATAAGTCAAAGACTATCAAAGTTATATTAATTTTAAAGAGAATTAGCATTAAAAATACAGATTTCCTTTGAAGTTCTCTTTTCACAATTCATAAAACTGTTTTTTATAAGACTGTTTTTTATTATAAATGTGGATAATTGAACTCTTTAAATGCCAGGCATCACCTCCATGAGAGATTCAGTAAAAACAAAATTAAAGGATGAAAGGGAAAATAGAGACAATACTGTGATTGAATAGACATTTTTCATATATGTAAAAGACATTAATGCATCACTGATTGAAATCATAAATTTGAAACAAAAATAACACTATTAACAAGTATTGAAACCTAAAAGGTGTTTCTGTAATTCAATTAAGTAATTTTAACAATTGGGGATCTGTCCAATTGAAATACAGAGGAAATAAATAACAGCAATAGATCTTTGTGTGCAGCTGTAATTTCAACATTAGATACTTGACAATAGTCTACATGGTCCACATTGGTTTGATGATATATTGTGCAGGTATTTATAATAATACTTATGAAGAATTCATGGCAAGAAAAAATGTTCAGGCTATAGTATAAAATGTATAAAAAATAAAACAAATTAGAAAAAAGTTATGTTTTGGGGGATGCTATAAAGAACACAATTATATGAAAACTGAAGAATGAAGCTCAGGTTAAGTAGAAAACAAATATGTCTATGGAGTTTCACTCTTATGCAATATGGTAGGAATATTTGTTAACTACTAGAAAGTGCTTTTACTCTTAAACGAAACAAGGACACAGAAATTAGACCAATCTGGTTTCACTGAGCAGAAATAGAAGAACTTATTTTAGGTGTGTTGAAGAAAAATGGAAGAATAAAAAACAATGACTGATAAACACTAACCCTGATCACTTGAGAGAAGAAAAGAGCACATGAATTACTCAGTGTGAGAATAACTCAATCTGGATACTCTTATAGAACTAGAGATGAGAATTGACTTACTTTACTTAATTAAACATATTGAACTTATAAATTAAGACTCTAAAGTTTGAGAGATGCAGGTGAAGAGAAGGTTGACTCCTCACACAGATTTGGTTACTTAGTTCAGGTGGACACAGGCCTCTAGATGCCTGGGCAGAGCTAGTTCTGCTCACACCACTGCCCTATCACTAGGGCTTGTTGTTGAGTCAGCTACACTGATCCACCAGGAGAGTCTTAGGACAATAATAAATATCCTAAAGTTGATCAAAGGAATTTATAAGACAATTTTCAGGTAAACATGAGGGAGATCACTGATGATATTATACATGATTAATTTTAATTGATAAGTGCTTTATCCTATAATTATCAGTTACATAGTCTAAAATTACACTTTCATCTTATATATGGTGAACTGTAAATTAGATTTAAACACACTAAAGTATTTTAATTGGAAAATTATATGTAATTAAAGTTTAAAGTATAAAAATATTTTTATCATTAAACATATTAATGACGCCTTCAAATCACTTTCATATGTTAGTTGATTAACAGAAATTTTAAAATCAAATCAATTTCTAGATGAAAGACTACTTGAGTTCAAAACTTGGCTCTGTAACTAAAACTAATATTCAAGCTCTCTGGCCTCTGTTTTCTTATATGTGAAAGGGTGAAACTAAAGAAGTACTAATACCTTGGAAATTCTGTAATTCTAAAGCCCACAATCTAGAAAAATATTGCAAATAAATTGTGTATTTAATACCTCATATTATTTGGATAACTTTTTTTTTTTTTTGCGGTACGCGGGCCTCTCACTGTTGTGACCTCTCCCGTTGCGGAGCGCAGGCTGCGGACGCGCAGGCTCAGTGGCCATGGCTCACGGGCCCAGCTGCTCCGCGGCATGTGGGATCTTCCCTGACCGGGGCACAAACCTGTGTCCCCTGCCTCGGCAGGCGGACTCTCAACCACTGCGCCACCAGGGAAGCCCTGGATAACTTTTTAAACTAAATTTTTCATTTTAAAAGTTACAAGATGTGGTTAAAACTACTGCATGATTTAAGAAAGTGGAATGCCATTTTTTTTTTTGGCAAATTTACTGATTCATAGGACAAACTATTTTGACACTTTCTCACTTAGAACACTTTTATGTTCCACAGAATAGATTAAAATGCTATGAAGTAAAAAAAAAAAAAAATGCTATGAAGTATTTTAATAAAGAGCATAGATGACCCAGCTTTCCCTAATTGGTGGGGTTACTTTTTTTAATTAGCAAGTAGAAAGGTTTTTTTTTGTGTGTGTGAAGTTGAGTGTTGTCTAGTAATAAGTTTTTGCATAATACTTAAAAAACATATATTGAATAATTATGTTGGCTATAATCCTACATTGTCTTTACATGTCTTTACATAGGAATGATATATGCAATCTTGTTGGAAATATTATTCCAATTAGTTTTTCTCTGTATTTATTAAACATATTTTTTCAAAATGTATAGCAGCCTGCCTGTCAGCCTCCCTCCTTCCCTTCTTCCTTTCTTTCTTCCCTCTCTCCCTTCCTCCCTTTTTCCTTCCTTCTCCCCTTCCTCCCTCCCTCCCTCCCTCCATTCTTTTCTTCTTTTCTTCAGTTCAAAAACTGATCTTCAAGTAAACTCTTAGGGATACTCCTAAATATAAAGGGGGAGAAAGAAGAGCTGTTTCAGTAAAAGCAGGCCTTGGAGACTGGAACCCTATAGCCTCTCCACTCTTCCAGTGACCTTTAAAGGCTTCCATAGACTCCTAGGCCTTCTTCAAAGAATAGTTTGACAAACACTGATTTAAAATATTCTAGAAAATCTGTAAGTAACAGATACTATGTTTAAGGATTTGAGAGTGACCCCTGGAATTCTAGAAACAGCACTGTAATTTATAGAAAAATCACACTGATAAACAGAGGAGGGAAAAAAGACATTAAATAAATATAGGAGTTTAGTAATTGCTCTAAAACATAAACAGAGAAGAATGCAGAATTTAAAAAGCAAAGGAGAGAGAGATTTTGATTTTCACCAACTGAAGGAGAGAAATATTGTTAGGTTAAGAACGATGTCCAAAACGATAACAACACAGGATCTGCTGAAGCATTATAATAATAAGTTAGAGTATATTTGCAGTTCATAGAAAATTTAAAATAACTATTTTTGTCCCTGATTAAAATAAATCTTTACTATGCATCAAACTGATTCAGTTTAATTAAGTTACTGTTTGAGAGATAATTGTTTTTCAGAAATATTTTCCAGGTCATTTAAGAAACTGAGAAAAAAATATATGCAACTATAATATACATATTTCTCCTTATTACTAAAACTTCCTCAAGGGTCATAGAATATGAGATAAATAATTTTGCTTCTTTTTAAATAATTTGACATTGCCATGTTTCTACTAATGTTGTTACTGGTAATGAAAATTTTAATCTATTACCACAATTTTCATTTTAATTAGTTTAATGTTTTGGACCAACTGGAATGAGCAGCATCCAAGTATCATGAGATCTACTCTGATTGGGAAAAATGCTCAAGTGGTGGTCAGTACAGACATACTCACTCCAAATGGACTCACCATTGACCACCGTGCAGAGAAGCTGTATTTCTCAGATGGCAGCCTAGGAAAAATTGAAAGGTGTGAATATGATGGATCCCAGAGACATGTAAGTTAACTGAGAATTTCTTGATTATGGATTTGGAAAATGATACATTTGGAAAATACATGCTTTATAGTGCCTAAAATATGCATGTTAAGGGATTTCAAAATAGCTAATTGTTCGAACCAGTACAACTGAATAATCTGTTCAGTGAAAAACAAAACAGCAGATAAAATTTTGAAAACTTTCTTAAGTGCATTTGCTACCATGGAGACAGTCCAACTCTTATGGAGAAACAATAACTGATTTTCTCCTAGTTATGAATTGAATTGGTATTGTTAGAGTGATTTGCGTAAACTTCATTGTTATTTATAATTTTTTAAAATGTGAAATGAAATTGGTTAGCTGCCCTAGGATAAAAGAACATTGGAAAGTAATGAAATGATCCTCTGTCTGTGTTTGGGTCCTCAAAGCAACCTCAGAAGCTTTGAAGAGAGAAGAGTGGAATTCCTTTCACAGGCTCATTCTCTGTCTCTTTTCTCTGAATTCCAAATAAAATGTTAATGGGAGTGTCTTTATGCTGCCCCTGGAGAACATTTACAGGAGATATTTAGGGCCTGTAGAATGGTGAACGTCCAGTGCCTCACCTTATCTTATGAGGACGGTAGCCCTTGGCATCTGGGAAAACTCAGGGTTCAGAAGGGTAAGGTCTGGTTTGTTACACCACTGGAGGAATCTACCCCAGCCCCTCTTCACCAGTGCATGCTTGAATGACAAAATGATCTTGAGGCTCTTAGCTCTTCCACTGAGCTTCTGGAAGGACCATCTTCATGGGCCATATTTTCTCTATCACAACTACAGTGCCTTATGGTATTAAAGCAACATAGAGAATACGTATGAATAGCTGTGGCAGTATTTCAGTAAAACTTTATTTACAGAAGCAGGCAACCAAACAGCAGGCCATATTTGCTAACACCTGATTTATACCATTAAGCACACTGTTTAATTCAATTGAGTATATACCTGTACGTATATATCTACATGTTATATGTAATATAGATATATATATCTATACTTACGTACATATATAATATTAAACATGTATATATACACACGTTATATAGTGAAACATAGATATTTATCTTAGGGCAACTAACTAAATGTATATATACATATATGTGCATATTGCATATACATATATTGCCTATATGTATATATGTGTGTATATATAGATATGTGTATGTGTGTGTGTATGTATGTGTGTGTGAGTTTCTTGAAGAAGGAACAAGTGCATTGATTTACATTCTAGTATAGGCACCTCATCTAATTGTGGAGTGGATACTTCAAGTAGCAGTGATATAGTACAGTTGAGTGCTTAAGGAAAATTGAAATAATCAGCTAAGATCTGATGAGTTCAGTTTGTGCTAAAGGTAATAACTCTGATCAAAGAATTCTTTGCCTAAATTCTTGGTCTGTCTTTTCAATTAAAGGCCATGTGACCTAAGGCAAATTACTTAGTCTTTATGAATTCTAGTTTTCTGACATGCAAATTTCAGGGTTATTATGAGGATATAGTGTGAAAATATATGGCTCAGAATACAGCAAAGAAATCCTAAATGAACTTAGTGGGTAATGCTTTTGAAAAATAGGTAAATCATTATCCTGGATATGGTATTATTTTGTATTATGGCCTAATACAGAAAATGCTTCTGTAACTCCTTCTAACAACATTTTGTCCACTTTAACTTATTTTTTATGTACATGGTTTTCTTTTCCCTCCTCAGTCTACTGTTATGTATGATACTTATAGCTACTCAAGGTGATCCAGTAATCAGATAGCTCTGATCTAAATAATTCAAAGGCTTTCTTTTGACATTAAAAAAATATGCACAGTTATGATTCCAGCTCTCCATTTCCCATCCTAGTCTAAACCAGGATAATTTCTGGCTGGTTGTAGTTAACAATGCTATATTGTACATTTGAAGAGGCTAAGAGAGTATATTTTTATAGTTTTTACTGCCAAAAAAAAATTGTAACTATGTGAAGTGATGGATATATTAACTAAACTTATTGTGGTAATCATTTTGTAGTATATACATATATCAAATCATTATGTTCTATACTTTAAACTTACATAATGTTATATGTAAATTATATGCCAGTAAAGCTGGACAGAAAGATTTCTGTCCTGTAGAGATGACAATGTTGAGTAGAGAACATTACTTTAAAGGATACGGGTGTATTCCCCCATACAACATTGATCCATTTTGTCTCAAAGTTAGAACTACAGAATCCTTTTCCTCTTCTCCAGTAAATCAGCTTTACCATCAAAATTTCTGGTTGGGCCTAAAAATTGGGAAAATATTTCAATGTTTATTACGTTCTTACATGAATCTCACTATTTTGCTGGTTTTCCAGATTCTATTGCCAGTGTTGATCATGGGTACCTTGAATTTACCACCAACTTATATACTCTTTGTGATATATATTGTTTCCTATATTTTAGTCATGATTTTACAACTAGAACTTGTTATCTGTTCCTGAATTCCATTTTTTAATTGACATGAATTTCTGAATACTTATTACACTTTAAATTGCCTGTTTTCGTGAACAATCAGCTGTTTATATAATCTATTACTAATATAAGCGTAGAATTGTGAGGCTGAGAGTATAACTGAGGAGCTAGGTCATCTCCTATTATCTTTAGAAAAGGTTAAATATGCAATCTGGCTTATGTTTCAAGATTTTAAAAAAGGATATTTCCTGAGGAAGAAAGAAATACTACTTATTCTGAAAAAAATATTCTGGGGATATGGCATAATATTATAGAAGTCTCAGAAACTCTAAAAACTCTTCTATTATCTGATAACTGTTGAAAAAGTGGACCAATTTGTCTAATACCCTATCCATTCACTCCCCAGTTTTATATTTTTAATTACATGTACAAAAGTGTGAACAATATCAATTATTAATTTGATTTGTGCCTATCCACTTGAGTTGAAGTCTTGGAAATCAAAAGATACCTTCTGGAACAGATTTCTTTCTAAATCCTCACAGAACCTAAGAGCTCCTTATCTGAAAAACTTGCATGTAACCAGTTCATTCATTCTAATCTTCATTTGATCTCTCTGTACCAGGCCCTTTTGTTTATGTGTGTGTGTGTTTCCTACTATGTCTGTTCCTGACTCCTATATGGTTCCCCTTGGGCAAAAATACTAATGTAATTGATATATATCCATCCAATTACATATATATATATACACACACACATATATACATATAATACACATGCATGTATACATATATATTTAAAATAGATCAAGTAACCAACATAATTAATTTCATTTTTACATTTTTGGAATACACTGTACAAGGCACTGCAGAAATGTGTGATGGGGTATAATCATGGAGTTAAAAAGAATGACATTTAGGAAGTAAAAATATAGAAGGTTAAAATAGTCTATGAAAGACTTAAAATGCCAAGAAATATAAGAAGAGATGTAAAACATTGTTTAATTTATAAAGTCAAAAAGAACTGAGACAATGCAATATAAATGAGTGACCAGAGAAATAATAATTTCAGAAAGAAACATTTCCTTTGCATAGATGTATATTTTCTAGCTTTGGATGACACAGATGATCATAGAGCATATAGAGAGATCAGATATCCCCAGGGGAGGTGACAGATTGGAAAGAAGCTAGACATTAAAATCTGAAATATTTGAGAGAGCATCTTCTTTAATGAAAAGAAAGCAAGCTGTTTATTAAGTTAATTGATAAAGTTTGGAGAGATTCTTGTAAATCTAGGCATTTTGAGCCTACAAAGTCAGTATAGTGCTATTCCTCTCCCAAAGTGTGTTTGAAGAGCCCTTCTTCTCTTGAATTTCCATAGGAATTAAACTGTGGCCAAGCACTGTTTTTAAACTCTGGTTTAAACAGTCTGATAGGCTTAATTCCTGCATTACATCTTAAAGCCTTTAAATGCTCATGTACATTATAAATCTTTAGAATGGAACACAGTTATGTAGATTTGTTCTTATCAGGAAATCTTTTTTTTTTTTTTAACATGGTATGCCATGGGCTTAAGTGTTTGTAGGGATTTGAAAAATACTGATATACTATTTACCAGTCACTTAGCTTATTAGAGGAATATTATAGAACCCATTACTAATCAGTAGATTAGGGAAAGAGATCCTTTCAAACATCAAAAGAGAAATCAGAAAAAAAATGTGTTTTTTAAAGTACATTTTACCTTTTCTATTATAGTTATGTGATAATATTTAGCTAAACAAATTCATTCATAGGTTTAATTTCTTTTGTCAAACTCAGAGTTAGATTTTATTTTTGTTTCATCTTATAATGAGGTCATAATAAAATACAAGTACACACAGTTTAAATCTGACCTGTATTGATAAAAATATACAATAATTGGCTGGGTTTTTTTTAATTTTAAATACACATTAACTTGTATGGTGGTCCTACCTATAAATTTTATTGAGGAAAGCATTCTCTGTCTAACAATATACAATTGAATGCTTTTGTGTGATCTAGTTATTAGGGAAAAAAACAGATAATAATTTCATTCTGTTTTATTTTTATTTCTGTTCTATATCTGTTGTTCCAGTAGATGAAACAATAACTAATGTTGACAGGGGCTAAGACAGCATGATTATAGCCTTTCTCCCTGGTGTTACCCTGTAAGTGTTAATCATTTCTTGGAAGGCATCTGCTACCTGAGTGACACAAACCCTTCCAGAAGAGATGTTGTTTATATTCCTAGAAATTGCAATTGCTGATGTTTCTTACTTTTGACATTCTTTTAGAAACTTTGTCCAGAGTTCTTTTTTTTTTTTTTTTTTTTTTGGTTTGGTTTGGTTTTTTTTCAGAGTGTATTCCCAGGCAGAAAAAATAAGTCCTAAGACCTCTTTAGAATGAGAAGGATACAGGATAATCTGTCTTCTAGATAAACACATTCTGATGACATGAACTCTTTTGACTGACAATAGGAAAAATAGTTTTTTTTAATTAGTCAATTAAAAGTAAGATCAAACACAAGAATATTTGATGTCCTATTTTTTATGGCACCAAATATTTTCTTTCTCCTTATAAAATCAGTTATTTCATTCCATAAATGAATCAAGAAATAGATCTATCTATCATCTCTCTCTCTCTCTATCCATCCATCTGTATCTTCTACCTAATCTGTCAATGTCTATGCTATCTACTCTTTTGATAATATAGTTTTATTTATGCTATGAAACCTAGAAAGCCCGAACTCTGAAACTTATAGAATAAGTTTTGATGCCCAGAAAAGTGAATTTTCTGACGACATGTTAAGTTTGAATTAGTCAGTTCAAAACCATATCCTGTCACCAAAGAAAAGGCACTGTGGTTTCAACTTTATAAAACATGTAAAACATTTTAATTTAACAATTTAAATGTTTGATTTAAAAATCAATGTCAGCATAAGTAGTCACTAAAAAGTTAAGTGAACTGGAAATTTTTCCACCATTAACTGGAATAATCCAGTATTATTTCACAAATTAGGAAACTCAGACCACAAAAGGCTACATTAATTTCTAATGTTCCTGTGTCCAATATCTAATGTCAGTTATAATTCCCAGCTCTTTATTAAAGCCAATATTATTGTTATTATTTATTTTGTTTATTATTATTTTTTTATTATTATTTAATTTTAATTTTTTGGCCGAGCTGTGCAGCAGGTAGGGATCTTAATTCCCCAACCAGGGATCAAACCCGCACCCCCTGCAGTAGAAGTGTGGAGTATTAAACACTGGACCACCAGGGAAGTCCCCCAATGTCCCTTTTTTTATTTTAAAAATGTTCTATAACATTCCCATTCCTATTGAAAATGAAATTTTGTATTATATCTATATATAGGTAGATAACTTTTCAAAACTCAAATTAATATCTAAGTATAAATAAATATAAAGTAATTTATAATAAAATAGGACATATTCCAATATGTAACTGTACAAAAATAAGAGAGAAAACATGAGGAAGTGATCAAGATCTTTTCACTTATGCCTGGAATCATCATGAATGTGACAGCTGTGAAGGCAGACTCATATCAGGTGTGTTGTACTGGATACTCAAGTACTGAGAGCAGTGCTGCCCTGGGTGATGTATTTTCAAAATTGGTAATGAGTTCTTGATAAAATTCTAAACAAAATGAAGTGAAGCCATCCCTCAGTTTACATGGAATGTGACTGCCTCCATTGTACATCACTAAGATGGAAAATTGTTTTAAATGAAATATGAAGAAAAGTCTCCTGACAGCAAGTGATCTTTCTACTCTGTCTCTAATGCCTCAAACACATGGGATGCTGGGCCTGTCAACAGCTAGATGGACCATAGCCAAGAAGGAAGAGTGTCTGTTTGTTAGTGGAAGCATTCTGTGAACTTGAATTCTAACAGATGAGCCAATGGAATATAAGGAACTGACTGTATCCATTGTCTGCTGTATAACAGGCGTGCAGTCAGGTATATTACAAATGAGTCCATTGACTACCAAATCCTGTAGGGCTGCTGAAAACTCAGGTGTTTTATTGCCTTTGATGTATCTTTGAATTCAAGAGGCACCATTCAATATTCAGATTATTATATCCAGTATTATCTTCTATACATTTCAAGTGTCCTTGGATATTAATAGTTATTCAGGTTACAATCTGAACTTAACAACTTCCTAATATTTAAATAATCTTAATAACTTTCTAATCTTTAAGGATAATAAATGAATACATAGAAATGTAATAAAAAAGGAAAGAATAAGACAATATAATTCTATGAATCAATTAAAAATGATGACATGAAATATACCTATTTCATGGGAGATTCAGTATCTATGAAGTGAAAAACACAGATTGAACAAATTAACACACTGTCACCCAGTGAACCTGGACATTGTTGTTTTACTGTATGAAGTTCTGAATCTTATTGAAGCCTTTTGTCTTAACTGGCTTTCTCTGACACCACTCTGGCAGAGGAAAGTAAGAGCTCTTGCCTTGTTACCGTCAGGTGGAGGAGGAAGCCTAGGTCCCTCACCTAGCCTCTGTTGACATCTGAGGCAGAATTGGGACTTCCCTACTTCTGGATGGGGATGTGAGTTCCAGCTCCCCACTGGGTGTCCACTGTCACCACTGTGGAGGTGACCTCATTACCACCAGATGACATGGAAATCCAGATTCTCCTCTGTGCTTCTTCTGACACCACTCCAGTGGGGAGGGGGTGGGTCCGGCATTACTGCCAGGTGTGGGTGGAAGTCCAGTCTCCCAACTTGGCCTTTGCTGGTGTGGGTGTGGATGGGTCACAGTTTTTTTTGTTTGTTTTTTTTTTAATGTGGTATTTGCCTAGAGTAGAGCAGTTACCGTCTAAAATTTTCTACCTTACTAGTTAGAATCTTGCCTGGTCTTTTGGCTTCAGAGAGCAGGCTTCTGTTCTTTTCTGTGCATTTAGCATTTTGGCATTTCTGGGTTGCCAGCTTATTCAGTTCCAAGTCTGGGATATATGAGGCAAAAATAAAACCCCCGGAACTCACCACCGTGTTGTTCCTTAGTCCCAAGGTCCATAGCTGGGCTGCTTTCTCCTCTCCACCTTTCAGTCTTCTTATATTTGTTTTATATATATTTTCCAGGTTTTTAAGCTGTACTTAGTGAGAGGAATCCAGAAAATATGTCTACTCCATCTTCCCAGAGGCGGAAGTCAGTGTGCTTATAGATTTTTAGAAATTCAAAATAGAAAAAAGGATATGCCTCATATTTATTGTTTTATAAAATATTTTTAAAGATATAAGCTATGTTCTACAAGTCTCTAAAACAGCAAAATGTTTGTCTGTGTATTGACAGTAGATCTAATTGAGGTAAGATTTATTAAATCACACATGATGTGACATGATTTACTAGAATCCAAAGACATTGAAACACTGGTCCTCCATGTGAGAGAAACAAAGGTTGTGGAAATAAAGATGATGAATTGTGTTGTCTAAATTTTATCATCTTTAACTCTATGATGTGTACACATAATCACCGAGTGAATACAATAAAGTACATATGGTGATTATGACATTGCCAAATACAGGTGCCTGAGTGAGAATAAGAAGGGAGGAGGAAAAATGTGAAATTGGTGTTAGATTAAATTGTTTTAATTCCTGGCTCTGGTTATAAAGAGATGTATGATCTTTAGCAATTAAGTGTATCTGTTTGAATCTCAGGCTCTACATATTGAGCTAGGTTCAAAATTTTCTTCCAAATTTAACCTTTTATGACTCTACCATTGGTTATGTGGAACTCAACTAGATCAGTCTTTGGATATATCTTTTCACACATTAATATGCATAATAAATGATGCCACATATTGTTTATTTTAACAAACAGTTAAATTTTAAGTTTTAATAACAAAAGAGAACATACTCCCTTTCAAGAAGCAGTATGATGTGGCAGAAATTAACAAGGTTAGATTGTAGAAACAGACATGTATTTGAAACTTGCATCCTTGACATATTGTTTAATAATCGTGGGGCATTTTCTTAACCTTTTTGTGCCTTAGTTTCTTCTGTAAAATAGGACTAATATTTTATGCCTCACAGAGGATATTTTGAAGAATTAGCTTTTATTATATGCAACCTGTTACCTGACAATAGTCGACAAATATTAAATCTTATAAAACTCCCCTTGAATAATGAAAATTTAAAAAACTAAATTAAAAATTGTATAACGATATTCACTACACACATATAAATTTATATGAGCATGAATTATATCAATTAGACTAAATCATAAATTACCTCATTGCCTCTTCTATAGGATTACTAGCATCTGAAGAGTAAAATTTGTTTTTCATCTTTGTCTCTCCAAAAGCAAAGTACAAAAGCAAATGTACCAAAGTCTGGTACATTGCTGTATTCAGCAAATATTTGCTGAAGCAATGAGTAAATGGATGAATAAACTGAAAGAAAAATTATAACAATGTTTCCCTGAATAAAATGAAAAAGTAAACTACTTAAAAAAAATAGACCAAAATCAAAACTTATCTATTTCAAAGGCCTCAGCCATCCAGAGTAATTTTCTGAAAGCTGTACAACTGATATTCCTATTTTGTAAGGTAAGAATGTTATTGCAGTAGGGTTAATGGTGTTTAGTTTTACCACAATCCCTTTGATTTAAATCCACATACATTTCAGTGATGGTTCAGCTTGGTTAGTCGTGCAAATTAAAGTGTTACTGAAGCTGGACTCTCTCCATAGAGATGTGTTCCTGGAGGAGAAAAATGGTCAGTATCCAGGGCAACTAGTGTATTCACCCAGAAAATAACAGGTGTTCCCTCAGCATGTGATGCTGATACTGATGGATTGATTTAATATTTCTTGGAAGATTTCAATTTGTTAGGCATTAGACAGAATTTTCAAAAGTAGCCACCTGTCCCACCTGCCTCATTGTAGAAATTTAAATACAAAGATGAAAAGAACAGATAGCTAAGGAAAGCCATCCTGCACACACACACACGTGTGTGTATCTATCCATATCTATATCTACCTATTCTATATCTATATGTATAAATGAGCATAATGCTTTCAGATTATTTTTCTTTGCAAACTGAACAGAAGGATAAGCAAATAAAAACGTTTAAAACATATTTTCTTTGGTGAAATAAATTAGTAGATATGGGAAGAGTAAGAGATTAAAAATTTTTATATTTAAATTCAGGAAATTCTGAATTAACTTACATGAATTTTTCTCTTCTCTGAATTCCTGATTAAACTTCTGAATTGTTCTTTAGCTGATTTTAATCTGTTTCTTATTAGTTTTACGTGCATGTAAGTCAACATGAATTTATTTAAGCTTGAGACAATATCTTGAATTTTCTTTCTGTGTTTGGCTCTTGAAAACATTTAGAATGCCAGCAAACTGATTAAAACCAATTAACTAATTATTATTTCAGCTATTTAAAAAACTATTTAAAGTAGTTTACAATAAAAGCTCAGGTATAATATGACTGTAAATAAATAACAAAAGAGTAAATTTATTCCTGAGCTTCCCAGCAGCCAAGACATTAGGGCAACCTATTAAGTTATACAGTACTTTGATTTAGTGTAAGGGGACAAAATTGTTTAGCCAGAAAAATAGATGTTTGCTGTGGCCCTAAGATGCAAAAGATTATTGTAATGAGATCTTTTATTTACATGAGAACCTTTGAGAATATATAAAAACTAATGAAAATTAAAATGCTAAATAATTTCTACTGGCAGATATGAACAAATCATCAAAAGAAATATGGCTGGCCATCAACATGTAAAATACATTTAATAATTTTCAATTAAGTTGTTCAATTACTAAAAAGACAAGCTAATATTTAAAACTAAATGAAGTTAGTAAGATACAGGAGCTGAGTTATTGTGTAATTATTAAAGATCAAGAAATAATAAAGAAAAATGGAGGGGAAATGTAAATAATGTTAACTAAAGGTATATCTGGGAAGTAAGACTAAATTATTCATACGAAAAGGGGAACTGTTAATAACAAGCAATACTTCAGATTCTTAGGCTAGTATTTCCACCAGGATTCAAACAGAATCCTATGACCACTAATGTAGCAGCTGCAAATTTGTATAGTCAATAGTTTATCCTGCTAAGATGGTAATTCCAGACATTGAGGGCCAAAGTATCCAGGTGTTTTTCTCCAGAATTAGGCACTGGAGCTGAGCACAAGTGAGGAAGGAAGGGCAAATCACTTCATGTGGTTCTACTGGCCATTTTGGAAAACTGAGACTATTCAGCTGACCCGGCCTTCTACCTCTGGGGCTGCTGAATGGAAGGAACATTACAGGGCTTGTTAGTTGAATAAAAAATAAACACCCCAGAATAACACTGCCTTGGGCAAGAGAAAAGAGCATACATTTCTTAATTTGTCAATGATATGCTAGAAAAAGTAGAACAATTTCTTAATGCCAAATGTACAATAGAATCTCCTGGGGAGCTTTTGTGTAATACAGTAGCTGAGCCCTCCCCCACGCTCCACCCCAGGACAATTAAATCAGAATTCCTGGAAGAGGCATGGGTTTTAATTTTAGTTTCCAGTTGATTTTCATGTGTAATCAAAATTGGGATTTACCATAATAAGCTGTTAGAAACATAAAGGAGAGTTTACTCAATGTGTAATTGAATATATGCTAAATGAGAATATCTATATCTGTATGTCTATATCTATATATTTAAAATCCTAGTTTGGATCTCGCTCTCCTGATTCTGAATTTCTAGGAGAGTTGGCATAGGAATTATCCCAATTTTGGTCTTCACAGTGCCTAGCACATTTTCCCCCAAATATGGAACTCTTATCATTGTTATTGGGTGATACACAGAAACATCGTCAATTTAAAGTTAATGACATAGTGTGAAAAACCATTCTATTCTTAGTGTTTTTGCAATCCTTTGACTTTGGAAGAAAAATTAAGTGTGTTGCTATATATATTTAACACCCCTGTGTTGCTGTTACTGAGAGAGAGAGGGAGAGAGAGACAGAGACAGAAAGGGCAGGGGAGAGAACTCAGACTAAACTTTGGTGGGTAATGATATTTAATTGTAATTTGATAGCATTGTTTCCATTTCTTTGTAGATATTTTGAGATTTGCATTCTATTTCTTTTAACCGTTACTGAATTTCCCTTTATATAATGAGTCAATTTAATGAACAGTTCAAGATAAATGATAGTAGAAGTTGTATTCAGATACGGGAAAAAAAATGTGAAAACATTTTTCTCCATTCAGATTTGTAAAAAAACAGAGCCTGAAGCAAGAGTTTATATTTTGATTCCTTATTAGATATGCAATCCCAGGAAGTAGTAGTGAGGGAAGAAAAGAATGGGCTGAGAAGGAGGAAGAACATTTATGAAGAGGTGTGCTACAGAGCTGGCTACTTCTTAGTATCAAGTGCAATGGATTTCTTCATCTCCTGAGACCATCTTCAGAGAGACCATATAATCTATTGCACTTTAGTATAGTCCATTGGCAAGTAGTGTCAAGGAAAGGAGATAAATATATCTGCTGGCCCTTTTCTCTTGGTCAGAGATTTGACCCATGGGTTATTAATTTCCCACCATCCTGGGGAGTGGTCAGAGCCTCTAGGCACAGGCATGAAGTGAGAGCACTGTGCCCATATGAAGTTGTTTATCACATTAACTATAACCAAAAAAAGAAAGAAAGGAAGAAACAAAAAGTGGTCATGAATTCTACAGCCAGCTGTGGCTGAGAGTATCCCGATGAGTTAAGTAAGGCATGTTTAATACAACAGCATTCAAGTGACTAAAGACTGGGAAACATTGTCCTAACAAGGAGTGCTCATTCAGGACAAGGGACTGTCACAAAGGCTTTATTCTGACCCTTGAAAATTTTAAATTTGTATAAACAGTACTCTTGTGTGTTTCAGTTGTTTCATAAAGGGTTTTTAATAATAGCTACCATTTAGTGGATGCCTAATTGTTTTAGTCTTCATTTGACATAATTATGACCAAAGCAGCTATTATTATTTCAGTTTTGCCAGTGAAGTAGTTGAAGCCCTGAAAAGTTAGCCAATTTGAGGTCAGAAATTAAACCACGTTCATAAGACACAAGGGTCCAAGTTCTTTCATCTGCAGTGTATCATCTTACAAGTCCATGATCGTTCCAAAAATGAATGGCCTTGCATATTTGCTACCTTTTTTCTGAACAGTTTTGTCATTAGGAAAGCATTAGCATTTTTTAGTGTGTTTTAAATGCACTGATCCTGTGCTTAGACTAGAAGATATACAAACCTAAGATTGGGGGAATGTGTTACTTAACAAATAAATGCTTCTCAAACTTTAATATTCATTCAAATCAACTGATAGTCTTGTTAAAATGCAGATTCTAATTTAGTAGGTCTGGTTTGGAGCCAGAGATTATATATTCCTTAGAAGTTTCCATGCTTTTAGTAGCAAAGGTATAAATGTTATTATCTACAAAATTTTATATTGAACTATAGATATCTGTAATGTACAGTACAAGTAGTGAGGCAATCCTCAAACATTATGTGGCAGAGTTACTCTAAATATATTAAAAATTTTTAAATCCTGAAGTTTCTAGAAGGGGAAATAGCAGCATCGGTATGGGGCAGGAGGAAGGTAAGGGGTAGCCATGGAGAAATGGTGTTACTGAACAAAGTCCGTGTGCTTAGTGCACAGTGAGGCCAAACAAATCAAAAGTTCAGAGTTTGGAGCAGAGTATGGTTTATTGCAGGGCCAAGCAAGGAGAACGAGTGGCTCATGCTCAAAAACCCCAAACTCTCTGATGGTTTTGGGGGAGAAGTTTTTATAGGCAAAATTTGGGGTGGGGGCTGCAGAGTATATGACTTCCTTCTGATTGGTTGGTGGTGAGGTAGCAGGCCAGTGCTCCAGGAGTCTTGTGCTCAGCCTAAACTTGCCATCCTCCGCTTGGGTGGCGTCTTAGTTCTGCAGAAAAAGTCAAAGATATTGTTCTGTATATTCCTTGAGGAGCACCAGGACCCTGCCAAGCCTGCACTATTGTTTCTTAACTGCTCCTCCCTCGTTTCTGCATTCCCTCCCTTCCCTGATTAGCAGCTGTTTGAACCTGCCCTTTGGAACTCAGGGAAGGTCATGGAGGCTGAATGAAGCCCATTTCCTACAAACAAGAAACGGGGGGCACGGAAAGGCTTTGTATCCAGGAGCCCCACAGGGTCCTGTGTGGTTTCAGTGCAGAACAGAATTTGACTACAAATGCTCCTGTGTTGTCAAACAGGCCCAGCTTTATGATGAGACAGATGTAGTGAATGAAGTAATTTTTATCTAGCTCAATAAATGTTCATTGAATGAAAGGAAGACAGACTTAATTATCAATAATTACCATAGAAAAACAAGTCATAGGAAAAGTAATAATGTTACCTTGATTTATCCGTCTAAAGCCATTTAGAAAATTATGCGAAAGAAGCTTTCAATTCTGACTTCAGGTCCTTCTACTCTGTCTTCTTATATCAAACTTAAATAGAGGAAGTAAATAAAAGCAACAATGCAAGGTTCATGTCTGTAACTCAGCTCCTGGAGGCCTCACCCTGCTGATATACTGCTGTAATAAATTACACAACTGGTGTGTTTCTTTTGATTTATTACTGCAATAGATCATGAGTGTGATGACTGACATAAACATGTTCTGTAGACAGCTGGGCTTCATGATATTTTATTTCTTTTTCCTCATTTTCAAGTGCTTAGTTTGGAAAGTAAGAAAGAAAACAAATTGACAAATGCAGGAGGATGTTTCTGAAGCAGCCTTCCCTATAGACTCTTGAAGTAATAGCTTTTAAATTGAGAAATCCCAGGGCTCTTCTTGCTTCCAGTCCCTCTCAAAGGACTGTTCAAAAAGATTCTTAGGGCTTCCCTGGTGGTGCAGTGGTTGAGAATCTGTCTGCCAATGCAGGGGATGCGGGTTCGTGCCCCAGTCTGGGAAGATCCCACATGCCGCGGAGAGGCTGGGCCCGTGAGCCATGGCCGCTGAGCCTGTGCGTCCGGAGCCTGTGCTCTGCAACAGGAGAGGCCACAACAGTGAGAGGCCCGCGTACCACAAAAAAAAAAAGATTTCTAAAAAATACGAACTCACATGAATTAGATTTTGTGAAATCAAGCTGTAGGACTCTTTTTTCTTTTTTTTTTGACTGTGTAAATACATAATGACAGACTTCAGCTGCATTTCCTTATTCTTTGAGCCATTATGAGCTATCCCGGAAATTGGTATTACAGACATTTAAAATCAAAGTAATTACCTAATAGGCTGTTATACCCCTACTTTGAAAAGGAAAGTATTTATTCTCTCATGAGTCCAATCATTTTCTTAAACTTAGAATTTTTGTTGAGGTGTAAATTATCTCTTTTTCTTTCACCGTTGAAACGGTGGTTTGTCATGGATCCTGAGAGCATTTCTGCAGTTGTACACACTAGGCCTTGTAATAATGTATGTGTCATCTAGTCTCTCTGCAATTTGTATCTATCTGGAGAGCTGTGTGAAATGCGTGTATTATTTGATCAGAAGAATTTCTTTGTCCCTCATCAACATTTAATATTACCATTCTTTGTTTTGTCAAGAACTGTGAAGCTTCTGAGATGTTACCTCACTTGCAGAATTATGTACTTATACGTATGAATTTTGTAGAAACACAAGACATTGAGTCAAGGAAAATAGTTTTTTATTGATACTTATAACCAGATCAATAGCCAGAATAAAAATGAAGAATTGGTCCTTAACATCTAGACTAGCAGCAAAACAATGAGAGCTGATAAAAGTCTTTCAAAGTGGGTGGCAAGTTACATCCCAGAAACGAAGAATGGAGAGCAGTGCATTTTGTTCATTTATAAATAGCACAGAGAGAGCCATCTCCTTTCCCTCCCAACAAGAGTGAGGGGAAAAACAAAAATTTTACTCCTTTGAGACTGAATGGAGATGTTCCTGGTATCTTACCCTAACCTTTTGAAGTGTAAATACATATTTTCAAGGGCCTAAGAGTCTGCAACTTTTAAAGCCCAGAAATGTGGCAGAATGTTGGGATTTGTCCCTTTTGGCATTTAGGGATAGTGGTCAAGTCTTTCTTGTACCTTGCGGCTTAATGCAGGGCCTTGGTTGGGCTGCCATTTGGCCCTCTTGGGGAAATAAATTGTATTACCCTTTCAGATCACATAAATTAGCTAGAAAACAGCTACTAATTTAAGTTTCATGGAATGTGAAAAGTACAATGTTTCTGGGGAAAGTGAAAGCAAACATTCTCTGTATTTATATTGTATACATTTCTGTGTCTCAGGAGGCTTTTTGCAGGAGCACCGAGAAATCCAAGGAAGTTTTATTTTCCCTCAAAGTCATATTATGCAGTTTTCTTATCCACTTTTAAGAGTTTAAGATTCTCCTTTGCCTTTCCTCCCTCTCCCCTTCCTTCTTTTCTTTGTGTCTTTGGCCCTATCAGACTTCCCCCCCCCCATTCCTTTCTCTTGTCAAAGTAGAGCAGTGAACAAAACAGACAAAATTCTCTGCCTTTATAAGAGATTATATTCTAGTGGGAAGGCAGACATTAAGCAAGGTAATTACATAAATGTTCGGTAAATTAGGCAGTGATAAATACTTAGAAAAAATCATCTTGGGAAAAAGACGTTGATTATTCGAGAGAGTGATCGGGGAAGATTTCACTGAGAGAATAAAGAGAGCTAGCTAGCCAAGGGGTATTTGGGAAACTCATTCTAGGCAGAGAGAACTATAAATGCAAAGATCTTGAGGAGGGATTATAGCTGGTGAGTAAGAGGAGGCCTGGGTAGCTGGAGGAAGAGTGAAAGAGGAGAGCAATAAAGTAATGTATTTTCCTATTCAATATTCATTTCTCTTGTCAATCTCACATAGTACTTTGCATGATACCGTGTTGAATTACCAGCATCAACACATTAGTTGTATTAGAACTGATTAAACTCATCCACCCTCAACTGAAGAATTGTGGCTTTGTAGATGAGAATGAAAGTGAAGAACTGCGAGGGTCTTGGCTGTGATAGAATAGACGTCTTTGGAGAGAGAAAAATTTAAACCACATAATTACACTCTGTCAACTTGTGTTTTCCTCCATAACAATACAGTCTCTAAAACTTGTTCATTTTTTTGTTTTAGTCACCAAAATTATTGTTCACTGGTAATTTTCAAAGATCAAGTTAAGAGGTTAGAAATATTAATCGTGAACATTTGAGCTGGCATGACTCTCCAATTTTTATTATAAAGTTTAAAATCATTATTTTTCTTATTGATGAAGAAATTTTTTTATGATTAAATTTTTAAACATCATTTATTTTGAGTAAGATTATAGAAGGCTAAAATCATCCTTATAAAATAGTTAATCATGTTTATTTATCTATTAAAATTTTATGTATTTAAGATTTTTAAAATTGATGTAATTATGTTCAACCACATAGTTTTTTTCTGCTAATACAAATGACTAAAAATTTGAAGGATAAGAAATCATTTGGATCAAAATCTTGAAAATAAGGAATAAAATGAATCAAGTAAATGTGGACTTAGCAAATCCTAAAGTCTATATTGGACAAGGTTATGCAACACGAATAAAAGGTGTCATCACAGGAATGTTACAAAAACATGACATTACAAGGCTCATTACCTTGAGAGACAGCACTGGAAATTTAAACTAATTCAAATATTTGAGCAAATGGGTCAATGCCAAGAGCATCTGATTTCTTACAGCAGTGTATTCTGCTCAGTTTTCAAAATTGCTATCTCAAGAAACCTCTATTTTTTTCAGCAGCAAATCTCTGTTAATCACAGGCTGAGTAGGATGGAACATGGAACTACACTCGTGTGGCAATGTGTGTGACAGCTTTTGTCCATTCAATACTAATTGCAAAGACATATTATTCAAAACAGAAAACTTTTACATTGAAGAAGAGAAATGCAATAAGTTTAATTAAAAGAAATAAAATATCCTGAGTTAATAAATTGGGGAGACTATGTAGTCTAGAAAAAGCAAACAAACTAATAGAATCCTATAAGAAAGGAAAGAGAGGCTTCAATGTATTTATTTTTGGAAGCAAAAGAATGAGGTGAGTAAATAGTATAACTGAGGTTCAACTATTGAAGTAAGTATCAGTCTAAAACTGAACTGGGCTAAACCACAGTCAGTCCCTTCAGGTATAGACCACGTTTACGGTAATGATATTGTCTAGGAGGAAGAAATTCTCCTCTACCCTTCTACATTCTTCTGGCTAGTCTAAGAATTAAATTGACCTGAGACAGATTTATAGGAGAAAATCAAACAAACATTTAATGACATGTATACATTTAAGAGACCCAGGAAATTAACTTACTAAAATGGCTGAAACCCTCATCTTAAATATCATTTTCAGCTAAAGACAAAAAAAGGATGTTGGGGGGTCGTGGTTTGAGAATTTAAAGGGGCGGAAGGCAGTTGACCTGGAGATGGAAAAGCAAATGTTTGGTAAACAAATGTTTGCTGGGCCATGCAGAGACAATAAGAAACAAAGAGGAATTTTAACAGAATTTGCTAGGTCCTTCCCTGTCTACACATCTAGTTCATGCTATCATTATCTGTGGTGATAGCTCCCTTCCTGGAACAGGTCTTCTGTCTGCCTTCTTTAGACAGTTAAGGGGAAGGTCAAAGAATTTTCCTGAGTCTTTTGGACCTTGAGTGTTTTCAGCTCAAAATAATTCACATGCCAAAGAGGCATTTTGGGGTGGCAAATTTTGCTCCCCTACAATATTATAATGAAAAAAGTCACAAACCATTGAACTAAACAATAACCAGAGATAGTGTGATATGGGTGTAAACTAATTCTTCCTGGAGAATTTTGGGGCAGGAAATAGGAAGAGTGTGTTTAGTAGCAAATGGATGCTCTTAGAAGTTCATCTTAGAATATAAATGGTGATAAAATTGTTTTGAAAATGTGACCTCAAGAATGATTGGATTCTGACAGTCTTGTATGTTTTGATGGCATGGTTACATTTTGTGAATTTATACTCATAAAAGTATGAGTAACCACCATCTGGAAATAGAATACTTGCTTCTTATAACATTTTTTGGGTTGGCTTGCATTACTAGCAGTTGTGTTAGTTGGCTTCCTTGTGTCCTTTCTCTGACTCATATTTTCACAAAGAAAGCAAAAGAGTAGGAAAGAAAGTTTGGGAGTCAATGTATTCTCTGCAAAACTTACAGTGAAATTGTTTTGGGGAACAAAGTATAGAGTTAGAAGTTGTGCCCCAAGCATCTGAGCTACAGCAATTAGCACAAACACTCAAGTAAACACAGACATGGGCCCAGAGGCTTTGAAGTCCTGGAAGCATTTCCCTGGGACATCTGCAGCATCAAAAATATGGGGACTTAAAACAGAAGTTTTCACTTACTGTTGGTTTAGCAGAGAGACATCATTTCAAAGGATCAAGAGTACCATGATCAAGAGCCTTGTTCATCTTGTGATGCTTCCCTTAAAGTCCCCTTCCTATGCCAAACAGACTCTTCGATTCTTTTTCACCTTTTTCTTGGGCTAAAATCCTTTTCCTTTACTCTTTCCTTTAGTCCTTTTCCTTTACTCTTTCCCTTGCTTTCTTAATGAAATGCACACAGAGTATTGAAAGTAATCAATTATGAAATAACTTGGAACTAAAAGTAAGGTGTACTTAAATATGAGATATCATAGCATGGTTAACATAAATGCAGTTAATCTTTTGGAAAACAAACTTTATGTGAATCAATAATACAACATACACAACATGTTAATTTACTTAATTAATCATGTCTATATGGACTGCTCATGTCTGAGAAATCAGGAAGACATCATAAGGCTCTATGTCTGTCTAAAAAGAGTTAGAATTTAGTTTGGATAATATAGCTGCTAGAGCTAGAAGATCTCTTAGATATTTTCCAAACAAGTCCTCTCAAGTCAGAGATTCAAAATTTGCTCACAGCTGTAGAGCTAATTCATACCTATACTCCTCAGAATCTATATAGTTTAGAACTTTACTTCATTACAGAATAAGCAATGTTCTATGTTATAAAAGTATCCCATGGCCAAATATAGGACTTGTCCATCCATAGCTAAGCATCAGGGCTAAAGTGAAAAGCTGAAGGTTAAGTTAGAAAGTGTCAACATAATAATTTGCCAGAAGTATTTAGAGAAAGTTCTATTTTATTTATATACAAGCTACCATCTAAATTTTTCTATGAGTACTGAATGTTTCCTTTTTATTATGTCCACATCTAATGCCTCAAAATGTATCCATTGAGAAATATTGCTTATTTAATGACTTTTTCCAATGACTTACGATTGGTATTAACATTTGGGTGATACTAAAGCCACCAGTTAGTTATCCAAATTCAGTTAAAGGGAGAAAGTTTTATTACCTAACACGAATGCCAAGAGGTGATTTGTATACTGAACAGTTCAGAGCACGTCCTTGAACAATTGTAAATGCTTATTTTTTGTCATCTTTCTGTGCTGCCAAATTGTAATGCTTAATGATTCAACTTAAATTAACTAAAATGAATCCTTGTGGAAAAACATAATACCTGCCTGGTACAAGGGAGCTGATTACATTGCCTTCATTTACACAGAACTTATTCATAACTCATTGACACTCTCTCATTACTAAGTTATGGGGGTCTTTTGTTTTTTTTGAGCAAATGGAAAAACTATAACTTTGTGCAGATGTTCATACCATTTATACCATATTGAGTACAGTGGTCAAAATGCTGCTACTAGCTTATAGAAATTACCAAATAAGGTTTCAATAACTAACCAAAGTGCAAAAGCATGTTGAGGATATATGAGCGCTGCCTCTACAAATGGTGTCTCCAAACATTTATCTTTAATATGAGTCTATTGAATAGCTTAAAATGCATGGCAAATGACACGAAAATAAACAATGACTTGAGCAATAATGTTGAATGAGAACAAAGCATGGCATTTCATAGAATATTTAAATGTTATATATATTTTTAAATCCTTAATTAAATCAATTACAGGGAAGTAGATGCAAAGTGTCAGAGTTTGAAATGTAGATAAATACATATTAACATGTAGAGAGAGTAAAGCATTGAATTTTAAATTAACTACAAAAAATGGAAATCATTCCCTTCATCCCCACATTTTTCTTCTTTTCTATTATAAAAGATCTCATTTATAGGCCATAAGAGGCATTAGTAGTAAAGCTATTTAAAATGTGTGTCTTAAGTAATTATTTTTACTCTAATCTGTCCTTAGGCAAAATACTTCCAACTGTGAGAATTTGTTAGCCCAAAAGCCTCTGGGTTGAAATGCCTGCTTGAAAAATCACAGGAGTGAGAACTAGTCAATTGGGTAATCATTTTTAATAGCAGAAACTGGTTATTCCGAAAGCCTTTCAACAATGCACTGACTTGGAAGCCGCTGATTTAGTGGCTTCACGTAGATTCTGTTGTCTTTTGTTTTCTAAAAGACAACTTTCCAGGATTGGGAGATTGGCCTCTTATTCTCTACCCTTTCTTCTATGGAGTGACCTTCATTAAATCTAAAAGTATCCTATCTGGAACAGAACAAGAATCTAGAAGTTTTTGTAATTTTTGTTTAGAAGTTTGTTAAAGCTTCATTTTCAAGTATTTTACTATCACATGGCTTAAATTATGCTGTGGGTCATACTACAGTTATTAAAAATTTCAATTAAAAATTATATATATAAAACAATTAAATTTGTATATAAAAGATAATTGAATGAATGTGCATACACACAACAAAGAATTAGAAGGAAGTGGAGTATGTTTGCCATATTTTTCTGGCTACTTTAATTCACTTAGAATCTGGGGTGAAAAAAAAACTGTTCTATTCTTGGTGCCTTAGTTTTTCCTCTGAAAATTAAAACACACAAATCATAGTGTAATACTATCATTTTATATTGCATCAAATTACACCAGTGTTTCTTGAAATATGAACTTTTAAAAATATATGACTAGGTCTTTCAGGATAGCAGTGTTTCTGAAACATTTACTATTACTAGTTTTAAGTTAGACAGATCAAACTTCGATCTTTCCTACATTGCAGTCCAGCTTCCATTTGAGATATTTCTTCTGATCTTGCATGACAAAGACTCTCAGAATCTATGTTTTGGCTTATGGTTACCGGGGGGGGGGGGGAAAGTGGGGGGGGATAAATTGGGAGATTGGGATTGACATAAACATACTACTAAATATAAAACAGATAACTAATAAGGACCTGCTGTATAGCACAGGGAACTCTTCTCAATACTCTGTAATGACCTATATGGAAAAAGAATCTAAAAAAGAGTGGATATATGTATAACTAATTCACTTTGCTGTAAGCAGAAACTAACACAACATTTTAAATCAACTATGTTCCAATATAAATTAAATAAAAATTAAATTAAATTAAAAGAATGTGATAAGAATCTATGTTTTGGTCTGCTTTCTATTTTTAATTAAAGTATATGTATGGGAAGAAATACATGTGATTCTGCATGTATTTATATTTCCATCATCAAAAATTTTACTGTTTGAAGAAGAGCCATTGATAACTAGAATAAAAATATCTTAATTTTTATGCTGTAGAAGGTAGGTATTTTGTAGGTCAGCAAGATCTCTTAGTAGTGAACATGAAGCAGTTTTCACTGACTTATTTTGCTCCTAGCATAGAATACAAATCATTATACTGACTACATGAGTATTCATATTTTTAGTGTTTGCGCTTTGAATTTCATACACAGTGGTAAAGAAAATGAACTTGATAATGTGTCTGAAAATTCCTCCTGTAACATTTGGAAATAGCATTTGTATTATTTATTTGATTAAAACGGTATGAAATTCTAACAGAAAATCTCTCTTAACAGTCTAGCATGCTTCATGTGTAAGATGATATATATTGCTGAAGGATTACTAATTTGTTCCCAGGTTACAACAAAAGTTTGGAGAAAACTTTGAATGGTTTTGGCTCATTAAAAATTGGTACAATAGAAAATCTTAATTCATAAGAATCAAAGGATATAAGAAGAGTTTATGTTGTAATATATTATGTTCATCTACCCAAAGCTTTATTACCCAAGTCCAGTCATGCTTTAAATTTGCTTATTCTTTGAATAAAATGCTCTTTAATGAATACAGAATGAGTTAACTCTATGTTACTGACTCTGAAAAACAAATTATTGGTATGACATCCAAAGCAGCCTTCTCTCTATTGGTGTCCTGTCCACTCCTCTTTCCTCCAAAGTTTTACACTTTTATTCCTAATGAAGAAGCATCATATTGTTACTAGTGCATCAAAAACAACAGACCACAGGCTTTGGGCTGTCCAATTCAATCCATTCATCTTTCTCACTCTTCCTGTTTTTTGATAAATTATGGGTGAAGCATGTACTTTGATTTAAGAGACATTTGCCCTGGATTCGGATATGACAAGTGGTCACAGTAGTTTCAAACTGAATGTTTTGTTTTGAATGTAGTTCCAGATACACTCAAGAAGGAAAGCACCACTCTTAATATTAAAACACCACTGAAAGTCCTGTAAAATGCAGGCATGATGAATCAATCTTCTCATTAAATCTTTTTAATAAAAACATTCCATTTTCTGAGTAACACCCTGTTCTATAGGTTTAAATCAATAAAGTGATAATAGTAGACAGGAAAGTGGTTGCTACATTAGGAAGACACTAACCTGCTTCCCGCAGTGGAGCTGTAGGATTGTGAACTCTCAGAACCGTGCTGCTTTTCAGATTAGTTTTGCCTTCTAAAATAATATTTCATTGGAAAACTTTAAAAAATGATCATGACAGACAGAAGGAAAAAGTATTTACATAGCTTGACCTCTTTAAGTAATCGGTGAATACAATAGAAAAAAATGAGTTTT
Organism: Lagenorhynchus albirostris; assembly: GCF_949774975.1. Classification (NCBI taxonomy): domain Eukaryota; kingdom Metazoa; phylum Chordata; class Mammalia; order Artiodactyla; family Delphinidae; genus Lagenorhynchus; species Lagenorhynchus albirostris. The sequence continues at coordinate 88,987,679 of NC_083100.1, forward strand.
ATTTCATGGAATCCTTCACTATTAACAGCCTCTAAGACCACTCCACCTATTCCCTTGATAATTATCTTTGGAGTCTTTATTAACCTCCATCTGTCATCTTACATCTGTGTGTGTGTGTGTGTGTGTGTGTGTGTGTGTGTGTCAGTGTGTAATATTTAGGGAGTCATGGATTGGATATAGGATACTTTGTATTCTAAACTTGATTTTGGAACTTACTTGGTGTTTAACCTTTAAGAAATCACTTAAACGCTTTGAAATTTGCTGGTGTTAAAAATAGATACCATCTTGGGGGCTTCCCTTGTGGCGCAGTGGTTGAGAGTCCGCCTGCCGATGCAGGGAACACGGGTTCGTGCCCCGGTCCGGGAAGATCCCACATGCTGCGGAGCGGCTGGGCCCGTGAGCCAGCGCGTCCGGAGCCTGTGCTCCGCAACGGGAGAGGCCACAACAGCGAGAGGCCCACGTACAGCAAAAAAGAAAAAAAAAAAGATATAAAGATAACACAAATTTAAATTACTTCACTTAGATTTTTATTTATTTTATTTTACTTTTTAAAATAACAATTCTCAAAAGGCTACAAGAAGTAGAGGTAATAGTATAGTGTATTCCACAAATCAGTCACCTAGCTTCAATAATTCTCGATGTATGAAAGTTTTATTTCTTAAATACCCCACCCCCCACTTCTAGTCTATGGATAATTTTGAACCAAATCTTAGCCATTAAAATATTCTATCTGTATTTTAGTATGTAACCCTAAATGATAGGAAATTATATTTTGTTTTTCAGTTTTTATAAACAAAATAATCTTATTGTATCTTAAGAATAATACTTCTTTAATTCATCAAATTACCCAGTCAAAATGTTTGCAATTTTTTGGGAGAATCAATAGAATCTAATTGAGTTTTAATTTACATAAGATAAAGTCACTAAATATAAGTATACAGTTTGATAACTTTTGAAAAATGTATAGGATCATATAATTACCATCACAATCAAGATATATAGCACATTTCTATTACTCCACAATTTTTCCTCATGCATTTTTACTGTCTGGGGCATCTGATAGGTACATGTTTAATTTTTAAGAAACAGTTAAAGAGTTTTCCAAAGTGATTGTATCATCTTACTGTACTGCAAGCATTATATGAGAGTTCTAGTCTCACCAACATTGGAGTGAATATTAGTGTCTCTTTGTGGTTTTAATAGCATTTTGCTGTACTAATAATATTGAGCCTCTTTTCATGTTGTTACTAGACACGTGTCTATTTTCTTTGTGAAATAGTTGTAAATAGTAAAATCATCTTTTACTGATTTTTATGTACTTGGATTTTTTGCCATCTTATGAAGTCCTGGGTTTAAAAATTTACTTTGGGTTCAAGTACTTTGCCTGATAAATTCAATGTGTATATTTTCTCCTAGTCTGTGGTTTGCCTTTTTCTTTTTTTAATCATGTATTTGAAGGGGAAAATGTTTTAATTATGAAGAATTTGAATTTATCAATTATTTCTTTTATGGTTCACGCTTTTGCATTTATCTAAGAAATTTTTGCCCATCTCAAGATCAAAATGATTTTGCTCTGTTTTCTTCCAGAAGTTTTATAATTTAAGGGGAAACAATGCAGATTTTCACCACTGAGTGTTAAGATGCCTTGTAAGTTGTTCATTGATATCCTTAATCAGTTTGAGGAAATTACCTTCTATTTCTAATTTGCTAATTGTTTTATCATGAATGGGTGTTGATTTTTGTCAAATTACATGTTAATTACTTTTTGAATATGAAAGCAACCTGGTGTTTGTGAGAAGAACCATACTTGATCATCATGTATCGTTGTTTTAACATGAAGTTACATTTGAATTACTACTTTTTTTCTGTTTAAAATATTTTCATTGGTCTCCATAAGAAATATTGATCTGTAATTTTTTTTTTCTTCTTGTATTGTTTTTGTTAGATTTAGGTGTAGGGTTATTCTAGTCTCATGAAATGAGCTGGAAAGTGTTTCTTCCTCCTTTATTTTCTGAGAAAGTTTGTGTAGGTGTTTTTTCTTTCATGATTCTATGAGAGAATTCACCATTGGAATGATCTGGGCCTGCAAGTCTTCCTCCCTCCCTCTTTCCCTCCTTCTCTCCTTCCTTCCTTCTTTCTGTCCTTTTTGTACATACACACTCACATACATGTATATATCCATTACGCCAACTTGGTTTCTTAAAAAGGCCACACTTTCCTCATGGAATTAACTTTGTATTTTTGTCAAAAATGATGTAAATATAATGAATAGGTTATTTTGGGTTCCTTTCATTTCCATATAAATTTTAGAATCAGTTTGAGATTTTTCAACCAATGCCCTTGCTGGGATTTTGATTGGGATTTCACTGTACTTATAGATAAATTATGGGAGAATTGATATCTTAATAGTAATGAATTTTATGATTGATATGTATGGTATATTTTGACTTACTTAGGTCTTCTTTAATTCTCTCATTAATGTTTGTCAGTTTTCAGTGTACAGGTCTTGTACATATTTTGTTAAATATATTTTAAGTATTTCATATTATTATGTAATTATTTTAACTTTTTATCTTTGAAATAATTTCAGACCTACACAAAATTAAAAAATAATATAGAGTTCCCTTACACCCTTCACCAATAATAAAATTATTACTATAACACAATTATGATTGATATAAAACTATTAATTGATATACAGGTCTTTTGCACATTTCTTCAGTTGTAACACTAAAGTCTATTTTCTAAACCAGTTTCCAATCCTGGAATACACATTGCAATTGGATGTTATGTTTCCTTATTTGCCTTTAATCTGAGACATTGCCCTAGTTTTAGTTTGGCTTTTTAAGAAAATATTTTTGATGGGTACTATTCTGTTTTCCTTAGAATATCCCTCAATTTTTATTTGTCTGTTATTTCTTCATGGCTAAATTCTGGTTAAAATTTTTGGGAGAGAAACAGTAATAGTAATATTGTCCCCTTTCTATAGTATTATATCAAGATGAACATCATATTGATATGTCCTATTAATGGTGATGTTTTCTTTATCATCACTTGGTTTGATCACTTGGTTAAAGTGACAGACATCTAATTTCACTTTAAAGTTACTTTTTTTTCCCCTTATGAAGTTAATAAGTAGCTGGTGGAAATAAATAGTCTTTGAATTTTATTTATTTATTTATTTATTTTTGCTGTGTTGGGTCTTCGTTTCTGTGCGAGGGCTTTCTCTAGTTGTGGCAAGCGGGGGCCACTCTTCATCGCGGTGCGCGGGCCTCTCACTATCGCGGCCTCTCTTGTTGCGGAGCACAGGCTCCAGACGCACATGCTCAGTAGTTGTGGCTCTCGGGCCTAGTTGCTCTGCGGCATGTGGGATCCTCCCAGACCAGGGCTCGAACCCGTGTCCCCTGCATTAGCAGGCAGATTCTCAAACACTGCGCCACCAGGGAAGCCCTAATCTTTGAATTTTAACATTTGCTTGTGTATCACTTAGCCATCAATCTATGATCCCCATCCTCCCATTCCTAGGCAACCATGAATCCACTTACTGTCTCTGTAGATTTGTCTATTCTGGATATCTACTATATATAGAATACAATATGTGGTCCTTTATGATTAGCTCCTTTTACTTAACATAACATTTTCAAGGTTGTTATAGCATGCATCAGTACTTCATTTCTTTTGATTGCTGAAGAATTTTCCATTGTATGGATGTACCACATTTTATTTATCCATTAATCATTCCTCTGTTGCTGGACGTTTGGGTTATTTCTACTTTTTGGCTGTTATGAATAGTGCTGCAGTGAATATATATGAATATTCATGTGCAAATTTTCATTTCTCTATACCAATAGTGGACTTGATATATCACATAGAAACTATGTTTAACAATTTGTGGTATTGTTAGACTGTGTTTTGTAAAACTATGTTTAACAATTTGTAGTATTGTTAGACTGCTTTCTAAAGTGGTTGCACCATTTTATATTCTCAAAACTAGTGTATGAGGGTTCATTTCTCTACATCCTTGCCGAGAATTGTTATTATTTGTCTTTTGTTTATAAAAATCTGAATAGGTTTGAGGTAATATCTCGCTGTGGTTTTGATTTGCATTTCCCTGAAGGCCAACCAATTCATTCTTTCATTCAACAGATATCATTAAGTGTCTAGTATGTGCCAGATGCTGATCTAAGTGCTTAACATTCATCAGTGAACAAAACAGGTAAAGATACCCACTTTCAGGAAGCTTATGTTCCAGCAGGAGAAGACAGATAATAAGCAGTAAACCTAATAAGTACAGAGTAGAGTAGCGTAAAGGAATTGAATGTGACATAGTAGAGGAATACAGGTTGTAGCTGGAAACTCAAGATAAACCTCCCTCATTGAAAAAGTGTTATTTGAGCTAATTCTTGAAGGGATGAGCTAGGTGGCCATATGGATGTTTTGGAGGCAGAGTCAGGCATAGAGAACAGCCAATGTAAAGACTTTGTGTGCCTGGTATATGTGAGACATAATCAAGAGGCCATTGTGGCCAGAATAGAGAGAACAAGTGAGCGTGGAAGAGATTAGTAGCTGATAATTCCAGAGAGGTAACTGGGCACCAGGTCATATAGGGCACTATACACCATTTCAACAACTTTGGAGGATCTTGAAAAAGATTAACAGACACACTGACCTCCAGATATAAGAAGGTTGTTACATTTACTCACTTTGTTTTTACATTGGTATTATTTTTAAATTTTTGTTTTGAATTTCTGCTTCATCTAATAGCCTCCTATTGAATAAAATGAATTTTATTGGGACACATTTTTAAAGCATGTTTCTCAATTTGAGGGATTATAGGAATTCAGATTTAACAACCGTGCAAGACTTTTTGCAATTCTAAAAATAAACAGCATTAGAAAAAATATCACTCAAGAAACTGATGACAGTGTTTGCTTCTAAGGAAAAAGATGTGAAGTTGGAAGTTGGAGGTGGGAAGGAGTGTGTGCATAATTATTGTGATTGTTAAAAATAAGTTGAATTCACTTTGTATGTAAATTATACTCTAGTGAATTTGATTGAAATAGAAAACAATATGCATAATTAAGGAAGGTGTGTATATGAAAGTATACAAAGTCATGCAGCTAGATCCTACAGTAGTTTTTGCTGAGTTTTAGTTTTTTTTTTAAGTATGTCTTTTAATTTGATTAATCAAGAAGAATTTTAGGATGACATTGCCACATATTTATGAAAATTCAAATGCATTTTAGTAACTCACCTTCCCATCATTACATATACATTTATAAATATGCCCATATTTATTAAAGTGACCCTGGAGTAGCCTGTGGCTATGTGTGTAACATTTAAAAGGTACAGCATATCAATAATATAATAATATTTTATATTATGATTTTATATACATACAATTTTTATATTATATAAATAAAATGGTTAAGTAAACATTTTGGATATAACCTTCCATCACAAATCTTTTGTCACTTGTCAGAGCGATATTTAACAAATCAAATGAGGTTTGGTTTTTTGTTTTGTTTGTTTTGGCTAGTAATCATAAGAATGTTCAGAACAGCATGAACATCCCTCTCCCTACATACACAACAAGCAAAAATCTTTTATTTCCGGAATTGTAAATCTTGCCACCTGCTCAGTGTAACTCCATCACTTGCAGTTCCAATACTGAAGGTGATAGGAGTTTCATGATGGCCAGTGTCCATGTCATATGACTTACTTAATTAAAATCACTGCTTTTCAATTTTACCCCAAAATTAATAGGTAGGCATAATAATATTTGTAACCCTTAGTAGAACTTTCCAGATGACATGGGAGAAAAAAAACAGAACTCAAGAATTTTGTCAAAGCAGACATTAATTTTACCTCTAAGCATAGGTTTAATGACATGGTAATCTCAGAAGTTGCAAAAGCATTAAATTTACAAATGGAAATCTATTCTAAAAGTTTATTTTAGAATAGTTTGTAACATTTTAAAAAATAAAAATAAAACTCAAAGTGTATTTAAGGTTCTAAACCCACCTTTACAAACCTATTTAAATCCTACTGCATTCATGCAAAAATAATTATAGCTAACATTTATGAAAGCTTACTATGTAATCATGCTAGTATTTTCTGAATATCATTTAACATTTTCTGAAATTCTATGATAAATATTAATTCCGCTTTTGTCATTTTAAAGATGAGGAAAGAGAGGCCCAGAGAAGTGAAATAATAAGCCCCAAGTCACACAATAAGAGGACATGCTAGACATGATTGCAAATATTCTAACTCCAGAGTCTAGGCTCATAGTCCTAGGCTAACCTTTCTTTTTAAATGTAGTAAGAGTTAAGTTAATCTGTTTCTGGCTGGATCCCTTGACAGTTGTATTCACATAATCACATATACTGAAAAACAAATATTCATGCATACAAACAATCATCCTTTCATGCAGGAAAATTTTTTAACTTCTTACAATGTAGCATTTAAAGTAATATTTAATTTTTTTGATATTCAGTAAATCCTAATTTAAAAAATTAAGAGTGGTAATTCAGTATGGCTTGGACATAGGAGGTTTTTTTTTTTTTTTTTTTTTTTTTTTTGTGGTATGTGGGCCTCTCCCTTCTGTGGCCTCTCCCGTTGCAGAGCACAGGCTCCGGACGCGCAGGCTCAGTGGCCATGGCTCATGGGCCCAGCCTCTCCGTGGCATGTGGGATCCTCCCGGGCCGGGGCACGAACCCGTGTCCCCTGCATGTCAAAGGCATGAATGTGATCCTGAGATTATGTTTACCATTCTTCAGTAAAACATAAATGTTGGTAATATAATTTTATAAAGAAAAAAGTTTATTTTTCTGTACATAAGCAAATAAAGTACAAAGTTGAGTTCTAAGTTCATGTAAATGTACATTAAAAAAAAGAAGAGGAAGAAATAACCACAAACACAGGGAAAGAAATAAACACAAACACAGGGGGAAATGTTTTTTTAATCACTCATTTATTTATTGATTTGATCAATAAATAATCATTGAAGGCTTCCCTGGTAGCGCAGTGGTTGGGAGTCTGCCTGCCAGTGCAGGGGACACGGGTTTGTGCCCTGGTCCGGGAGAATCCCACATGCTGCAGAGCAACTAAGCCCATGCACCACAGCTACTAAGCCTGTACTCTGGAGCCCGTGGGCCACAACTACTGAGCCCGTGTGCCACAACTGCTGAAGCCCGCATGCCTAGAGCCCGTGCTCCGCAACGGGAGAGGCCGCCGCAGCGTGCACCGCAGTGTGGCCCCTGTTCCCACAGCTGGAGAGAGACCAAGCGCAGCAACGAAGACCTAACACAGCCAAAAATAAATAAATAAAATAAATAAATGTTAAAAAAAGATCATTGAATGTTAAATACGTTCTATTGTATTTATCTATGGATAAAAATCTATTTATCTATGGAAAGAATACAAGCTCTTGGGCTTCCCTGGTGGCGCAGTGGTTGGGAGTCCGCCTGCTGATGCGGGGGACATGGGTTCGTGCCCCGGTCCGGGAGGATCCCACATGCCGCGGAGCGGCTGGGCCCGTGAGCCATGGTCACTGGGCCTGCGCATCCGGAGCCTGTGCTCCGCAGCGGGAGAGGCCACAATGGTGAGAGGCCTGCGTACCGCAAACAAACAAACAAACAAACAAAAACAAAATACAAGCTCTTATGATATCCTCTGATGAGTGTTATAATGAATGTGTATAGAAACTGTCTGGATACGCAGAAGAAGAAGCCATTTTGCTTTGGGAAGCTGGGAAGGGGTTCCCAAAGGAAGTCACCCTTGAATTGGGTCTCACAATGAATGGTTTTGGAAGGAATTCAAAGCAGAAGGAGCTAACTGAAAAATATATTTAGTTTTTTTTTTTAACGTTTACTCTTTATTGATACAAATCAGCTTATGAATCTCAAACTGTCTAAATATATCTAAATCAGAATTTTGGATAAGCTATAACTTTAATAACTATAATCAAATGTGAAGCCAAGACAATCATAATGTTAGAAACTTGCTCAAATTCCATTCAGGAGTGGCTCTAACACTTCAGGAATATCACAGTTTTTCTTCTCATTAGTTTTTTGTGTGACCTAAGGGAATATATTATCCATCCTCTTTCTTTGGTAATCCACAACTTCAACTTCAACTTCAACTTCAACTTTTATTATCCTATTTTACAGATTAAGAGTCTGAGTCCCAAGAAGCCAAAAAGCTATCCAGGGAAAAATAATGAGTCTCAGAATAGGGTTCTTTCTACTACTTCTCTAATGCATATCTACAGATATTTTCTCCATCCTCCTCCATGTTCTCTTCCCCCTGAAGGTTTACCTGTGTGGTCAAATGGCTTCCTTGTCCTCTGGCCTTTGGTTGAGTGTGATCAACAGAGAGATCAGAAAGAGAGAGTGTGAAATCAAAGTAATTCATTCTCTAATCTCTCTCAGGAGGGTCTGCTTCTCTTAGCAAAGGCTGGTAACTCCTCTCACACAATAGGCAGTCTTTTAGATGACTGCCGTGAATGTTGTTCTTTTCAAATTTCGTTGGACACTAATGACATTTAGATATTTTATATTTGTTCTGCAAACTCACTCAGGCAAGTTAAATATAGCCATCTATTCTTAAGTTAAATATTTCTCAGTTTTAAGTTGCTGATTTACCACATCACCATTCTCTCCCAGGCTAAAGCAACTGCAATTGTTTCTCTGCAATCTGTAACACTTTGTCATGCCTGGCCATGGCAGAGGCCAAGTTGTCATTTCTCATAATGATCATTTATGATCTTGTCAGTCAGGCAATCAGCTGGGGTGTTTGGGAAGCTTCTTGTTTACTTGGCTTTTAAATTGTTTGGTTTAACATTTAGCATCTGGGTGTTGGAAATATGGTCTGGCTTATAAAACTGAATGTTTTTATTCCTTGATTAGTTGCCGCGCTTCTACCAATAAAGCTCCGGTGAAGTTTCAAGATAGGAAAGGCATATTTTTAGTGACTAAATTCCCTGACATATAACTTCAAGTCAATTGAAGTTGAAGTTGTGGATTACCAATTTAATTGTCCATCTATGAGGATACATGTTAGATTACGTGACTTTGTCAAGAAATGCATTATCTGAATGAACATGACTATTTTGAAACATGAACCTATTTATAAGTTCAAGGTTAAAGTGCCTGAAAATTATGCCATAATGGTATATTATTACCACATAACATGGTAGAGTATAATTTACGAGGACAAAGCTTTTGCATTGTAAATAAAGATGCTGATTAGGCTTGCAAGGTACAGTATTTATGAAATTATGATAAAAATGTTTAATAGGGAGATGAGAAAGTGTAATTAAGTGTATTTCACTTCTCTTTTCCTCATTTAACTCTAACCAGTGAAATGTCTAAAGTCAGCTCAATTCTTAGTGGAACCTATTGTACCCTATGAAAGTAACATGCTTAATTATAGACTGAGTTTAATGTTGCTTTTTTCCCTTTTCTGTGTGTCAGCAGAAGTAAACTACTAAGTTCAATCTGTATTAAAATTTATAAAAGTTGCTATATACCAAATGACTTTTGGTAACAACATAGGAAAACTTTCATTGTCATAAGAATAACTATTCCTTATCCATAAAAAAAACAACTATTTTTATGTTTAACTAACATAATTTATTTTTCATTCTTAGTGATTTAGCAGTGTTTACTGAATGTCTATTTTGTTCACATAAAATATACTGAATAGAAAAGGGGATCAAAGAGTTTACTACTACTCCTAACTTGAAGGAGCATAGATTTAATAATAAGGACAGCACGTACACATCTGCTAATATCAAAGAGTTTCTCCTGTCTCTTTAACCAAGGCAAATTTTATATATAAAATTTAATTCAAATCTTAGTTGCTTTGGGTCTGAAATAGCCTCAAAACATTGAGTAAATCTGTGACCTTGGGCTGATTACATAAGCTTGTTAAGCTTCAATCCTCATCAATAAAAGGTGGATTGGAATAGTATCTACCATATAGGGTAGAGTGAGATTAAATTTGGTATGATACATACACATCCTGTACGTTGTAAGCATTCATGAAGTGTTAGCTCTTATTATTTACTAAAACAATGGTAAAATGACAATTGAATGAATGAATGAGTGATGAAAACCCTTGTGGGTTCTGGTAGAAAGGGAAATAGAGAGTCCTTAGTTTGTAAATACTCCCCTAATATTTGTATTCTTCACCTTTCTTGCTTAAAATATCATAAGTATTATCCTTTGTTTGGAAAAATGCAGTTGATCTTAACTGGTGTCCCTGAAACTCTTTTTGTTCTTATCTGATCTAATCTCTACACCAGAGGCAAAATAATCTTTACTAACGAATAATGACCTTAAAGTGCTTAAAATTTTTTTTTAAATTTACCATTACTTTCAGAACAGAACTCAGACTCACAACCTTGGCCTATAGGAAGGAAGGTCCTACATATTTGCCCTTCTGGCCTTTCTCACCAGACTCATCATGGGATCCTCTCCCCAGATGTCTGAGTGTTAATAATGCTCACTTAACCTTTGCTCCTTTCCCCAGCATTTCATGTTCCCCTTCCTCTTGCCTTTTGCACCATGTATTCCCTCTGCCAAAAGCTTCTCCTTCTCTCTCCCATCCTATCGCCTATTCATCCTTCCTTTTCTCAGGAACATCTTCCCAGAAAGCACAGTATAGAAGTTATTTTCTTAACAAGCAATCTTTATTATGTTGATTCAAAAGAATAGTTACTGAAATTTAAAGCAGATATAAATCTTAAAGCCTGGCTCTTCAAAAAGGAAAAAGTAAAACTGTCTTAATCAGCTCTGGCTGCTCTAACGAAATACCATACACTGGGTGGTTTAAACAATAGACATTTATTTCTCAGGGTTCCAGGCCGAGAAATCTGAGATCAGCATGCTAGCACATTTGGGCTCAAGTGACAGACCTCTTTCTGGCTTGCAGCAGCTCCTTTCTTGCTGTGTATCCTCACATGAAGGAGAACAAGAGAGATCTTTTCCTCTTCATATAAGGACACTAATCCCATCACAGGGACCTCACCCTCATGACCTCATCTAAACTTAATTACCTCCCACATGTTCCACCTACAAGTATCACATGGTGGGTTAAGATTTCAACATATGAATTTTGGGGAGACACAAACATTCAGTCCATAACATTGTTACAGGTGATCTTTTATACTCATGAAATATTGACTAGGGAATAACATGTTATTTCCAAAGAAATACAAATGAAGAATATTAAACTCGTACACTTAGCATTAGTATTAAACTCGTACACTTAGCATTAGTTTTCCCCATGCTCGTGTGTGTGTGTGTGTGTGTGTGTGTGTGTGTGTGTGTGTGTGTTGAAAGGGTGGAGGTTACAGCAACATGACCTGCACTTAGATTAGTAAAATTGTTCTAAGAACAGGAGAACATATGGAAAAATTATCTTGTCCCTCTGTAATATAAGATGTTCTAATGTATTACAGATCAAGAAAGACATCTTTTTCCCCTCTTTAAAGAGGTTGAAGATTTTAAAGTTGATTTTACTTATATCTCAAGAAACTTTGGAGTGCTCATGTGCCTGTCAATTTGTAAAGAAAAAAATAAATATATATTCGTTAATCCAAAATGATAAGTAATTAGATCTGTGTGGTAAGATTATTATTTATTTAATATTATTATTATTTATTTTCTTTTGTACTTTTCTCTATTTTATAATTCTTGTTTTTTAAAGTGAGCTCCCAAACAGCAGCATCAACAACACCTGGAAGTTTGTTAGAAATGAAGAATCTGAGGTTCCACCCCTAACCTAGTAAATCAGAATATGAATTTTAACAAATCTCAAAGTGAATTGCATGTACATTAAAACTTGAGAAATATTGCTCTATAGAACAGAAAATACTTATATATTCAGAATAAAAATTAAGTAATTGTTTTTATAAGAGGGTAATTACCAGTTAATTCAGAATGACTGAGGAAAAATTTGGGAAATCAGGAAGATGACCTTGCTAATTACCTCATAATAATTTAGAATTTGATATAGGATGGGGTAAAGAGAGGGGACTATTTTTTTTTTAAACTACCACATTCCAAAGATTATCTGTTTTCTCCAAACCACATCAATTTTAGTAGTCAGTAAATGATTTAATCCTAGAATGTATTAATTCCTAAGAAGGCAACATGTGGCGCCAGGAAGGGTATTTTCCAAATATTTGTTTCTTCGTGACCATTCCCATGCAGTCATCATTCCTGTGAAAATTCCTTTTTTATTTATTTTTTCTGATTACAGGGAAAAGTAATGTAGCTAGGTCTCTGCTTGGCATATTTAATATTCCAAGGCAAATAATCAAATTGATTTATTTCTATAAAAATATTACTATTGAGGTTTCTAAATTTGATTTTTATACAAAAATAATTATTTTATAACAGATCTGGAGGCAAAATCACAAAAATTAATATCAAACTTATCTCTGATGACTAAATTAAATAAATACAAACATATATGGATATATACATATGGATATATATAAATATAAGATGTTCAAAATATTTCTATATATATCCTTATAACAGCCCTGTGAAGTTGTTGAAGCAGGTTTTAATCAGCCCCATCTTACAGATGAGCAAACTAAAATAAAAAAAAAAGTGAAACATCTTCCCCAAATCTACTCTGCTCAAGAATGACCATGCTGCCATTTGAATGTAGGCCTTCTGAGCCCTTCCCATTATACCACAATGGTTTCTAAAATGGAGATAACTGAGTAAATTCTATAGTTCTGAATTGGATGTTGATTATCAAGCCCTCCTGATTAGGATGTTGATAAGGCAAAAAGCCCATTTCTTTATTCTAGGTATGCCACGACGTCTCTATTCATGTAATTTGTCCACAGTAGGGAGGCAAAGCTTTCTTCTAAATGAAACCAAACAAAATAAAATAAACTACATCAATGCCTTTAAAGCTGTTTGTTGTAGTTCTTGCTGCCTTAGAGGCAAAATCTTGTAGATTTCTTCGCTTCTCTAAGGCTTAAGGTCCTTTTTTTCCTCTCTTCTTTTGTATGTTTACTGTTCGATTCCTAAAATTATTTCTCATCTCTTTGCTACAAGAGAAAACTCATGTTAGTTTCTCTCTTCTAGAAATCTGAGCATTTCATTCAACTAACAAGGGTGTGCTCACATTTAAACCATCCCTCTGTTCCTTCACTAATTTGCTAAAGAATTCAGAGGAACTATTTGGATAGGTCACCTATGGATTGGATTTAGAAGCAAAAGCAAAGTAAAATGACTAGACAGTAAAAACATCTATTTTCTGATGTATCCTGTCCTTCCAAATGTAGTTGCAGTCCCATATATTTACCTAATGTTACTTCTGAAAATATTTTAAAGAAATTTTTGGCCTTTATTTAAAAAAAATTATTTAGCTCTGATTGACATGCACTAAAATGTAAATATTTAAAGTTTAAAAGTCTTCACACACACACACACACACACACACACACACACACACACACACACACACACACACACACACACATATTATCTGTGAGTCCACCATCACATCAAGATAATGAGCATATCAATGACCCCAACACATTTCTTCATTTCCCTGTTTAATCCTTCTTTTTCCACCCTACCGCTTCCCACTCTGTCCACAGGAAACACTGTTTTTTTTTTTGTCACTACAGATTAGTTTGCATTTTGTAGAAGTTTATATGAATGGTATGATATACCTGTACTCCCTTTTGTCTGGCTTCTTTCACTCAGCATAATTATTTTGAAATTTATCCACAGTGTTACATACATCAATAATTCATCCTTTTTTTTTTTTCCTCAGTAGTATTACATTGAATGTGTTAAGGAAAAAATATCCATGACTCCTGTTAAAATGATAAAGGGGACTTTATTCAGGACTATCAGGATAGGTATATAGAGACAACTGCAGTGGGGTTTTGCAGTAGAGGAGAGGGATTGAGGTCAACTCTAAATACAAGGAAAAGTAGACATTTATAGCCAGGGAGTGAATGGGCTGTGAGTGGATGGACAATTACTAAGAGGAAATATCAGAGGTAAGGGACAGCCCCAGCTTTAAGATGAGCAAACTAAAATTCAAAAAAAAAGTGAAACATCTTCCCCAAATGCACTAAACTGACCTAACAAGATTCTTGGTGAAGGCAGGCCTAGGTGATCGATCAGACTTTGATCCCCAATCTGAATGCTTTTTATTTTTGTTTTCTTGCCTAATTATACTGGCTAGAAATTCTAGGACAGTGTTGGGTAGAAGTAGTAAGAATGATTTTTCCTGTCTCATTCCTAGTTTTATTTCTATTCATATTTTTAGTCTGAGTTTCTATCAGGAATGCATATTAGATCCAACCAATAAATTCTCTGTACTGAGACCTTCATATGAGTTTTCTTATTTTGTGTGTTATACTGATAGGATTTTAAAATGTTAAATAACTCTGTATTCCTTGGATAAAACTCACTTCATCATTATGTGTTTTTCATTTTATTGATATCAAAGAGCCATCTTTTAGTTTCATTGATTTTCCCCTGATTTTTTCCTGTTTTCTATTTCCTTGCTTTCTCTTCTGATTTTTATTTTGTTTTCCTTTATTTTGGATTTAACTTACATTTTCTCTTCTACTTTCTTAAGGTGGAAACTGAAGTCACAGATTCGCGACTTTTCATCTCTTTTTCCATAGTAGTTTAGTGGTAAAATTTTACATATTACCATTAAAATTCTTGAGCATTCTTTTGGGAAACAGTTAAGCTACCTGGAAAGAGTTTGATCCTTTCAGGATTTGCTGTTAAGGTTTGAGAGACTGGAGTAGAGCAGAGTTTAGGGTTAATTATTCCCCGCTGCTGAGCCAAGACCCTTCCAAGTACTCTACTCAGAGTCCCATGAATTACAAAGATTTTAAGTCTGGTTGGCATTAACAAGTGTGATTCTTGGACCCATGTAAATTTTGGAAACTCTTCTCTCTAATCCTTTTGCATGACTCTTTCACCAGCTTGCAGTAACTGTCTCATATACTGTGCTTAATACTCCAGGAGGACCCTGTGCAGATATCCAGAGTTCTCTCTCTGTTGCCTTCTTCTCTCCAACACTCTGCCTTGTGAGAGCTAACCATATTACCCTCCCGTAACTCTCAGCTATACCCACTCAGAGAGTTCCCTGGACTCTGTTGGGTTTCTTTGCACTGTGTTGCTACCTGGAATCTGTCTCAGGCTATAAACTGTGGAGGTTATGGGACTCACTTGGTTTATTTCCTGTTACTCAGGAATCACTGTCCTTCCTTACCTGATATCCAATGTGTTGAAAAGCCTCCTTTTTTATTTATATATACATATATTTTTTTTTTAGTTGTTTTTTTGAGAAGGATAATCCACACCCTTTTACTTCATCTTGGTCTGAGTGAAACTTTTTGGTCTTTGCTTTTAAACTTTTATTGCCAATACATGTATATCTGGTTAACTTATTCATGTCGTAAGCTTCCTAAAGGAATAACCTGGATCAGTTGAACTTTATATTCTGTATATAGTTCTGAGAGCTTAGTGAGTGTTTACTGTATATCTAAAGATTTCTTAATAATGATAAATAAATGTTTAGTACTAATAGTCTCATATTGTTGTCATGATGATTTTGGTTTATAATGCTAAATAGACACAGCTGCTTTAACAAACTGAATGATTATTAAATAGAAATATACTGCAAAATATTAAGTAAACATTGCAAAAACTAAGGGTGGTTAAGACATTTAAAATAAACTATAAACACAGTTATGATAATACATTTAGTGAAATGTATTTTTATCTGATTATTTCAATAATCAGAAATAATCTTAATCTCTTTTCTTTTGAGCAAAAACAGATGAGGATATCTTCATTTAAAAAAATATGATATTTTACTTTATTCCAGGTGATTGTCAAATCTGGGCCAGGGGCTTTTCTCAGTTTGGCTGTTTATGACAATTATATCTTCTGGTCAGACTGGGGAAGAAGAGCTATCCTGCGTTCCAACAAGTACACGGGAGGAGATACAAAAATTCTTCGTTCTGATATTCCACATCAACCAATGGGTATCATAGCTGTTGCCAATGACACCAATAGCTGTAAGTTACAATATTTATTTGTAAGTTACCAATATATTTCTCAATTATATAATCTCTCAAAAAACGTATTTATGTTTTTAGTAATACTTAGTTGGATTTTGTTTTCTTACTGTTTCTGGGGCTAGTGTTCAGGCTTTGACTATCTAATATATTGAAATTATCTGAAAGTTTTATGGAAAATTTTGTAGTTCTTAATTTACCACCAAAGGAACAATTCATTTTTAATTATTTGCTTCTGGATTTCTATTTCATACTTGCTCACTCCTCATATTTTTGAACATTCAGATCGTTTCCAAGAAAATAATACTTGTTGATAAACAAGCTTTGCATCTGG
The DNA here is from genome assembly GCF_949774975.1 of Lagenorhynchus albirostris. Lineage (NCBI taxonomy): Eukaryota > Metazoa > Chordata > Mammalia > Artiodactyla > Delphinidae > Lagenorhynchus > Lagenorhynchus albirostris. The sequence continues at coordinate 89,004,106 of NC_083100.1, forward strand.
CCTTAAAATTTTTTTAATCACTGGAATACCTACAAAATTGCAGTCTGCAGTACGCATGTGGTTTCTAGAGGTACTAGTGCATTGAATGACAAATATGTTAGAAAATGTAGAGATTTGTTACATATTTTTAATGTTCTTATCTTTTGGAATATTTAGATTTGTTTAAAAATCCCAAATCTTCCTTGTTCATGAGATATTTTTGAGAGATTGAGGCTGTCTAACAGTTTACTGTTAATCTATATTAACATAGACTAGGAATTCAATATAAAATGTCACCAGTAAAACCTGTTCATTGCAGGTGAACTTTCTCCATGTGCGTTACTGAATGGAGGTTGCCATGACCTGTGCCTTTTAACTCCTAATGGAAGAGTGAACTGTTCCTGCAGGGGGGATCGAATATTGCTGAATGACAACAGATGTGTGAGTAAGTAAAGAAAATTGAAATGTGATATAACTGCTCAAAATGGCACACATGGACCTTGAAATTGTTTGAGTATATTTATGAAGTTGTACTATTAGAGGCCTGGTTGTCTTATCTCTCCCTTCTAAAAAGAACTCAGTTTACCATTCTACCTATAGCACCATGTGATAGGTAATGATAACCCAAACAGTGACAAATGTTGTGTCCCCCCTGATTCTGGGCTGGAAGATGTTGGATTAGCTAGAGAAATACCTGCAAGCAATGATCATCTGAAAACTTGTGTTTATGACTTTGAGGATTCAGTCAATAGCGAAATTAATTAAAGCTGAAATAAAGCCGTGTATAGGCAGTAGCTTAGTAGCTTTGTAGTAAACCCATTCACAGTCCATCAGACTATGTAAATGAGAAAGAATGGCTCACACAGTTTATTTGTAATCATTTCCAAACTGTTAATTAAAAATGTAATGTTGCAGCCTTGCATGATGTTTATATCTCCCAAAGGCATTACAATCTTTAATTAGTACCATTACAGTAAATACTTACTAACAGCTAAGTTTCCAAAACTGTTTCCACTATAAATAAGGGTTCAAGTGTTCCAATACTGCCATGAAAAATTAGCCAGCAACATAAAAAGGGTTAATTTCTCTTTAATATTAAGACTATTCATGAGTAAGAAAGATTGGAGAGAAGCATCTTGGAAAATTGGAAATTGATGAACTCACTCTTAGGATGTGTCAATTTTTGACATTTTTTTTCTCCTCATCTGTATCCTCATCTCATATATTTCATCTTAGAAAATCAATAGGGCTGGATATATCTACATTATAAAAATTAGTATCATAAGCTGTAAGTATTTTTCATTTTTAGTCTTCTTTTGGTCTTTATATACCAAGAAGATGTTCTCTTTTGCCTGTTCTTTATTTTAATATGAGCACTTTGTCATCGTTTTCTTTACTTTGAAAACTACTGCACCTAATGCAAGAACATATACGTATTTTCTCACTTTGCAAATTGGTACCAGAACCCAAAAGGGCATCTCTTAGCAAAAGAAGTAAAAGACTTTTATTTAAGAATGTGCCAAAGAAAACAAGGGAATGATGTAATTGTTCAGAAGATAGCAAATTTCAATAATTCGGGCCACAAATTCCCACATTTCTTCATCACCTAACACTTCCCTGAATTGCTCACGCAATTGCTTAAACTCTCTCTTTCAGTTTGCCTTTGTGGTTTCAGCTGTAATGGCCTGGATCTGATGCTATCTGTAAGCCTGGAGTTTTAGCCATGCATTAGAATCACTCATGTTTCTTTCACAGGTCACTACAGGCCAGTAGTAAACCAATGCCTTTAGTCAGAACAGCAAGGCTTATTTGTATACAATGGATGCCTGTCATTGCTGAAAAATAGATTAGATACATCTATCCCTACTAAGCCACCTGCTTCTCACTGTTGATGAGAGGGAATGAATCAGACAGAAAACTATAGTTTTAAACAAGCATAGTTGTATTCACATAGAACTGTAGAGTGATATTGCATTCCTCAGAGCTGACATACCTTTACAGAAGTACCTTGTATCCACTGTGCATTCATATTGAAATCCTGTGGTCCAGCAGAGAGATTGAAAAGTAACTCTTGGCTTCTTTTTGTCAAGTCCATCTTTAGGAAATGAGGATGTTTCTGGCATATCTGTGTCGACCTCTGAATTAGTTCACCCAGAGCAGTTTATGAATGTTAATGGCAGCATTAGAGGGGTGAAGGACCATTTACTAACACCTACCCGAGGGCAAAGGAGGGAAAAGCCATTTGTTGTCATAACTCTTGACAGAAAGATTAGGCAATTCCATTTTACACAACGTTGCTAGCCTTATTAAAACCCATAACAGCAATAAGAATAGCAAATATAATTAGATGAAGCAATTACCTTGTAAGAGAATTGAGGATAGCTGAACCACATTTTTTGTTTCTAGAAAGAGGAAGAAAGTACTCAATACTATTTCTTCAAATGAACATACCTAAGCAAGAATTGTGCTCATACAATGTTTGTTTTTTCATGATAAACCATATTTATCATGAATAATTTTCATTTTTTCCTTAAAGGCACAATGATTATAAAAGCAAAGTATGGTATTTGCCATCATAACAATTAGCTTTCACTGGAAATGAGAAATTAAACAGGATATGTTTAAAATAGACAAAATAAGTTAGGAATTCTAATGGACTCTCAGTAAACGGATGAATTTTGTTCAGTTCATGATCTAAGGTGATTGTGTGCAGTAATGTCAGCACTCTTCTTATAGACAGTAATTCTTTAAAGTTAATGATATTTTTAGATTCTTAATTCTTTGTTGCTTCCTCTAAAATGGCATTCTACCTTAGCTACTGACGAGTGAAGTTTAGACTGCACCAAGAAAAATAAAATTACCTTTAGAGAGGGGTGCTATCATTTAAAGAGTTAAATAAGTCTTTAATAGGTGGATAAGATAGATATTCTAGTAAAATGAGTTAAATTCTAGGATAATAAAGAAATAAAACACTGGAAACTTTAAACAGTATTTGTGGCTGTTTAATTAATTATTCCTGAAATAAATCCTAAAAACTGATTGTAAAATTAAGTTGTGTTACCTGCATTAGTAGAAATAAATGAATTCTAATTACCTCCAACATAATTAATATGACTGACTTTCACTGTACAGTTTTTCAACAAGCAATGGAATGAGTACATGCAAGCAAATAGCATGTAATACAACCAAAACATTGCATCCCAAAAGTTTGCTAGTAAATCTATTATTTAAGAATAAAAATAAGTCTGTTTTCCCCAAGAGAGGTCTTTCTAAGACAAGGGTAACATACTGGCACTCCAGGGATGAAACCTAACTGTAGAAAAGCTCACAAGTTGGGCAAACCACATAAAAACTCAGGCTTTTAATTTCTTATAAAAATCCTGACATTTAGAAGTGGGACAATATGGCAGTAGTCCACTGGAGCCCATAAGCATCTGGTGCACATGCTTTCCAGTTTATCATTGTCCTCCACCAGCACATCCTACAGATTCCCATGCATTTCAAGGAGTAGGTACTGATCACGTGTGGCAGGAAGAGAGGGTCTGCTCCCTGGTACTTCTCACCATGGGTAGAGCCAGAGGCTGATGAAAGTAATTTCAGCAATTCCAGTACTTCTGATTGATAGAAACTGCTACAGAGATTTCTTCAGCAGGTAGTTGGGGAGGAAGACCAGTTGGAGGTGAGATTTGTAATGAATAAATTCAAGCATTCAAAGATAAGAACTCTATATACTGGAAAATTTCAATGTATTGAAGAATACATGAGATTTCAATAAGAAAATACAAAAACACTCTCAGTATGTACAGAGCTTATTTAACTGGCTCTTTTTAAAAATTTATTTTTAACATACACTGTTAAGCAAGATTCATAAATATAGTCCCCCAGATTTAAACCCCTCCTTCTCTCCATGCATGTACAGTCACCAAATAATTAACAAAATACAAAAACAGGCATAAAAGAAAAATAAAGTCAGGCAATGCCCAAAAATTTGCAAAGGGAGGTTGAAGACAGCACAATAAAAAGTGTCCCTCTTAATTTTTTTGTAAAGAAATGCCATAAACCACTGTCCTTTATTAATTTTATATTTAGATAAATTTTAGTTTATTTTTATAATTAAGATTAAGGGAAACAGTTGTCATGACATCAAAAATGTTTGTTATTGTATAAAACGTTGCCTTTTTTCCTTCCAGCTAAAAATTCTTCCTGCAATATTTATTCAGAGTTTGAGTGTGGAAATGGAGAATGTATTGATTACCAGCTCACCTGTGATGGCATTCCTCATTGTAAGGATAAATCTGATGAAAAACTGCTCTACTGTGGTGAGTTTCCAATGTATGACTTACTCATTTCAGAATGTAATTCTTTTTATAGCTTTTGGTGTGATTGTCTCCATTTGGTTTATGTGTATGATTTCCTTAATGCCTCTCACTAACATGTAGATCTAAGGCAAATTATTTGGCTTTGTTCTTATTCAAATGGGGCACCATATTTCCTACCCAAAACACATGATATTCATTGAAGAATTTCCTCATGGTTTTCCATGCATGAAGTATAAATTTAAATATAGCAGGAGCCTGTCTTTTGAGCTGCTTCATTATTCATCATTAGCAAAAAGTTTTAGTCTTACATTCCTAAAAATATGTCAGAAATATCAGTTATTGGGTAGATATTGCAGGTTTACTTCTGCAGCAAAAGTCCCCCATCAGTCAATAGCATGTTGTTGTGTTGATATCAAAGTCTTTTTCATTCTATTTTTGCCTCCAGGATTGTCCCAGAGCTAGTGTCCTTAGGTACAAAGGCTGATTGCTTTAGCCATGGTCCCCATTAAGTATGGAATTCCACCATCTGTGCCTCTGTAGGTGACACCAAGTGGTAGTCAACCTTTCCTTCTCCCTTGGAAGTAGAGACTGGCTTTTGGACCCTAGTAAGCAACTGTTATTTGCCTTCGCTGCAACAATATTTTTCCTGAAAGTTTGTGTCTATGCAATCATTAATAGTTATTATAGAATTGATCCAGATTATTTCTAAATTAGTTTGATTTATTTTTGTGCTGTAATACAATAGTACTGGTATTATATGCTCTGCAAAATTTAGGAATCTATATCTGGAATTGCTATATTTGGCTTCTATTTTTCTCCTTTGTTTTCTTATATTAGAGAAAGTTAAAACAAGAGGAGGATGGATTTTGGGAAATTTATGTCACACTTTTACATTGCAGAATAAACACCCTTGGTTAAAATGACAGTCAAATGTAATTTGTCCATAATTTATATGTAACTGAAATCTTAGGGCATTTACCTCAAATGACATGTTTGCTTGAATCAACAGCTATATCCTGTACACCATGAAAATATTAAAGCATATAAAAATGTAATAATAATCAACTTAAAAATCCATATTATTATGAATTGGCTTGAGAATATATTTCACATTATTTTTATCTTCTTAGAAGGCAGGTAATATTTGTGTGAGAAGGGGTTAGCAAACTTTTTCTATAGAAGGTCAGCTTGTATTATAGGTTTTGTGGGCCATATATACTCCTGTCACATATTCTATCTTTTTAACAATCCTTTAAAAATGTAAAAATCATTCTTAGCTTCAGAGCCATATAGAAACAGGCTGATAGGCTGCATTTGGCCTGCGGGCTATAGTTTGACAATCTCAGGTATAGATTCCAGAGTTTAGAATCACACTTGAGGTTAAATCTTTGTTCCCAAACATACTAGTGTGTGACTAGCATGAACAAGGGTACTGACTTCTCTATGTTTTCGTTTCTCACTACCAAGCAAATCTAGATGGGGTGATGGTTGGGAGCATTAAATAAACAAATGTACATTTACATATGCTCAATATAGAGCCTGGCACAAAATTACTTTTCAGTAAATGGCAGCTATTATTATTGTGAGTGGTACCTTCTGCCCCATATCAGAAAATGTCAGGAGACTCTCATTAAGGTAAACAGAATTCAGAGGCAATTATTATTCTGCTTAGAAAATTTGGATAGACATTTTAAGATGATTTCTAAGAGAAATTTATGGATAAGTAGCTGACTCTTAGATTCACTGATTCAGGGATACATGTTTTGACACTTTTTTCCTTGTTTTAAAATCTTTGTGGGGTACAAAAGAGAGAGGGGATAGGTGTTGGTGTGTCTTTATTGCGTTGGAGGTAGAGATTCTTTTCTTCAGATTGAGTATGTGATACCTGTTTATTTCTACGCTAGCTTACAGAAATGCCAGAAACAATAATGTGAGTATAGTTTGACGAGGTCTCCGAGTATGAATCACTGAGGTTAAAACAGTCAGAAATGCTTTTTACCGCATGAACTACTTGATAATGCACAGATATTCTAACCCAGAACTTGGATGCCACACGGCACTTGTTTTATAGACCCACAATCCAGTTATTGTGAATGAGGTATCATCTGTGATCTTCTTTTTGTAAAAATAGTTCTATAAGCCCTCCAAGTATGTGTTTTTCTTTTCTGTGTAAGAAAACAGAAGCTGTCGAAGAGGTTTCAAGCCCTGCTACAATCGTCGTTGTGTTCCTCACAGCAAGTTATGTGATGGTGGAAACGACTGTGGAGACAACTCTGATGAATTAGACTGTAAAGGTAAACACATATTGTATCAGCCTCGGAATATTATCATGCTAAGTGTTTCCTAAACTCTTCCAAAGTGTGTTCCTGAGAGCACTATGGTTTCCCCCTTTTGATACATAACAACAGTTAGCATCTATGGACCATACTTTGGTAAATGCTATTGGAGGGGAGTTACTAGAGTCAACTGAAAATTATGACTATATTTTCTGTTTCTATTTCTTTCTTTGCTCACTTCAAAATTCTTTCTTACCTTTTCAGTTCAACCACCCTATTTATGGGACATTTCTACCAGAATGTATAATACTGAATCTACTGCTCCAAAATGTCCCCCTTCATTCCTTAATTCTCTCTCCTAACCATGCTCTCATCATTTTCCTACTTATTGGACAGGAAACCTTGGTACTATCCTTGGTTCCTCCTTCCACCATGTTTTATCACCACATGTCCAATCATCAACAAATCTTCCAATTCTTCGAGATAGATTCCCCTTCAATCTACTTTGAGCCTGGGTTAACAAAGTAGCCCTTTTATTGGTCTCCCTGTTTCTACTCTTTGCAGTAAATCTGAATTTTTAGTCGTGCTAACACAATTTAACATTTTACCATAGTAACGACTGTGACACATCAGCAACCAGACTACCTGGGATAGAACCCCAGCCCCACCACTAACTGCATGACTTTAGATAAAGTACTTAACCAACCCATGGCTCAGTTTCCCAAGCTTTAAGAAAAAGAGACAATAGTTAAACAAGTATATCAGTATTAGAATAGAACTTGGCATATAGTAAATGCTATGTAAACATTTACTTTTTTATCACTTCCCAGATAAAGCATCCCAATGTTTGCAGAATAAGTGACAAGTTTTTAGTCTGACATTTAAGGTCTCCTAAAACCTGGATCCAACAGATCTTTCCAAACCAATTTACCTTTAAAAATCTTTCCATCCATTGAAATACTTTATTGGGTAAAATTCATTAAAGACTGAGACAAAAAATTTGTGAGTTCTGTGTGTGCCCTCAAGTAGTGCAAACTCTAAGTGAAAGATAGTCATTTAAACAGGTGAAGATGAATATAAGGTGCTATGATTGCACTATTAAGAGCACAGTTTTGTTTTGTTTTTTTGGGCTTGGAAGTATCCTGAAAGGTTTCATAGACGAGATTAAATTTAAGCTGAGTCTTAAAGTATAAATAAGGTAGAATGATCAAAATAGAAGAGAATTCCAAGTAGAAGGACCAATAATGAAAACTGCAAGTAATTTGATATGGTTAGAGCCAGATTGCGTATTGGGGAGTGGTGAAAAAAATGAGGCAAGTTAGAAGAAAGAATCAGGAAATGAAGATTTTTTTTTGGTGCCATGTTAAAAACATGACCTTTATCCTGCAGTCACCAGAAAGTTTAAAAAAGGGGAAAAAAACCCTATGATTTTAGAATGAAAACTCTAATACTGAGATCAGAAGGACAAAACAGTAGCATGTTACAGCAGCCAAAACTAAAAATAAAGAGGAGAGAGACAGATATAACAGCATTTTAAAAGGTAGCATAACAAGTCTTTTGCAGTAATAAACATGGAGGAAGCATGGGAATAGAGAAGATACGTGTGTGTGTGTGTGTGTGTGTGTGTGTGTGTGTGTTGTATGCTTTTAAAATATTATTTGTTTTCATTAATTTTTAAATTTATTTTTGTGTGCCTTTTGTTTGTGTTAGATGGGGATAAGATAATAAGAATAGTCCACATTCTGAGGTTGGAGCACCTGTAGACATTCAGATGGAACTGTTTGAAAGGTATATAGGTAAATATAGATCTGGAGCTCAGGTAGTAGGTTTAGATCAGAAGTATTGATTTTGGACTTCTTAAAGAGAGAGAGCTCAAAGGATGTATGGTGTAATAGTTGTTTTAAGGGAGTGCATCAGAATGACCTGTTAAAAATAAAAGATACTAATATAAAAAGGAAAAGTCCCACAGGGCTAATAAAAAGAGCTTCACAAGAAATTCTTTTTTCAAGAAAGGAGGATAAGTTTGCATTACAGAGAAGGCAAGAGGGCATGCATAGACTGGAGTGTCCACTGTAATTGGCAAATAGAAGATAATCTCTTGCTTGCCTTCAAGAGAGTCAGTTCAGTGTAATGGCAAGGAAAAGCCAGATCACATTGGATTGAAACAGAATATGAATGGTGCAAGAGTAAAGATAGTGAATACAGATTATTTTTAAAAACGGTTAATGGTAAAGAAAAGATGTGTGAAGTACAGTTGTAACGAGGCTATAAAAAGTTGAGGAAGTGGGTAGAATGTGTACAAGTTATTTTGTAGCTGATAAAGGACTGAGAAGTTACTCTGCTGTCTTAGACTATATATGACCTTGGCCAAACACTTGAGTAGCTTACTATCAAAGTTGACACTGTAGTTTAGGAAGAGCCAAGTACATTTGAAAATTAAGTCAACTATTGTTTCATATTATTTATAAAATATTAAAAATGATAAAATGTAGTAAGATACGGGAGTAAGTAGAGGGAAATGGATAAGCATTTGGAAGAAAGGAGGAAAGGAAACTAGAAGGAGACCAGAAAATGGGTATGTTCTATTAGTTATTTATAAGCAGGAAAGGAGAATATAATGAAAACTTTAAGCTAGGATAAAAATAAAAATATCAAGCTAGAATGTGAAGGAACTGAGTAATAAATACAGAAAGTAGATTTTAAAACAAAATTCATAAAAAGAGCTACAGAAATGTAATCAGTTACTGTGGATTTTCTTGGAAAACATTTTTTTTGAAAAGCAGTAAGTAAATTAGTGTGTTTGGGTTTATGAAATATAGTACCTAGTACATGGTATGTGTTTATTAAACTCTTATGTGGCTGGTTGAAGCCGTAAGTCTTCCAAAAGTGTAGATAGGTTTCATTCTGCCTACTGATATCAATATCAGCAGCTGAATAACAATAAAATAACTCAAAATGTTATTTCCCCTTTTTTAAATCTAAGCTCTCGATTTCTGTGTTATAACCATCTCAGCCATATACTTGGGGACAGAACTACTCTGAGAATCAAGTTTCTGTCAAAACTTTTCTTTTGTGATAATAATAGTAAAGAGATCATGACAATTGGATATCTTAAGAAACAACAACAAAATCTTATGCCTTGAATTTCTTCCTATCTAATGCAGTACATTTGAAACTGCAAATGCTCAAGCACATGCTATATTACATACGAAAAATTAATAAATTTGAGTAAACGGACTAGCTTCCTTAGGATAAACAAATGGGTAGCTTTTTAGATGAAAGGTTACTTATTACACTTGCATCTTTTAGATTTGATTTTTCTCTCATATTAAGATTGTTCACATGGTATCCTTGTAGGGCACATTTCATGCTATAGAGGAAAGACTTACTTGGGTCCTTTTTCCATAAGCCAGTTTCTTATAAAGCATTAATTCAGATTTGTGTCTGTCAAATACATGGACACTTACAGCACTTAAAAGATAATGAAGGAAAAGGAACATGAACAGGCTCAGGAAGAATGAAAAATGAATGATTTCTCCAAGCCTTTTCTTCCAGTCACTCCTTCTTTGTTTCTGTAGTCAGTGCAACATAGGGATGCAGTGCTTTGTTGTATGTATATATGCACACACACACAAACCACATGTTATTGTTGAATGTAAATAAAGTAAAATATAACACAATTTAAACAGTACAATAAAAATGTCAATAAATACAGAGAGATTTTGATAGGCTGTGGAGAGAGGCTATGGTGGAATCATCCATAAATTATTTGAGGTACTATTACAGTTTTGTTTGTTTAATTTAGATGTTAATAGTAATTAACATTACTCTTTTTTAATGCCACAAGTCAAAGAATCTATTTACAGAGTGGAAATGGATATTGCAAGGAATTATTTTTGGTTTCCTATCCTTTGGAAGCAAAGCAAAACCCCAAATCTTCATCAATCTTTTATTACTGCCCCTTTGTAGCAGTTCCTTTCATGACTGAGAGCTTGAGACATCAGGCTAGCTGGTGAGGATCTAAGGAGTTGTTCAGAAAATTTATCATTCTGTATTCCTCTTCTGGTTGTGTCAGAGTTTGAGTGAATAGATTTGTAGAGAGTGCATAATATCCCTCCTTCGCTCCCTGTTGAGATGAATATACTCCCTTTGAGAAGTACATGAACTTCCTTGGGCCATCTGAACACCTTTAGGTGGACTGGAGAGCTAAGTACTTCTGAGATGACCTAGAGGAGAGGAAACTGGTGAGTTTTTCTTTTTTTTTTTTTTTTCCAAATTCATAGCAAAACTTTGAAGATTCCACAAACAACAAGCTAAAGGAAAAGAATAAGCGTGCCTGCAGGGGAAATCATCATTCCTTCCAGGTTCGCATATCCTTAGAGCCTAAGCAGTGAATTCAATAAAAGATGTGGTTTGAAAGTAAACAGAAGAGATATGACAGCACATTTCATGTATTTTTTCCTTGTCACTTTCCTTTTGCTACAGGCTGGGTAGGAGAGTTGGAAAAGAAAAGGTTGAGTTAGGTTATTTACAAGGAACATCCTAAGAACTAGGGAAAGACTAATTGATTTTATATCTTTCCTACCTGATTAAATATTTTAACTGATATGGAGAAAATAAGGTGGATTAAATAGGGAAAGAATGGTTTTACTTTCTCTCTTGCTGGTACTTTTGAGCTACCATCCCTGTCAGATCTTCCTTTGTTGTATCTCGTTGCTATTCCTGGTGTGGCTGTGGTATATTTCCACTCACATTTTGTAGGTGTACTTTTTCCTTTGTACTATCTGGAGGGAAGAGTCTAGTATTTCCCACTCAGGTTACCTTTATTTGGACTACATTATTTTCTGTTCTCTTTTTTCTAGGACTTTTAGCCTGAAGAAAAGTTGTCAGAAGGCTTTCATATTCACTTGACAAATTAGAGATCCCATAACCTTTCTCCCTCAAGACCCACCCTGAGGGTGAAACACATTTCAATACTTGACTGACCAAAGCAACATAAGAAAGGAACATGGTTGAGGGACTAGAGAGGTAGAGGTTTTGGCAGAAGAAGCATTTGCTTACTTATGAAGTGACATTGTCACTGTTCCCATGGATTTCTCCTGTTCCAGGACTCTCTTTCCTTGTCTACAAATGCTAGAGACGTTAATCCCCGCAACCACCTTGATCCTGCTGCTTATGGAATTGTGCAACCACTTGACATGTCCAATTCCATTGCCACTTATCACCCTATTTAACCCTCTAGTGGTTCCCAAACTCTGTATCAAGTCATGGAATCTATAGAGATAGGATTAGAAGTAAAGGGACAATCGGTTCCTATTTGCACATCTCACCCACTCTTAATAGGCTGCCCTTGCCCTCCTCACCAAGATTCAGTAGGCTTATTTTTGTTCTCCTGACCCCCTACCTCATTTTTTCCCTTGCCTTTCTCTTAAATACTATTTCCTAACCACTCTTCTCAACTTTATAGTTTCTTTTCGTCTGGTTAGAGTTGCTCTGTTTCTTTGTTATTCCTAGAATTCCATCCAAGACCGTTTTCTACTTGCTCCACATTTCCACTCTTCTTATAAGCCATTCTTTACACTTACTTCCACCTGAGCCCCCAGCACCATTTTTGAAACTCCATTACTGTGAAATCCCTGAATCTCCAGTCCTCTTAACAGTCTGACATGCCATCTCCATGTTCATGTAGTCATAATTTGCCTCTTCACTTTATCTGCCACCAATACCCACCCAGATGGACTCCCTGCAATGTACACAGAAGATTCTTTATGGAAGTTTGGAGGGAGATGGAGATGGTGGAATGGGTTGTGATTGCCCCCTTTGCTTCAGAATTAGGATTTCTGGTATCCCAAACTCTAACTGCAAGTATTAGATAATGCACGTCAAGTAGCTTAGAGATAAATCTTTGTAGACTTGTTTAGGAATATTACCACTATCTAGAATATTGTTTCACAGAGAAATGAATTCTGTCTTCTAAATAATGGAATTATGAGGAATCTTTTGGAACACAACCTCTTAATAGGAGACTGCTGATAGACAGCAAAGTCAGAAACAAAATGTATATGCTTGTCATGATTATTTTCTGTTATATATTCCATTTATTGTTTCTACTGAAAAATATTGAATGTGAAATGTAATAGAAAAGAATATGGAAGAGATTTTGCTTTATTTAGGCATAAAAGAAAAATACCTACTTTTTTCCTGTTTGGAACAGTGTATTTATCTCTACTTATAATGGCATTATCTGTTTCAAATGATGTTATTTTTAATGAAGAAAACAGTGAAGCAATTATAATTGCAAATTGTAAATAAAACATTTATTCAAATCATCATTTAAACACAAATAAGGATACAATTGCAAGATACAATTAAATATAATAAGAGCAGTGCATTATGAAATACAAATGACATACACACCCTTGAATAAAATTTGCATATTTTAAGATAGCATTTTAACCATTTACAATTGATATAATTTATATTTATAATTAAATAGGCTCTTTAAAATATCAACCCTAGTAAAAGTGGCATAATCATAGAGCCCTTCAGGTTGTACATTAACATAATCAACCTGTGGAAATTTGAATTTGGAATAAAAATCTCACCTAAGTTAATCTAACACAAAACAAGCCATGCACCTGTTCACAACATATTGCTGAAAACCATTATATGGTAATGAACGTGTAAGCAAAGTAAAAAGGAATATATGATGAAGAATAAGCTATTCTGTACAAAGAATATGTAATGATGGTAGCATATCAAAACTGATTTTCATCTAAGCATAGCAGGGATTTGGAAATCCTTTCCAACAACAGAGACAAGTCATACCACATTTGTATGTTTCTTGGCATGAGGAATCCATATTTCCTATACCAAATGTTAGTAATATGGCCATGTGAAAGGGGATAACTTAGCATGATGACTTTCTTGCAGTGCTGAACTATTCCCTCTTTGAGTAAATAAAGCAAATACTCTGGTTTCTCCGTCTCAATCTCTGACTCTGTCTGTGTGTCATTTTATCATAGCAGTGAATGTTTCACTTCTTAGCAAACAGATCAGGATTTCTCTGTACGCACTCAATCAGGCATTTGCTTAGTGTCATACCTTGTATTTTGAAGTTGGAAGGAGAGAGAAGTTTCAGCAGCATTTAATTTTTTTGTTGTTGTTGGTTTAGCGCTGATATGGTATGATAGGGAAAACAAGGCATGGTCCCTGCTTACAATTTAATGGGGGGAGAGATACATAAACAGGACATTGCAATGCAGTATTATAAGTACTACAATGTAGGGAAGAACAGCATGACAGGGGAAGACGTATGAGGCATCTAACCCAAGCTTGTTGTTGGGGGTTATGTGTCAAGTTTGACTGCCCAGAGTTAAAAAGGCAAAACCAAACAAAATTGTAAGAATTAAAGTACTCAAACTGTTAAGCAGGGAGTCATTTTCTATCTCGTCTATCCATTTGTTTATTTACCTGTTTTTCTAGTTTCAACCTGTGCCACTGTTGAGTTCCGCTGTGCAGATGGGACGTGCATTCCAAGATCAGCACGATGCAACCAGAACCTAGATTGTGCAGATGCTTCAGATGAAAAGAACTGCAGTAAGATATTCCATTACATTTTGTTTGTTCATGCCTGTGCACCTTTGGCATTACATTGAACAGTGTCTAACTCTTCACTGAACCTTGTCCAGAATTGATATGTAATTAACCCTTGTTGTGTAGGATAATTGCATATTTACTTCTTCAAATGAGGTTAACTTTTCTTGTTTCTATTACCTACACAGAAGGCTTATAATCTTTGCAGATGAGGTGTTTTTCATTTTTCTGTTGACCTCCTTATAGATAATACGGACTGTACATATTTCTATAAACTTGGAGTGAAAACCACAGGATTCATAAGATGTAATTCTACCTCACTGTGTGTTCTGCCAACCTGGATATGCGATGGGTCTAACGACTGTGGAGACTATTCAGATGAATTAAAATGCCCAGGTAATTCTAGAAGACAAAACAGTCTTTGCCTTGAAGATTTAGGGGCTGGTTGTATAGCATAAACTTATTAATTTTCATTCTTGATACTCAATGACTCAGATTAAAACAAATATTGTAGACTAAATTAAAAATAATTTAATTTAGACGTGCTAGACATGCCACTTTATATTTTTTAATGACTTATGGAATGATACTTGAGAAATCTGTTCTATGTTTGGATCAATTTCTTTTTTCATGTTCAGTTCCTCATTAATCCTTTTAAAGTTGGTGATTACGTCTTAAAATGTGTAATCTATAAAGTTTTCACAGAAGTAGTGTATACTGAGAGCAAACTATCTATAGACTAAAGGGAGGGAGACTGTGTTTCTCACCACTGGCTTTACTCCTGTTATTATACAGCTTGTATTGTCAAGTTAGGCTATTTGATGCAGCTTACACAATCTTTTGGCATACTAGTATGGGTAACATAATAGTTATCATTACTGGATCAATGTCAGACTGGTATATTTATATATATTAGCCATCGTTACCTACACAAGCACTGAAAAGTGTCATCTTCATTCTTAGGAGAATGCCTTCCATGAGAAGGTCATGAACCTATTTCTTTCTAACTATTTAAGGAAACAAAATTTAGAAATATATAATAATACCAGAAAGAAAGATGTTAAATTACTATAACTGAAAGTAGATATGCTTGTAGTATACCATTACATGTGTTCTCATACTGCTGTTTCCTTCTCCTGACCCTGCTGCTACAATCACTTTTTTCCATGCTTAGTAGATGTGTAATAAGTTTTTGAAACATTTTAAGAAATTATATTTGTAGGTATTCCACACACAAGTGTATACAGTACACACACACACACACACACACACACACACACACACACACACGATCTACTCTAAAGAATTGCTATTCTTAATGGTGCATAATCAATCAATTAACTGGGAAATAGCAGATTCCTTTTTTTCTTTTCCCCACTCCTCATCAGTGTGTGACACTCTGTGATGTTCCTTTTGGGTTTGAAAAGACTCGCTGTATCCTAGGAGGAACTGGATAACTTCTCTGGAGGCACTGGCTCACTGCACATCTACATCTTTTCTTTTTTTTTTTAACTTTATCCTTCATTATGTAAAACATTAAATATAGAAAATTGCTTTAGACTCATGGAAACTGGGTGTTTAGATTCTTATTCCAATGTTTCTTCTGCAACAATTCTTTATCTCATTATGGCTATAGTTAATTTTTTAAATTATTTTGAAGGCAGTATAACTAGGTATCTATTAAGCTTGTAAATATATATTTTTTAACTTTATTTGTAGTCTTTATATATTTCTAGGATTAATAAGTGATTTTGAAAGCTAACTTTCAACATTAATAGAGAATAGTGATTATATTGGGGAAGTAGGAAAGGGGCATTAATATACACTTATGAAACAGGTGGGCAGACAAACAGGAAGCCAGTAAAAGGTCAGTCTAAATATCTTAGGTTATATCTAGGCAATATCCTAAGAAAAAATAAGACATCCAGCACAATCAAGACTTTTTGTGTTAATGATGAATCCCTTCAAAAAGTAATTTTCATCTTTAATTAGATCTACAAAGTTGGCATTAAAAAAATAGAATGGAGGTAATTTTTGTTACCTTAAAATAGTCATAATGTATCACTATGGTGTGATGCCATGTGTACTCTAAGATTTATTTCCTGATTGGCTGTGAGCCAGTCACAATCTATGTAAACCTGAAGGTGCAAGGGGACGAATGACATCCAATAAAGAGAAAAATCTAGTATTTTCTATGTGCTCTTGGAGGTTATGATAATAACAATACTCCACAATCTGAAAAATATATAATTTACAAAATAATTTTATATACAGATACTTTTTATTCTCATGATATTTTTGTTAGGTATGACAATTTTAGAGATTGTACTGCAACTTGTTTTTCTTCGTTCCTTAAAATAGAGAATACATATATAAATCTTGTCAAAGCATATGTACCCACTAAGTATGGAACACCAAGTTTACACTTTCTCAGCAAAAATCTACTAATGATTTTATAATGTAATTTATTTTTCATAAGTATGGAATTAAGAATATTTTCCACCTAAAATGATTCTTTAGCCTTTGGCTTACTCATTTTATAGTCATCTATAAAATGTTTTATTTTACTTTTGTTAACTCCACATTATTTGGATTTAACAAGTTTTTCCATTAATATCCTCTTTTTGATCCAGGATCCAATCCTAGATTGGATTTGGTTATCATATCTCCCTGATTTCCTTTGGTCTATGCCAGTTTTTTAGCTTTTCCTTGGTTTTCATGGCCTGGACATTCTTTAATGTCCTCAGCTCAGCTCTTTTTATTTAAGTTTCCTTGTTATTTACCTCTTCCAGTTCAAGGAGTATTAGTGTTTTGATATCTACCTATATTGCATAAGTCTAAGATTAATTTAATTTATTTGACATTAAATTCTATATTTTATCACAGTTCAAAACAAACACAGATGTGAAGAAAATTATTTTGGTTGTCCTAGTGGAAGATGCATTTTGAATACCTGGGTATGTGATGGTCAGAAAGATTGTGAGGATGGACTTGATGAATTCCACTGTGGTGAGACATTATATCTTGTTTTACTTTTATAAACTATATTATTATTTATATACTGATGTTCTCTTACATAGAGATTTTACACAAAATATTGCTAATTGATTTTAACATCAATTTTTATTTTGATTAAATATCACAAAATGGTAAAAATTAAAATAGAACAGAAGAACTTATAATGGAGAATAACAATCTCCCATACAGCCTTTTCTTTTAACCTTTTCTATTTTTGTTAGTGGTTACCTCCATTAATCTAAATGATATATTTATACCTTCATTTCCTGACTTATTAAGTTTAGATGCTAATGTATTTACCTTCTGCTGTGAAAAATAAGGATTTAGCTCACACAACTCATTATAGTCTCCCTACCTCTTATTGACTATTATTATCCTAAATGTTTCTATTAATTACATGTATAGATTTAAATAGTATAGTTAAACTTGCATTTCTTCAAACTGTCGTCTATCACTATCCACATCCTAATTTCTGTGTGTGTACATTTCATTTCACTTGGCAAGGTAAGAAAGCATTTAAAATTTTTATTTTTATAAAATTTATGGATTTTATGATTTTCAGGCCAAAAAAATTCCTAAAAAAGCATGAAAAACATATATTCACTCTTTTCATTTAACACAAATAGCAAACACTGTGATGAATAGACAGAGTAGGAAAAAAGATTAAAAATGGATTGTCTAAGAAATGCCAAAGTCCCATAAAAGTAAATGTCATCATGAAATATGAAGGTGCATTTTGTTTGATTAAGATGCCATATATCTTTACACTACAGCCAGATTCTGAACAAGATTAACAGAGAACTTTACAAATAGTTTATGTAGAGTCATACTTCCTGGAACAGAAGCCATTATATGGTTGTATCTTCTTTAATTTTATTTTTTCTGGGCTTCAGTTTTTCTAAATGTCTCTCTTTTCACAGGTCATGTTAGTAAATATTTGAAATAAAAATGCAAAGTTTTTAAATAGTTCATACGATAAAAATCAAAATTTTATTTTTATAGTCATTTACATTTTGAACATATTAATTTGGTAGGATTTTATTCTTGGGTGTTTCCTGGTGATAAATGAACTAAGGGTGGAGGAGAGCAATCACAAACTTTGGAAATAAATGGAATACACCATTATAAATGCATAACTTGGTAATAAAATACCAGCCACCATGCCAATGAATATGGATGTTATTAGTCAGATTTAAGTGTTCCCAAGGGAGGGAAAGAAAAACATCAAAGTGTTAAGTATGTATAGGTACAAAACTGATGGCTTGTCATCAAGCTAAAACCCCCTGAGTCACGTCACCTTTAAAAACAAATGTATATGGTGGTGAGTTCACCATATTTATGACCTTGCCTAGGATGTAATTTTTTTCTCCAACTGTTCAAAAATAGATTAAAAATTAGGAAAAGGGCTTCCCTGGTGGCGCAGTGGTTGAGAGTCCACCTGCCGATGCAGGGGACACGGGTTTGTGCCCCGGTCCGGGAAAATCCCACGTGCCGTGGAGCAGCTGGGCCCGTGAGCCATGGCCACTGAGCCTGCGCGTCCGGAGCCTGTGCTCCGCAACGGGAGAGGCCACAACAGTGAGAGGCCTGCGTACCGCAAAAAAAAAAAAAAAAAAAATTAGAAAAAAATGACTAGACCACACTTGGAATATTTATTTTATATCTGTACCCTACATGTTAGAAAAAGACAGTAATGTACTTAGGGAGAGTGACCAGCATATTGACTAGCTCAAAGTCAAACCCTGTGAGATTATGTTGAAGGAACAATGTTGTATAACCTGGATAACTCAGAGGGAATATGCAAGCCGTGGTCAAAATTTTATAGCACTGTCATAGAGAAGAGGACTCTGGCTTGTTTTATTTGGGATGGCTGGTTTTAGCAAAGTCTAAAGAACTTTCTCGTGTTGGATCTTTCCTAAGAATGTCTCAAAAGGATTTATTTTTTCTTTTGCACCTAAAACAAACATTCTTATGGGTTTTTTTGCTTGTTTTTTGGGTTTTTTTTAGGTTCCTCTTGTTCTTGGAACCAATTTGCATGTTCTGCACAAAAATGTATATCTAAACACTGGATTTGTGATGGAGAGGCTGATTGTGGAGATGGATTAGATGAAAGTGATAGCATTTGTGGTGAGTTGTTTCTTTTGTGTTCTTATTCAGTTTTTAGGAGTATGATACATATGCTCTGTTGTTTTAGAGTATACAGAAAACTTTGTCTTCTACTTTGTTAAACTTAACATTAAGCTTATATGTATATACATTTCGATGTAACTGTTTTTATTATTTTTATGACAACTTATCAGTCTACAATTTTTCATATATACATTTACTATTAGAGTTTTAGGGTTTTTTGCTGAATATTGACACAATGAATGTATTTGCAAATTGTATTTCTAGTCTTCAGTGACTTCTTTAGAATGGATCTCAATGATTGGGATTACTTGGATCAAATGACTGAAAATTTTCTCATTGCTCTTGATAAGTATTGCTAAGTCACCATCCAAATTTACTATGCAGGTTTATACTGCCATAAGCCACACATGGTGTGTGTTTGTGTATTATAGTAATTACGCTTATTGAATTGTTTTAAATGGAAATTAAGGAAGCAGGCTAATGTATATGATTTTAAAATGTACTTAAACATTCAGCTTTATAGGATTAGAGGTAGAGTGCCAAATGTCTATGTTTACTGTACGTCAACTACATTGGCTAAAAACCAACGTGATTGCTTTTAATTAATCACAGACATTTAACAAATAATTTAAATTTAATTATTAAATGAATTTTTTAAGAGGTAGAAGAAGGAAGCAACCTAATCTCCATATATTTGTTATGGTTGGCCAGGCATTCTACTAAATTATTTACATGTCTATCTGTCTATTTATCTTTCTGATCAGTTTCCATATGTATGTTTGAACCTATAGCTATATATTCTTTGTTCATTATATCAACCCTATTTCATAACTGTTATCATTCTCATTTAAGAGCGAAAAGGACCTGAGTCATAGAATAAGGCTCATTTATGGAGTTAAGGGTACTTAACACATTTTTTAAATTTTCAGGAGTTGTGGCCTGCTATTTAGGTCACTATCATGGAAAAAGGACTATAAGATTTATAATGTTCACACTAAAATGAAGTTCTCTGTATGTATCATAAAATTGGAGCTATCCTCAGAAAGTAGGCAATTTATTTTCCTGTATTAAGCCACCTAAAATCTACTTTTTATTTACACAGCTGAAACAATTCAGTTACACAACAGATAAAGATAAATGTAGAAAGATTACTATCGAAAACCTCTGAAAGGAAAAAAAAATCATTAATTAATTAGATGACTGGCCAGTCTGTTTTAATTACTTTGTTTCTCTTTGCTATTAAATACTTCTTTTTTAAAAATTTTTTATTGGAGTGTAGTTGATTTACAACGTTGTGTTAGTTTCAGGTGTACAGCAAAGTGAATCAATTATATATATACATATATCCACTCTTTTTCTTTTTTTTTTTTAGATTCTTTTCCCTCATAGGCCATTACAGAGTATTGAGTAGAGTTCCCTGTTTAATTTTAACAAAAAGACTACCAATTTACAGCAGGTTGAACATGTTTCTGGTCTCTAAAATTATCTTGCTTTTGACCCTTTGTTTAATTCTACACTAAATGGCTCCCCTGACACCTCTATCCTTCTTAAGTGGACACAGTATAATAGAAGTGGTAAAGATTCTAAAGTCATACAGAGTTGAATTCTCCCGTGTCTGCATTTTCCAGCTGTGTGATCATGGGCTGGTCCATTTTATCCCTTATTCCTCAAATTCTTTACCTATTAAATGGTTACAAGACATCTACCTTATGTAATTATCGTGATCAGCTGACATGGCCAATGTGTACTATATAAATGAATTTATTCCCATTCTCTTTTGTTGTGTTTCTCCTGCTCCCTCCCTTATTTTTTAGAGTGGTATTGTCATGTCAAAGTCTATCAATGTCCTGATAAGGTTTTTTTTTTTTGCGGTACGCGGGCCTCTCGCTGTTGTGGCCTCTCCCGTTGTGGAGCACAGGCTCCAGACACGCAGGATCAGCGGCCATGGCTCACGGGCCCAGCTGCTCCGCGGCATGTGGGATCTTCCCGGACCGGGGCACGAACCCGTGTCCCCTGCATTGGCAGGCGGACTCTCAACCACTGCACCACCAGGGAAGTCCCTGATAAGTTTTTTAAAGGATTTAATGGTAATGAACATATTTACCTGCCATCAAAACACCCAGTCTATTTAATATAATCACAGGCTGCAATTTATATGCTACCAAGCTGTTGTTACATAAAAATTACTGCTTTAGACCAAGCATCAGTCAATGAGTTGGACTTAATATTTTAGGATTGGAAAGGAACTTTATAAATAATTTATCTCAGTGGTTTTCAACCTTTAGTGTACAAAAAATCCTATTCAGAAGTTTGTTAAAAATGTAGATTCTTAATCCCCATCTCCAAATATTCTGATATAGACATATTCTTTCTTCATAAGCACATAGTGGTTCTGACTTGGGATTTGAGGATTCACTTATAAAAATCATAGTCTAGTTCACCTGTGTCATGTGATAGATGAAGAAAGAAAAACTCACAGAGGTTAATAAATTTGCCTGAAGTCACTCAGTGAATCAGTGATGACAGAACTAGGAACAGAATTCAGGTTTCTGAAATACTTACTAAATTGGACAGTAATTCTCACCAGTCAAATATTGTATCTAAGTAGGTACCCAAGATGGATCTCGTAGAATTCCTTCAGCTTGTCTTCCTTCTCCCTTGGGATTCATGTCCCTGAGAAAGGCAATGTGTCTCCAGATGACAGTGGTAATTATGGAAGGAAGCCATGAGTTTTTTCCTTGGCTCATTTTCTTTTAAATTGACGATGATGTTTTGGTATGCTCTTAACACAGAATCTGTTGAAACACTTTAAAGGGAGCCAGAAAATTAGCTGCAAAGAGCTTTATGCCATTTCATAGTTTTAGGTATCTTAGTAATTATCTAGTCAGAACCCTCATTTTAGAGTGAAACTCAGACACTAGTCTTCTGCAAGGTCATACAAAATTAAATTTCTCAACAGTAAAATCAATGCTATATCTATTATGCCTCCCTTGGGAATAAACTGGAGTGATAATAAGAAAGTAGACAAGGGGTGCTAAATGTATCGAAACTTCCATAGCAGAAAGAATGCAATTTTTTGCATCTCCAGCTAAATAATAAAAATATTATGGAAATTAAAGCACTAACTGAGAGTCTAAGAGTGAAAGTGACACTCTATGTTCTTATGACAAGCTTAAAAAAATAGATAAGGAGGAATAATGTAAAAATAACTTGTAGGAAGAGAAATTTATTATAGAAAGTACTGAAGACAATAGGTAGCAAGTAAATTCATTTTTAAATTAAAGCAACATTTGTTTAATAGATTTTCTTTATAATTTCTTCCAGTAATAGATATCATATTAAACTCATTCTATTAGCACTGATACTCAACAAATAAGCAAATCTGAATTACCTGGGGGACTTTTCAATATTCACTTGCCATTCTGTCCTCCCAATTAAAGTATATGTAGGAAGAGACATGTTTATGTTGAAAAAGATCACCAGGAAGTTCCACTTTGTCACCCTGCTGTACTCCCATATTGATAACATTGCATTAAAAAACATGTTCTTCTCATAAAAACTCTGTGGCTGAAAAGTAAGATGATAATTGGTAATCCAATTAAAGTAGCTTTAAAGGTTTGGAAACAACTATCCATCAATCTAGGCAGTCATATTTTCTTCTTGGGGATACTAACATTTTTTTTAATAATTCTTACAACTTGATTTTTAACATCTATTCTATGGGTAGCATTTGGTCACAAGAAAGTGAAATTAAAAGGAAGTTAAATTTGGGGGCATGTTACTGATTTACTCAACAAATATTTTATATACATAACAAATAAACCATTCAATATGTATAACTATACTTGGGGCTTGGGAAATACCAGGAGAATGAATCATTTTCTAATTTTACTCGATTACCCTATGCCCATATAAAGAAAAACAAAGAGAAACCACCCATGACCCTTTGAATTTACAGTCAACAAGCATTTCTTTTTTTTTCCTGTATACATTTGAAAACAACATCATGCAACTGAAGGAACATTGAATTGATAGAGCGAAGAAAAGGTAGATTCTGTTTATTAAGTGTGTAAAAGCAAAGGGAACATGCATACATTTATACTTTTCAACAACACAAGGTGGGGAGGAACAGTAATGATATTACTGGTTAAGAGAAGATACTTAGGAAGCAAAAAGGTTTTGGACTCTCAGTTCAACATGTGGCTCCCTCTGCAATTTGTGACTTCCTGCAAGCTTTCCAACATCTCAGAGCCTCAGTTTCCTTTTCTGTGAAATGAGACTAATAATAGTTCTAACATTTGGGGCGATTGTGAGGACTAAATTAGTTAATGTGTTAAGTGCTTAGCATATATTAAGCAATAAAAATGCCGTTATTATCCTTATAGGTTCAGTCCTTTTGAAATTTTATCTCAGTTTATTCACAATGAGATTTCTATGTTTTGCTACATTTTACAGGGAGAACATACTCATTATTTTCTGCCATGTAGCTCTAAGAAATATAATACTTGCTACTGAGAAGGAATGAATTCTGAGAGGAAACTGTCCGTAGGGGATGGATAACATGTGATGATTCCAAATAACTACAGTTTTTTCCTTGTCAGTGGCATTCTTCTGCTTCCCTTCTTGTCTATAGGAAATGAAATTATAGATCTTTCTCAGCGGACCTGCTGTGTGTGATCTTAATGGCATTTTTTTTGGTGGGTTTCAGGTGCCATCACCTGTGCGCCTGACATGTTCAGCTGCCAGGGCTCCCATGCCTGTGTGCCCCGACACTGGCTGTGTGATGGTGAAAGGGACTGTCCAAATGGAAGCGATGAGCTCTCCACAGCAGGCTGTGGTATGAACACTCATGGGGCTGTCTATGAAAGAAAGCTGCTGCAGCATCCTCAGACAGTTGCTTTTGTAGTACTCACCATATCACCTTTGCTCTCACTTTCCCAATCCCTGGACTCATACGTAGTATCAGAATTAATCAGGTGGGATGTCGTCATCACAGAGTTCAGCAACCCCTCTAACCACTGTTCAGAGTGTTTCCAACATGAACAGAGGGATTACCCATTTTAAAACTGGTTTTGATGCATGAAGATTTTTCACTTCATTCCTGAGATAATTTAACTACGCTGTGTATGTGTGTGTGGTGGGTTTGTTACTTCCTTTTTAGCATCTTCCTCCACCCTCCCACCCCACACTCCCCTTGAAGGCTTTTAGATTGTCTATTACAGATACTCTGTAAATGGCTGCTGTGATCCTAAATAACTACTGATAAGAAGGTCAGTAAACACCTATTAGTCCTACGGATAGGATATTAGCCCTTAGGTCAGGTAAAAATAGTATGTATATAGCTGAATGAAGCTGGGGAACCAGAGGAACAACTTTGGAGGCCAGACAGTTTACTAAGTTTCTAACCCTAGGTCACCTCAGGAAATTTTCAGGGGATTACTCAATAGTAAAAATTTAGATAAATTCCTTTGCATGATCAGGAGAATGAAGGGACTGAGTATTTGAATGCTGATCCCAAGGTCACAAAGGGGATCTGTTGAGCAATTTATTAGGAACAGTGCTGTGAACTCTGCTTATTAAAGTGAAGTCTACCAGTCATCTCTCTGATGACCTGTCTTCAGGTCTTTAAAACTGTAATTGAAGCCATAATGTAATAGTGTGTATATGTGGGTGTGTGTATATGGGGGATATTTAAAGCAGAGAAGGAAAAAAAAGACTTTGAGGCAGGCTTGTGTGCACAGAGCTCATGTTATTGTAGAATAAATCAGTTTGATCTTGAAACTGATATGTGTGCCTGTAAAGGTCAATGGGGCCACTGAGGGCTACATAATAAAGGATTATGCATCACTTCAGGGATCCAGATGGTCCCTGTATACTGTTGCTATTGTAGCAAGTTAATGCTCCAGGACACATATTAACACTTTTGGACCACATGGGTGCTATTAAGTAAATTATGTTAAAATACAACAAATTGTACTGAAGTGACATGAAAGCATTAATTCCAAATAAGCCTCTGTCGCTTAGTATCTTAAAGAATAATTCATGCATTAGAATTGGCATAATTCACTTGGGTTATATAAGCTGTCACACAGTTAAAAGTTAGCGTAGTGATTAGTAACTGAATTTTACTCTGATTATAATGGGCAGTTTTGAATGCTGCTCCTATGTGGCTTCTGTATCATTTTTGAAAATAAATTTGTTTAAAATTAGTTACACTTGATTAAATTTAAGTAATTCTTTTTGTTTCACCTGCTTATGTCTCTTTTTAGTCATTACTGAGTTTTGAAAGCAGATTTCCTTTTTTCATGTAGTGTGGGGCAGTTTGGGGATTGGGAGCTGATAAGCATGTAAAAGAATAATTATAATAACCTAAGTGTCAGAATGATACATAGAAAAGATACTAGGTCATCACAAATAAATATTGTGTAAAAAAACCTTAGAAGTCTCATGGAAGGATTTCAAGAAAAGTAATAACGTTATCTCAGTTGTGAAGGAAAAAGAGAAGAAAGAGAAGTGTTCTAGGTAGAGCAAAGTGCCTATTAAGACATGAAGGGGAGAGATTGGAAGTCATGTAAATTTATTCAGGTGCCCATTATACATCAGTTATTTTGGTAGGTGCTTTTATTTACATTATTGAATTTCCACAGTATCTCGGTGAAGTGCTTTTGGGGATCTTCCAAAGATAATTGTTGTATAGATAGGAATTGAAACAGCAAGTAAGAATGTACTGAGTACCTAAAATGAGCCGATCTGCTTCATGTACCTTATCTAGTTCTTGCAGAAAATTTATCAGATAGATTTTATTATCCTCATTAAACAGATAAATAAACAGATGCACCAAGAAGGTAAATAGCTTCCTTAGAATAAAATTATGAGTTGAAGAGCAACTTTTTGCAAAGCCTCCCCCTTTCCAGTGTACTGTAATAACATGTAGAGGATTCTTTTTGCTTTCACTTAAAAAAAATTAAGATATAATTGACCTACAATATTGTGTTAGTTTTAGGTGTGCAACATAGTGATTTGATATGCTTATATCTTATTACAAAATGGTTACCACAACAAGCTTAGTTAACATCCATCATATAGCAGATTCTTAACATTTGAAATATCCCAAACCTTGAGTCATATCATAGCATTTACCCTTTCCATGTAAGAAAAGTAATTAAAATATTTAAATGATCAAACTTCTATGATGCTATACATATACTATTAAAGCTTATTTCCTCTGTACGAGTCAGCTGAAGTTTTACTGCACATTTTAATCAACCATTTTTCCTGCTGGTTAAGACCCTTTCTAGAGAATACTTTCATGGATCAGTATTCCAAAAGGATTGAAGTTCCACTTTATGGATCGATATTCCTAATTTAGTGTGGTACTTATGGTTGGGCTCATCTCACCATAGATCTTAACCTATTTCAACACCCCATTGAAGTCACCCCAAAGTTTTATCTTCCTCTTGAAAACAGTAACTTTCTTAGCCCTTTTGATTTTCTTTTCACTTCCATCATGAGCATTAGCACTTGGTGGTCTTTTCAGGTCCATTTTTCACAAAGAAGCAGGTTTTTATCACTTTACTAGCTTTACTACAAGCATGAGGAGAGAAAAAACCCAGCCACATTATTATAGTTGAGTGATTTTTTATCACATATGAACCTTTGAATTCATCCTTCGGCAAACTTACAAATTGCTAAATGGCCTGAAATTTCAAGGTCACTCTAGAATTGTTGAACATATTAACACTAAAACTTTGAATTATATATATTTATATTCATATATTCAAATACTACTTATAATGAAATACATATATTAATATATATTATTAATTTATCTGATATATTGAATGTTTAGCTAAGTTTCCTTTTTTAAATAACCTTGAATTATTGAGTGTATTGAGTACAATAACATACATTTCCCAAACTCATAAAGTAGGGGAAGATAAAATCGGTGCTCACCTAACTTAATTTCTTGTGATGTCTTTCTTAGCTCCCAATAACACATGTGATGAAAATGCTTTCATGTGCCATAATAAAGTATGCATTCCCAAGCAATTCGTTTGTGACCATGATGATGACTGTGGAGATGGCTCTGATGAGTCACTGCAGTGTGGTAAGTATATATAAACTTTTCATGGAGAAGATTCTCAGGCTGAGTAACAGTCTTTTAAAATGACTCCAGGAGTATATAAATAAATAACAAAAACAAAGAAATACATTTCTTAATCTCACTAAGAACATGTAACTTCAGTAATATAGACACACCACATATAACCTCTTTAAACTCTACCATAATTACACACCTATTTGAAAATTATGCCTACTTGTTGTAGTGTATTCTTATCAAGAACCACACTGGAAAATGTTGATAAAAATGTGTTTGGTTTTAAGTACTTTGAAATACCTTTTATTTTAAAGACAATATATAGCTGGTTAGTTCAATCTTACAACCAAATCAATATTTGAGTGAGGAAAAAAGAATACAGTTCACAGCTATCAGAGAATCTAGATACTTAACATTTTTCTTTTGCTTTATCTTTTTATACATGTATTTACTTGTTAAAATTTAATGTTATTATTATGAAATTTATCTTGTCACATATATATTTATCTAACCATCATGTCTATATAATGTATATATGAACACATACATAACTTTTGTGATAAAAATTAGTATATTAAAAATTCCCAGTTGATATTGAAATATGTGAACATAGTATTTTTGTAAAATATTTAAATGTATACATGAATAAATATAAAATGAAAAGCTGTGAAATCCACACATACCTATGAAAGGTAGTAGATTTAGCTTCCCTTTGCCCTCCCTGTGCAGCATCTATCAGTTACAGATGGAGGATAAAGTAGAATCTCTAGCTTGGATGGCTTGGAGGATGGTGTTGCTGTTAATGAGCTTTAGAATGAGGTTAAGGGGCAGTTTTGCTGGTGTGGGAGAAGAAATGTAACAAATAGTTAATTTTGGACATTTTGAATATGAAGTGTTAATCAGACAATCACATGAAGCTGTATAGTGAGTGTTTGAAAATTTAGTTCTAGAGTATGATCAGGACAAATAATATTAACCTGGTGGCCATCAGCATAAGGGTGATACTCAAAATATGACAAAGAATGATAATACCCAACACTGTAGAAAGGAAAAGGGGAAAACCATATACTGAAGGCTGAAATAAGGGCTTACCCTGTAATATTTTAGAGTAGAACAGAAGAAAACTTTATACAGAAAGAGGGTGAAAAGGGAATAGCAAAAGCAAAGTTAGAAAGAAGCCTGGGAGAGTGGATTATGAGTATTAAGTCAGGAAACTATTTCCAAGGTAGTATGGACAACAGCATCAAGCACTGGAGGACAGTGAAGCAGGTAGGAGCCAGAGACACCTATGAATTTACTAACTGTCACTTGATATTTATTAGCTCTGAGAGGAATTTCAGCAGGTAGATGTTGCAGAAATGAGACTTTAATGAATGAAAGTAAGTGAGAGCAAAGAGGTAAGTAAGTGAAAGGAAGATTGAGTAGGGACTTGACTGAGCAGGGAAGAAGGGACATGTCTTGTTAAGAGTTATGTGGATGGATTTTTATTGTTATTGGACTAGGAGAGACTTGAACATATGTATTGAGTGAAGAGGAGAAACTAGTGAAGAATGAGAGGGTGGGAAGGAATACTAGGGAAACTGGGGATATTTTAGAACTATCTAGTTTTGCCATGCAATATGATAAACGTCTCAATTACATAATCATTGTTGAATCTTTTTTTCTGCTGAAATTTATTTTTAAACCATAAAAATCTTACATTCTCTCTTCAAAAGTAAAATATTTGCCTACGTTTACCAGAAAGTTTATAATAGAAATGACATTTTTTATTGTTAACAAACTCTGGAAAAAAACCAATCTAAAACTTCATAATATTCAAAATCAAATGAGTTTTACTTACAAACCAGCTTAGATATGAACATTAACAACTGATTGATTGATACTGTGTTTTGAACAAAGCCTTTTAATGCCTCTAAGAATCAATATGTAGGATAATTACAATAGTTTTGTGCTTATTGCTCTATGAATTGGATTTTAATTTTCTCATTTTAACAATTTCTTTACACTTTTAATGCTGCTTCCCAAACATAAACGTGACATTATAGCTTCTGAAAATTATTATTATAACCCAGAATCAGTTCATCCATATGTTCTAGTACTGTACCTAACCAAGCTTAGTCTTGAAAATAATTTTGAGTAGCTTTCATTTTGTTTTCCATTCTAAAGGAAATCTTTAGGATACAGATAATAAGTGAACAGAGGTTGTATACTTGTGTTGCATTCTTGTTTCCTTACTTAGAAACAAAATAAGAGTGCCTTGTTTCCAACTTTGTTTTCTGGACTTTAATCCTACTTCCAACCACAAATATCTCTTGCAATTATTGTAACTGCCCTAGAAAGAAATGAGAAACATTTCCCATAAGAGGCCTGGGTAACTCACATGGTTAATTAAGTTTAGTGTACATTATGAAATAAAGTTTTAATGAATATTTGTTATATGAATTGAAATGTTTCTTTGTCTCCAGGATACCGACAGTGCAATGCCGAAGAATTTAGTTGTGCTGATGGACGATGTCTTTTAAATACTCAATGGCAGTGTGATGGAGACTTTGACTGCCCAGACCATTCTGATGAAGCACCTATAAACCCAAAGTGTAAAAGTGCAGGTACAGAAAATATATAATACTGTGTTTATTCCAAAATTTGTTTTTTTAAGGCAATATTGTGACTCTGTTTTTTTAGTCTCATATAATATTCAGTGAGAGGAAATGCAAATAATTAAGCATGTGATGCTTCTATTGATACCATGCAGGATCCTAGTAACCAACTTTGTTTTGGAGCTAGTTATAGAAGTGTAAGTCTGTGCCCCAAATATGAAGATTTGTGGCAATGAACCAGATGAATTCATCCTCCTCCTCCTTTAAAGAAGTCATTTTTTCTTAATATATTATTTTATGTGAGGATAATTTTCTTGTATGGACCTACTTGAAAATTTAATCATAAAAGAAATTGAGATTTACTGAAATAGAGTCAATATTATTCAGACTTAGGCAAAATGAAATAAATTGCATATCATTTGAACAGAAATATATACATAGCCAAACTTGGTCTATTTTACACTTTACTATTCCAAAGATTGAATACATAGTTATACATTTTAGAATAAACCCAATTACTTTTTTTTCTCATGTAGTTTACATGTTAATAGGCATTCTTTTATCATGTATGGTAATGAGTAATGTTTAAATCATCAGATTGTGAGTAGCTGCAAAACTTGAACTCCTTTCTATAGCTATATTTGTGACAACTAGGATTTACCGCAAGTATCTTTTTTATGCCTGGACTTAAAAATATCAATGTTATATATCCAGGAAGAAAAAGAACTTAGGAATATCTAGCTATTCCAGATTCTTAATTTTTAGTGACATATAATTTCTCGGAGACTTTTGGCTTGTGGGAAATGTCAAGCTATCATTACACTTTTGAACTCATTCTTCACAGTATAGATGAAGACAGAAATACTCCATTAATTTTAGTATAGGTGCTTATTTTGATTGTTAAATTTCAATGTAAAGCTAGATTTGCGGTGTGTTGAACATGAAAGTACGGTTTGCCCTTGATTTTCTTCATGTATAAAATATTACACTGAATATAAAGCATTTTATATGTACATATATTTACTATAATTTTTGACAGACAAGTCATCATATTTGTGAATGTATTCAACAATTGTAGTATAAAACAATGGCATGCTCTTTATGTTCCATTTGTTTTATTTTCTTTTTCCAGAACAGTCATGCAACAGTTCATTTTTTATGTGCAAAAATGGCAGGTGCATTCCCAGTGAAGGTCTTTGTGACAATAAGGATGACTGTGGTGATGGATCAGATGAAAGAAACTGCCATGTAAATGAATGCTTGAGTAGGAAAGTCAGTGGATGTTCTCAAGATTGTCAGGACCTTCCAGCCAGTTATAAGGTAGGCATGCATCAAAGACAGAAAATCATCTGACAGGTTAGAATTTGGGGCAATAAAAATGATTTCATCCAATATAGCTGTAAAACTTAAAGTCATTATAATATCATTAGTTAAAACTATTTAAATGGAGAGTTTCTGTATGTGCAAACCATAATAATAGTGTGGTATATAAATTGTGAGAATATACTCATGGAGACAAAAAAATCAAAATGTTTTCTAATAAATGCTGATCATAAAGAAAAAAGCAAAGGACGACCAGTGTTTGAGGAAGGTAACTGCTGTTAATAGCTGCATAAATGTTTATGCAACTCTCTTAAATTC
The DNA here is from genome assembly GCF_949774975.1 of Lagenorhynchus albirostris. Taxonomy (NCBI): domain Eukaryota; kingdom Metazoa; phylum Chordata; class Mammalia; order Artiodactyla; family Delphinidae; genus Lagenorhynchus; species Lagenorhynchus albirostris. The sequence goes on from NC_083100.1 coordinate 89,035,757, forward strand.
CCGTTGCTTCCTTCGTTTCCCCTCTCATACATCCTTGAAGTGGAATGGGCTAATCATTTATGTACCACAACACTGGAGAATACAATATTTTTTCATATAAACAGGAAGAAAAAAAACAGAGCACATGAATTATTAGGACTGAGTGCAGGTACACTAAAAATAAATCATGCCTAACATTCTAATTGCTTTTTGTTAGTCCCATTTTCCTGAAGAATGTGATTCACTGACAAAATTGATTGACACAAATAGCTTTTGAAAACATCTCTGTTTCCATATGTTGGAACGGAAGATGCATACAAAAAATAATATTGAAGTGGTGCATTAGGTTAAAATCAATTATGTAAATGTGGGAAAACCTCAGTAAAAGCAATTCAGCTGGAAATTAGTGTTTTTAACTGGACAATAGCTCTGTATGAATCAATCAGCAAAAGGACATGGCTTTTACGAACCACAGAGGCAGTCTAATCCAGTTAGGAGTAGTACAGAGTTCAGATTTTGTTCTACTGAGTTCTGCACTGATCAGAACATACCTGGGGTACTGTGCATATTTATGGACATGACACTTTAAGAGGAACCTTGACAAAATGTACTGTATCCCCATTTGTACAGCCAGTGGCATAAGGGGGTCTGGAAAACACACCTTTGGAAGAAGTTTTACCAAGAGAAAAATGGCTAGTCAGTTGTATTTAAATATATGAAGTACTGGAATAGGGAGCATACCTTTCTGAGTTGTTTCAAATGTTGGAAATAGGAGTTGGGAAACAGATTCTGTATAAGAAAGACTTTTTGAACATTAGAATTCTCTACATTGGAATGAGTTGCCAAATTTCTCACATCTAAAAGTATTTCAGTTGGAACTAAGTGACTTTCTTTAAAAGATGCTAGAGAAAAAAAAAAGTGTGTATTACAAAGATGCTTCAGTTTTTCCTTGACAGCCTTGATATTCTATGACAAGTCAGTTCTATCTAATGGTAAATTCACCAAACAACAGCTCTTAATGTGATGAGTATATATGAGGTAATTAATTTTGGCAGTAACGGTTTTGAAACCCAATGAAGCAGAAAAAATGTTATTGGTGATTTATGTACAATCAATATAGAAATGTTTCCAAAAAAGTCAGGGAATGTATTATAGAATTATTAAAGGTAATAGTTTAAATTTTGTCATGTTATAAATAATCTATTCTTATCATATAGAATGTATATCTATCCATCTATCTGTTTAAAATTTAAATTTCAAAGTAGATTTGTGTTTATCCTGTGTATATTTTTAATCTGTCATAATCTTGGTGGTAAAATCTAAAAATTATAGAATATGGAATAGTCACCTTTTGACATAACATCAAAAGTACAGTGTAATTTTTTTTTAATGCCTGCATGTAAGAAATACTGAGTGCCCAGAGATTCCATATTTGGAAAACTAGTTTTGGTAGAAGTAAATCTCACCCAGAAAGCCATGATAAATCATACTATTTTAATTACTTTATAAGATTCCTCACAGAGAAATAATTGTTTATTGATACCTTTAAAATATAATTATTTTCTCTGACTTCTCTGAAGGAGTCATAGAATGAAATGAGAATTCTAGGTAAAAGAGACAAACTGTTTAATTATTCAAAAGGCAATGTATATGATACCTGACAAAATTGCAGTGGATAATGTTCCTTAATATACAAACATGTCAAAACTAATGAATAGGGCTTCCCTGGTGGCGCAGTGGTTGAGAGTCCGCCTGCCGATGCAGAGGATACGGGTTTGTGCCCCAGTCTGGGAAGATCCCACATGCCGCGGAGCGGCTAGGCCCGTGAGCCGTGGCCACCGAGCCTGCGCGTCCAGAGCCTGTGCTCCGCAACGGGAGAGGCCACAACAGTGAGAGGCCCGCGTACCGCAAAAAACAAACAAACAAAACAAAACAAAAAACTAATGAATAAAATAAAACATCTACTGGGGGAAGCAAGACCAGTTCAAAAATGAAAGGAGCTAGGATGAGAATCATAAATAAGAGATTTAAGCAAAGATTCAAAACAAATATTTTATATATTGTGTTGATATATATGTTATATTTATATTATATATGTCATTTTAAAACATATATATAATATGTTATATTTCTGACAATTTATTTATAGGAGATTGAATAAAAAATGTTATATACAACAAAATGCTTATCTATTTGGGGAAAAAAGTGTTAGCTGGTGGGTTTCTCTTTTTCAGAGAATGGGGAAAACTATCCAGTAAACTATTTCTCATTACATTATCAGCAGAACATGACAACTCCTCCTTCAAATTCTGCAATAAAATGAAAATTGCTTATAAAAGCAAAATTTAGACCTTCTGGACTATGAACAATTTGCTGTAAAACAAATACAATTGATTTAACTATTCAAAAGGGAGTAATAACACTTAACTAAGCAAGAATCTTATTTGGATGGAATGGTAACTTACCATGTGAAAATAAATGTACTTTTGGGAGATAAATAAATTTTAATGTGTATAAGATAACCAGTATTTTAAAATATCACTAAAAAGCTGCAAATTTTTCTGAATGTAATAGGAAAACTTTGGATAGCTATATTTGTTTCTGGTAGCTATATGTTTCTCTATAAAAATTAATATAAATCAAGACAATTAGAAATAGTTCTTGATTATGAGAAATATTAACATGACATTGAATATATATATCTCACTTTCATAAAAATTTTCTTTTTAAGTGAAAATGAAACATTTTTAAACTTTTTTTTAATTAAATATAGATGAATCTATCATCTTATATCTCTGACACAAATGATTATTATTTTTTCATTCAATTTATGAATGTTAGGTTAGTAGAATTTCCCATAAATGCCTTTTAATTATTTGGGAGCAAAAAATGTTTTTGTTAAAACAAGGTTAACAAGACTGGGGAGGAAATTGTCTTTTAAAAAAATCTTCTCTTTTAATAAACACATTAAAAATACTTACTCTACACCTTAAACATCCTAATTTCATTTGTTTACAGAAATGTTCATTGCATTTGGTAACTTTTACCTTCAAGAAATTAATTTTCCACAAATATGTTTTTATCCAAACTGACTATTTAATATAGTAGTTCTATAAGCCTGACATTAGCCATTCAAAGTAATTTTCAGAAGCCATATTAGAATTCGGACACTATTTCTTTTCATAGTACTCTTTTTGAGAGGAATTTAATGCATTCTATAAAATGTCCTTTCACCTGTCCTGAAGCGCCCCTTGAATTCAACTGTACCCTGTGTCTGCTTATGTGTCTCTGGGTTCCACATGATCACATGTCTGATTTCCAGTTCTTTTCAGTGATATCTTTTTGTAGCTTTTCAGTTTTCTTTTTGAAAAATTTATTTATTTTTTTAAGTGTGGTAAAATATACAACATAAAATTTATCATTTTAACTACTTTTAAGTATATATTTCAGTGACATTTAGCATCTCTCTTTTTTTTTTTTTTTTTTGACATAGGATAAACACCAATTCCCCTGACTTCCTCATCAGGTAGTAGGATGAGTCTTCTCAAAAAAAGTAATATTGGGCTTCCCTGGTGGCACAGTGGTTGAGAGTCCGCCTGCCGATGCAGGGGACACGGGTTCATGCCCCGGTCCGGGAAGATCCCACATGCCGCGGAGCGGCTGGGCCCGTGAGCCATGGCCGCTGAGCCTGCGCATCCGGAGCCTGTGCTCTGCAACGGGAGAGGCCCCAACAGTGAGAGGCCCGCGTACCGGAAAAAAAAAAAAAAAGTAATATTGTCACAGGCTCAAATATTATGAGGAGAATTTGGAAAATTAAGTTGTGGATTTTGCTTTGATTTGCTGGCTTGCTAGTGGATTCTGGGGATTACAAAAAATTCTTTATAATCTTAGGATTATTATTGTATCTAATAATTTTAGGATTATTAGATAAATATTGGTGTAAATTGTTAATGATAAAAGTGCCAAGAGCTTAAAGAGATTTGTTTCTTGTTAAAGGACTTAGAAAAAGATATTCAGGGCTTCCCTGGTGGCGCAGTGGTTGAGAGTCTGCCTGCCGATGCAGGGGACACAGGTTCGTGCCCCGGTCCGGGAAGATCCCACATGCCGCGGAGCGGCTGGGCCCGTGAGCCATGGCCGCTGAGCCGGCGCGTCCAGAGCCTGTGCTCCACAACGGGAGAGGCCGCAACAGTGAGAGGCCCGCGTACTGCAAAAAAAAAAAAAAAAAAAAAAAAAAGATATTCATTTATCTTTTGAGCACTTTCAGGTGAAGTTGATGCTCCTTCTCCTCCACATAATGAACACCATTTTTTGTACTTAAAAAAATTCTACCCCTCAATTAATTGTTTGCTCATTATTTAATAATAAGCACATATCTCTCTCTAATATTTTCCAAATAGATACAAAGGCTCAAATGTTTACTATGAATAATTCTTGAATACTAGTTTTTCTTGACAACTTAAGAGTTCCTACCTAATTCACTATCCTATTCAGTACTCACAAGTTCTTTTATTCAAAGGCCACTAAATAGTCTTGGTGAAGGTTAACATGTTCACAGTCATCTGGCCAATTATAGGTTCGTGTTGTATAATTATAATTCCTTATGCTACTTGACAGGGACTGAATATAAAACTGAAAGACCAATTACCGCCCCTTTTTATTTTCAGGAATGCAAAGACATATATGGTATGACATTGTACTGAGAACTGATATGCCAGTTAGTAAATATTACATAATCATTAGAGGGTCATATAGAACATGATAGAGATGCTGGAAAAAAAATGATTTGATGATGCACATTGATTTAATTATGAAGGGGAAACTATGTTAATGTTATTATTTCTCCAGACATCATATTTGGTTAAGGACTCAGACCCTGCCAATAAATATTAATTGAGCCTTATTATTTGTTAAAAATTACAGAGAGAATCAGCTCTCCTTCTGCTTTATCTACACAATTTCACCTTTGTGCCTCTGGGTTTCTCATGGGTTAACTAATAATAGTGCCTATATCATAGATTTTTGTTAAGACTCTAATGAAATAACATACGTGACAATATTAGTAATTCTCAGAGCTCCACTTAAGGGTTAATCCTTATGATTATTAAAGTCTTCTAAAAACACAATATAATGCAATAGAAAAAAAAAAAAACAGAAGAAGCTGATGGTTTAGTTTTGTTTTCCTTGCCATTCTCTAGCCAACATGGTGTGCTGATTTATGTTGGTTAACTTTTGTAATCTTGTCAACCTCAGAAGATCAAATGATGATATTTGAGAGAATCCTTTTTTAACTTAAACTGTATGTAATATATGTAATTCTTATTAAAGTTTAACTTCTGGGGGACAGAAAGACTTGGCATTATCTATTATTAACTGATTTTCTTGCTTGAATCACGCTAAACGGATATCCAATAGCAAGAGACAGTGACAATGATATGAATTGATTATGCTTGTTTTTCATTCTCCAGTGCAAATGCTGGCCTGGATTTCAACTGAAGGATGATGGTAAAACATGTGTAGATGTTGATGAATGCTCTTTGGGCTTTCCGTGTAGCCAGCAATGCATCAATACATATGGGACCTACAGGTGCCTCTGTACAGATGGATATGAAATACAACCTGATAACCCAAATGGCTGCAAATCACTCTCAGGTATCGAATTGAACTTGTCCACTGAGTCAGCCTCAGTTACACATATGGATCTGATTTTGTAGCTATTCTTGTTGAATTGATTCCTCATTGCTGTTTCTAAGAAGTCAAAATTCTCCTCTACTTACCTTGATATGGAAATTTGTCACTCTGATATTGCATGTTGTCCACACACTGCTCTGTTTTTAGTACCATTCCAGTGTGGTCCTGTGAATTATTAAGTGTTTTCTAGATTTTGAGAACAAGTAAAAAGAACTATCTCTAGCACTGCTTCCTGTATCACAGGTTCTTGGGAGCAGGTTTGGCCAAGGCTATTAAAGAACCTGTTGTGACAGCGTCCTAATATTTTTTTCCTTCTCCCCTACACCATACACACACTTATATATGTGTGCCAAGGAGAACAACGGGTCAGTAATAATAATAGTAATAATGATGACAACAATAACAAAAAATCAGGAATATAAGACTATTTGAAGTCTTCCAGTGAGTCAACAAGTATTATTAAACTTCTGTTTATTTCAAGCAGTGTGTTTGATTTGTGAATTAGAAAATTCAATAAAATATTAAAACAAATTATGATTCATCAGGGGAGAATATCAAACTTATTAAAATGATACAAAGTAATATATAATAATAACTTAAAATGGGCAGAAAATGGTGCATAATGTGTTTCTATTCCTCTTACTGTGATATTGAGTATAATCAATTAAATAGCATTGCCAGTTTCTCATATACATTTATGTTGAACAACATTTAAAAAACTAGATGTTTGGGCTTCCCTGGTGGCGCAGTGGTTGAGAGTCCACCTGCCGATGCAGGGGACGCGGGTTCGTGCCCCGGTCTGGGAGGATCCCACATGCTGCGGAGCAGCTGGGCCCGTGAGCCATGGCTGCTGAGCCTGTGCGTCCGGAGCCTGTGCTCCGCGGCGGGAGAGGCCACAGCAGTGAGAGGCCCGCATACCGCAAAAAAAAAAAAAACTAGATTTTTCTCATCTACTTTCATAAAATAAATAAAAGGGATAGGAATTTTAAAGTTAGTTTTTTAACTGGTTAAAATTATGCACATTATGGAGAAAAATAACTCTTTTCAGTTTTTCATTCCACTCACTTATTCTTGGAATGTCCGTCTCTGAATAAATTTGTGTATTATTTGGAGCCCATTGTTTTATTTGCCAGCCTACTTTTTTTTTTTTTTTTGCCAGCTCACTGCTTACTACATCATTCATTTAGTGACATGGGATAAGAAGAAAAGATAAAATCTAAAAACTAGTTAGTGTTTCCATTACTTTAAACTTTTCACAAAGGATTATGAAAAGGAGGTGAATGCTAATCATTTATTTGGGTCTTGTTACATCATGTATCCATGATATAGTGGTTTTCCATTAAAAGTAATAAATAGAAACTAATAACAATTTTAATATAAATATGAGTGTCCCTGAATAATAAATCTTTTGCTAAAGGGAGGCTAGATATTTTCCCCAAAATTTATTGACATATAATTAACCTATAACATTGTGTAACATTAAGGTAATACAATGCATTCACTTGATATACTTATATACAGTAATATGATTACCATGGTAGTAGTAGCTAACATCTCCATCACTTCACATAATTACCACTGCTTTTTTGTGGTTAGAACATTTAAGATCTACTCTCTTAGCAACTTTCAAGTGTGTAGTACAGTGTAGTTATCTATAATCACAATGTAGTGCATCAGACCCCCAGAACTTATTCATCTTCCAACTGAAAGTTTGTACTCTTTAACCAACATCTCCACATGTTCCCCACCATGCAAACCTTGGTAACTACTATTCTACTCTGTTTCAATGAGTTTGGCTTTTTTAGATTCCACCTATAAGTGATATCATAGAGTATTTGTCTTTCTCTGTTTGACTTGTTTCACTTAGCATAATTCTTCAAGCACCATCCATGTTGTCTCAAATCGCAGGATTTTATTCTTTTTCATGGCTATACAGATCCCATTCATCTGTTGATGGACACTTAGGTTGTTTCCATGTCTCGGCTATTGTGAATAATGCTACAATAAATTTGGGAGTACAGATATAGCTTTGATATACTATTTTCACATCCTTTGGATATATACCCAGGAGTGAGATTGCTGGATGGCAGTTCTATTATTAATTTTTTGAGCAACCTCCATTCTGTTTTCTGTAGTGGTTGCACCAACTTACATTCCAACCAAAAGAGCACAAGGTTTGTCTTTTCTTCAGTCACTGCCAACATTTATCTCTTGTCATTTTGGTGACAGCCATTCTAACAGGTGTGAGGTGATATATCATTATGGTTTCGATTTGCATTTCCCTGATGTTCAGAGATGTTTAGCCCCTTTTCATGTGCCTATTGGCCATCTGTATGCTTTCTTTGGAAAAATGTCTGTTCAGTTCCTCTGCCCATTTTTTAATAGATTGTTTATTTTTTGTTATTGATTTGTATGAGTTATTTATATATTTTGGATATTAACCCCTTATCAGATATATTATTTGCAAGTATTTTCTCCCATCCCATAGGTTGCCTTTTCATTATGTTGATTGTTTCTTTTTTTTTCTTCTAAACTTTCCTTAATAGTCAATTCTTCTTTAAAATTAATTTATTTAGTTTTGGCTGTGTTGGGTCTCCATTGCTGCGCACAGGCTTTCTCTGGTTGAAGCAAGCAGGGCTACTCTTCGTTGTGGTGCGCGGGCTTCTCATTGTGGTGGCTTCTCTTGTTGTGCAGCACTGGCTCTAGGCACGTGGGCTTCAGTAGTTGCAGCATGAGGGCTCAGTAGTTGTGGCTCGCGAGCTTAGTTGCTCCACAGAGTGTGGAATCTTCCTGGACCAGGGATTGAACCTGTGTCCCCTGCATTGGCAGGCAGATTCTTAACCACTGCACCACCAGGGAAGTCCCGATTGTTTCTTTTGCTTTGCAGAAGTTTTTTTGTTTGATGTAGTCCCCATTGATGATTTTTGCTTTGTTGTTTGTGTTTTTGGTGTCATAGGCAAACAGTCATTTCCAAGACCAGTGTAAAGGCGATTTTTCTCTATGTTTTCCTCTAGGAGTTTCAAATTTCAGGTCTTACAATTTAAGTTGTAAAGAACAGAACTGCCTAAGTATTGAGGTAGAACATGACTGATTAATAACATTTATGAATGTAGAACTATATTGATAGGAGGGCAAAGCAACTTTAACTTGAGAGACAACTCTTTTGAGTAGGGTTCTGAGTCTCTATTTAACCTCAACAGAAAGACTGGAATGATTAGAGGTGCTGCCATCACTGGTAGAAGGTGATGTCGAGCATCTGTGACACACATTTCTAATCTCTGACACAGAGTATGCTAAAACAGAGTACAGTGCCCTATGTATTATACATATACTGTAAAACTAAAGGCTGAAGGAAGAAAGTAATGTTTGAACATAAATTTGAACATCATAATAATTCAAATCAAATAATTTGAATAATAATTCAAATAATATTATTCATAATAATAATTCAAATAATTTGAACATAAACAGGACAATAACTCTATAACAATAAATGATTTATAATAAAGTCCTCATTTAATCACGTAAAGTGGCTACCTTTTTCATTGTTTTTTTCTAATCTATGCTGACATTAAATTTGCTTACGAGGCATCTAAGTGTACGAATGCATCTTAGAAACAAAGATGTTTAAAAGGAGTTTGATCTTTACATATATGAAGCATGGTTAGATTATTTTTATTATCTTTCCTAGATTCTAGAACAAATAATATACTAAAGCATGTTGGACAAATAAGAAGGAAATAGACTCTTACTTAAGAGAAGCTTCCAGGCAGATGAAAAACGTGTATGTAGGCAGTGAAACTCTTGGTTTTCACTGAAGTTATTCTGAGAGCATAAGCTGGTTATTTGATTATCAAGAAAGAATTTTCTGGTTATAGGAATGTTTAGCTGTACTGTAGGTTTCTAAGATAGGTGCAGATTATCCTTCTCTGAAATTCATTTAAAAATAAGATTTCTATCCTTCCCTCCACCCCTTTACCCCTGGTAACCGTAGGTTTGTTTTCTACATCTGTGCCTCTATTTCTGTTTTGTAAATAAGTTCATTTGTACCATTTGAGAGATTGGGATTGACATGTACACACTACTATATGTAAAGTAGATAACTAGTAAGAACCTGCTGTATAGCACAGGGAACTCTGCTCAATACTCTGTAATGACCTATATGGGAAAAGAATCTAAAAAAAAAAGTGGATATATTGTATATGTATAACTGATTCACTTTGCTGTATACCTCAAATTAATACAACATTGGAAATCAACTATATTCCAATTTTAAAAAAAGGAACAACAAAAAATAAGATTTTAACAGCAGGTGTTTTCTACTAATTTCAAATAAATTAGATAATTTAATATTCAAGAAGACTGAGGGAAAGAGAGGGATTTGGAATTGTCTAGATTTTCTGTACTGCACAGGCATCTGCTTTCTTTTCAATTGTTATCAGTAGAGGTGCTCAGGAAGAATTTTTTAACCATTAATCTACCAGAGGGCACTGCATTTGAACTTGCATCGCTGTAGTAACTAAACTGAGACTAAGCAGAGTTGAAAACCATAAATACTAAAGTCTAATATGTTTCTTGTCTTGGTATTTAGATGAAGAACCTTTTCTAATTCTTGCTGATCATCATGAGATAAGGAAAATTAGCACTGATGGTTCCAACTACACACTTCTAAAACAGGTATGACATTTCCATGATGATTTCATAGTATTTAATACAATCACTCTAGATATGCATTAGAGCTGTAGCAGTACCTCATAATTAGTACTTCTGAAGCATGTATTCAGGGATCCATGCATGTATGCATATAAGATTGCCATAAACTTTGTTCTGTTTGAATTGTCCAGGTGATGCCTCCAACTTGTGACATCACACCATATCCAAGAAAGTAGAAGATGTAAACCATAGCTAATGCAAGGAAAAAAACTCTCTTAAGAACAGCTAGACTAGGGAAGGTATAAAATTCTCTTTTAAGGTAGTTGTGCATTACCCAGATTGTCCCCCCAGCCCCACAGCCCTTGGGATTTAAAAATAAACATCTTTTCCAGAACCTCAAGTTTCTGTTCTTAGAACTAAGGAATAATATGGGATTGATGATCCTTAGCCTTTAAAATTTGGAATTAGCTAGGGAGCAAAAGTATGATTATAATCCAGTCATGGTTAAAAGGTTATGAGGTGCGTATATTCAGCCTTACCCTTTTCATCCCTCAACCCACCTACTTCAAGAGAATCTGGGCTACTGATCCATTTTGTTGCCTAAGTTCTGTTGTCAGAGTTTACTCATATATACTATCTGAGATGAAAGGAATGATTTCCATTTATGACAGGATGGAAATGTGAATTGCTTCCCTCAAATTTTTTTTTCCCTCCCAGTCTGCAGTGAAAGCATAAAATCAAATCATTAAAACTAGACTGATTATTACATTGACTAGAGAAATCACAGTTAGTTTTAGCATATCTTTGATCGTCAGAAGTAGCTTCTTTGGAAAGATGTGGCTTGTATCTGTCCTGCTGCAAATTTCTCTTTGCCCCAAACTGTGCAATAGTGACATGAATATGTGATAGCACTCTCTAGAACAAGTGTGCCAAAAATAAAGATATTTCTTGCTCTTGTAGTATGTTTATGCCAGCACTAGGCATTAGATGAAGAAGTCCATTCATGTGTTGATTTTTCAGCAACATAAAGAATACTTAACTAAAGATATTTTTCCACTCACTCCTGGGTACCTCCATTGCTATAGTTAGAGTTTCATTCATATTGCTTAAGAATTTAGTCTTACTTTAAGTGCAGATATTCGTTAGCAAGTGTGATGTTTACTATTCCCCACAGAATTGGATTTTGCAGCTTCTAAGTCACAAATTGAAAATTAAAATTTCACATGAAAATCCAGATTTCTGGCTACTCATGAAAAAATAGGAAGGTGTAGCATTTCTGGGTTCACATCTCTGAATGGACACAATCCAAGCTGGGTAGCAGCTGCCACTGTGATTTATGCCCGTGCTCTTAATTCACCAGCATCCTCAAACTTTCCGTGTGCTTACCACATACATACTTGTCTTATTCAGGAATGTCTGTGAGGTTTAGATTCTTGCTCTTGAGTTTGGAGTGTGCCACAAATACCCACTGTTTCATACTGCCTCTTTCTCTAATTATGTACCTTAAGAGATTGGGTAAAATACAAAATATTTTCATGTTGTTTGTAAAAACTAAACAGAAGTCTATTTAAAATCTAAGAATTAAATGACTATTTCTTTAAGAGATGAGTAATACCCATAGGGAGATAGTTTAAATTTACATAACTGCTTTAAAATGGAAAAGTGTTCGTTTCCCAAATGGTTTTCTGCATTAATTTATTTTTTTCCAGTGCAGTATAACTTTAAGCATATATCAAACTTACAAAATATTGAAAATTACCTCTTTCTCTTAAGTATATTTCTCCATACCCTTTCTAGACCTTCCAAGTTAGGTGTGCAAGCTATTGATTTTCTTGTATAGTCTCTGGAAATGGGACGTGTTTATTTTCTCTTTAATAAGTTTTTTGTTTTTGTTTTGCTTTCTTTTGTTTTCAGCATTTCTCCCTTTTAGACTGTGCTATCTCAAAGTGAGAAAGTTTTCTTTTTAGAATACTCTATAAGCTCAGCTGAACCACAAATTTAACTAATATAGCAACAATATTTATGATCTTCAAGAAAGAACTATAACAGAGCTTCAGTGGTAGCTCCTTGCTTTATTTTCCAACCCTGTGACTCAAGACATTTCTACTGCTATCCTTTTTTTTTTTTTTTTTTTTGTCTTTCATGGCTAATACATTATCAGGGATTGTTCTTAAGGGACCAAAATGATTTTTATCTCCACGCATGATGTAAGTCTATTTCATACAGCCAAACCATTTTAATGCTCACATTGTTATAGTGTTTTTTTCCTGGTGATATAACTGTAGACTATTGCCAATCACTAGTACATAAGTGGGGATGAATTTCAAACAGTTTCTTAGTGCAGTTTATGGAAATAAGGAGGTAGTGAGGAAGATAAGGAAATGCACAAGGACCCTGAACACCTGTGTCTTTGGAGAGCATTTGTTAGTGGTGACCACGGAGTAAGGATGTAAAGACCCAAGAAACTAAAGACAAGCCTTAAAGTTTTGCTTGTGGGCTGCTTGAAATATGTCATTTTTGTTAGGAAACTTGTTTTTAACCACAATTTCATCATGGCATTACAGAAATTTTCAAGGAGTTCAAGGTGGTAAAAACCAATTTCTTCCTCAAAGATTTTGTCTACATATGCAGAGTGAAGTAGAAAATAGCAGTAATTGTTTCTCCACATTTTCTCTCAGTCAAAAATAAATGAAAAGACAACATCTGTGCCTTAATTATTTGGGAATTCTGTGTGTAAATAATTAGGAAGAACAATTTATCCTAATATCTTAAATTTTATTCTCTTTATCGTATTTAGTAACAATCTCATGAAGTTTTATAGCATAAAATTATAACTACTGGTAGAATGTTTTTACCCTATATATTCTAAAACATAGTTGTAGCTAAGACAGCTATAACTTAAATTCGTACAACACATTTAGAAAATGTACTTTAATAACATGGATTTTAGAAATGAAAATTAATCAAGTAGCTTTCCAATATGTTATCCAATTCAATTCTAGCAGTGACTTTTATTCCAGTAAAATTGTATAGAGAAACAAAACACAATTTCCTAAATTAATCATCTTGAACCAAAGGGTGCAAATCTTCAGCCACAGAAATAAAAGAAGCAAATAGGATTTTGATGAAACCAATTTTCAGCTCTGAAACCACTGGGATGACTCTAGTTTTTAGACATTATTTTGACCATGCCCTTGGCTGTTTTAATGTTCCTTGTATATGATTCTGTAGAGAGAGCTTTACACTCTTTTCTGAAGGGATTAAGGGTAAAGCTGTAGAAAAATGACCAGTTTGGCTGGAAAGATATGTCAGAATTCAGACCTTCAATTTCTCTGCATTCACGGCTTTAATTTATTGTAGTTGACTTGCTAAATTTGGAATAGATTTTCATTATCTAAATTGATTATTGTAAAGAAAGGAATAGGATAATTCTGCCATGACTGGGGATTGTGGGTGAATCTTTGCTAAGGTCAGAGACAACTTTCTCTCCCACCTTTTCCCTATAGAGGTCTAATATACCTATCTGAATTGCCAGGCCATCACAGAACCCTAACCCATTTACCTATTCTTCCAGTGAGAAAAGCATTTGAACAGAAAGAATATTGTAGACTACTACTTTTTTTTTTTTTCTTTTGCGGTACGCAGGCCTCTCACTGTTGTGGCCTCTCCCATTGCGGAGCACAGGCTCCGGATGCGCAGGCTCAGCAGCCATGGCTCACGGGCCTAGCCGCTCCGCAACATGTGGGATCTTCCCGGACCGGGGCATGAACCCGTGTCCCCTGCATCAGCAGGCGGACTCTCAACCACTGTGCCACCAGGGAAGCCCTGTAGACTACCATTGAAATGAATTTATTAAACCCTCTACAGAACTTGGAATCCAATCTGTTTATATTTTAGAACCTTGATTGTGCATAGATGACTTCTTAGATATGAATGCTTACATGTATTTAGTTAAGTAGTTCTCCAGTTATTAGGGTGTGAATGAATAATTAATGAATCTTTTGAATCTGAGACTGAATATTAGTTGTATTTTTTTAGCATTTATAATCATTATTCTTGATTAGTGATGCTGTCAGTAAGACTTATACTTGCATTTATTCATCTGGGCATAGTGGGGTTAAGTGATTGCAGGTTCACTTTATAATCTAGAGCTGAAGAAAAGGAGATTGCTCCTTTTAAGCCAAATAAAAGCATAAGATTTGAACCTATGATTTTAACACCATCACTGCTAGAATTTAGCCTGGCTAAGAGAAGAAAAAATCAGTATTTGCAAGAACCTTCTCTGAGTTGTTGCAAATAGTGATACATAGGTCGTCCTTAGTCTTGGAGATCATTGGAAAGAAATAAAATCTGGACAGCACTAATTTAGCTTTGGCCTGAGTTTTATAAAAACAAATTATATATCTCTGATTCAGTGTTATTATAAAATTTTGAATTCTGAGTATAGATGTGGAAACAGAACTCAGAATTGGGAACAACCATCCCTCCCCAAACCAAACCGAAGCAAACCACAAAACAAACAAACAAACAAAACTATCTCCTTGAAGATGCTAATCCTTACTTATAGGACTATAAGTACTCTTAAGCGACCCCTAAAACAATTTGAGACAACGACAACTTTAGGGTGAATATTGATGTGAAAAGCTTACATCAGATACAGAGATATGACAAAGATCTCTGGGGCTTTGCCAAGTGTCTATGGTGTCAATTATTTTTTAGCACGAGTTTATATATTAATAAAATATTCAACTCTTAAAGCAAGTTAACACAATTGAAATCTTGATCCAAGTTTTGTTAGTCCATTGGGGTAGTAAATCTATGAGCAGTAACAATAGGTCAGAATTAAACCAATCCCTAAGCAATCATTTGGAAAACTCAACAGCTAAGAAAATTCTCAGATCCTGATGTACAATCCTCAGATCAAATCACTGAAACAGTGGAACTGCCAAACCAAAGAACTGTAGTATCCAGAAACCCATCAGCTGAATTCATGTTCAATTTTGTTACCTGCTAAAAAATGCATTAATTGTGAGTCTGAAGGGAGGGATTTCCTCACATTTCTACCATGTGGAATAAAAAGATGTTGACTACCTAGTTCCTCTTTGGTCAAATACTCACCTAAGGTTTTAACTTTTAAATTCTAATATGGCACTGTATTGCCTAATGGGCTACTTGAAGCATGAGAAAAAAAGAGAATGTTGCTATGTTGTTGAGACAAAGGCTTTTAGGGAAAGTAAAATTTTTAAACCTTCTTTTCTGACTTTCATCAGATATCTGTCAAGAGCTCATCTTAAATTATTGGGGGTCGTCTACCTTTCCAATTTAGATGTATACTTATAATGGCATCAAATTTATATTTAATATTAACTTAAAGTGAGACTCTTTTCCTTTATCTAAAAGCATTTTTTTCCACGTTACTGGCTATTTACTTAAACCATTAGCTATAAACATTCCAAAATTTTTCCTACTTGGAAAATATTTTCAAATACAATAAATTATGTAACATCTTAAGTGTATGGTATAGAAAAAATGTAAATATATATAATGCTTTTATAAAGAATTGGTATTCTCACAAATGCTATTTATTGTAAAACTGTAACTACTTAGATTCAAAGGGAAATACTGATTCTTATGAATTCCTTAATCATTTTAAAACAATTTCTATTAACTATTATTCCAACATACTCCTTTTTATTTTTAGGGATTAAACAATGTTATTGGTATAGACTTTGATTACAAAGAAGAATTTATCTATTGGATTGATTCTAGTCGACCCAATGGCAGTCGCATAAACAGAATGTGTTTAAATGGAAGTGATATTAAGGTAATTCCATATTACAATGATGGGATTATTCAATATTTTATTTGTGTGATTGAATTGAATAGAAAATGTTATTTGATGGTAATGATGCAACTCATAGAATGTATTAGGTTGGTTTGAATTTCACGTTTGTACAGTGTAGGTTAATATATACTTTAAATATGAAATTGGAGATTTTTATCCTTATGTTTCATTATGACACTATTACTTGCAATAAGGTAAAAATCAAATTGAATAAATAAAATTTGAAACCTTATTCACAACCCTAGAAAATGTGATGGATGCTTAAGGCTTGAATGATTAGTGCCTGAGATTCGATTGTGTTGATTTATATAAAAGAAAATGTTGACCCTGAGAATTTGTAGTTGAAAAAAATAATTATTAGACTGTAGATTGAACTTATAGCACTATTAAAATTAACTTGCTATAGATGGAATTAGTTGAATGCATTTGTGTAAAATCATGAATGTTCTGAGTAGGCAGCATCGTAATTAAACACGTGTCACCTTATAGATATGAACTACTTGGCACCATTTCTATGCTAACTTGAGTTTTAAAATAAAATTATTTGCACTGTATATATGTAGTAAAATGTATTATAAAGAAGTTCAAATTCAAGTAGATAGAACTCAATTACTTTAACTTTTTTTGTAGCCATCTGTAATATTGTATAGAAAGCTTTGGTGGAAGCAATCAGTTTTGAAAATATTAATGAAACCTTGTAATGTATATATATATATAAAATGCCAAAACAATCAGTAGGTTGGGTACAGGGAGTTCAGAATAACTGCTATTGGTTATTTTATATGCAGCATATTTGTGCATACAAAGCCTATATCCTTATTATATTTGATATTGACACAGGTTACAATTGAGCACAGCAGTTGAATGAGTATATTTTTACTTCCCTTTGGTTGGGTGAAATACTTAATGTATGTTCTTGCTTGTATTTTTTTCTCTCTTTGTAGTAGATAATTTAAATAGGGCAAGAACTGTTGGGGGGAGTGGTGAATGCTATTGGTATCTCCCCAAGAACCTGTTATTAATAAATAACATCAATAAATTTTTGTGCTTGTGTGTCTCTGCCTGTGATAGAATTTTTGCCCAAAATTTTGAGAGGAGAAGGAAACCCTAATGAAAATGTGATAAACAATTGTGTAACCATCCAAGAGCCTTTTATTTTGGTGTTTCTTTCTTAAACCTTTATGGAATTTCTAGGGGTCTGATTACATATTGGGTAATTCCTCATAAACAAGTAAGTAATTTTATTAGGTAAATTGTTCTATGTTTT
Organism: Lagenorhynchus albirostris; assembly: GCF_949774975.1. Taxonomy (NCBI): domain Eukaryota; kingdom Metazoa; phylum Chordata; class Mammalia; order Artiodactyla; family Delphinidae; genus Lagenorhynchus; species Lagenorhynchus albirostris. Next base: position 89,053,189 of record NC_083100.1, read on the forward strand.
GTGCTTATCTAAATCCCATTTCAAATGTTTACATACAATTCTGTATCTCTGAAAAAAATCAAGAAGCAATTGCTTAGTTCTTATTCTAGGCATTTACACTGTTAACTTTTTAAATTCTTATTTTGTTAGGTAGTGCATAACACAGCTGTCCCCAGTGCACTTGCTGTCGATTGGATTGGAAAAAACCTCTATTGGTCTGACACAGAAAAAAGGATCATTGAAGTATCCAAACTCAATGGCTTATACCCTACTATACTGGTTAGCAAAAGGCTGAAGTTTCCCAGGGACCTGTCTTTAGATCCTCGTGCTGGGTTTGTAACAAACATTGAAAATCTTAAATTAAAGATTAAGACTGTGGATTATGTCCAATATGGTAAATCCTGGTCTGTAGATTTTAACATGGGAACCCATGAAAAGTGTAAATGTGTAGAAAGTTTTATTGAGAAATCAAAAAGAGAAATGTGACTATAACAGGGATTTCCCTAGTGGTCCAGTGGTTAAGACTTCACCTTCCAACGCAGGGGGTGCAGGTTTGATCCCTGGTTGGGGAGCTGAGATCCCACATGCCTCATGACCAAAAAACCAAAATATGAAACAGAAGCAGTATTGTAACAAATTCAATAAATACTTTAAAAATTGTCCACATCAAAAAAACTTAAAAGAAAAAAAGAAATGTGACTATCACAATTTTTTTAAGAAAAAAATTAAGGTGATGGGATTTTAGAGCAAGTATTTTTTTAAGTTTTTAAACATAACTCTTTTTATAACTAATCAATAAATGTATTGTTGAAATGAATAAAACATACAGATTTATCCAAATTCTAATGTGTTTAAATCTTGGAGGAAAGACAGGCAAAGCACAAACTCTTGGATCCTGTTTTGTAGTATTTGTAGTAGTCATGAGTAGAGATGATGTAATTCCTGAACCACTTTAGAGCAGGAGACTTAAATAGCATCCATGAATAATAAATAACAGGGTGCATTATCTATGCATTCAGAGGGAAAAGCATAGGGGGAATATCAGGAAAGATTCATATTAGAGTTGGGTTTCATTTGCATTTCTCTGTAAAAAAGAAGAACAAGTCATCATAAGGATCAAGGGCATCTGGCTGGATATCTCAGATGAGGGATGAACACACATTTAGGTGTCAAAACCTGTTTGCTAAAGTTCTATATTATGACCATTATCATTCACTTTCAATTATGTTGTTTTGGTAGGTAGAGAAGGCATGTCTTTCTTTTTTTTTTTTACACTACAATTTGAGGGATTACGTACTCCAAAATGATCTCTGTAGAAGTTCAACCTATTGAACATGTTTGTTAAATTTGCTTTTTAAAAATAGGAAACATTTACAGTAACAAGTATTATGCTAACTCTAGTGCTCTAAATTTTCTGCTGTCTAAATTAATTTCCTATAAAGTGTTTTACCAAATCAGTTTTATCATGCCATATGCAATAACTAGATTTTGCTTCTTGTTAATATATTGTATCTCTGATTTTTGGTCTCATGTTTATAATTGGCAAAGTGATCATATCATAGTATGCATGGAGCTTGATTTTAAATATTAATTTGGGTAAAAGCAGTACCTAATAGTAGAAGACTTGTACTGTAAATACTACTCTGTTTCCAAGGTAATGGTGCAAGTTTTAAATTTTTGCAATATAATTATGTAACTATTTTGTTACCTTTTAAAATATTTTCTTTACCATAGTAACAGAAGAGTGTCAATTCTATTTTAACTGAAACAGAGTTACAAGAGCATCTGTTTCTATAGATGTTTCAAGAAATAATGGCCAGATATACTAAATTTGGCTATCGTCATTATTCATTCATAAGAATATGAATGTTTGAGTCCTTTGGTATTTTATCAGAAGATATTTATTTTAGTGTGTCCATTGTCCTTTTCTTCAAAATCAGTATGGCTATCTTAGCTTCTCATCCAATAATTTCCAAGATGCTTCATTTAACAAATGAAAGAAACATTATCTGTTAATAATAACAGTATTATGGAATTTCCTAGTTATAAAGCAAAAACTGTATGCTAGCATAGTGAACACAGCTGGATCTAGCTTGAAGTTTTATTTCTCCCAGGTTATGGTTATTATCCCATAAACTGACAGCAGTCTTAAGTTATCGTCAACATAAACCCATCCACCAAAAGTGTCAACTTAAACAATGAAGTACTAAATTATTGTAGATATTATGGAAGACTCCTTTGATTTCGTTTTTAAATATTATTTTGTTATGATATGGAATGGCAGATTATAACCCAAGAAACATAAAAATTAGATCTTTTTATGAAACAATTAAAGCCACATAGCAGATAAACAGATTCCAACAGAAAAAATTTAATGACACCTTTTTTGTTCATACTGTTTTCCTAGTTCCCCAGAGTGAGACAATAGGGCGACTTGGATTTTAGCTTTTATGAGATGAGCTTAAGGGTGAAAATGCCATAGCTGTCTAAAATATTGTACAATCTTGCTTCAAAAATGGCAGCTCAAATTGTAAGATTAATAAAAATGCAATTGAACCTTTCTATGTCAGATTGCCATTGTGATTTGCATATGTTTTGAATATGCCAATACTACTGACCCCTCTTTCCTTGAGAAGGTGATTTCTGTCGCGATATTTAGTGAGGAATAGGGTAAGGATTATTTAAGGGAAGATAAAGATCATTGGAGTATCTAATGCAGTAAAGCGAGTAAACATTTAGAAGGTAGCTTGGGGGTCCTTTCTTATAATGGTAGTATGCCAGTTGTCACAGTACCAATTTAGATATGCTGGTTAGTAAGAATGGTAAAGAAGATACAAGTAGACAGATCATTTTCCTGGCTATTACATTTAAGTTCAGCTGAAATCCAATGATCCCAATCATTCTGTTATTGATTGGGAATCAATGTACTAAATCAATGTAAATAAATTAAAATTTATTTAATCATAAATTTTAGGTCATTAATATCATTTACATTTAAGGTTTATAAAAGTTGTCATTTATACAGAAGAGACATAGATATAGATGCATTTTAAAGTAGAATAGAAAATATAATGTTAAAACTGTGCTGAGCATAATTTTATCTTTAAGATGTCACTTCAGCATAACAAGAAACCATTATGATAGACATTAAAGTAAATGTATGATATGACTGTTTAACAGAAAATAAATTCATCTGCTCATTCACTTATTCAACTCATATTTCTCTAGCATCTAGTGTATATCTGGCACTGTTCTAGGTATAATATAAAAATAAAAGTCACAACCCTTGTCTCCAAGTATTTCACAGTCCAGTGAGTAGGTAGATAAGCAAAAATTATCATATAATGCAATAACTCATGAAGTGGAGAAAACAGAAAATGTTTCTATCTCAAATGGGGTCAGTGAAATCTTCCAGGACAAGACTGGTGAAGTAAGAATTAGCTGGGTTATGTGGTACAAGAGCAGAAGTCATTTCAGGCAAAAAGAAGAAGCTTTATGGGAAAGCAAAGACACATAGGAAAGCAAGGCATATCCAAGGAACTGAAAATAAGTCATACGAAGGGAGTAAATTAAGTATATAAAATTGCAGAACTTTGATACCGGTTCACTTTATAGAGTAAAAAAGAGCTAGGGATAAATCAGAATGTAATACAACACAACAACAACAAAACAAACCTTATGAGGCTTATGGCTTGGGCAAACAGGTAAATAGAAAAATGATTTCCTCAGAATATGAGGAACAGAGGAAAAGGGGCAGATATAAGAAAGGGGAAGGACCTACTGGGATTGGGGGTCCCATATAATAATAATAATGATAATGATGATCAATATCACTTCTATAGCATTTTATGAATTAGAAAACTATCTCTGTGCTTTATCACTTTAGATGCTTGTACTGTTTACTCAGAGTCTCTAAAAAAGATATGAGTATTTTTATTATTATACTTTTAGTACAAGTATGAACATTCAGCCTCAAAGTGGCTAAGTGACTTTCTCAGGATCATTTAGGTACTGTAATACAATATTAAACTGGGGATTTAATCCAGTTTCCAAATTTTGGTCAGCTCTTTTCCCTATTACATGTATCACATTGGAGTTTCCAGTAACAAAGTTATCTTGGGTTGTGAGCAGGTTTTCTAAGAGCCATCCAAACAGGGCATAAGAAAAAAAATACTTTTTTTTCCATTTTAACAATTTGCCTTTTTATAAAATTTTAAGTTACTACAGATAATATGAGTTTTTTTGGAAATAAAACTGCCTAATCATTATAAGCATGCATTTTTTTTCAACATCTTTATTGGAGTATAATTACTTTACAGTGTTGTGTTAGTTTCTGCTGTATACCAGAGTGAATCAGCTATATGCATGCCTTATTTTTAAAACATATTTTTATTTATCTTCCTTTTCTAATACTCTATTAGCAATATCACAAGAAAATAATACTGGGTTCTATTTTGACTTTGAAATACGTTTAATGAGAGTATGTCGAAGGACACTTTATATACTCAGAATCTCTATCCACTATTGTTAATATGGATATTCGAAGTGCAAATACATTTGGAAAAGACACATTTTGTGCTTCTATATCTTGGCTGATGCTATTCTTACTTTCTACAATGCCCCTGTGCTTTTCCTCCAGTTAGAATAACTTCTTATTTTTTCAGCAACAGCAAAAAAATATCACTTCCTAAGTGAAAGTTCCCCAATTGCATCTCAGTAGCCACCACATATTGAACATGTAACATTACGTGACTATTATTGGTGTACATGTTTCTCTCTCCATCTAGAAAGCGAATTCCTTTAACAGAAAAACCATGGCTTAATTACTGCTTGTGCCTAACATAGAAACTGTTAAATTTACTGTTGAAGGTAATAATAAATAGGCTACTGGATATACACAAACCATAGGATTGTAGTTTGCAGGGGCATTGCACCTGCATCTATGCAGAAACCAATTTATTGGTATGTAAACAACCTGCATGTTTCAAAGAGAAGAGTCATAACAAAGGGAACCTTTGTTGTGAGGGAATGAAAATCGTATAAGGAAAGAAAACTCCGTTTTTTATTGCTGTGGGGAAAACCAGAAATATTTCATTAAGCTAACCAGTCACATTAAAAATCCCCACCTTTTTCCTACCAATTTTTAAGCTTATAATCCCATATTTAGGCAAAAACACACAGGGAATGAACATTAAAAATTAATTTTATAGTTCAACATCAGAAATAATTCCAACTGGAAGAAATTTCTCTAAATATGTTCCCTGAATTCAGGAAAAAAAAAAAGTGAAAACTGATAGCAGACTTCTATTTTAATTTGTTTTAAAGAAATAAAATGTATCAGATTCAACTATAAAAGACATCCTCAGGAATCACAAAAGCCTGTTGTTATGGTTACAAGAAGACATTCTTTTATATGTTTACTCTTGGTTATAACTTACAGAATAGCTATTATTTGGAGCTGAGATTTTTCGTATGTGATCTTAGGTAAATTTTACATATTATATGGGTGAAATTTAAGACTCTCCTTTTGATATTTTCACTGAACTTTTCATTTTTCAGCTTTAATTATTTACAACAAATTTTTTACTTGGATAACATTTGGCAGGTTGCATTTTAGATGTTAAAATGACCAGAATGTCTAGTATGGGCTTTTTGAGAAACTTAAATGTATAGTAATGAGGCTTAATTATGGAAAAGGAAATGAAATTTAGTCATCACAAGTTAGCTACCCATAAGGAGAGATGCACAGTAATTTCTGTGCTTATGAAGGCTCATTTATACTGAGTACAGTTAAACTATGCTTTCCTTCAATACAGTAAAACATTTTTATAATATTCTTCTAATTGATGGGTACTTAAATAGGCAAATCAGGTAATAACACACATGATAAAATCCAGGCAAATCATGTAATAACATGCATACAATCCGGATGCAGTAATTTATTAGACAGTTATCACTAAACCAATATGAATGCATATATTGTGTAGCTAGTGCAAGTAAAATAATAATAGTTAATATTTGCTGAATACTTACCTACATGTTCATAAATGTTCCAAGTTTGTTCCCTGTGTTCTCTCTTTTAATCCTTACAGGACTCTGTGAGTAGAAACTATTATTATCACTTTTGAACATATGAGTAAATCCAGGCTCAGGGGAGGCTAACTAAAGTGCCAAGTTCACATGGGTGGACCTGGAATATGAACCCAAGTAACCTGTTTTTAGGCCTTTTTTGCTTTTAAGACTCTGCATAGTGTTGCTTAGAAAAAAAAAAAAAAAAGCTAGACAACATTATTAATGGAATATGAGTTTTATCTTAAATATAAAAAAATACATTAAAAAAAAGCTAGTCTATAAATCTAGAGACCTGAGCCCTTGTTCCAGCTTTATCACTATCATAACAGACTAGGACAAAGCTCATAATATTTTATGGTCTCAGTTTGTCAGTGAAATGAAGGCCTGAAACTACATGATCTTCAAGACCTGTTGCAGCATTAAAATCTTTAAGTTATACTTTATTCTAAATTCTGAAAGAGATAAAAGATTATTGTTATCAAGAAATTTATAAGGTAGTTAATGAAGATAAGATTTTTCATGCTTTTTTCCATCTGGGTAAAATTGTCATTCCTTCTTTTGTGCCTCCATGGTAAAGTAGTTTTATCATAACATGCTTTAATTTTTTCATTTGTTTTACATTCACCTCTACTGTATTCACTGAGAGATCTTTGATGGCAAAAATCATACCTGTTTACCTCTGTGTTCCCAGTACTAAGCAATGTCTGACACATATTATATAGCCTCAGTGAATCATTGTTTCAAGATATGTTTCTCAATCCACTTAAGCACGGCTTTGGGGTTTATCAGAGATGTTTCACCAACTGATTTATTGAGTTAGGTTCTCTGATTCTGAAGCCTGAGAACCTACATCATTACTGATTTGTGGGTTCCTATGTGCATGATATATGTGTTGTTCAGTTATACATGTGATAAAGAAATTCTGTAGACTGGAAGGTGCTAAAGCACAGTTTCCTAAAGTATGTTTCCTATGAACTGCTCTAGGAAAATAACTGTAGTTACCCAAAACTATGTGATAAAAAAGGATATTTTAGCTCCCTCTTAGAGAGTCATTATATCATATAGCATATTAAAAGCTCTGAAGAATGCTATAATTAACAAGATGATGCTTACTTTGCTTAACAAACCATTTCTCAAATATATATAATCTTGTAACCTACCTTGAAAAACATGAACTGACACAAATCAGAGAAGAATTCGTGGAGAACAGAGGGGACACCGAATAACGTCTGAATCATAATATCTGTATTGAAGAGGCAGGAGCAAGGCAAATGATACGATAAAAGCAAAAAAGTGAAAATGTAGGACTATAAATACTCCAACTAGACCTCAGTTCATACATTTCAATAGTGGGAAGTAAATTGGAAAAGTCTGTTTCTAATAATGAAGAATTTGAGTGTCAGGGTGAGGATTTCAGACCTCAAACTCTCAGTGAACTTATTGGGAGTGATGTAACAGATGTTGGACTCCATGAAATATGCTCTTCCTCTTTTTTGTGGTATCTTGGTTCAAGATGATGATAAGATTAGCCAAATAAAATGTTCAGAATACAAACAAAAGATATTTGCTATTACATGGAGCTCAGACCATTTGAAATTCATAATTTACTTAATGACCTCAAAAACATTACTATTGACCTCTAAGAATCTGCAGTACTTTGTTAATAGTACTGCAGATTTAATGGAGGAAATTATTTTTCACTTTTGGAATTTACTTAATTTTATATGATTTTAATTAACTTAAATTTAAAGAGTCACAATTGGCTAGTGGCTACCACACTGAACAATGAACATTCAAGAAAATATAATGTACTTCTCCGTAATTCATTTTTAATTTTTCATAGGTAAAACACAAAAGAAAAAAAAATATTTAGATAGTTTTATTCCTCTAACATTATAGATGCATTTTGAAGGTTTACCTCTTTAGTTTTGGGCATCTATTATTTGTTAACACTTGCAGAAATGTTATATACATATGAGTTGTATACTAAAGGAAACATACGTTTAAAATTATATGGATATTTCAAAGTGTACTACATGTTTAAAAAAAAGCATAAGAAAAGTTTGCATTGAAGTATACTTCTTACAAGCTGCAATTAGAGAGATACAAGACTTAATTTGGGAATAGCTATGCAAATAAGAGAAATACTGTAAGATGTTTTACTCCCTGAGTGTCTGTAAACAACGTGGCTATTGATTTTCTTTTCTAGGTATTTATATTGGATTGACTGCTGTGAGTATCCTCACATTGGACGTGTTGGAATGGATGGAACCAATCAGAGTGTTGTCATAGAAACCAAGATTTCTAGACCTATGGCACTAACAATAGATTATGTCAACCATAGACTCTACTGGGCTGATGAAAATCATATTGAATTTAGCAACATGGATGGATCTCACAGACACAAAGGTTGGTCCCATAGCACAAATGATTCAGTATTTCACTGGTGCATAAAATACTCATTTAGAAAAAATATATATATATTTATTTATTTATTTATTTGTTTTATATACTTTCATCAAATACATTTCTTAATTTAAGATTACATTATTATATTCCTTTGTGACAATATTGGTAAATAAGAATTAGATATATTTATTCAGACCTTCTATAGTCATACATAAAATCACTTTGACATTGTCAGTGTTTTCTCTAATTGTACTTTTCTAAATAGTTTTTATAGTAAATGAATGATATTTTTATAAGTTAATATATACATATATCCTAATTGAACTGAAACAGAATACTTGCTTATAAAAATAAGGTTATTATTGCAACCTGATAGGTTTCTTTTTTTAAATACTAAGTGAAAGTATAATTCTTTAAAGACAGTGAAGTAATATTTAAAAGTTATCAGTTAGACTACATACATGATGTTATGTAATCAACAGCATCAACAGAAAGTAACATGAAAAACAGCTTTCAAATTAGAGTAACATTTAGGAAATTATTTGAATATAAATTCTATAGGTACTTTATTTTTCTCTTTTTTATAACTCTAAGTAGATTATAAGACTCTAAATATAAAACAAATGAAGGAAGCAATTTGATATGGGGGAGGTAATGCTAGAATTAGGGATGGGCAAAAAGTCTTAGAGGAAAAAATAGCTGAGGATGAGGGAATTAACAAGAGCAAAGGAGAAGGACATAATAAAAAAGAATGGGATCCAGGTGAAGATGACATGAATATAACAGAAACCACAAACAATTCATGAACACTCAAAATATTTTAGATGCAGGTAGATTTTTAAAGATTAGGTTTTTCCCAGAATGAAGAAGAGGAACAAATTTTTATTAATCTGTAGTGACTTAATGTCACCTTTGTTATTAGGTGTTTTCATCTTCAAATATCTTGTAAAGTACTGAGAGACTGTAAAGTTTCACTGAGAGATCCCAAATAAAGTACAAGTTTCACTGAGAGATCCCAAGTAAAGCCATGCATTTGTATGGCTTAGCTTAAGAGATTGCTTTCTTCTCTGGCAGTAAGCTTAGATCAAAACCCCTGGAAGAAGGAAAGAGGTGAAATGACAAGGAAGAGAGAATTATTGATAATTTAATCCTGTCAGGTGAAGCCCTTCAAATGTATGCCAGTGTAGAGAAGAATGAAGCCACTGAATTTTAAAAAATTAAAAACTAACAGTGGGGAAGGGGCAAGTGGAATTAGGTGATTAAGAGTTACAAACTCCTATGTATAAAATAAAACAGCTACAAGGATATATTTTTACAGCACAGGGAATATAGTCAAAATTTTATAACAATTTTAAATGGAGTATAATCTATTAAACTATTGAATCACTGTGTTGTACACCTGAAACTAACATAATATTGTAAATCAAGTATACCTTAATAAAAATAAATTTAAAAAATAAATAATAAAGGAGGTATACATCACTGAAGTCACATCACTCCTTAACTCTGCCCAAGTTTCTCTCAGTTGTTGTTTAAATAAATATGTCTAACTAAAAATGCCAACAGAAAGCTTTTAGAGGTGCTTTTTTAAGGGTGGGAACATTGAAGTATGACAAGTGTTGGATGAGTCGCTTATTTAGGTGTTGGCATTCCAATTATAAAGAAACTCATCAGGATGCAATTGGAATGAAGAGTTATTTAAAGATCACTTTAGGGTTTTAATTACAGCAAAAGCAATGTTGTCAAATCAAAATTACACTTAGCATTCAGCAGTCATATCTCCTTTGAAGACTCAATAATGAAATGTTCTGCAACTTTTGTAGATGATATAATTGAGTTTTATTGTAGCAATCAGTATTTTCCCCACATAACCATTTTTAGCATGTATTTTTAGCGTGCTAAGTTGTTGTGAATGTATTACTTTGTGCTAAAATTTCACTGTACAATAAAATTTAAACAATTTTTGGTTAGATAGGTAAATATTTAAAATGTATTCTAGCATCAAATATTTGCCTATTTTTGTTTGAGCCTTTTGTTTGAATAACAAAAACTCGTTAAAAATGTCTATTAGAAACTATTGATTCCATCCCCTCCCCATTATTTTAAAATTATGTCAGATATGTGGATGACTAATGCTTTGAAAACTTAATACAAAATTGAATGCATGTAAATTAAGTGTCTTTCAGTCACAGTACTGGTGATGACTTTGGGTAGATGGACATAGATAGCAAGGAGAAGTGAAACTAAATTTACTGAAGAGTAAAATATTTGGCTGAAAGATATTCAGGTATGATGTTATTAACATTTAAAAATCTGATTTTTGAAAATACTTTGAGGCTCAAGGGGGGAGAAAAGGAAAGTAAAAGAGTTCCTGCCTTCAGAAATATTTTCTCCTGAAGGCTTTTTCAGAAAGACTAATGAAAAATTCACTAAGTGTCTTATTAGGCATCTGTCAATATCTGAATGCAAGCCAGTAATTACCTGGTAGTTACTAATGAGCTACTAACTGTACACAGCCTGACTTATGCCAATTTCACAACCAATGAAAAAAGAGTCATTCATTTGCAATGTCTGTAAAGAGGAATAGGATTTTTTTACTCCTTTCATTGTCCCCATAAAGACATAAAAAAAAGCTGTGGTTTTCTAGTTGCATATTTGGAGGTGGAAAATGAGACTATTATAACATTAGTAACTTTTGTATTAGTTTGGCCACTGACCTCTCTTCTCTCTTAACCAGACTAGTATTATTGTTCTCATTTATTCTTTTTATTAAAACTAGAGCCAGAGCTCATCAAAAGAATGGGATATGCCAGTCATGACAAAGTAATCTGAGAGTATAAAGGGTGTATGAAAATTTCAGAATTACGTTTTTCTTTTAATAAGTCAAAGTTTAATAATGGAGAAAAAACTAAACCATGAGTATCACTTTACAGTTTAGAAGGTTTTTTCCCCCAAACATGTTGTGGTTTAAACCATACAGCATTTCCATAAATGAAGCATTATTTTATTACTTGCCCAGCCTAAGAATTTCTAAAAGATCTGAGTTCTGTGCCTAAGCGATAGATCAGATTACCTCTGAGGACCATGTAACTGGAAAATTGCTTGAGAATTTACATCCGTCTTTCTCTGCTACCTCTTCTACCCCAACCCACCTTCTTAACAAGTCCAAGCACTACATCGTAAAATTTAAAAAAAAGAGAATTAGTCAATTTGCTATCTTGGGAACATTTAGGTGCAATCTTAGTTACATGAATCTTTCCCTAATGCCTGTGTATATTATTCTACTGGTTTTTACTCCAATAATTATATAATAATATGATATAATAATACTGTAGAATAGTATGCATACTACTGGATAACAGAGAGACAGTTAAATCACAGTTTCATTGTTCATTTTTTAAATTTCTCTGATTTCTTTTTTTTTAGATCTTCCCATTCATTCCTTCATTCATTCAACAAACATTTACTGTTGTTTCTTTCTGTGCCATGCATTATATGAGGCCCTGGAGTTACAAAGCTGAATAAGTCCCTGCCTTCAAAGCACCTATAGTTTAGTGGGGGGAAGAGACTGATATGAAGGTAAAAACATAAATTAGATTGGTGTTAGCAGTATATGTACAGTATTGCCAAAATGCAGGCTGGATTAGGGAAGTGTTTGGTGAAGTGATGGGATCTTTGAAAAATCTGAAAGATGTAGGACAAGCTCTCCATATGGGGAAATGAAGGAAGGATTCATCACACAGAGGGAACAGCATGTGCAAAAATGTAATAGAGTCTTGAAACAGTATGGGGTTTACACAATTTGTAAACTGGAAGTTGTGTAAGAGGAAGATGATGACACTAGATGAACAAGGGCAAATTGGGGCCAGATTGTGACAGGCCTTGTATGTTAAGTAATTTGGAATTTATCATATAGGTCATAGGGAGACATTGATGGCATTTAGTTGATAGAGTGCTGTTATTAGATTTGACAACAGCATGGAAAATGAAAGACCCTGGAAGGGCAACCAATTTAGAGGCTGTTAAAATATTTTAGGAGAAAACACTTGAAGTGATTATAGCTGTGGGAATGGGGATAAAATGTTACATTCAATAGTTATTTAGCAGAATAAAGAGGAAAGATCTGTAAACTTAAAACAGCAGAAATATTGGTGGTTGAGCTGCAAATATTAAGTGAATGATTTATATTATTATCTACTTAGCCAGGGGGAAATAACTCACAGTTTGGATAACTTATGAATTTCAAATATATTTGTACATTTTTTAAAGAAATAAAAAGTACTAAACTAAGCATAACTTAGAGATTCTTCTTGAAAAGCTCTGTCTTGATAAGAGGTACATTTATTTAACAAAAGGGTCAACATCAAAGAAATTCTAAGGATATGGTTAAACATTCTTTATCATATATTTACCTAAAAAGCCTTTCTGAATACCTGATAATTTACCTAGAAGAAAGATTGCAAATGAGTGAATCTCTCTCCTCCTACTATTCCTTGAGATATAAAATAGGTCCAGTGAGAAACTTGGCATTTCAAAATGTTCTCCAGATTGAAATGCTCAGTTTTTAAGTTTAAATCTGTCTTTATACAGAAACAGAATGATTCTAAATATATTCTAAACACAATGATTCTAAATAATAATATTCTTCTTGTAGGCCTATATTTTTGGGACTGATTTCTTACCACCCCCAAACCACAGTCCTCCTCAGAGAATTTTAGGCTTTGATGTTGGATAAGAAGTTCTAAAACTTTGTTGGAGCACAAATCTTTGAGTAAAAGGATCTTCTCAGACTGGAGAAAGAAAACCCTTAGCATCTTAAAAGAAGCTTGGGGAACCTAAGGATGAGAGTGGGTTGGGGTGGGATCCACTGTTAGGAAGCTTTTTCACCCTGAAATGTATGTGTAGCTTCACTGGGTCTCAGTTGCCTCATCCATAGAAATAAGGGTATTGGAAAAAATGGCATCAAAGGGGAATTCCAGAACTAAAATTCTAAGTCTCCCAGTTAGGTGGATCACTTTAGAATTTTTGCCAAATCCCAAAGTTTTAATTTCAGGTTAGTCTCCAATTTATTTACAAATAAATCTGTAATAACCAGATTTATTTCCTTAGTTAAAATCTCAAATCACCTATCCAGTCCTCAGTTCTCCCTGATTATTACTGCAAAAGTTATTAATATCTTTTAAAGTTGAGTACTTGTGAACTTACCAAATCAATAAGAGAGAAGAAAACATATGTTCTTGAGCATGATGTTGTATTAGATGTTTTGCATGTATGATTTATTATTATTATTGGCTTTCAGTGGAAATTTTCTTAGCTTAATACTGTGGTTCCAAGAACTGGAACCATCCCCTTATAAACTCATACTTTTATTAGAAACCTACTGTGTTCAAGAAACTGCTTGATGCAATACATGCTTTTTTAGCCGTTCCATCAGTGAACACTATGAGATGTGTCATTAAAGCCATTTTGCAACAAGGAAATAAGTTTAAAGAGATTAAATAATTTGTCCAAAGTCAAATAGCTCATAGTTAGAATTTGAACCCAGATCTAACTGGTTCCAAAGCCTGTTCCATTCTCCACAAGGCCCCCTTGTTTTTGAAAAGATGACTAACTGAAGATTTTTCTGTCTGCTTGTTATAGTTTCTAATAGCAACAGTTATAGCATAAACACACACCTATATATATAAAGGTATATCCATACTTGAACTTTTTCAGATTAATGTAAATAGTAGACATAGACAAATTGCAAAATATATGAGAAATAAACAAAAACTTAAGCCATTAGAACATAATTACTGTAAATAAAAGAGTATAGCTCATTAAATCCAGTTTTTGTGTGTGTTTGTTTATTTGAAGGTGTGAAGAGAACAATCATGTTGCTTAAAAATGTACACCTTGCTTTAGTGGGACATTTTGATATTTCTGTTTGCTCTTTCCAAACTGACTTTATCTCCTGCCTATGGGAAAACTTCTAATCTTATTTGAAAATTTATGTCACAGAATTTCCTGAAATTTGAACACAGCAAAGATCCTTTGTTATTAATTTTATGCATCCTGAAAGTATAGCCTTCTCTAATGAAATGTTTATAAAATCGGTTACATTTTATAGACATTTCTGAGAAAAATTTCAGCCCTAACTCTGCATATCTTGCTTAACTTAGAGATTTTGTTTTCCATTTAATTAAAAGAAAATTAAATACCAGAAAATTATATTTAGATCACAATTTCATTCTGACTGCTTGTATCAAAGCACATAAATTCAGATTTATTTTTCCTCATTTTTTTGTGAGTTGCCATTGAACTTGAGATAGAGAGGTAGTTTTTTGACAAAAAGACTGAAAATACTGTGTAAACTGTAATAACAAAAGGGTGAGCTAAGAAAAACATTGCTTGACCTTGAGTTTTAAATTTTATTTCTTCTAGTACTTTTTTTTTTCAGAATATTCTTCGAGTCACTGAATGATTTAACCTTGTGTTAAATCAGTCAGCTATGTACATATTTTATCCAGCACACTGGAAAAATATACACTCATAATTGCTAATTTCTCAGAAAAGTAATCATTGGGTATGATTCTAAACTATAGCTTATCACTGAACTTTTATTTTGTGGAAAAATTCTTTAAAGTTTCATGCTATTATGTTGACTATGACTCTTCATTTGTTTCTATACTCCTAGACCTGAAGATACTCATATTGAAGTGTCAGTATTGTATTGACAGTCCAACACTTTAGTTTGTTTATTGCTCTGGGAATCTAGTTTGTGTTGTGAGGAGGCAGTTCTGTGCTTGGATTTAAAATCCAAATCATAACCCATGCAGTGATCATCTAATCAATGTTGGGAAAAGAATCCAGATCTCAGTGTGCTACTGGTGAAATAGCAAAGATATATTTAGCGGGTTTTGTTCTAAGGGGGAAAAACACACTGAAAAAGACAAAGGGAGTACGTTGTGCTCCTGTATCCTGAAAGTCAGTAGCTGTTGCATTTAGGTCTTTAGAAAATGTAAATATCCACCAAAGCCCACTGAAAAAAGAGAGAGAATCTAATAAACACCACCATCCAATTTTACAATATTCTAGAGTGTTTCTTTCTTGGTAAGATATTGCATTTTAGTACTTTTGAAAAAAAATTTCCTATCATTCACAGTCCGTTACAAACAGTTGACTTCACAGGCTATTTTATGCCAATGGTGTTGATGTGCTGCTGTTTACAATACAATAAAAGTTAATGGAAGGGAGCAAAATACAATTCAGTTACTATAGAAATGTTCCTGAACCAGTCAAATAAATTGAAATTAACTACCATTTCTGAAAAGTTTTAGAATTTCAGTGTCAATCATATCTTTTATTTTTGTCCCTTGAATAGAACATGTTACGTTAAATTGTGTATATGTCTAAACAGGTTATTATTTTGCAAATGTCACATGCGTTCCATATACTTTTTAAAATATAAATTTAAAGAATTACCCTATATGAGTTTTCAGCCACTTTCAACAGTGTTATCCGTCCCAAATATGACATGGTGCAGCCTTGGGAATTAGTAGCTTTAGTTTTTGGTTAGGTTACTCTCTAATTTAGGCAAGTTGCTTTGCCACACTATAGTTCAAAGTTCTTACCCACAAAATAGGACTTCTAATCAATCAGTGATTTTTTAACATTTCTTAAAGGAATTGACTGAGGTTGGAACTGGGGGAGAGGAGGACTGTTCATTCAATTCACTCACTTATCCCTGGTTATTCCTAGGACTACTAGAACACGTTTGAAAATGCTTGTAATATGTTACACTCTTTTCTGTTTTTATTCTAGAAGCATATTTATAATTATAGGAATGTGGGACAACCAGATACTAAATTTATGTAAATGGCTCTACTTGGTACCTGTTCCAAAGGCAAAGGGCTTTTCAAAGTCTTCAGCTTTCATTAGGACGCTCTAACAAACACATTCCTAATGCATATGTATGTAGAATGTCATAACTTATATTTAGTCCTGATGGTCAGCTCTGAAAGTACATTTCCAAGTATCTATGAAGGTTTGTATCACCAGTAGAAAAGTCCAGAGAGTTTCAAAGCAACTGGAATATATCTTTACCAAGTGCATGAAACAGTGTTGTTTTGTTTACTTCAGAGATTGAAGAGCAGTGTCATCATCAAGAGACGATATTTATAGGCACAGTTTAGTTTTCAAAGTAAATGAACTATAATTTACATTGTAAACTTATAAATACTGCTATTCATTAGCAGAAATAATCTTTTTAGATATTAAATATGAAAGTGGCCATATATGACTTTATATTATGAATAATTTAAAGATATGTGAGGGAAGGGAAGGGATTAAATTATATGAAGTTGAATATTACTAATCTATGTAGAGAGTGTATATGATTTGAGGTGACAAGGTAGACAAAAAAAGGCAAGGAATACCAGAAAAGGGTAGGCAAAGGATGCCTTCTGTCTTTTAATAATGGCTTTAATTTAAAGAAGAGCTCTAAATAATTTCTATATTTTGCCATCATACATTACATTTATTTCAAAAAGTTTCACATTTAAGTGTCCCAGTGTAAACTACTGCATTAAGGAAGGACATGTAACTTTTGTCTGGACATTTGATCAGTGTGGGTATTCCAAAGGCAGCCTCATATAATAGACGCTCAAGTAGCATCAGCTCATATCTGCTATGTACTCTGACATATGCTGAATGGAAGACCTTTATTTTTCCTCCTCTTTAAGGTTTCAGTGATGGATGAACTTTTTGAAAGATCATACTTTTTATTGGAAAAAATAACTTTTGAACATTTTATCATCATGTTTGGTGATATTGACTATTCTTAGTGTTTCTACCATTTGATAATGTTTTTATTGATTTTGAACAATGGATTTTGGATCCATATGCCTGAAATTTTATTTGTATTACTGTTTCCATTAAGCAGGGTTGTATTAAAGAGTAGGCAGGAAAAAATGTTCATGTAGGCAAATGTTAAATGGAATATTTTGTAGCCTGTTGTAGATGGTTCTGAGGAAATAATTATTTTAAAAAAATCTTCTGCCAACAGTAACACTGAAGGGGATGCCCAATTACGGACAAAGAACAAATGTTCTTGGCACTAAGGTTACATAAAGCATACTCTTTTTGATGGGGCATTTGTAACTAAAGCTACTGACTCAGCAGTCATTCTCTGGAAATTAGTATACTATGGCCATTTTCCCCTCAACCCACTCTTCTCCATTACTCTCTATAAACTAGAAACCATTATTCACCCATGTACTCACCACTGTCATGAATCTTCCACTTTCTTGACATGTTAGATCACTTTCTTCCATCATCTAATTTTATCATGTTACACTCCTTTTGTAGCCTTTGATTAATCTCACCTCATTTCTTGAATGCTAATTGTTTTTCTTTGTTTTATATCTTCCTTTTTGGTTTTCATGTTCTACTACTTTAATTCCTGGCTTCTCTACATACCGTATTGTAAATTAGACTTCTAGAAAGATATCAGGGAAAATTGTTAGTGTCAAGGTCTCTCAGAATAGAGGATTAGTGAGGATCCTGATATTCTCTTCTGAAGACAGAAGTTTCAGTCAGGCTAAATAGTTTGCACAGTACTGCCTAGGGAATGGCTGTCATTGGTGGTTTTTGATCAAGGAAGAGAGATGCGAGATAGAAGAAATATTGGAAATATTTACTGGAGGGAGTTCTAGTTATTCTATCTTTGCCTCTTTGCCATGCTCTGTATGCTAGAAGGCGGACTCCTGTGGACTGCATCACCCCGACTCTTTTACCTTCCAGCCTCAGATTGGATTTAAACCATGGAAAGCATTGGCAGGAGATTAGACAATGGAGGAAGCAAGAGGCCAGAATATTTATTTATCCCCTTTCCCTCCATGACCAACTACAGTGGTTTAGCAGTGGCTGAGTTCCTCTGCCAAATGTCATCTGCTTTTGGTAGGTGGCTCTTTTTCCTTAGCTACAGCTTTCACCAGCTTCTGGTATCAGATCTAGGAAAGAACTTTATCATCGGTTCCTTAGCCACACCTCTGTAAATAATTAAGAGAAAAATAATAAAACCAGTTGCGTACATAAGACTGACTTCTTTCAATTAAATTCTTTTCAATTATCATTTAAAAACATGTTCTCTGTTTACTACAGGAAGCTTGGCTGTTACAAAAAAAAGGTTGGAAGAGTTTAAAAGCAATGAGAAAAATTAGACTAATTTTGCAATTTTTCAGGTGTGAGGGAAGGTGAGACTACTTGGGACAATGACACCAAGAATAAGAAAAATGGGAGAGTCTTAAAATGTATTAAAAATCAAAAGATGATAGAATTTAATATTTTATTTGATATGCTTATTAACTTTAAAGTTTTAGGAGATTGTTTCCAAACTGTCAGCCGTAGAGTGAGGGTCAGGTTGACTTTACTGGATCATTCAGGTGTTCCAAACAATACATAAATTCTTTATAACTAAAAGAAAAAAAATCAATATTCAAGTTACTCTTATCTTGATTCCTTAATAAAAATAACTACTGAATTTGGTGGTTGAACTTTGTTCTTCCTTTGAAAATATTTATAATAATTTTTAAATAACAAAATTAAAAATTGTTCCATATAATATTTTAAAATGACATTTACATCCTTGAAGTAAATCTTTGAGAAAAATCAGAAAAAAATATGGCATTAGTAGTAAAATTTCTATTTAAGTACTAACCCACTGGGCAAAGCTATGTTGAATCTGCCATTATCCCAATGTAATATCTTACCCAAAACATCAACTATAAGATTTTAACTCAACAAGAGATGAGTACTATGTCATTGGTGCTTTCTGTTCTTAAGTATTTAAACTAGGTTAGTCCCAAATATACAATTAGATTGGTATTATCCAGGAATATACTTGTTTAGCATGATAAATGATATTCCCAAAAATGAATAATCAAGAGTTTCGTAATAGAGTATCTCTAACTGTGAGGCAACAGTTAAGCTGAAAGCATATTCTGGATTTCCGCTTTTTCTATTTATCGTAATTACTAGGAACCTTACCAGGGTAGCAACCTACTTGACTAAAAGAGAAAAACTCCGCAAAGAGTATTTCTTCGATTTATTTTTTGCCAAATATCAACTCCTTTCTTCTGATACATATAGTCTATTAAATAAAAGTTAGGAGCCTAGTGCTTGAGTGGAGTGCTGGAAACAGTACAATAAATACCGCTGTTGTACAGAATAGAGGCCTAACTACAGAAAGCAGCTTTAAAATAGGTTTTAAATATATAATAAGTACCTGTTAAACTGCAGCCCACACAACTGTTCTGTTTTTAGTGTCGTTTTTGTATGTCTGCTGAATACCTGTAAAATGAAAGTTTCCCTACATTTATTTTTTGCATTTTTCTTTCAGTCAAACGAAAGCAGTCTTATGTATAACAGGGGGCCATATTATTTTCCTCTTAGAAAAGGATAACCATTATTCTGAGAAAACATTGACTGCTTTTTCCATAAACTCAACCATGTCTTAGTAAGAATTTGTGTTAAATATTTCTCACATATACCATCACATTTCATGTTTATATTTTATATATGTTTTGTCTATTTTGTCAGCTCCACTAACTGCCAAATTACATCACAAGATTAATCTTTTTTGTTGCTCTGTAATATATGTATGTATATATAATACATGTATGTATATATTATGCATATATATTACAGATATGTTACATATGCACACATACCTAATACACGCACACGTGTATATACACACATATAGATGTACATATATACACATATCTATAAGGTGAAAATAAGTATATAAATAGAGATACAACCAAAAGTAAGCAAGTTTATTTTTCTCATTCTGAATCAGGAACGTTTCCCATACCAAAATATATAATGCTTTGGCTCGGAACATCTCATTTACTCCCAATGTAGGTTGAACTCTTTGTGTTGATGGAAAAACAAACACAGCATCCATTCATTTATACTTATCATTTATCAGTTACCATATAGCAGTTTTTTCACAGAAACTTAAGCAGATAGTCAAATAACTCTCATAAGGAGATTTTAGGTCCTAAAGAGGAAATGAGGCATACTGCCAAGTTATGAGTCAAACCCCAGAAAAGGCAATATGTAAAGATTCTTGTTTGTTTGTTTTGCTCTCTTTCATTTTACTTGATTTTTATTGGCATTGGTCGTGGTGTTAGGGAACACGTCACTATCTCTTAGAGAGTAGCTTGTTGGAGCCACTATAGTGTTACAGATGTATGAGACTAGATTTCTTTTGGTTAACATAGTTGGTGTTTTTACTTCATTTCTTTTCTCTAGAAGGAATACTCTGGTGGTTGTGTTTGATGCTTGCTGTTTGGGAAATAAGTATGTTTACCAAATGAATGGGCTTGGAATAGGCTTGTATAAAGATCCTAGTGTTAGTCCTGTTTTTCTTTGTCAGTATCAAATAAGGAATTGAATCAAACAGATTCAATTCCTGGGAAAATGGACTACTTTTCTTCACTTTAACCTGACTTTTCTACATTCTTTGTACATCCAGCTATGTGCCAAAAATAAGAGTTCATTTTTCTGATCTCTATACACTTATATTGATTACCTGATAACAGAGGGTTTCTGGTGGCCAATCACTACAAACTTAGAGATAGCAAACTTGCCCTGTGCTTAAATTGTCTCATGTCTGAAAATCATATACAGTGTAATTGCATTCAAGTAATTAAATAAAATGATTTTCACATGGAGCTTATGAAATTAGTCCCATTGTTTTATATACTTGTATTAGTTTGCTAAGGCTACCACAAACTTGGAGGATTAAGCAACCGAAATGTATTTTCTTAGTCCTGGAAGCTGGAAGTCCCAGATCAAGATGTTGGCAGGTTTGGTTTCGCCTGAGGCCTCTCCCTTTGGCTTGTAGATAGCTGTCTTCTTGCTGTGCCTTCACCTGGCCATTTCTCTGTATGTGCACACCCCTGGTGTCCCTCTCTTCTTCTAAGAGAAGTTATATTGGATTAAGGTCCCACTCTGAAGACCTTAATTTAATCTTACTTACTTCTTTAAAGGCCCTATCTTTAAATACAGATATATTGGGGTCTAGGGCTTCAACATATGAATTTTGAGGGGACACAATTCAGTCCATAACCATACTTTACCTTACTAGGATGGCTTTCTTAAAGGCTGATAGGTAAAGTGGCAAAGAACTCAGCAGCCAGCAAATCCGATTTAGATTCAAATACCAGCATCTTCATAGTTTTCTCTGTCCTCTCTGGTCAAATTACTTTTTTTCCAAATCTTAGTTTTCTTATCTGAAAGTGAGGTCAACTGTTTCATGATAGAGTTGTTTTGAGTATTAAATTAAATAGGTGTACAAAGTTGATATGTTACTATGGGGTTTCCCAATCTCAGATCTATCGATATGTGGGCCTGATAATTCTTCCTTCTGGGACCAGAATGGCCTCCCCCACCCATTAGAGCCAAGGGCCCTACTTTCTGGCACCCATGGGCTGAATAAATGTCAGCTCTAGTTATTGAATAGTTCAACAGACTGTGCTATTTTTGAGATGCTAATAGGCAAGTTCTTACAATAACTTCACTTTTTGTACAGAAGCTAATTGAATCTCTGGTGGACTGACATTATTTTAAAGTGATGGTTAATTTTTGAATCCCTATTTAATGATGTAATTACTTGCTTGACATCTAAGGAAATCTGAGTTGAATGTTTCTGAGACTTTCAATTTTTTCTGAGGATTTTTATTTTGTTTTGAAAAGTTTCAAACATACACACATGTTGAAAGATTGCTGTAATGATCACCTATTACCAAGAGTCACCCAATTGTTAACATTTTGCCACATTTGTTTATCTTTCTGGAATGAATTTATATAGTCAAAGGGGGAGAGTGGGCATAGTTTGCATAAATAACTCAGACATGGTTCATTCTGGTAAAATGTCCTACTTTTCATCTTTCTTTATTCAATTCTACTTATCATTGTGGCAATGGGCTCCATGTCTGAGAATTACACGGATAATTCAGTTTGAATATCTGCATCAAAAGTATGCACATCTGGATTTTTCTTGATTTTTTTATATCCTTCATATGCATAGTATCTCTTCTGAGATGGATTTCTGGCTAGACACTACATTATTTATAGTAGTCAGTGGCTTAAAGTGTCACCATTTGAAGGAGTCTTAACTCTTTTATTTCTGTATTTTCTGAGTCATAGTGAATTCTCTGATCACATTTGGCCCATCTGAGTAAAAATAACAAATTGGTAGATTTAAAATTTCTACTTCTAGTTAACAATATAAATTTACCCAGCATCTTAAAAATAAGGCTGTAAACCTCCCTAGAAAAAGTGAATTATATTTTAAATTTTGATAGTTTTTCAGTTACTGCTGAATGAGGAATATGCCAAACATAAATTCTGTCATTATGTTCTAATATATAAAAAAGTACATATTACCTGAATTATAGTACCTTTTCTCATTAACGAACATTTTGCAGAATTTTTAAAAGTAGATCTAAAAATTTATATAGAGAAATATATTGGAATGTTTGTGCAAATTAGGGAATTTCAATTTTCTTTATTTATTGCTTTTTTAAAAAAAAATTGAAGAACCCTCTATCACATTTTAAAATTATTTAACTCCAAACCACCAAACGAATTTATTACATCTTATTTGCCAGAGAGGACCCTGGAATCTCTTGAAAGAAAAATTTACATTTGTGAAGCTCAATCTACTGTTTACATTTAAACCCAGTCCTCTAATGAATGTATAATTATAAAACAATTTTAATCTGCAACAAAGCAGTTTTATAATTGTTAAGTCTGCATGATGCATTGTTATTTGTCACATTTATATATTTCTCCATCCGTATCCCAGCTTATTTTGCAAGCAAAAATACTCATAAGATCTCAGTGACTAAAATGGTTAATAGTAGTCATAGTCACTCTATCTCCAGGTAGATAGACATTTCATCCTGGATATATAATTTAATCCATTTAAAAGTGGGAGAAAGCAGTACAATGACCTGTGGATTTAAGGAGGATATAAGTTAGAAACAACTGATGGAGATATACATATATATATAAGTTTTAAATGTTGGATGTTATTTGTTTCTGGTGAAGCAGCCATTACTTGTAAGCAGGATTGAATTCATTTTCTTCCCAGTGATTGAAACAATCTAAATCTGAGCAAAGCAACCTCCTGCGCCAGATCCTGCATTCTCTTAACCGGTAATAAAGAACCTTGCCGGCCTGACAGGTTGTCACAGCAGTTATTCACACGAAGTTCTGTAGCAGTTGTATCTGTCAGCCCATGTAGTATTGAATATTTTAACTGGCAGTCTTCCAAGACTGAACATTAATCTTACCATCTCCTATTACAGTCCCTAATCAAGATATTCCAGGGGTGATTGCACTAACATTGTTTGAAGACTACATCTACTGGACTGATGGGAAAACCAAGTCACTCAGCCGTGCCCATAAAACCTCGGGAGCAGACAGACTCTCACTGATTAACTCATGGCATGCCATCACAGATATCCAGGTGTATCATTCTTATAGACAACCTGATGGTAATTATTCTTTCCATGATTTCCATAAGTGCATCAACATCTTTTAGTAACATTCCATTTTTGTTTCCTTTAAGGTTAAGTGTAAATTTATTTTTGAGAAAGATTACCAGATTTGACTGCTTAGCATAATTGTATAGAATAAATTCAGTTGATATCAAATACTGCTGTTAAGGGATATGGTTAGAAGCTCAATAATAGTACAAGAATTATGGATTTGTTGAAATCATATTAACCTGAAATGACATTAATACATGTAGTTGGAGAAGTGAAGACTGCATTCTTGAAATCATTTATTTACAAAATAGTTATAGGATCCTAGTTTCTGGACTGCTAGGTGAAAGGAACTATATTTATGTAACTCTGAGGCTCTAAAAATGAGAACTGTATCAAGTTTGCTTAAGCATACGTCTAGTGGGAATTCTATCAGGCCATATGGAATAAAGTTTTGATTATTTTGCTACCCACTATACTATTACATGTAGACCATCATTTCATTATTTTATTTTACATTTATATTTTTAAACCTGTGTATATACTCATCCAAAATACTTTTAGTCTCTGTTTGTTTTTCTGATGGACACTTTTTTCCTACTAAAATACTTTCTATTGTGGAGATACATTCTTAAAATTATTTAATGATAAAATAAATGTCATAGGATGATGAGTAGAGTTTTTAACAAAATAAAATTATATTTATAATCTTGATGAGTTCTTGATTACAACGTTGTATTCAAATACAAGTTATGAAGCTTAAATGTCCTATCTCTCATCCCATATTATATTATTGGCCTTGATTATCCCATTCTGTTGTTGTTTCTTTCTCATCTGTAGTCTCCAAACATCTCTGTATGACAAATAATGGAGGTTGTAGTCATCTGTGCCTTTTAGCCCCTGGAAAGACTCACACCTGTGCATGTCCCACCAACTTCTATCTTGCAGCTGATAACAGGACTTGCTTATCCAACTGCACAGCCAGTCAGGTGAGTGGAGGTCTAGAAATCATTTCATGGCATGTATGAGCAAGTTGTTATAAAGGTTTTGCCTGTGTTTTGTTTATTCACGTAAACCGTTTTTGAAACATCATGTTTTTTGTTTGGCATAGCATTAGATAAACATTCCATACATTATAGAGAGGGTCACAGAGTAAGGGAAAAGCAATTTGATACATATTGTTAAAATGGGAATTTAGGAAGTACACATAGAGGTTAAAAGGAAGACAAAAACAAAAATGTAAACCATTCTTACACTGATCCACACAGAATAATGGTGCAAATCGTAAGCAGGCATAGCAGAATCATCAGGGGAAATTTGACCTATTCCAAGATACCAGGGTGATTGAGGCATAGGGTTAAGACTAAGATATATGCAGTTTAAACAAAGAAAAAAATATTCCTAGATAATCTGCTCTGTATCACCATCTCTACCTCTCTGTCATTCTTCAGAGTAAGTGATATGGAAAATATGTTTGTAAAAAGTAATTTTCTAGATATTTTTATTGAAAATTTATATGATCTAAATAATTTCCTTCTGAAATCTCTTTTTCTTCAAAATGTAGTTATTTTCAGTGAAGCTATTTCAGAAGTTAATTTTTCTACTTAATGGTAGTTGCATGGACTTTATTACTTTCAAAATTTGGACAAAAGTCATATGGCATTATAAAATTTAATTTTTTATATTTGAGTAACTATCTTGTTTAAGATAAAATTGTAAAGGAAATGTGATTTGTTTTTTTAACATGACTAAATTTATTCTTAGAATTCTGTTTTGAATTTGCTGGTTTTACAATTCTAGCAGTGACATCATAAGAAGAGACTGAATTTCTCTTAGGGTGTGCTTATTTTCAAAAAGAGAAGCTAATTCTAGCTCAACTTGCCTCTTAAGTTATGACTATGAGGCTCATACAATAAAGAACCATATAAACGAAAAAGATCCAACCTCTTCCAGGAAGCAGTATGTGTAGTGGTTAAGGGCATAGACTCTGAAGCCAGACTCACTTTGACCATACTCTGACTGCTTTAAATAAGCTGAATTACCTTGGCTTTGTTACTTAACTACTTGATGCCTCAGTTTTCTCATCTTTTAAATGGGATTGATAATATTTCCAGGCCACCGTTATGAAGATTACATGGGAAAAGTTCCTGGGTCATAGTAAGTGTTGTTGTTATTACCCTAGCCCTCTAGTGCAAGTAGAATATACTTGAGTATGTGTGCAAGTAGTGTGAGCTGCCATCAGGAGGTTCTGATGTCTAGTTGAAAGCACAGGTCACAGTCTCTTTTTTCTTTACAACTGTGTTGTTTTAATTATACTCTCCTAAGTACTTATGTGAACAAAATTCATTATTTTTAGAGAACTAGCAATTTGTCACTATGGGAGGTAAAATAAGCAAACTAGAGGTAAAATTTAAGGGAGAAGTCACATCTTTAAAAATTTTTTAATTATAATTTCTGTTAATTTTGTTTAGTTTAGACAGATTTTCAATTTAACCTCTGGGTTATTCTGAAATAGCCTCTGTTCTCTTGATTTGGAGCAGACCAGGGTCACTCTGCTGAGGCCCAACACTGAGGCTATAGGTAACTTAGTGGAAATGACACCTGCCTAAGCCCCTTACAGTGTAGTGAGCCTCATTAGCTGACTGGAAATAAAGTAAAGCCAAAGGATGTCTGACACACAGATGAAATCTCAAACAGCAGGACATAGATAGTAAAACATCAGCCTCACTGTAGTCATAAAAGGAATAAGATGTTTCAAATTATTAAATAAGAAAAACCTAGGATTGTATGTATTCAAAGGCAAAAAGTCTGATCAGTCAATTAAATGAAAACTTAAATCAACCTAGAAAAGTATTATTCATATAACTAAATTACCTCTCAATTTGGTACCAGTGATAACATGACTAAAATATTTATAATTTTTCATATACCCCCAATAGTGTTTTGCATGAATTAAAAAAAAATAAGCAATAGCAAGACAGTACAGTAACAACAGAATGTTATGGATCAGATATCTTTGTTTTCAATACTTCCTGAAAAAAACAGTTATCACTTCATTTGTCTCATTTTTAAGAAAAAAGTTAACGAAGAGTAACATCTCAGCTAACACAATCAAGTAGTGGTTGTCCCTGTAAGTCCTGTGGTTTATGCAGTCATTTTATCTCCGATTCTTTTCTGATACAATGGGAGGGAAAAAAGATCTACTGTATACTTCTTGGAGAAAAGTCAGTTCATAGCACAATTTTTAGTGAGGTAGATATTAAAATGAAGTGAATAATTTATGTACTTCAGAATCATATCATTAAGCATTCTGATAAAAAATATTGCATTTTAAATTTATCTTACTAAGGGATTTGGGGTTTATCATCTAGTTACTGCAGCCAACTATACACCCCCAAATATTATTGATTTTTAACAAAATAGGCAAATCACACCGATAAGAATTCTATTAGGATTGGAAATGAACATATGAAAATCTGGTAAAAATCAAGGTTAGGTCCAATTCTTGTGGCACAAATCATTTCAAATATTACATTTAAATCATTTTAATTAGAAAACTATAAAAGTAAATTTAAAATGAATTTACTTATTTTTAAGTGGAGACTCTTCCTGTTTTGAGTAAACTTCACTATATGTAGGATTTGCATTTTATCCATGTACCCACTTAGTAGACATGCATTTAAGAGTTTCTTTATAGCTTCTTCTTGTGGGTGATGATTGCAGTCTGCAATTTATTTTATGAAGCTATTAGTCTTGGAGAGCATTTACCATGAAGAATGTTTTGTATTTATGTTTAGCATTTATCTTTTCAAAGTTACTGTATTTAAGTATGAAAAAAAAGCCCAGACACAAAATAGAAGAAATCTTCCTCTGAGAGTAATGAATAAAATATGGATTAGCATAAAGAGTAATAATAAATATATTTTACCCTGGCCTTCCCTTAACTCAAAACACTTTTATGTCCTTATTAAAAATGAAATGGTGAGCAAAATCATTGTGTCATCATCTATCATTCTAACAGTGGGTGTTTATTTAAATCAGAAATATTTAGTAAAATTAAACATATGTGTAAATATATGTAAATTTTAAAATATTTTTAATATTAAAAATTTAGATATTTTTCAAATCTTGATTGGAAAGACTTTGAATATACTCAGGAGACTTGAAATCATCTTACTTATATACTTTGATATACTGTAATGACTGGAAATGTTTAATGTTCACGGCAATTGCTTTCAGAGTAAGCCTTATATCCCCAGACAATCACTATCTATCAAAGTAATATTTTTCTTTTGGTAATTTATGAAAGCCATAACAAACATGACCACAGGCTAAGTAAATATGGGAAAATCAGTTGAACAGGGAGCTCTTCCCTTGGATTCACAGTGCTCTATTCCCTCTTACAGTGCCACTGGCAAAAAACTTACTCTCTTATTTAAAATATAAATATATAAATAAATAAATATATATATATATATATATATATATATATATAAATCTACCCTGAATCAGCTCCATGATATCCAGATAGGTTCAGTAAAGGCTAGCATCACAGTCTGTCTTACTTGAAGACAGTAGCAGTATTTTAAATGAACAAATTTTTAGCTTGCTAATCCATTTTCATTAGAGCAAATTGAACCTAGGTTATATATTTCTATGTTACAAATCTGCCTGGCATGCAACATGCTAAGATAAATGTCATCTTGCTTTTAGTCACTCACATGAGAATTACAGCAAAAACACTTCAAAAAGAAAATGAATACATTTTAGAAAATACCTAATATTTTCAATTTCAGAAGAAGAAAAAAAATTGAAGTACTAGAAGAAATCTACTAAATTTAACTATCGCTTGTTTTTATTCACGGCAACTATTTCAGATGCATGTGCTCTCTGTATGGAAAGTGTGATTTTCTTTAGATTCTTCTATCTTATGAGGGTACGTTTGGAACTGG
Organism: Lagenorhynchus albirostris; assembly: GCF_949774975.1. Taxonomy (NCBI): domain Eukaryota; kingdom Metazoa; phylum Chordata; class Mammalia; order Artiodactyla; family Delphinidae; genus Lagenorhynchus; species Lagenorhynchus albirostris. Next base: position 89,082,146 of record NC_083100.1, read on the forward strand.
ATGTTACTGAGAAAAGGATAAGTTGTGGTCTGAGATCTAAGATTGGCTGAACTTTCTCGGTCACTGTGTATGGTTGGCCAGTGAAGTTAGCAGGAACAATAATTCAAATTAATTAAATTAGTTAAATTAATTCAAATTAACTAAATGAATTCAACTCAATACCTCTTCCTGGTATCTCTGATGATTTTTAGCCCTACGCAGTGTTCAGCAAAAGTTTTCTGTAGCGGGACAGGTAATAACTATTTTAGGCTTTGTGAACCACATGGTCTGTGTAGCAGTACTAAACTGTTGTGGTGAGAAAGCAGCTGTAGACAATAAGTAAATTCATGAGCTTGTCTTTGCTCAGGAAATTTCACCAGGTTTTCCTGAACAGTGTGCTTTCCTGGATGGTCATTTTGCTGCTTGTTGTGCACTTATTCTCCATTGTGGAATGCTCTAAGACCACCACAGTTCACATTTGCAGCAAGAGAGTAGGCTAGGCTGCTCTGCCCTAGTGAGTTTTTAAATATCCATTACATATGAGTAGCGTTCTTTAATCTTTATTTTTTTTCCCTTTATTTCAAAGTTTCGTTGCAAAACTGATAAATGTATTCCATTCTGGTGGAAATGTGACACCGTGGATGACTGTGGTGATGGATCTGACGAACCAGATGACTGTCGTGAGTACACTGGCAGATGCAGGAATTTAGAATTTAGAGCTCCTTACGTCCCAGACCCAGAAAATTGAAGCTAGATCTTAAGTATTGCCTTCTGATAGCTTTCAAAAATTGAAACAAAGGTTTTATGTCAGTAGTTTACAATACAGCAAAAATTGTTGCAATGTCTTGTGTATGTCTCTGATCACTATTACATCCACAATGACACCATCAGCACTTTGTATTCGTCATCTCTTTCTCAATTTTTTTTACTTGTAGAATAACTAAACTCTGCATGTAGCAATCAGGAGAGTAAAAATCAGCATGATTTTGACTTAAGATATCATTAAATCAGAAGCAAAAATGGGCAAGTTTTCAGAATGCCACTCAATGACTGAAATCTTGACTTTAAGGGATACAGTCCTTCAACTTTTCTGTCAGTATTAAAATACTGAAAATTCCTTAAAAGTCAGATTTTTCCAATGTAAGTCATTAGTTGGCTGTTAGTCAATTTAGTATGCTCTTAGTAGTTGCCTTAAAGTGACTACCAATTATGTCTTGACATTTGACTGTCGTTGGTATGGTTAGGTGCTATTTTTTTAAGCTATCTTTGGTAACCTAGGTTGTAATGGACAATCAGCAGACTTTTCCTTGTTAGCCTTTTATAGTTCACTCCATGGGTCACTCTAATACTGTCCTGTCAACTTGAAGATGCTTGTAGTCAATCATGATAATTCCTCAACATCCCAGTAGATGGTTGCCTTGATTTGGTCTTGACAGTTGAGTTCAAGATCCTTAGGCTTGCACTAAAGAAAGAAGTATACTGTCTTAGTGAAAGCCAGCTACTTTCTGCTACAGAACTTTCCACCACATAATTACAAAGCTGTTTCAAACTTAGGACCTCTAGATAATTACTTGGATGAGCTGTATTCCACCTCTCTGGTCACTACCAAGTATATCAAACATTTGAAGTTTTTTCACATATCTCATTTATATGTTTAAAATCAGTAAATAATATATTCAGTGAGAAGGAAAAAGTTTTAAAAGTCATTGCTTTTCTAATATTATTTTTGTTTCTGAAAGGTCCATTGCCCTTTGATTTTTTTTAATAAAGTTTTTGTTTTCACTGTGATGGACAGTATATGAAGAGTAGTATCTGTATGACATAGGTATACTATTATGCCTGAATTATTCTTAAGTTACTGAATTAAAAAAATATCAAGGAATAAGAAATTATGGTGGCCAATGGAGATTTATACAATAAAGTTTATTAATTTTCTCACAATAAACTGTTCTGTGATATAGTAAATACAACTTATTTTTGTAATTTATAGAAATAAGAATGAATGTGTTACTTTAGTTCTCATATTAAGATGACCTTTCCTGCCCAGATTTACTATAGTGTTTTTTGAGGAATTATCCCCATAATGATCTGCAGACAAAGTCAGTAGCACCCAGTGCTCTCCCTTCTAAAATATTTACAGTTCCTGATCTCTAATTTTAATCTTGACTGAAATTTCATGCTGTATCCAAACTCATATGAAAAATTAACTACAGCTTTAGTATAACACACTTTTTACATTTACCCACTTTCAGAATATTTGGTGAACAAATATAACTTTAATGACTTTTGAAGGGAACCAAAGAGGCATCTGGTATCTAAGAGTCTCTGTATGATCCTTATCCTGGTTAAATACCAATACTAAGTGTTTTTATTGGTGAGATTATCTCTGTGATATTTTAGTAAATGATCTATTTCTTGGAGTTGACGGGTTAACAGCTTGAACATCTGTAGGCATGACACTATTTTGAGAGTCATGGTGAGGTGGAAAATGATGTACGTGTGTCTGTCAAGTGTTTAGACTTCATTTTTGAGTAGCTGCATCATCAAAATTTGCAGGTATTAAGAGCCACTGACAATACCTATAATTTCACCTGAAAAAGCAGAAAAGCTTGATACCAGGTTCATATACCTTCATACTGCAATAATGTTATTTATGCAAATATAGTTGAGTGATGCATCAAGAATTCTCTGGCATCATAAGTGTGTAATTATATTTCCTATAATACCCTAATGCATCAAGAATCATTCTAGAGACACATTTAAAGGTCACATAGGCTTCCTAGTTATTTAACAGACATTGGAACTCCTTTAATATTTACAACCCTTCTTACGGAAAAGTTTTGGACAACCTCACTTGTAATGGACAAGGTGACTGTGGGGATGAGGAAGATGAAAGGGACTGTCATAAGTCACCTCAAAATGTTCTGTCCTGTCTTACTTCTGACTCTGAACTGAAATTGGTCTAAAAATTACTATCCATACACCATAAGTTCATAAAGTGTTGAAAAATACAACAGCAATTATGCGCAAAGAAATATTAAAGGAACTCGTATATGAAGCAACAGGAAATAGAGGAAATGCATGTTTAGATCATGAGAAAATTAAGGATCGCCCAGTTTAAACATTTAGTGTGATTAATTAATAAATGTTGTAAATTGAAGGTAAATGATGTTCAACATTTTAGAACTCACTTCTATGGAAGCCATGCATATATTGAGGTTTTTTTCCATGTTAAGAAAATTTTAATTAATATTTTAATTATAAAAGTGTAATTTATCTTCCAAAGGAAGTTCAAAATATAATTTATTAATGTTTGATTGACCGATTTGAACTAATAAACAGCATACTATTAATCTCAAAATCAGTGATTAGTAACACACATTAGGATCATCAGTGAAAAGATAAGTGTTTATTGCAAGTTGTGAGAAGACTTCAGAGTCAGATGTGGATTTAAACTTCAACTCCGGCATTTGAAACTTGTATATTCTTGGGTGAATTATTAGAATCCATGAGACTGACTTTCCTCATTTATAAAATGGTCATGGTGATCCCAAGGTGAGAAGTTTATAATGAGATTCAATTAGTAACTATATGTGAAAGAACCTAGCCCAGTGCATGATACAAAGTAGATAGACAATAGATCCTACTTTATTGTTATTATTGCTTAAATAAACTCAAAGAATATAGCAAAAACTGCTTTACCATGTAGGAGATATTTATTATAATAACATACGTATGGTATATAAAAATCTTTACTAGTTATGACATTGTCCTTATATATTAATAAGATTATAGGAATAAATATCAATAATTCTGATTTAAAATGTGATAGTTATAGAAAGTATTTGCTTTAAGGAATGCTGGGGAATATGTATTGAGGGCAGATATTTCTCTCTTAACACATTACAGGCAGCAAAGTGATCAAATAAATAATTTTTTAAGTGATATTGGAATAACTTTTTAAAAAAATTACAATGAACTGTGCTCTGCCACTCAATACCATGTCTTTGAAATGAGAAGAAATTTAAATGTTTTAAATATATATATTTATATTTATATGTTGTTAATATCTTTCTTCTTACTGTTAGTTTATAAAATCTAATCTGGAGGCCATCTGAGCTGCTCAAAGCTTAACTGTCCATCTGAAACTAATAGCTCTCTGGATGTGAGACATTCACATTGTGCTCTAGGATATGTTTAATATAATAATATAATAAATATGTTGAATGTCAGAAAAGCTCTGTTTAAGAAGTCATGAGCTAAGATTGTCATTCCACGATACCTATATGTTTCCTCCTCTAGCGGAATTTAAATGTCAGCCAGGCCGATTTCAGTGTGGAACTGGGCTCTGTGCTCTGCCCGCTTTCATCTGTGATGGAGAGAATGACTGTGGGGACAATTCTGATGAACTCAACTGTGGTAGGTGATTACATTCTTAACTAAGGAACACGAATCTAATTCTTAACTGATTATGTCTGCACTGATTTAAATTCAGACACAGGCTTTAGCCCACATTTTTTGTTCTCTCTTTTAGACACACATGTCTGCCTCTCAGGTCAGTTCAAGTGTACCAAGAACCAGAAATGCATCCCAGTAAACCTCAGATGCAATGGGCAGGATGACTGTGGAGATGAGGAAGATGAAAGGGACTGTCGTAAGTCACCTCCAACTGTTCACTCTGACCTCTGACTCCCAACTGAAATTGGTCTAAAGATTATTATTGTTCACCATAAATTTATACAGTGTGGAAAATATAATTGCAATGATGGGCAAATAATTCCAACTAGATGTCTATTGGGATGGTTAAGAAACTCTGTATAAAAATATATAGAAAATTAAAACATGGGTGATCTTTACTTAAAAGCTACCTGGAGATTATTACAAACATGAAAAAACATGCATTCATCCACATTATCCTTAAGAGAAGCAGCAAAACCAAATTACGGGTGATTATGGTGCATTTTTAAAAAATATATAGATTTTTTTTTTTACCATATTAAGTAGCTGCAGGTAATTTTCTTCTGTTGATTTAATTAGTTACTTGAAATGAACTCCATTTTAATTAGAGATTTTTTTCCTTAATAATAACATATTGAATGTATGATAAGAAACAAAAATCTGGACAAAATAACCTAACAAAATCACTTGTTAAAAACTGTAAGTAATACTCCTTCTAATGTATCTTAACAAGCTACTTCAAAAGACAATTGTAAAATAATTTTAATTCTGTTCACGTTTTATTTCAATCTCCCATGAAAAATCAATATACATAAAATGGGAGGCAGAACAATTTACATCATATACATACATGCACATAGGCAGGCAGGCACATACACACGTACATGTACATACACACACAGGATCTGAACCATAGAGCACCTGTCAAGTTCAAGCTTTCAGCAGAACTGCTGTCAACATTTCTGTCTTACTGAAGTTTTATTTTATTCCTCTAAAACTTTTATTAGTAAATAATGTGCAGTCATCCAGCAATTTGATTAAGATGGTACATTCAGAATAAAGTCAGTACCAGTTCTTTATGGTTAGAGATTCTAGAAGCTGATCCATTAAACTGACTAAGGTTTGTGAAGCAGTTTATAGTTTGAGTCAGATGTTCACCTCTTCCGTCAAAATCTCAACACAACTAGAGGTTTTGATAAATTCCGTGCCTTTCTTTTTCCCATTCACTAATATCTTCTGATTTTAGTCTTTTTCTATTTACAAAAATGCCTATGTGTAAATTCTTATATTTATTTATCTGAAAAAAATTATTTTGAAAGACCCTGAATCCTTTATTTTTTAATTAGTTTCAAGATATCTAATCAAGGTGGGGTGGTTTTGAAAACTCTGATTTTTATCAAATGCATCATTTGCAGAAATATGTTTTATTTATTTATACTGGAACGGGTAATAGGAATACACTATAGATAATTAAAAGTTAAAACTTATCACCTTCAGGGTCTTATTAATTAAAAGATTATACATTTTCAATTGATTAACTTAAAATTTTATTTGTTTTTTAATTAGAATGTCTATTTTTGTCCAAAGCTACATTTTAATAATAGATGCTTTCCTCTTAAGCCGAAAACAGCTGCTCTCCAGACTATTTCCAGTGTAAAACTACCAAACATTGCATTTCCAAGCTGTGGGTTTGCGACGAGGATCCAGACTGTGCAGACGCATCAGATGAGGCCAACTGCGGTGAGTGTTTTGTGATGGTGGATCCTACCTCTTGCATTTGTATCATCATCTGAGATGGCCATAGTGAAATGAATTTGAACACAATTCTGATACAACTAGGGCCTAACGTGCGAATGTTTTTCCTCTGTGCTCCCAGAGTCAATAACCTCAGGTTAGCTATTTTAGAAAAAGCATGGAGGGGTAAGGCAAAAGGGTTAAGTATTGCTTTAGCATAAGTCAAAACTGTTTCTAAAAAGACAGATCTGAAAGGTAAGATAAAACTGTCTTCTTATGTTAGCGTATGCACATGCTATTAGCATTTAATGAATAGAAACAATAAAACATTTTCATATTGTTCTAGGCTTCATTTTTCTCCTTAAATATGATTGTTCATTTATCCAATGATTATTGTTCATTCTTAAACATGGTGGGGAAAAAGAAAAAAGATAACAAAGGCATCTGTTCTGTTTTAGTAGATGACAGCAATCATTTGTTAGCATGTTTCTGAAACATTAATATTTTCACTTAAGATCAATTATTTTATTTACAGTTATTATTACTTAACATTGCAGAAATGGAGAACATATGTATTCATTTTTGTTTAATGTATTTGATTCTATCCTGAATGTGTCAACAGTGGAACAGAAATAAAGTAATAGTTGTCATGTGTAACTCATTTTTTTCAACATTTATAAAACATTAATTGAGGCTATTTTTTAGGTGACTGCACCAAACTTGGCATTGTTAGGGAAGCAAAAAAGCATTTAATCTAGTAATTGATTAGAAAAGACAGAGTTTGTCCAAACTAAGGACAGAACCTTCAGGCTTCTTAGAAAAAATTGTCTTAAATGCATTTGCTAGATTCCACCCTACTGTTAATTAACTCTTCTGGGAGAAATCAAAATGATGAAAATCATTTAAGTTCTTTGAAATTCCATTATATTGAACAGTATTCATGAGCTATATGTATAATCACAGGCAACAATACATCATTAAGAGGTTTTTTTCTAATACTGTCTCTATATAACTGTGTCTTCATGACATGCAATCAGTATGGCTTATCACTTTATAGTATCATAAAACCACCATTTCTCACTTTGTGGAATTGACCTTCATAATCAATTCACAAAGCATCAAACCACATCCATCACCAGTTTGTCCATAACACTTATCAAGGACTTTTGCAGACGAGTTTATATTACTGGCTGTTTTGCTCTCTTGTCTTTTGTATTTTTGTTTACCAAAGCAATATGGAATAATGACTTATATTAGCTATCTGAAAAATTTCTTGGATGAAATGTTTTTTTTCTCCATTTTACTCTTCTTCCTCATCACTTTGATGTGATTTAACTGTTTTGGTATGTTACACCGTTCAAACTGATAATTATTAATCATCATAATAAGAATAATGCCTAATATTTATGTGGTGTTTACCGTATGGCCCAAGAAATGCGTTAAAGGCTTTATAGCGATTATTTCATTTAATCTTCTTATTATCCCTATTTTATGGTTGAGGAAAATGAGATCCAAGGAGTAATTTACCCCAAATCCTACAGCTAACAAGTGGCATAACTGGAACTTGAATCCAGGGTTATTTGACACCAAAGCCTCTGCTCTATGACCATAACATGAATCCACATCATTTTTTCTATATAAAAAGAAAATATTTAAATATTTTCTGTTATAAAATTATATAGAATTCTCCTAGCCACAGTTATTGCTTTAAGTTCCAGACCAGTATACAAATATATACATACATACAGAAAATGGGGGAAAGGATGAATAAGGGTTACCATTTAATGTATCTTAAACCCACTCTAAAATGTTACCATGGACAGGTGCTAATTTAACTTAAAGAAACTTCTTCTACATATATTTTAGCATGGCATTTGTCAATCCTTATTTTTGAAGGAGCTAAAAGACCACCTCTTTCCCCTTTCTTCTGTCTTCAATACATATATAAATGCCATGTATTTTTGCTAATTCTTTTAACACCCTTGTGGGATGGTTCCTCGTTTGATGCTTTATTGAGTGGGAAAGAAACATAACACTCCTTAAAGATTAACCCTATCAAGCCAAGGCCTTATTATTTGAATCTGAGTTACATGCTTCTTTGTGGGTGAGAATGGGCCTTGTCTAGAAGAAGGGATGTGTTTCACTATTTCACATGTCAAGTGGCCTAGCAGGTTGTAGTGTAGACTTGCATTAAATGCTGTTGAGAAACTGGCCCATTCGTTGTTGCAAAACCTCCATTTGCAACCCATTTTTATTTCAGTTGCCTTCTGTACTTTCTTAGCCCAGTGCTCAGTTTAGGAGGAGATTCTTTTTTATTCTTGGAGTTCACCTAGCCCTTACATCTTATTTTTCAGCACCAATATTTGTATTTATCTATAGTTTTATATCTAATTGTTTTCTGTCACTTCTAAAGTTCCAGGATTATAGTTTGTTTTACCTTGACCTAAATTAAACAGTTTGGTTTGCTTTGCTTTTAATTGTGTAAATAAAACCAATGTAGAAGCACACATGCAAGGGAGAGGGAGAGAGAGAGACAGTCACTATAGAAAAGCCTAACAAAACAGAGCACAGTAACTTAACACAAACACAGTACACATGTAGTATAGGGAACTAAATAACCAGTAATGTGCAAATATTTTAAAAATTATTTGATTTTTATATTTACCAAAATATCACATGTTTATTGCAGTCAGCCCAGTGTAAGTTTTGAGATCTTATAAGTACTTGCAAATTTAACAGCTAATGCTCAATATTTGTAAAAAATTGTATGGTAATCATTTCCAGGTTAGCATAAGGAGGCTTTGAAATCACTTTGAATAGATGTAGATTAAATATAGTTTAGGAGTCTTTGTCCAGTAATCTAGTCGTGGTGAGACTTTGAATTTAAAAATTAAATTAACTGCATAGTTTCCCATCTTATTATGGCTAGATTTTGAGATGGTTGTATTTGAGTCCATTAAAGCTACATTTGGCATGTTTGGATTTAAATTGAAAAATATTTTAAAGCACCTTTTAATTCTATTTTTGTATAAATATAGATTTAAATCTATGCTACCTTCACAGTTGTAGCAGGATACAGTGGGCCTGTCTTATCCACAGGTTCCACATCAGCAGATCTGGAAAGGCCCACTGTACTAAGCTATTTTGTCTAAGGGACTTGAGCATCCATGGATTTTGGTATCCGTAGCGATCCTGGAACCAATCCCCTGTGGATACCAAGGAAGGCTGTAGTTTTAACTTTGTTTTATGAGTTGTTAATAGTTATTATAAAATTATTTCTTTTTGCCTGAGGTTGTTTATTCTTTCCTCACTCTATGCCCAAATAAAAGAAAGCTTCTTAAAACGTAGATATACACACTTCTACTAGACTATTGATGTTAACTACTCTTAGAAGGCTGTTACACTATTTATTACAATATTGGGCCAGCGCCACATTTGAATGCCTGACCACAATCAGTAGACTACTCCAACTGTGGCAGCTCTGGGCTTTTCATTAAGAATCTCAGTTTCAAACTTTCTTCACCTTCTGCCTGCCATTTTCTATTTTAGGAATGAAATGAGCATTTAGGGATTTGACGGACCTGTACTAGATTCATAATTCTTTGTAACAGAGTTGAAACTTTCTGCAATTTGACTCTCATAAGGTGATATCAGAATATGTCTTTCCATTATGTTCTCTCTCCCTGTTTTATAGTTTAGATTCTCAGTGCCCTAGATCCCTATGAAACATCCTTTTCATCAGTTTTATGCCTGGGCTTTCCTGGTCAGCTATGAACTCACCACTCTGCTCTCTAGAGTCGGCTGTTTGTGCTGCCACATCACTCCTCCCTGTGGTCTCATTTCCTGCTTTCTTCTACATCATTTCTGTGTCATCAAAGAGAGTCTTGCTTTCACGCTGGTTCAGAGTCATTTGCTGCTTTTGAACAGTCTTGATTTATAACCAACCTGCTGCTTGGCTAATTATTTTTACTTAATGCAGTCGTTATAATCACACTAGCTGGGGCTTGTGAAAGGAACTTGAGCTTCCTACAGTAGCTTTGTACTTTCCACAGCCTGGATTTCAAGCATGACACTGAACACACTCAAACCAAAAGACAGAACCCGTCAATGCTTGCTTTTATTCTCCCTTAAATGTCTGATGAGGAAATTTGAATTGGGTTACTCAAGCTATGAGAATATAAGAAAAAAAAATATTTTTTAAGTTAAAGCAAGTGTAATACATATTAAATTATAAGATATTTCAAACACAAAGACTTGCACAGAAAGTTACACAATTATATACCTGTACCATTTTTAATAGACTTTAACATTTGGTCTAAGATATCTCTTAAAAAATTTAAATCCCTACAATAACAGATTTATAGCAGTACATAGGAAGCCTACGTATTAGATGCTGTATTAAAAAAAAGTATGAAATGTAGAACTTGAAAAATTTGCCTCCTTTTACCTACTTTTAGAACAAAAATATGTGTGTTTCTTTCAGTTTATAAGATTCTGTTCACATATCTTTTGGGCTGGCAATTTCCTTAGTGGATATTCTGTCATTTATATTTTCAGGTGTTATTTAATGTTGTTTAGCACCATGTATATAGGATTATACTGTATATTAATGAATGAAAGTAGGTAAAATGAAAGATTGTATTGCCTCTTCTCAACAGCAACACCTGATAATGCACCTCTGTGTAGAAGGTACTTTTGTTTATTCCTTTAAGAAAACTTAGATTTGTGCTTATATGTTAAGATCAGTTTGAGGATCCAAGTGGTATCAGACTTTGTTTACAAAAAGACTATCCATTTTCAGCCATTAACATTTCAGGACAAAATATAGTAATGCGTAAAAAATGACCTATTGTAGAGTTGTGACTGTAACATTTATTAGCTTTGTGATGTGTATGTAGGGGACAGATGTGGTATAGATGATGATTCTGATAACCATACTTATTCTCCAGTCAGTGTTAGATTCAATGCCTGGGCTGCAAAGCCTCTGGGCTAGATTTTTTATGTCATCAGGCCACTGTTCATATATGGTTCCTTGTTCGGAGTTCATGTGGTAAATAATGGGAGTGGAAAGAGAGGTGACATAGGGTTTAGTGTGAAACAATGAACTCTGCTACCTCTTGCTGGGTTATGGATGCCAGAGTAAATTATTACTTATTTTTATTTCCATTTGAAATCTTAACCTTCTAATTAATATTTTTAGTTTTCAAATCCAAAATTCTTGAGAGGTATTTTTAAAGGAATATGAACAGAAATTCTTCATGATGAGTTTCCTTTGACCCAAAGCAGAATTGACATGAAAAATATTACTTAAGGGCTAGAGAGATAAAATAGAGAGTGGATCTACCCTGTGACCAGAGATTTCTCATTCCTATGGATCATATTATCCACATGAGTACACTTCCCTTCAAACTTCTGTGTTCTAAGAAAGAGACAAACCTCCAGTATATAAATACCTCCCTTTTGATACAGTTACTGGGTTTTGACTAATATTTGAAAAAAAGCAGAATATAAACTGATACTATTTATTAAAGTTCAAGTAAATCTGATATGTTTTCAAATAATATTTTTGATTAATGGTATTTGGGTTACGTGAATTGTATTATCTTACTCAAGATTTCTAATGTAAGTTCATATATTTATATTTAACCTTAAACTAATAAAAAGTTACAGAATATGTATATACCTGCAATAATATTATAGTAACCATTTTGCTGTAAATACTAATATCAAATATTAATGTTAAAGTAAATGTATGGTATTTTGTTTTAGTTCATTAAAATCAATCATTCAGGAATTGAGTGTATTGACAATTAGTGTTAAATACTGAGTATTAAATATTGAGTGGCTGACTCAATTAAAAAATCCATATCACAATGCTGGGAACTTACTTTTTATAAACTGCCATACAGCTTTAATTAATTAAGCTATTGAAAGAGTAACATCTTACCTGTTTCAGCTTGTTGAAGACATTTCTAAAGTATTAATCTGATTTTTTTCTATCACCAAGTAAACAGTACTAGCAAAAATGTCATATTATTTAATAGCATATATGGCTATAGATCCACATTTTGAATATTCTTATATTACATTAAAAAATCAAACATCGAATCTGTTTATATTTTAGTCTCCTTTGTAATTAACTTCTGAATCCTAAAAACAAAGTGTACTCAGAAAATTCAATATAGTACTTAATTCCAATTAATCATGTTTTTCTATAAAAGATCATACAGCTATGTCTCTTAACAATTATATCTGTGTATCAGTAAGCTAGATTCCTCATATGGATATTTCTGTCTGTTTCTAGAAACTATTCATAGATGGTGAGGTGTTATGTTACTTTATGGATTCCTATCCTAGAAGTTCTTTGGATGAACTTAGAGTTCTTGGAATGAGCGTATCCCCAGTCCCATGATAATTACTGCTTCAAGAAGAGAATCTTTTGGATTCTCAGATCTTCAGTTTGGTCTTTTAATGTTTAAAACCACAAGATTCTTGGTATAAAGAGGCATTGAGCAGTAAAAATCTCACTGCATAACTATCAGGGAATCAGAGAGGTATAGGAAACTACCTCTAGTAATCATAAATCATTTTATGAACTCAGTACCCTGACAATTCAGCCAGTTCTTTTTAAATAAAGAACATTTTACTGAGTCAGAGGGAAGAAAATTGAGAATCAATCACTTAAAATATAAACAAAAAATTTTTTTCTGTCTGGATTTACCATGTCCCTTTCATAATATTCAAATAGAGGTAATTGCAGATCAGATTTGTTAATATTTCTTAAAATTATTATTGGGAACATGTAATTTAAAAGCCTGGTATTACCAAGAGATATTACCAATGGATATTGGTATTACCAATAGGGAATTTGAAAATTACGCACAAGGCTGAATTTCAAGGGGCTCTCATATCAGCACCCCTGTTCTTTGCAGAGGAAAGCACCAGGACTTTTAAAATCTCTGGATACAATCAGTTCATCCTACAACATACTTTGGGCCCACATTGTATTACTTGTTTCCTTTTTAATATTTTACTTGTAGAACTAAACTTGATTTTTGTATCTTTATAACATTCATTTATTTTAAAAATTAATAAACATCTACTGAAAATGTTAAGTAAGCCATTATACATACTCAGGGAATTCAAAGTCTAATAATAAGGATAGTTTTGAAAGCTCATCATGCTAGGCATTGTGCTAAACTTTATGTGTGGATTATGTGTGGATTATATCATTTAATCCTCACAACAATCCTATGAGAGAGGATGTTATGTGAGAGAGTATAACTATCATTATTCCTATTTTATAAGTAAGGATATAAGGCTCAGAGAGTGTAAGTAATTTTCGTAGGATTACCCAGGTAAAAAATGAGTAAGCAGAATTTGGTTCCACAGGAGATGTCTTCAGCCCCATGCACTTAACCATTGCTCAGTAGAGCTTCCTTGACCTGGCTTAAATGTGCAGTAAGGCAAGGAATTAAGATGCAGATACAAATGATCCTAGACAAATAGGAATGGATAAATGTCATCAGAAAAAAATGCATACTTAAATAGAATTTTTTTAAATAACATTGTCACTAATAGTGAGTGGGCGTAGGAGTGACAATGAAGGGATGCCTTGTCTATAGTCAATTTGAAAGCAAAACAATGTCATTAAATTCTAGCTTGACACAATTCTAGTTTGACACTAGCCTAACAAAATCCAATTCTCTCTTTGTTAAAAGGGAGATTAGTGAGTTGAGCAAAGCCCTATTTTCCCATGACCAAACTTTTCATAATGAAGCAACTAGAAAAAATGACAGAGAACTGAACAGGGGGTAACCTTCTCAGCAGCCAGTCAATACTATGTAACACCCTGCTTATTCACTGTTAGAGCCATCTAGTACGTGATCCACAGCTTACCATCCATGTTATGCAGGTCACACGTTTGAAAATGTTGTCCTCCACTTGATTAACTGAATGAACATGAATATAGATTTATTTTTTAAATCATGCATTTTCTCCTTCCTGAAGCTTTTATAAATACATGAAATTGCTGTAGGTACGTACAAAGAGTATTTTCAGGAAATGGTGACATTCCTCAGAGTCTAACTCTATGCATAATGCAAGTCATTTAAGGAACTGCAACAGTGCTTTTAAAAATGGTATCTTCATTATATTCTTATTCAAAAGTCTCTACCAATCTAAATGAAGCATAAGTAATACAGAGGATCTATTAATAGTTAAAATGAATTCTAGAATTATTGTTATCAATGGTTATTAATTTTGGGTGACTAAACTATTATTAAAGTAGATTAAAATACAAGTGACTACTGAGAAGAGAATATTTGCTCATGCTAGTATTACTCTTAGTATACTTTCAAAAACTTTCACCATGCAGAAGTGAAGGTTATTGACGCTGTGCTTTGTTCCAATTTTTTGAAAACTTTAATATAAGAAAGCATTTTTTTCTTATTTTATGAAATTTGGTAATTAATCACTGGGCATGAATTATCTAGATTCTTTTCTGGAAAAAAAGTCTTGGCACTACATGCTGTATTTTTTGGCACTGAAACAAATGCAAGAAATGAACATGCTAAAATCTCTAGTTTGGAACAGTTAAGATGACTCTTTTTCAAAAACTATCGGGTGTGGGGTAATGGGATGGCAGTACCAATCTTAAATCCCAGAGCTTTCTTTGCGCTACTTGGTTTTCACAGCTGGAATTTACTGCTTCTTTATAGTACAAAATTATTCATCCACCCAATTTCATTTTTTTGGCTCAATGCTGTGACTTAGTAATTTTCAGCATCTTACTGACAGATGGAAAGTGTTCACTAACCATGCTGCTGAATTAACACGGAATGCATTTCTAAACCACAATAAAGGATGGAGCTGAAAGCGTCAAGTCCACGCAGTTTCATCTAGAGTGCGTATATTGTTATGATGTTCATAGAATCTTCAAAGGAAAAGGATCATTAGAGGTCCTCTGGTTTTCACCTACTTTAATAGGGCCACATCTATCATTCTTAATCAAACAAACAAACAACAAAAATACTTCTCTTTGTCTAGGTAATATGCTAGAATCACACTATAAATTAAGCCTATTTTTTTTCCTTTTAAAATATTTCCAATGGAAATATTGAATAACCAAACGTTATCCTTTGGGTTAAAGTCCTTTGTTTAAGAACTCAAGTGTTTTTACATCCTTCTTCAGGCCAAAATAATTTCATTTTCTTTAATCTCTCTGCATGTGTTCTATTTTCCTTTCTATTCATCAGCTGTATATCTCTCTCCTGAAACCTTCCCAAGTTCTATGCTTTGGGTAAGATCTGTGGAACAGTATGCGGCATTTTTAGTTATATATGTGCTGAGTATCTCCTGTTCTCCATTGCTGTATGCCCACTATTGTATTCTAATACTGCTTCTATGTTATTGCATTTTTAAAGGTTCTAATGAAGCCTACTGTCTCCCTTGCCAAATTATAAATTCCAGGAGGGCTGGATCTATATATCTTTCTAATCCCTAATATATCCAGTACCTAGTACAGAATCTGGCACAGATAAACATTTGAGGAACAAGTGAAGGAAGGAAATTTTAAAAATACAGATTTTATTTGGTTCAGCCGAATATAATACCTTTCTCCCCTAAACCTGAACTTTGGGAATCTGGTTTTCTTTCTTTGAGTTTATATGTATTTTATTTCATATTTGTGAAGAACTGCTTTTCCTCCTGATGAATTCAGTAGTTGGGGCTTGATTAGTGTACAAATTGGCTAAAATTGTAAGGGAATTTCAATATAGAGAGTCACTGACACGTTGTGTCAAACTTGTACAATGAGATGTGCCTCCTCTCTGTAGGAAGAAAGTGTGCTATGGCAGTACAATCAGGCAGCTTTCTGAAAAGAGCCTAAAACTCTGGTGTTACTAGCAACAGAGCTCCATTCTTGATTTCAAAATTCGTTAAGTGGATAGATTCTTCAGGTTTCTACTATTTCCTCATTTGTAAACAGATATAATACTTTTGTCCTTAGAAAGCTGATGAGAGGGTTAAAAGAAATAAAGGTGTATGAGTACCTAGTAGATGTATAAGTACATAATAGACCCACAGAAAATATTTTTTGTCCCTTTTTTCAGAACTTTTTGCTACATATTTAGTATTGACACAGGCTAAAACAATTACACATTCTGTAATGGAGACAGAAGGGAACAAATAAAAGATTTAAATAAATACTATGAAATTTTATGACAATAAAATGGTTCTGTGAAATCTTGCTTTTTTTGTCAGAAGAAAGGAAAAAATAAAACATAGAGTTAATAACAAAGAGTTGGTGACTTAAGAGAATAATTCCTAGTGTATTAATAAATGTTAAAGAGCATATGACTAGTATGAATCTTCAGGTACATATTATATGGTATCCAGGAAATCTTAGATTCACAATTCTGTATATTCACTACACGTCCCTGTGAGTACTGTTTGTTTGTTTAACAGCTTTATTGAAGTATAATTGGCATACAATAAACTGCATATATTTTAAATGGACAATTTGATAAGGTTTAACAGGTTTGTTAAACAGGTGATTAAATCCTCACCACAATCAAGATAATGAACATGTTTATCACCCCTAAAAATTTCTTTCCCTTTGCAATACCTCTCCCTCACCCCACTTCCTGCCTTGCCTCTATTACCTGCTTTCAGCCCCTGTAGATTAGTGTACATTTACATAAAACTGGAGTCATACAGTATGTATTAACTTTGTCTGGCTTATTTCACTCAGCTTAATTATTTTGAGATTATCCATGTTGATGGTTGTATTGAATGTTCATTCCTTTATATTGCTGTGAAGAATTCTATTGTATGGATAAATATAATATTTTTTATCTGTTTACCCATTTATGATCATTTGGGTCAGTTGAAGTTTTTTTTTAATTGAAGTATAATTGATGTACAATATTATATAAATTACAGGTATGCAATATAGTGATTCACAATTTTAAAGGTTATATTCTATTTATATTTATTATAAAATATTTGCTATATTCCCCATGTTGTACAATACATTCTTGTAGCTTATTTTATATCTATCTAATAGTTTGTACCTCTTAATCCCCTGATTCAAGTTTTAGACTATTGCAAATCAAGTTGCTATGAACATTCTTGTATTAGTCTTGGTGTGGCTACATGCTTTCTTTTCTCTACAGGTAGACTAGTTCACATGATAAGCATATGCTTAACTTTTTAAGAAACGTTTTAAGAAAGTATCAAACTCTTTTACAAAGTGGTTGTACTATTTTACCATTCCCACTGGCAGTATTGGAGAATTCCAGGTTCCTCTACATCCTTGCCTATACTTGATACTTTTAAATTTTAGTCATTCTAATAGATTTGTAATGGTATCTCATTGTGGCTTTAATTTGCATTTCATTAGTGATTAATGATATTGAACATCATTTCACATGCATATTTGCTGTCTGTATATCTTCTGTGGTGAAATATGTATTCAGATAATTTTCTCATGTTTTTATTGGATTGTTTGTTTTTATATTATTGAATTCTGCAAATTCTTATATATTCTGAATCCAAGTTACTTTTTGGATAAATTTTTTGCAAATATATTTTCGTAGTCTATGCCTTGTCTTTTCATTCTCTTCTTCTCCTTACTCTAGGTTCAGTTTGCTCTTCTTGTTCTAGTTTATTATTGTGTAAGCTGCGGTCACTGATTTGAAACCTTTCTTCTCTTATAATATAGGTGTTTCATTTTTTAATGTGCACCTAAATACTGCTTTAGCAGCATCCCACACATTTTTATATGTTGTATTTTTATTCATTTCTAACTTGTACGTTCTAACTTCACTTTTTATTTCTTCTTCAACCTATGGGTTATTTAGAAATGTGTTATTTAGTGTCCAAGTAACTGGGGATATTCTAGATATTTTTGTTTATAATTTAATTCCATTGGTGGCCAGAATACATACTTTTCATGGTTTGAATTTCTTCTTTACTTAACTTGAATTCTTTGAAATTTATTGATACATCTTTTATTGTTCATGATTTAGTCTATTTTGATAAAGATTTCAC
Source organism: Lagenorhynchus albirostris (assembly GCF_949774975.1). Lineage (NCBI taxonomy): Eukaryota > Metazoa > Chordata > Mammalia > Artiodactyla > Delphinidae > Lagenorhynchus > Lagenorhynchus albirostris. Next base: position 89,100,371 of record NC_083100.1, read on the forward strand.
GTTCCTTTGAAATGAAAGTATATTTTGCTGTTGTTGGGTGCTCTATACATATCCTTAGATCAAGTTGGTTGATAGTGCTGTTTAGGTCTTCTATATCCTTATTAATTTTTTGTGTACTTATTCTATCATTTACTGTGAGATGAGTAATGAAATTTCTGACTTACTGTGAATTTTTCTTTGCAGTTCTACCAGTTTTTGCTTCATATGTTTGGAAATGTTGTTACCAGTGCCTTTTAGAATTGTTATGTTTCCATTTGTAATTAGGAAATAAACTTCCTTATCCCTAGTAAAATTCTTTGCTATGAAATCTACTTTGATATTATTATAGCCTCTCTTGGTTTCTTTTATTTATTATTAGCATGGTATATCTTTCTCTATTCTTTTACTTCTAATGTATTTGTGACTTTATATTTAAAATGTATTTCCTAGAGTTAGCACAGAATTGAGAATTTTTTTCCAAGTTGATAATCTCTGCCTTTTAATTGGAGTTTTTAGACTATTTACATTTTAGGTGACTGTGAATATGTCTGAGTCTATCATCTTTCTTAAAATATGATTTGTTAGGTGAAATCAGAGCAGTGTTTTTGTTTTCTAGGACTAACTCTTTTCTACTGAGCTGACACCATTCTATTCTGAATATTCTACCCAGTGTCCTGTACATTATAAGATTGTCCAGTTTTACTAGTGGGAACAGGCACCATTCCAGGTCCTGTGTGAGTTGCAGATACTCTCCCTATAATCTTTGCAGATGGTTCTTTTGCTAACATCTGGTAGTTTCCTTATATGTGCATACTGAGTCACCTTCTGCTATATACTCAAGGAGGATCCTCTGTAAATCTCCAGGGTTCACATTCTGTGAAGCATTTTCATCTCCATGGCTGTCCTGAGTACTTGCATGATCTTGGACTCTCAGTTCAGTCTTGTCAACTCATGGAGTCCACTGGACTTTCCCTGTGTTTCCCTTTCTCATCTTGCACCTGGAAATTCTCTCAAGACAATAAGACCCAGGATTGTTAGGGATTACCTCATTTGTTTCTTTTCTCTCAGAGATCATTGTACTTTATTGCCTGATGTTTAATGTCTTGATAACCACTGTTTCATATATCTTATCTTTTACTTTTTTGGTTGTTTCAGGGAGAGGGTAAATCTGGTGCCTCTTACTCTAACCAAAAATCTTTTTTTTTTAAATATGAAGCACAACTTCTTTGATAAACTTTCAGTGCTTTGTTTGCCCTCCTCTGACATTTCTAAATTAATGTCCCAGCCACTAAGTCATAATCTGTTTTTGTAATCAGATTTTATTTCTCCAGGTCTCTACCACCATGTTAATGCTTAGTTAGTACTACCACATATCTGAAGAAGTTGGCATAAGTAATGATTTTGGAATAACACAGAGACACTGAATATAGTTCTAAACAGGGACAGAATTCTTACCATACTGTTACTTTATTCTAATAGAACTTTAAGAGTATATTGCCTATTTTGGTCTACAACGAGTGCACTTTTTTTTTTAATCAGGTGTAAATACTTGGAAAGCAGATATTGTAAGTTCTTATATAATAATTTTTATTGGAGTTTTAGATAGATAGGCAGTTTTTGAAGGGATTTTTGGAAATATTTAGAAGAAACGTATAAATGAGGAGCTGACTACAGTACTCATTGTATATTCCCTAGGTTGATAACTTTTCTAGGAATATGCCAATCATGACTCTGTACTCAGGCTAAATTATAAAGCTTGTAAGTAAGGCTAAATCATCAGTGACTGAGCATTTTCTCCTTCTTTCACGTTATTTTTGAGGATGGTCACACTATAACCTGTCTTCTTGCCCTATATTTAGCACCCAGAAATGTCTCCTTGAGTAGCAATGATGTGAAATACCTTTGAGTTGTTAAGCACATCTGTATTTTATGTTTTTGGTCCATAGGCAAGGTCAGGTGAGATGAGTTATTTCAAAATCTGAAAATTTTTCTATGTGAGGAAGATACTGAGAGTGGTGGTTCTTTACACAAAAGGAAACAAATTCAGCCCTGGTGCAAATGTGTCTCACTGGAGGCCATGGGCTATTCAGGGCCAATGAATCAGTGTCTATGGTGAAAGGCCACCAGCCAAACATGAATTTGCAACTATTATAACTGGACCAAGGCCCACTACAGTAATTTATATTCTCAGTGCAGCTTCTGCCTCCATCCCTTAAAGACTAGAGGAGAGTTTAGTGAAAAACAGGAGAGTCACGAGTGGGTGGGAGCCAGAATCTGGGGAAATGTGGGCATAGGCAGACTCTCAGATTCTCTACTGGGCCTAGGTCAGGCTTCAAGAAAGAAGGCAGAGAGCTGTGGTGAGAAATGGAAGCATCCCCATGCTGTTCTTCGGTGAGAACTCATTCCTTCTCCATACAGGCATTGCTTCACCAGGGCACATTTCTATTAGACATGTCACTACTACATGCAGTTGACATTCTGAAAATGCTGATTATTTATATTATTTAAACTGATCAAATCTGAATGATAAGGTTAATATTATTTTCTTTTATTTCACTTTTATTACGTTAGGCCCTGGGCCAGGAATTGAGTTGTGGAAGTAAAAGAAGAAGCTGAAACTAAATCTGTATGATTTAACTGTCTTTAGGGATAAAAGCAATATATTCCAAACCTTGAATACAGAAGTGATGTTGATTTCTACAGTTAATATAAAAGAAAGATGGTCATTGGAGAATACTTTAGGAAAAGTATTAGCTATCTTTTTAAAGGATTTAAAAAACTAACGAGATTTTAAATCCTGTTAGATATGGGTTTCTCTTTTTATTAATAAATAGGCAACAGCATTGCAAACTTTCTGAAAAGGATCAACTTAATTATCTGCTAAGATCTCCTGCTGAGGTGGAGATGATATTTTGATTAATGTAGAACAAATAGTTCTACAAATGACACCATGACGAGCATGGTCCCTGGTATGTGAGTATCTGCCAAGCGAATACAAATAGTTTTAAGAAATGTCATTTTCCTTCAAAACTATTTCTTAATGGTATATGCAATTTAATTTTAAAATGGCAAGTTTTCTTATTTAGAGGCTTTTAGAGTAAAACTTAGTAGCTTTGGCTCTGTAGCCACATGGCACAGAAAGGTAAGATTATTCAACTAGTCCCTTCCTAAGTAAGTGCTGCATTTTAGCAGGAAACAATAGAGGGTCACAGTGACAGATTTCCTATTGGAAACCTCAGTTCAGATCTGTCTCTAAGGGGATTTTCTCTAAAGCAAACATTCTTAAACACTGGCAGAGAAAGGAAAACCAATGTTACTATATCTGGAGTATATAAGGAACTTAAGACAGAAGATAAAGGATTAAGATGGCTTTACTATTTTCTTCAGCTTTGGAATACAGTCTTGGAGATGTCAACCCAATATTTTAGGTGCAATTGTGATAGAATTGTATGTTTCTGTTTGTGTGTGTAAGTGTATTACATTTCTCTTTCTTTAAAGCTAAAATAATACAACCAATCTACCATTATTGTACTGCCTGCCAATACCACCTTTAGGGCTTCTTTTAAAACTCATTTTTATTGCAGTATTTTTCAGTTTATAAGGTATATTTTTAAAAATTCACAGTTCCTAATATTCTGTTAAATGTTTGTACTCCGTTAAGATGTAAGATAACATATTTTCAAGACTAAATATTCTGCCATCACTCTATAGCATAAGCAGGCTTCATAAATGCTTTTGAAAATCACCTAGTTAATTAAAGTTACAGAATCTAAAATGATGAGAAACCCTCAGAATACTCATATGAATACATATGTAGTTATCACACTAGTAGTATGATAGAATGTAAAGATCAGTAAATAATTTGGCCTCATGATTTACTGACCATATAATAATATTAAGTGTATGAACGTCCATATGCTTCAGTTTCCTTGTGTAAAATGAGCAATATCTATCATAAACTTATTAAGAGGATTAAGTAAGACTACATTCTCAAAACAATTTATACTATATCTGACACATAATGGGTCTGTTTAAGTTAAATGTTCTCTCCTCCTGAAAGCAAATATTTTTTCCGACACTGAGTCAATGGAACATTTATGCTAACTTAGAAATATGAAGAAGAATATGCTGTTTTCATCTAGTATATTTAGATTAGATTTGATATATTTACCTCCATTTGGATATATATTTTCCGTAATATTTCTTAATTATTTACATATATATTTTTATTTTCATTTTTTTCAGATGAGTAAAAGCCCCTTTAGGAGTGTCCAAAGTGAGGGTTCTATATAAAGCCATTTTAAGTCAAACATTGTGAACTTACTCAGAAGTTGACTATAACCAATGTAATTAGACTTGTAAAGTGGAGAAATCATTGATAAACTTTGAGAATTAATTTTTCTTTAATGGATTTTGTGAAGGATTTATAGTGAAAATCATTCCTGGAGAAGACAGGATCAACTCTTTTGAGAAACATAATGTTGCATTTGTCTCTTTTGGGGTCCATCGTTTTCCTTTTATTTTGTAATCAGATCTTGGTGTTTAGTGGAGGGCCCATATTGAAAGATGGTCTTTGCTAAAGATTTGGGCTAAAAGAGGATGAGGGTTTGGCTATTGAGGATAATCAAAGGTAACCAAAAACTAGCAACGGAGATTTGGGAGATACTGATACTTAAGTTTTCCTAAATTTATCTATTGTACCCCCAGGCTCTCTACCTATATTCAGATTTATTGATTTATCATTTGAATTTTGAACAGATGGTCTTGATTGACTTGTGAAATTCGTTTCTGGCCATTATCAGAAAAGATAGAAAAGTAGAAACTGGGAGAACAGGAAGAGAGGACAAGATAATTAAATTTAACTGAGGCCCTAAGATGTGTCCATCACTTTCTTGTAATCCTTAGAGAAACCTTCAAATTAGGTAGAATTGATATTATTGTTCTGGTTGTTAATTATTCTTCCCATTTAATAGATGAGGAAACAGAGAGTCAGAAAGGTAAAGTCAGGCCAATGAATTGGACACAAGTCTGACTGGCCCAGGGAAAATCAGATTTTCACACAATTATTCCAACTTTTAGAGTCAGAGATCCTGTGCCTAATCAAAATTTTGTCATTAACTTCCAGTGTGACTTGAAGAAGTCACATAAGTCCTCTGAGGCTGTTTCTACACCTTAAATGTAGAGGCTTAGATGAGATTATTTATAAGATTTCTTTTCCCCCAGACAGGAACTTCATCCTCTGCAAATAACAAGAATCTGACTATAGTCCACATAATAATACCAATGGGGTATAATTATATTTTTCAAAATTTACCATCTAAATTGCTTATGTTTTCTTAATGATCAGTTTCCATCCAAGTTAGTTTCAATGCCTAAAAGGAGAGCGATTATATAACACAAAGAATTCATTTGTAATTAAGAAAGGTATCAGTTTACTGTTAACTGAAACTGTTTTAAAAGTTTCTATTAAAATTATGAATTCAATAAAATCTTTTCTCATATATATATATATAGAGAGAAATCTTGTAGACATTTGACTTCTTTATTATATCAAATCGTTTTCATCAAGATACAAGAAAGTTTGCTCAGATCTCTTTGGTGGAACAAACTTTGGCTCATTGTTGCTGAATTATCCAGTCTATTCATTAGCATTGGAAAAGAAGAAAATCTTAGTTTTCTGTGTATCTGTTTTGCCCTCAACAGATTTAACTGTTCTCCAAAACACATTTATATAGTGATTGATAAATTTCATTAATTCATAGACCTACAAAGCTCAATTTTCTTCATAAATCGATTAAACATTCTTTAGTTTGAATAGAATAAGACAATTCTTTCTTTACTTCTTCCAGGAAATTTAATTCTAGTTTATCTCTCCTCTGTCTTTCTTCTTCACTATTCGTGTCCTTCCTCCCATCTCTTCATTTTTGTTCGTTCGTCTTAGCTTCTCTTTGCAGCGTATTCCTTCTATTTTTTCTCCCCAATTCCAATAATGTCTCACTCAGTAAAAGTAGTAGTAACTGTGGGTATTTTTTCCCTACCTCAAATATGTTACCTAGTTGATTGAAATTTGAATCTCTTCTACCTTCATTTGGAACCATATGCATATTCCTTTTACCAAAAGGAAATTTTTCATCCAGTATTGGTGAAAAAAAGCACAGAATTATGGTGATTCTGCATCTGTCACCTCTCCTGTTTTGTTGTCAATTTTGATGACTTTTTTCCTACCCATTGTCCAGTTGAATGTTTATATCACATCACTATGCTCTTAATGTGCAATAATAAAGAATAATTACTAACGTCCAAATTCTTTTCAAAAATCAGAACCTCGATCTGTGTAATGACCTTTCGTGGTCAGCAGACCAATCTGAGAAGATATCTAAGTCTTTCTTGACCCTTACCTTAGCAACTCGTCATCCATTTATATGCGAGATGTCTTAACAAAATATAATAGAATTTTACATAAAACTTATTATTGTATCTATATAGTAATGATAATGGGGTTATTATTTTAAAAGGATGCTCAGAATAATTTCTCTCAGGTCTCAGCAAAAAGGAAAAAAAAGTTTTGTTTGGTGCTGAAAGGGCTATTATATTTAATCTCCTTTACATCGTATACCTTGTTATTTCCTTTTGTACCTATTAAAGTTCATTCTCTATCAAACCCTCACTCCAGATTGTTGAGAATGCTTGCCTTATAACCATGTCTTTTCACATTTTGCCTATGTCTCCTAGATTTGTGCCATCTGAAAGTTTGACAACAACACATTTCGTATGTTTACGTAATTTCTTAATAAAATGTTTAATAAAGTTGTGTCAAGGGTGGGTATGCTGGCATACCATCAGTATAGTCCCTTCAGTTTGTCATCAAATATTATTCTTTGGATCTAGTTTTTCAGCAGCTTAGAATTAACCTTGAAGGTATTATTCAAAATAAATTTATTTATCATCTCTTCAAAGACATAATTGACTTTTGGTTTCAAGATACAGAATGCCCACAATGTTATACTGGTACATCATAGTTAGTATGGTTCAATTTGTTGTCTCATCCATTGTCCTCCATAACATTTGGTTTTCTATTTTTCATGAGCACTTTTTTCCCCAGATTTCTTCTTAAGGCAGTCTAGATTAACTTTAAGTCTTACTTTCAGCATATTCTTTGTAAACTTTGTGATATACACAAATTCATTGAGAAGGATCCATCTTTGAGCTCTTTTTGGCTTACTTTTGATCTAATGATTTATATTTTCCATTGAGATACTTTGCTTTCTGCATATGTCTAGTGACTGTATTAAAATGTAAATTTTATTGGCACCTTTATTTAAATTCTCATATTAAATTCAGTCCAAGCACTGGTTTTTTTGCATTTTTTTCATAGCCTCCTGTCTCTCTGATAAATATGATTCTAGAGCAGATGCAGTATTAATATAGGAGGCAAGCAGGCTTATTAAAAGGTGAATAAAGCCATCTAACAGGGAAGTGCACTATTAAGGTTTTTAAAGACATCTGGGAGTAAAGCCAAGCAAACAATCATGTACTGTAAGCAGAATCTTAAAAAAAAAAAAAAAAAAAAATCAATACCTTGCTGACTAGGCAGCCAATGAGGAATGATAAAATAAAGGCTGATGTGATCATGTATTGATATGTAGCATCTGGTTGAACTGTAAGTCAAGTAAGGGGCATATTCTGTCCTGAGAGAGAGAAACAAAGAGAGAAAGAGAGAGACCCCCATAATTTTTTTTAATGAGTTAACTTGTTTTCCTCAAATTATAATGTATGCCAGATTATGAAAAAATGTACACAGTTCAGGAATAACAAATCACTGACAGCTTCAAAATTTTGTCCATATTTATCTCTAAGTGTAAATTACACTTATTAAATGTATAATTTTTTTTCCCTCTGATGCCGACCTGTTGCAGCTTCAGGGTTTTATGGTAAAGGCAACTGTGTTTTTCTTAAATTAACTGTAGCACAACTTTTGACATGTTTACAATTTTAGTAATCTTTTAGAATCCATAAAACTTGAGATCTTGGTGTAAAGTGGCAGAAGGAAGCAATGGAGAATGTTGTTTGGAAGGATTATTTGTGTTCCAGTTTCAGAATGGGTTATAGTGTAGATATTGGATGAGATGATATGGATTCAAGTCCTGGTCTCACAGTTTAAGAGCTGTGGGATTTGACAAGTAATTTATTGTAACGTGAACTTTAGCATTCTCAACTGTTCAATATACTTTCCTTGTTGAGTTGCTGGGAGGATCACATGAATCAGGCTTAGTCTTGAACTTAGTACAGAGAAAACAATAAATATTAGCTGCTATTATTGTTTTCAAACTAAAACATAAAATTCAAGCTGGAATCTGAAAATACTAATATTAGTTTAAAAACTGCTCATAACAATATTTACTTAAGAATCTCTTTGGATAACCAAATTTTACTGTACCAACTACAATGAAATAAAAAATGCCAATGCTATAAAAAATAAAATACAATTCTGGTTGAAATAATAGACCTGTTTGGTACTTTTATTCAGTAAATCCAATTATTGACCTCTAGTCAATAAATCTTGTCCCTAGATTCATTTCATTTTGTATAAGATTCTCAGTATTCTCTCAAAGATGAATTTGGCTTGTTTTTACCTATTTATCAGTGTATGCCGCCATGCTAGCTTTGTAAATATAAACACAAAGCTGAGACTGAGAACAAGGTAATTATCCAGAATATATACAGGCCAAGGAATCCACCATGGCAGTCCACGATCTGGGTTTCTGTATTGTTGTAATCATTTAGCAGTCTTTCAAATCTCTATCTTTATTTTGGCATAAATCTAAACAAGCACCTGAAATTCATTTGTCAAAAAAGGAAGAGGCCAAATATATATGCTCTCTTCCAAGGAGGAGAAATAGCAAGAGAAGTTCTGTTCAAAGCCTTGCTTGATGTGTGTGCCCCTCTGCACAAATGGACCGTCTTCCTTACCTCTCCCATGGCTCTTGCTGAAGTTGACCTGTTTCCTCTCCTTTAGCCACCTTTGTCTCCCTGCTGTTTCTTGGACACTCCAGGCCTGCTTATTCTTTCAAGGTCCTATTTCTTCCTGGGATACCCTTTGTCCCAGATGGCAGCATGTCTCAATCCTTTTCTCTTTGCCAATTTTCAAGGTCACTTTCTTAGTGTAGAGTTTTCAGACTATCCTGTTTGAAATTCCCTCTCGACACACATTCCTTATCCTCTTCTCTTCTTTATTTCTCATTAATACACTCCTTACTCTCCGTAAACTTTTTTTTTCTTTATTTCTAGTCTCTCAAATCGGCACTTGGCCGTTAGCATATAAACCAATGAGGGTAGGGATTTATATCTGTTTCATTCACTGGTATAAACCCTATGAACTCAGAACAGTGCCAAGTACATGATAGGCATTGAGTCATGTTTGTTGACTAAATGACTACATACATCCTTTCTTAAGTTGGGTTTTCCTGGAACTAGAACTTGCATTCACAAGAATTTGAGTATAAGTGGTTTATTGGAGAGATGATTCCAGAAATCAGTAATGGGCAGGCAGTTAACCAAGGAAGGGAAGGAGGAATAGAAGGTACATTATTGAGCAAGTTACTGCAGGAATGAGATCTATTCTACCAGGAAATTCTGTGAGATAATATAGAATACTTAGTTACCCTAAAAAGAGGACAGAGCTGAGATATTTATTCACCAACTCCTGTCAGTCATTGGTTTAACACTGCTCCAAGGAAGGGAAGGGCATTAGTGCCTAAAAAGCACCTCCGGATTGGGACCAAGCAGAGAGTCACATGTGCTTGTAGTTAGAAGTCATTGGCTTAGCATAGACAGGCATGACAGATACCAAGGATTGTAGATGGGGCACTGACACCATACATTTCAAGTCCATGTATCAGAACAAGACATTACTGCTTCGTGGTTCAAGAATCTAAGGATATTCCTCCATTTGAGGGACCCTGAATAGCTCAATGTGTTGTTTCTCTTCTACTCCCACCATAGATTTACAACCAAACCTTTGTATTCAGCTGATATCAGATTTAAATACGCATTAGATTCATTTTAAAGGAAAAAAAATTGACAAAAGGGAATCTTGAAGACTGTATAAGTATATAAGGGGCAAGAGGGTATCCTACTGTATATCCACATAATTAGATCAGAGCCTAAGATTGAAAAGTGTTGGTCACTATCATCTAGCACAACTATTTCCACTTCCTCTTTTTATCCTTTTTCAGTAATTTCCTTACAGCCTGTCAGTTGGGTCCTTAAAAATAGAGTCTATGTTATTATCGTGACTTTCCATAATGTGCTCTGTTGAAATGATTTTACGTATGAAAATAAGGCATGATATGACAATAGAGACTTGAAGTACCTTAGCAGAAAGTGCGATTGGCCACCAGACAATGGTATTGCTAAAACATACTTTTTCTTCATATACCCTTTCCTCCAGATAAAAAACAGTGTTTCTCCTAAGCATTCTAAACCATCTAAACTATGGCTTCTCTAAGGTATTTAGGGTATTGAGGAGAAGATAAACGAAAACTGTGTTCTAGTTGCATACTAAATATTTCTATCTATGATGGCAAACAAAGTCTTATCTACCCATTCATCCAGAAGACCTGGAAGATAAAATAGTAGAAATAACTACTGCAGAGCAGAAAAAAAGAAAAAAGAATGAAAAGAATTGAGGACAGTCTCAGAGACCTGTGGGACAATATTAAACACACCAACATTCGAATTATAGGGGTCCCAGAAGGAGAAGAGAAAAAGAAAGTGACTGAGAAAATATTTGAAGAGATTATAGTTGAAAACTTCCCTAATATGGGTAAGGAAATAGTTAATCAAGTCCAGGAAGCACAGAGAGTCCCAGACAGGGTAAATCCAAGAAGAAACACGCCCAGACACATATTAACCAAACTATCAAAAATTAAATACAAAGAAAAAATATTAAAAGCAGCTAGGGAAAAACAACAAATAACATACAAGGGACTCCACATAAGGTTAACAGCTGATCTTTCAGCAGAAACTCTGCAAGCCAGAAGGGACTGGCAGGACATATTTAAAGTGATGAAAGGGAAAAACCTGCAACCAAGATTACTCTATCCAGCAAGGATCTGATTCAGATTTTACAGAGAAATTAAAACCTTTACAGACAAGCAAAAGCTAAGAGAATTCAGCACCACCAAGCCAGCTTTACAGCAAATGCTCAATGAACTTCTCTAGGCAGGAAACACAAGAGAAGGAAAATACCTACAATAACAAACCCAAAACAATTTACAAAATGGTAATAGGAACATACATATCGATAATTACGTTAAATGTAAATGGATTAAGTGCTCCAACCAAAACACATAGACTGGCTGAATGGATACAAAAAGAAGACCTGTATATATGCTGTCTACAAGAGACCCACTTCAGACCTAGTGACACATACAGACTGAAAGTGAGGGGATGGAAAAAGATCTTCCATGCAAATGGAAAGCAAAAGAAAGCTGGAGTAGCAATTCTCATATCAGACAAAATAGACTTTAAAACAAAGACTATTACAAGAGACAAAGAAGGACACGACATAATCATCGAGGGATCGATCCAAGAAGCAGATATAATAATTGTAAATATTTATGCACCCAACCTAGGGCACCTCAATACATAAGGCAAATACTGACAGCCATAAAAGGGGAAATTGACAGTAAAACAATCATAGTAGGGGACTTTAACACCCGACTTTCATCACTGGACAGATCATCCAAAGTGAAAAAAGGAAACACAAGCTTTAAATGATACATTAAACAAGATGGACTTAATTGATATTCATAGGACATTCCTTCCAAAAACAAAAGAATACACACTTCTTCTCAAGTGCTTATGGAACATTCTCCAGGATAGATCATATCTTGAGGCACAAATCAAGCCATGGTAAATTTAAGAAAATTGAAATCATATCAAGTATCTTTTCCGACCACAACGCTATGGGACTAGATATCAATTACAGGAAAAAAGGAAAACACATGGAGGCTAAACAATACACTACTTAATAACCAAGAGATCACTGAAGAAATCAAAGAGGAAATCAAAAAGTACCTAGAAACAAATGACAATGAAAACACGATGACCCAAAACCTATGGGATGAAGCAAAAGCAGTTCTAAGAGAGAAGTTTATAGCAATACAATCCTATCTTAAAAAACAAGAAACATCTCAAATAAACAATGTAACCTTACATCTAAAGCAATTAGAGAAAGAAGAACAAAAAAACCCCAAAGTTAGCAGAAGGAAAGAAATCATAAAGAGCAGATCAGAAATAAATGAAAAAGAAATGAAGGAAACGATAGTAAATATCAATAAAACTAAAAGCTGGATCTTTGAGAAGTAAACAAAATTGATAAACCATTAGCCAGACTCATCAAGAAAAAAAGAGAGAAGACTCAAATCAGGATTAGAAATGAAAAAGGGGAAGTAAAAACTGACACTGCAGAAATACAAGGGATCATGAGAGATTGCTACAAGCAACTATATGCCAATAAAATGGACAACCTGGAGAAAATGGACAAATTCTTAGAAAAGCACAACCTTGTGAGACTAAACCAGGAAGAAATAGAAAATATGAACAGACCAATCACAAGCACTGAAATTGAAACTGTGATTAAAAATCTTCCAACAAACAAAAGCCCAGGCGCAGATGGCTTCACAGACGAATTCTATCAAACCTTTAGAGAAGAGCTAACATCTATCCTTCTCAAACTCTTCCAAAATATAGCAAACTCATTCTACAAAGCCACCATCACCCTGATACCAAAACCAGACAAAGGTGTCACAAAAAAAGAAAACTACAAGCCAATATCCCTGATGAACATAGATGCAAAAATCCTCAACAAAATACTAGCAAGTAGAATCCAACAACACATTAAAAGGATGATACACCATGATCAAGTGGCGTTTATCCCAGGAATGCAAGGCTTCTTCAATATATGCAATCAATGTGATAAACCATATTAACAAATTGAAGGAGAAAAACCATATGATCATCTCAATAGATGCAGAAAAAGTTTTTGACAAAATTCAACATCTATTTATGGTAAAAACCCTCCAGAAAGTAGGCACAGAGGGAACTTACCTCAACATAATAAAGACCATATATGACAAACCCACAGCCAACATCGTCCTCAATGGTGAAAAACTGAAACCATTTCCACTAAGGTCAGGAACAAGACAACGTTGCCCACTCTTACCACTCTTATTCAACATAGTTTTGGAAGGTTTAGCCACAGCAATCAGAGAAGAAAAGGAAATAAAAGGAATCCAAATCGGAAAAGAAGAAGTAAAGCTGTCACTGTTTGCAGATGACATGATACTATACATAGAGAATCCTAAAGATGCTACCAGAAGACTACTAGAGCTAATCAATGAATTTGGTAAAGTAGCAGGATACAAAATTAATGCACAGAAGTCTCTTGCATTCCTATACATTAATGAAGAAAAATCTGAAAGTGAAATCAAGAAAACACTCCCATTTACCATTGCAACACAAAGAATAAAATATCTAGGAATAAACCTACCTAAGGAGACAAAAGACCTGTATGCAGAACATTATAAGACACTGATGAAGGAAATTAAAGATGACACAAATAGATGGAGAGATATACCATGTTCTTGGATTGGAAGAATCAACATTGTGAAAATGACTCTACTACCCAAAGCAATCTACAGATTCAATGCAATCCCTATCAAACTACCACTGGCATTTTTCACAGAGCTAGAACAAAGTATTTCACAATTTGTGTGAAAACATAAAAGACCCCAAATAGCCAAAGCAATCTGGAGAATGAAAAATGGAGCTGGAGGAATCAGGCTCCCTGACTTCAGACTATACTACAAAGCTACAGTAATCAAGACAGTATGGTACTGGCACAAAACCAGAAATATAGATCAATGGAACAGGATAGAAAGCCCAGAGGTAAACCCACGCACATATGGTCACATTATCTTTGATAAAGGAGACAAGAATATACAATGGAGAAAAGACAGCCTCTTCAATAAGTGGTGCTGGGAAAACTGGACAGCTACATGTAAAAGAATGAAATTAGAACACTCTAACACCATACACAAAAATAAACTGAAAATGGATTAAAGACCTAAATGTAAGGTCAGACACTATAAAACTCTTAGAGGAAAACATAGGCAGAACACTCTATGACATAAATCACAGCAAGATCTTTTTTGACCCACCTCCTAGAGAAATGGAAATAAAAACAAAAATAAGCATATGAAACTTAAAAGCTTTTGCACATCAAAGGAAACCATAAACAAGATGAAAAGACAACCCTCAGAAGGGGAGAAAATATTTGCAAATGAAGCAACTGACAAAGGATTAATCTCCAAAATTTACAAGCAGCTCATGCAGCTCAATATCAAAAAAACAACCCAATCCAAAAATGGGCAGAAGACCTAAATAGATATTTCTCCAGAGAAGATATACAGATTGCCAACAAACACATGAAGGAATGCTCAACATCACTAATCATTAGAGAAAGCAAATCAAAACTACAATGCGATGTCATCTCACAGCGGTCAGAATGGCCATCATCAGAAAATCTACAAACAATAAATGCTGGAGAGGGTGTGGAGAAAAAGGAACCCTCTTGCACTGTTGGTGGGAATGTAAATTGATACAGCCACTATGGAGAACAATATGGAGGTTCCTTAAAAACTAAAAAAAGAATTACCATATGACCCAGCAATCCTACTACTGGGCATATACCCTGAGAAAACCATAATTCAAAAAGAGTCATGTACCACAACATTTACCACTGTTCATTGCAGTTCTGTTTACAATAACCAGGACATGGAAGCAACCTAAGTGTCCATTGACAGATGAATGGATAAAGAAAATATGGCACATATAGACAATGGAATATTACTCAGCCATAAAATGGAACGAAATTGAGTTATTTGTAGTGAGGTGGATGGATCTAGAGTCTGTCATACAGAATGAAGTAAGTCAGAAAGAAAAAAACAAATACCATATGCTAATGCATATATATGGAATCTAAAAACAAAACAAAACAAAAAAATGGTCATGAAGAACCTAGGGGTAAGACGAAAATAAAGACGCAGACCTACTAGAGAATGGACTTGAGGACAAGAGGAGGGGGAAGGGTAAGCTGGGACAAAGTGAGAGAGTGGTAGTATACATATGGACATATAAATACTACCAAATGTAAAATAGATAGCTAGTGGGAAGCAGTCGCATAGCACAGGGAGATCAGCTTGGTGCTTTGTGACCAGCTAGAAGGGTGGGATAAGGAGGGTGGGAGGGAGTGAGATGCAAGTGGGAAGAGATATGGGTATATATGTATATGTGTAACTGATTCACCTTGTTATAAAGCAGAAACTAACACACCATTGTAAAGCAATTATATACCAATAAAAACGTAAAAAAAAAAAGTATGAGAAATAATTATGCCACTCAATACTAGAAATACTAAAATCAAAGTACTATCAATACGAGAAAGTTAAAAATATTTATATTTAGTCCATTTCTCCATGAATTTATACACAAATTAAAAGTATTATAGTGAGAAAGTTCGACAATATCAAAATCCTGAAAAACTGAGAGGATATTGAATAAGTGATGAAGTGATTGAAGGGATCCATTTGTGTATATGTGTATATATATGTGTGTGTGTGTATTTGGGCCTTTACTTTTCAAAGTATTAAGGTAATAAATGATATCAAATGAAAACCACCAAATAGAAGTGTTAAAAAAGAAAAATTTGGTAAATATTTGAATAGTTTGCTACAAATTTATTAACACATTTTTCTGACATTTCTTACTAAATTCATTACACACTTTCCAAAGTATGTTACTATTACTTAATTGTCACTAGTTACTACTTATGAAGCCAGGTTTCATTCCAACGCTTTATGTATTTTCCTTCAGTTTTTAGCCTTCTGGAAATTGAGGCACAAAGAAGACAAATAATTACTACCGTAGGTTACACACGAGTAAGAGCCATAATTAAGATTCAAATCAAGTTCTGCCTTTAATGCTCTGCTTCTTTCCACTGTGTATGCCTCATTGCCCAAACCAAATCAGAGTCTGTTGTTGTCTATCCAAAATTGAGCAATTGTCTGTTGACTCTTAATCAATAGGGTCAGACCAAATAGACAAATGTAATCAACTGTATATTAAGAAATATTTTGGTAGACTTACTTTTTAATTGCCTCAACTTGCTTTTAGTTTGCTTTTAAAATAAAACATAGAATCATTATTTAGAAAAATGCAGCAAGAGGCTTACTTTGTTTTTCTCTTAAGCTGGAAGAGGGAGCGTAAGTAGAATTGTTAGACCGTGACTACCAGAATCTCTAGCCAAGGCTCAGGAATAACTGAAGAGAAATACCCTACTCATACCTTCGTATTATGGAGATTTGGGTTCCTCTTCATCTGTGAATCACAAATGTAAATTTGTTTGTACAATATTAACATACAATCTGTCATGACTACAGACTGTTGAAAAGAAAATGATGAATCGATTTGTAGGGGTTTGGCAGATGACGTACAGAGGGAGTTGACAAAAGATGGGATAATAACTACTTCCCCTCATTTCACGCCCATAACATTATAATACAAATTTCTAAATAAGAAAAAAAAAGCACAAATTCTTGTCAAATGCGATAGATGGCATTACAGGATGTAATATGACACTTTCTGAAACTGCGTAATGTGAATTCAAAAAATTTCCACTGAAAATTACATTGTATTGACATGCAATTTTTAAAATGTCATTATTGGAGCTTCTAGAGAGCTAGCTTATTATAGATTCATCTCTTTATAAAGAAAACATGTCATTGTTAATTTGTTTTACTTTATAAAGCTTTCTCTTCTCTACATGGAAGAATAATGTAAAAATTAATAATTCAAAAGCAAAACAGAAGTAGGAGAATCCCATGGGGACATGCTGCAGTTGGCATTGTTTTTCAACTGTTGGTGCATCCACATATTATTGCCACTTCCCCTAGAAGAACAGGTTGTGCATGTAAGTGCTCATTGAGGAATATTACCCTGATTGATGAGAAGTAACATGAAATTAATTTCAGATCCACCATACACTTTACAATGCAAGGCAACCTGCAGTTTTCCAGATAATCAGTATCACTAAATGCTGTAATCATGTTGGTCATGTAGAGAATATGCTCAAAAAAAGGTGTACCATTTCCCATTTTCATGGAAACCTGAGTTTACAAATCACTTTTCAATAGAGACTGATTTTGAGACTTCTTGTGGAAAGAGACTGATTTTCCCAGGTAATTATAAACCAATGAAATAGCTTGGGAATTATGTAAATCAGCACATACAGAAAAAAATATTAATAAGAGTCCATACTATTTCTAAGCAAAATATAGTATGGTATTTGCATTAGTTAGGACTCTTGTCTGTAAACAAAAGAAATTCAGCACAAACCAGTGGGAAAATAAATTTTCTGCCTTGATTCCAAGGAGTGGATGGAATTGACTTCAGGCACAATTTGGATCCAAGTATTCACATAGAGTCACAAGAGCCTTATCTTCTTTTTCTCCAGTTCTAAACTATTCCTTATGTTGGCTTCTGAGATGGGTACTCTCTACATGGTTTTTAAATGACCCATGGCAACTTGAGGTTATAATACTTGCAATCTTGAAAGGAAAGAAATATTCTCTCTTTCAGCAGCCATGGAAATCACCTCAAATTGCTTTAGTCTTGTTTATGTATTGACAGAGACTCCTAAATTGCCTATCAATATACCCATTTTTTCACTTTCCCCTTAGAAACAGAGCACTAAGTCTTTTGTTGACACATTGCTATTCAGAATGTCATCACATTTCCCATCTCCCCTTGAAGCTAGATATTGTCACATGACTAAGTTCTGACCACTGAAATGTAAGCAGAAGTATTGTGAGGAACTTCCAGGAAGAATACGTTAATGGAGCTTTCTTAAAGTAAAAAGACTTCTTCTTTTGCCTTTCTGCCGTTACTCCTTCAGGCCTGCAAGGTGATGACTCAAGCACTAGTAGTCATCTTGGGCCATGAAATGACTAAGAAAAATGGTAGCCATTAGTTAGGATGGATGGTGGAGCAGAATGATAGAAATCTGTGTTCCTTAGGACATCTAGCCACCATACAATCTCTGCACTGCCCTCCTCCATACCTCTTTAATGCTAAGGAAGAATAATCATCTATCAGGTTTAAGCTGTAAAATATTTTTGTAAACATCAATAACATGACTGTTGTGGACCAATTGTGGTCTAGGGGATGAGGCCACCTTGGGTCATATGGTCCTCCCCTGTGACAGAGGAGGCAATAGCCCATGAATAACAGCTTCACCAGGGGTGGATATAGTAGTTTCAAAAGGACAAAAAAAGTCAATAATAGTGTTTTATATCTATTATGTTCATTTCAGCCAAAAAGTATGTGCCAATAAATCCTACCTACTATAGAACATAAGGAAGAGAATATATTTCCTTGTATCATCACTGTCCCAGAATTCATGACCAGTCAACAAGGTTTAGAATATTTGTGAGCAGCATATATAGGTATTCATTTCCATATGATGCTAACAGAGACCTGGAGGGGGATTTAGAGTGAGAGATAAAAACTATAAGGTTGATTTAAAGAAAGAACATAATGACATCTACAGAGAGAAGTTACGCTTTGATAGTTAACAGATGGTTATCCTGCCCCCAAGATGAGACAAGCTTTTCTACAAAAGAAGGTGCTCCAGTTCTAACTCCACTTCTAACACCATACTTCTGACTCTACAGCGTTATCATCTGGAACACAAGGAAACAAGGAGATACCATGATGGAGGCTCAACTTCTCAAAGTTTTTTTTTGCCTCAGTGTTTCTGTGACTGTATTACTCACTTTTTTTGTAACAAAAGTCATTGCATGTTACTGAACTGTCTTTAATCATCATGTTTCCTGAACTGGAAGATAGATAGTGATGATTACAAAAGAACATTAGCAAGAACAACAGAAACTCCATATTTCCAATATTTCACTTTTGAATGTGAAGAAAAATTTGCCAATTCATTTTCTCAATGATGTCTTTTAAAGAATAAAAAAATTCAATTTTGGTTAAGTTCGATTTACCAGTTTTTCTCTTATTATTATTTTGTGTGTTCTATCTAAGAAATCTTTGCCTACTCCAAGATTATGAAAATATCTTCCTATATTCTAGAAGCTTTATATTACATTTATGATCATCTCAGATTAATTTTTGTGTATGGGTATGATAGGTTGAAATTTACCTTTTTCATATAGATAGCCACTTGTTTCAGTAGTAGTTGCTTAAAAAGACTTTCCTTTCCCTATTAAACTGATTTGGAGCCTTTGTTGAAATCAGTTGACTATATGTGTAGTCTTATATTTCTGGTTTCATTTTGCTTAATACTCTACTCTCGTGATTACTATAACTTTATAGTAACTGGAAATAAGGTACTGTAAATACTCTAACTTTGTTCTTTTTTCAGTATTAGTTGATTGTTCTAGATCCTTTGCATTTCAATATAATTTTAGAATAATCTATTTCTTAAAAGTAATTAGATTTGGATAACCTATTCCCTCAAAAATAACTTGCTGGAATTTTTATAGGGGTTTCATTAATTCTATATATTCATTTAGAGAAAATTATAGCAATTTGAGTTTTCTAATCCATGAGCATGATATATCACTGCATTTTCTTGGACTTTATTCACTTTCTCTCAGCAATTTTTATAGTTTTCAGTATGAAGGTCTTACACAAATTTCACTAGTTTTATTTCTAGATATTTGTTGTTTTATTGATACCATTGTAAAAGTTTTTCTTTAAGTTTAATGTTTTGTTATTGCTAATATACAGAAGTATAATTAAATATATACATTGACGTTGTATCCTATGGCCTTCTCAAATTCAGTTATTAATTCCAGCAGTTTATGGACTCCTTTGGATTCCTTTTAGTATAAAGAGAAACTTAAATCTCTCTTTCACCCCTGTCTCTCAGTCCACTTCCCTAGTTCTTGCTCTGCAAGACATCACAGCACCAGATTCTTTTCTTTCTTTTCAGAAATAGGCAAAGCATATACAAAGAAGCACCAATAGTACTGCAGTACGCATTACATATAGTTTTGTGTTTTGGTGGTCCCTCACTCCACCTTTCTGAGAGGATCAAATTTGTCTTGAGTATCTACAATTCATATGAAAATGTATTAAACAAAGAAAACACATTTTCAAACTTGTTTGAAAACTATATTTTTCTCCAAATTTATAATATCAAAAAATGAAATAAAGCATAGTTCCAATGCTGCTTAACAATATGAATTAATAGAAAGTGCTACATACTGTGAGTATTTTAATTATGCGAAAGTATTACAATTTGGGATTATATATGTTCTGTTCTACAATCAGTTTTGGGGGCGCCGGTGATTTTCAATATTGGCTGCTCCTTGGAATCACTCAACTTGCTTTAATAAAAATACTGATGTGTGGGTTCTACCCCAGAGAGTCTGATTTTATTGATGTGGGATATGGACTAAGCAAAGGGATTTATTAAAGTTCCCTAGGTGATTTTAATGTGAAGCCAATTTGAGAACTGCTGTTTTACACCTTACTAAAAAAAAGTATATATAATGTGTGTGTATATATATATGTATATAATGTGTATATATATATATAATGTATATATATATATAATGTGTGTGTATATATATATATATATATATATATATATATATATATATATATATTCTCCTCAAGGGAGATTTTAAATGCAGAAGAAGTCTATATAGTTTATATAGTTTGTATTTGTAATTTTTATAAGCAGTGTCATGGATCAAAAAGTTAAATAACTTAGAAACATAAAATTCGAGTAACCTTACCTAAGGCAATTAACCTTTCCACATACTGTTTCTGCACGCCCCAAATTGAAACCTTAGCAATGAACTGTAACTTGCTCTTGTTAAGAAATTAGTGCAGGTCTCTTTGAAACACAAAATATGAAAAAAAATTTAAACATAGAAAACAAAAGTACAAGGATTTAGGGGGGAAAAACTTAAAAACACATTGTGTTGATATTTAGTACTGATTGTTAACCTTTTGTAGTCATGGAGAATTGCTTGGGGACAATGTTGTAATACTAAGTCAAATGGTCTATTTGACTGATTCAGACTGCCCTTTCTTATATTCTTCTATTCTAAAAATTTTAAGCAATATTCTAAAATAATGCAAGAAACACATGGCAAGGAATAAATAAAACTAATGTTACCTAGAGTAGTAGTTTCAGAGGAGTTTGTTTTAATTGACAAAATGAAATAACCATCTAAATACTTCAGTATCAAATCCCATATTTTCAAGGCTTATTATTTAAGTTCCAATCATCCTAACATATTGCTTGATTGAGATGTACATAATACTACATTAGAACTTCTGTAGATTTTAAACCAATTTTTAAATCTAAAGTGAGGTATAACACAGGCAAAAAGGATATATTACAAAACACAGCCCTAACACAGTGACACAAATTAGGTTCTGAGTAATCATTAGCGGATAGGCAGGTAGGCAGGCAGGATGGAAGAGAGGCAGGGAAATATTCTCTCTCTCTTTCTCTCTCTATCTATCTATTAATATCTATCTATCTATATGCATATATATATATATTAGGCTATATATAATATATACTTATTAGTAGAACAATGCATTTGAAGTCTATCATGAGAATTTCTACAAAATGCAAAATGTTTCTTGAGAAGGATCTGTATATAAATTCCTCCTTTGCCATTTAAGACCATTGTAAAATTGGAGAAATCAGTTAAACTCTTTATTTTTCTCATTTATTTAAATGCATGTAATAGTACTTCTTAGGGATGTTTTGAAGATTGAGTGTGATCATGTTTATGAAAATGCTTACGCAAGAGGTGGGCTGGATCTTCAATATATGATCATTACTTAATTTTCATAATTAAACCTAAATCACTTTTGTTTTCATAATCTTATTTAAATCTGAATTTTATAAGATGCATTCTGAAGTAAAGAGTAGCAAGCACCACCAAATAGCTTATCTTCTCCTTTAGTTAATTTATTTTACTAATCTGAATCGTTGAACACTTCACTGTCCATCTCTAACATGGCTGAGAATAAGGAGTTGATCTAAGTATGTGAAAGAAAAATGTATCCTAAATTGTGCAATGACATTGTTACTCTTATTATTTTATGTATTTGAATTTATACCATCTTGATGCTTTTGACCCTTGGTACTCAGTGTGTGCCGTAGACCGAGGATGATGTTGTCACTTAGAGAACTTGTTAGAATTCCAGATCTACTCAATCACAATCTCCATTTTAGCAAAATTCCCAACTAATTAATATGTAGACACATTAAAGTTTAAGAAGTGCTGCCGTAGATTATGAACAGTTGGATATTACTCTTATGAAAATTTAAAAATATATGACCTAAACTCTGCATAAATTCTTATTGCATGAATTTTGTTTCTGGATCCTATGGACACAGGTTTGTTGTAAAGAACACTAAATCAGGAGTCAAAGCATGCTTTTTTGATATTGGCTGTGCCATTTAAAAGTAGTGAAAATGCATCAAGTTCTTAAACTTCTAAGAGTATCTGTTTTGTCATTTGTAAAGTGAAGGACTAGTTAATACATCTCCTGATACTCAGTGGGATTATTTAGAAGTTTAAGTGAAATGGCACTTTAAGAATTTTCAAGGTCTGTACACATTAGGTGCTATTACAATCTATGAGTTTAGATCAGCTGACCACAGGTAGATTTTGAGTAAGAACTTATAAGGGAGGAAGACAAGATGACAACCAGAGTTTAATCATTTCTTTATAGCTGCTGCTTTATATCAGAAATAGAAGGTGGCTTAGGAAATGAGTGTCCTAAAGAGAAAGGTAGTTTTGGATAATTTTGATCTTTATTTTTACTGATCGATTTGTGTTGACTTTGAGTGGTGGTCCAATCAGTTACTTTGTAATTAGCTCACAATGAAATTTTATTCAGAACTTGCCTTCAGTTTTTCCTAGGGATGCTCTCAGTTAGTAACTGACTTGAGATCTGAGGAAATATCATGTCCCCTGGATTTGACATGGCAGTGAGGACGTCGTGAGGGATGTCTTTATGGAAGTCAACGATGCAAATTCTGGTTCTTTCCATTACAGATAAAAAGACTTGTGGTCCTCATGAATTCCAGTGTAAAAACAACAACTGTATTCCAGATCACTGGTGGTGTGATAGCCAAAATGACTGCAGTGATAATTCAGATGAAGAAAACTGTAGTAAGTAACTCTTGCTTGAGAACGTTGCAAGCTTGACAGCGTATTCAATAAGCAGGATAGCAATTTTTAGTTCGGTTAAGGTATGAATTTGAACCTGTCTGTCCTGCAGCTCACATTTTTATACATATATTCACATTTGAACAAGAATATTCAGACTAAATTGACCTAAATCTCAAACGGTAGAATTACTGAAATGCTTATCCTGGGAGTCATTTTCTTACATTTATCAGAATTAGTATGAAAGTATCATGAGGTTTAATGTAACACATTAGTATGCAATGAAGGTAGCCCTTGATGCAAATTCATACAAAGAGCTGAATGATATGGAGACAGTACAAAACATATCATTCTTTAATGGATGGAATTCATTTTATTTGTCTCAAATCCTTTTACACTACAAATTCACCCAAGAGCATCTTTCAGTGAAATATCATTTATTCTCTCTGGAGTGGTGAACACCATATGTATTCAGGATGCTTTCCTCTCAAAATAGAATAAAGCTATTATCATCATCTGCCTCCTGCATTTTTATGTAATAAATTTAAAAGACATTAATTAACCAACAATTTTATTTTCTAAGAAGCATGACAGTATGTAAAATTGTGATAGTATCTCTATCTTCTAGCATTAATTTCTGAATGTATTTCTTACTGGCACTTTCTTATGCTGCTGTTTAAATAAAGAGACAATATAATCATGTTCAAAATAAGATAATAATCAAATCCCATTGATTAAATATTTACATTCTGCTACTTCCAAAAAGGATTTTATGATAACAATAATGTCTACTCTTATGCATTGGACTTAGAGCATTCATTTCCCAAGATACAGGAGACAAAATAGGAATTGTTATATTAAAGCATGGGGATATATTATTTAAAAGCATACGATTAGTAGAGTCATAGCTTTAATACACCACTTGGATGTTCAGTTTGCAAAATGTCAACAAATGTTTTGAATAACTTTCAGAACTTAATCTGAATAGTGTTTGAGTATCAGGTACATTAATTATGAAATCTCTGGATCATTATGATTATGAAATACTTTGAATATAGAAAGTATTACTATTATTACTCCCTCTTCACATAGATATCTCCCAACTGATCGTACTCTTTAGAAAGGTAAAGAGTATTGCAGAGAGTCATTAGAGTGTTCTAGATTCCTTTAATCAGTAATTAAAAAAACAATTTTTATGTAGCATGTTTTCAGATTCTGTCCAGTGATTAAAATAAAAATCTAATGGGGTGATGGTGGTAAGAATAGAGGAGAAATATAAAAAAGAAACAATTATTTTATACTTTTAATTTATTTTATTGTATTTCAGAGCTTAAATACACAGATAACTACTTAGCTTAGTTTTGGATACATTTAGTGTTAGTTATCAATAATATACCTGAGAGGAAATGCCTGTGACTGAAGGATATTGAAAACAAGAGAGGGTAGGTGGGAAGGCAACACAGGAGACTCACATCTTGGGAGACTCACATCTTGGAAGACTCTTTATTCAAGTGGTAATTTAAATTGTGTGAGAAGTTAGGTTACTGCTTTAATGAGAAATAAAGAAGAATGAAGGGTTGAGAAAGCTCACTTCTGAGTCTCCTGGGGTTTCTTAAGTGGCTGAATATCATTTTGCTGACATCTCCTAAAAGTCATCTTGTGATGCAAGAAAGCAAGGAGAAGGAACATTGCCTCTCACTTGTCACCGTGGAAACTTAGTGATAAATCATTGTAGCCACAGAGCCCTTAAGAAAAAGCAAGGGAATTGACTGCAGTATCAAGCATTGCAGTATAAACTACCCAGTTATGTGTGTATCTCTTTTAGTCCCTACTCACTCTGAGCTTGTGGCTAAGACAAGTAATATTGATGAATTTGCAGAGGAGAGATGACAGTGAACAGGAATGAAGCATATTATAGTTGTGACATGGAAGAATAGAAGGCATACACAGGATAAGTATCAGAGTGGGTAACATGTTAAACATGTAAGAATATGTAAGAGAAAGGATCATGGGCTCTACATCATTGAGTGGTGTTTGAAGATACCATCTTGACTAGGCCAGAAAAATGGGAAGATTTAAGCATTGAAAATGCCAGTTCCACATAGACAGAAGCTGAGTCTCTGAAGAATGAGAAGAAAAAATACAGTATATCTATAGGGAACACCAAGAGACTAGTCCCATAGAAGTCAGCCTTAGAAAAAATACTGTTGCTGTATTAAAATGCTTTCAAGATATTTCCAATATCTTATTATCAATTGAAATTATTATAATAATATGTATATAATTACAACAGAACTATTTTAATTATATACACATAATTATAATATATATTGTAATTATGACTATATTATATACATCACACAATTTTATATATATAATTATAATATATATAGATGACAAAAATATACCCAAAAGGACAGTGGTATAATGTTATTATGTTTTCTAAATGTTATTAGTCAACGATATGCATTTTAGTGCACATTTTGTCATTTATTGTTAGCTCTTATTAAGTAGTGAAACATACCAGAGATAGTAAATTGGCCTTATACAATAGCAACATGCTTTTTTTTTTTTTTTTACAGGCCTGCATACTATCACACAACATTCGCTTGCATTCCATTGCCTCACTTATTTCTTTATCACATTTATCTGAGTTCCTACTTAAATATCTGGAGATGGTCTAAGGAGTAGGGCTATGTACCATGGTCTAACACAGTGCCTGACACATATTTATAATATTGGCAATGTATTTTAAAGTTTTCTTTTGGACTTCTTTGTTTGTGAATCATATATAATGAATTAATGTTTTAAATTGTATTGGAAACATTCCGGCCATAGATATGGGAAGAGCTGGAATAGCAGTGGAGCAATTAACTGCCAGCTATGTTTTAGTTTAATATGCTTTCTAATGTTTTATATCTACATAAGATAATTAGTCCATTGTCATTTCATCATCTGATGATGATCATTTCCCTTGTTAAGTGTTCAGCAGGGACACTTTGCTTCAGCAGTGATTTCTGCTCTTAAAAATAAGAAAATTTCATTGTTATTGGAGTAATTTTGTAATCTGGATCAAAGGTTTGGAAATATTTGAGAAATCTTGACATCTCTACTATTTTCATCAGCAACAAATATATATATAGCATGTATGCCTTCTAAGTAATTGATGTGCAAAATAAAATTTTCATATCTTTGCATTATTAAGAAGTAACTAGCATTCCAATAGATTTTAAAGTATCAAATAATTTGATCAACTAGATCAAGGTTTATGTAGAAAGACAAGCTGCATCTGCCTTATTTGAATTTCTAGTACTTTCACACTGAATTTATATGAAAAGATTTTTTGTATAGCATGTCAGTTATACTAATTGTATTCTAAAAATTCTCCTCAGATGCTCACACCCACATTGATATAACTTTTGAACTTATCACCGAGGGTTTATGATAGTATACTCAGTGGAGAAATTGGAGTCTGGAAGCTTTTCTGCTATGCCACTAACTCTGTGGCTTTGAAAGTTGCTTTTATTTTCTGAATATAGCTTCTTAGGTTTTGTGCAAGACGGCTCTCATAGTTCGTTTCAATTCTGAGGCAGTATGTTTGTGCCTTCACTAGTATCAGAGGAAGTGACCAATTTATACTATGCCTTTATTTTTTATCCTTATTATAGAATCAGCCTTCTGAAACATGCCCTGTAAAGGTTTCTTGGCTGTGAATCTAGCATGTTTAAATGAGATTTATGGAAAACCTGGTTAATCGTTCATGTATGGGATTCCCTATCTATTTTAGATCCGGGGAATAGGTAATATCAGACCAAGTTAGTGTGGGAAAAACATTTTAGAAATACTAGGGAAAATGTCACATTTAAATTTTCTTTCCAGATGGGTTAGATTTCAGGTATAGTCATTTTTTTGTTCTTTTTCACAAGAAAAGTGCCAACTATCACACCAAGTTCTAAAAATTGGTCTTTTACTTTATCCTGAAAAGATCAAAGGCAAGATAAACAGAGAGTACAATCACTTAGGATCTTCTCTCATAACAAAATTACATTTTCCTCAAGAGAGAATTTCTTTTGAGATAACTAGTAGCAAAAAATTTTAAGGCATATAGATGAGAGTTAGAAGCAGATTAGCTTCCCCATTCCTTGATGTCATTTGTGTATGTATAAATAATTCAGGATTATTATTCAGAAGTAGATTTGCTGGCATTTTTTGAAAACATGGTAGAAGCATACAGAATTTCCATTTGTATTGAAAAATGCTTTTCCAAGCAAGTCTTTCAGTTCCTTTGCACACATATTGGAACGGAATAATTAACAATTGTAAGACAAGTCTCTATAGATCAGATGTTCTGTGGAACTATTGGGCAAATGCCTTGAACTACTAGCTATACAACTTTTCTATAACCCTGCATCAGCAACATCCAGCCCTCCCCATAGCAGTGTGTAAAACCCTGTGAAATTATTGCTGCTTAGCACATGATAAACACACTTGCTTTTAATTAGAATAAAGGTAAATTAGAATATTAAAGGAAGAATTATCCTGTTTGGATACCCTCATGTCCATGAAATAAAATGATTCTACTGCTGTTGTAAAACATCTAAATATACTATGTTTTAGATGTACTCTCTCTTTATTATTTAATGAAAATATTTTAATGTTATTTACCATCGTTTGATGAATTGAGCATTGATTCATTAAGTAATTTATTTTACTATAATTTCTTTTCCCTGAGAATAAAAGTGCATGTGTCTGCAGATAGATGGAGGGTGAAACAGCTTCAGTATGGATGGATAAAAAGAGAAAAAGGGGGCTTCCCTGGTGGCGCAGTGGTTGGGAGTCCGCCCGCCGATGCACGGGACGCGGGTTCGTGCCCTGGTCCGGGAGGATCCCGCATGCCGCGGGGCGGCTGGGCCCGTGAGCCATGGCCGCTGGGCCTGCGCGTCCGGAGCCTGTGCTCCGCAATGGGAGAGGCCACAACAGTGAGAAGCCCGTGTACCGCAAAAAAAAAAAAAAAAAAAGAGAAAAAGGGTTTTCTTTTATTATTATTGTAAAGTGAAATAGACATTGCTAGACATGTGCCTTGGACAATTAACTTGACTTTTCAGGGCTCTAATGTCAATTCCTGAAATAGGTGAGCACTTATTACTTCTTCAGTGGTATAGGAGGCAATGATACGGCCTAGCAGTAAAAGTATAGGCCCTGGTATCAGGTTGTCTAGGTTCAAGTTCAACACTAGCTCTTTTGCCTGCTGGGTGATTTGGAGTAAATTTCTTATCCTCTCTGTGCCTCAATTTACTCATCTAAAAAAGGATCCAACGATAGCACCTACCTTACAGAGTTGTAAATATTAACTTACAAGCTAATTCAAGTACTTGGCATTAACTTCACCTAGTGCCTAACAACAAACAAGAAATCAGTAGCTGGTAATTTTTATTATTGTTATAATTAGTAATATTAGTATTAATAAAGTTGTTTTTAAAATTAAAATGTAGTATGTGTAAATATAGTGCAAAGTCAAAAAGAGAAACTGTTCTTGTCACGCTGTCTAAACAAAGGAGTATTGAAAAATGAGGGGGGGCCCCCCTTATCATGCTATTGATAAGCATCTTATCTTATTCATAGTCTGAAGTTCACAATTTAAAGTCCCAGAGCAGAGCAAAAAGCTCTGATACATATTCCACTTTTCACAACTCTTCCAGTGTTCTCAGACGGGGTCTTTATATAGAAATGTAGGAGTCTTCATGATAGCAAACATTCAAGATGTTTTCGCTAGAAACCTAGTGATTGTGTAGAGCAATATTCAAATACAGGCTGAATTATGCACAGTCTTTATGTAGAAAATTATGCTTCATATGAATATTCCTTAAATTTAATTTCAGTTACCTATTTCTCTTTCATCCGAACAAGAATATTATTGTGTGTGAGACAGCTGTAAATACAGTTAATGACTGGGGGAAAACAAGAAGGGGTTCTCTCATCATACCAGATATCAGTTCTCTTTGGAGAAACAAAACCAAACAATAGATGATGCCCAGCAGTCGAATTGATTACTTGCAGGAACAAATTTCTGCAATCCTACTTCATTGTCCAGATGAAACATATTCCACATAGGAATGAAGCCAAATAGCAAGTCACAATGTTTGGCTTATGTCCTATGTGGAATATGGTGAAGCATAATTAAATTAAATTGGGAAATTATCTAAAATGGCAGGTAAATTATGTAGGGCATAAGCAAACAATTGCATAAATAAAGAGGCAATTTTCAAAAAAGAGTCTCCTCCTGCCTCTTCAATCCTTACCCACCCAGTCCTGTCCAATAATACCCCCATGTATAATTTAGTTCTAGGAACTCTGGATTTTCTGGGGACAAAATTGAAGAATTAGAAAGTCATTAGAATACATAATAAAAAGTCAAGACCCAAATTCTAGAATCTTCAGTAAATAAACAGCCCTGGGTACCCACATGGAGTAACAAAATGTCTTACTTGCTTTAAGTAAATACATAAAATGACTCAGAATTTCAACTGGAAAAAATTGTTGTTTTGTTTTAATGTGTAGATTTTTATGCCTTTTAATTTACTTTCCTGCTGCATTTTTATTCAACAGTAGGCTATTTGTCTTTTGTCTTTTTTTCAATTTGTTTCTATAATGCCACTTTCTATTCATGACTTTAAAAATAAATTTGAAAAATCATTATATTACGTACCATAGATCCTTCATGAAACATTTTTTCTAAACAATTTATTGGTTCTGCTTGGCTAACCTTTATTTTCTTAATGCTACCTCATGTTGTATGTCATATAAATTTTAGAATGAAGTTGCATATAAGAGAATAACCCTGTGCTATTTTTCTGTCCCCAGAGCCACAAACCTGTACAGTGAAAGATTTTCTCTGTGCCAATGGGGACTGTGTTTCTTCAAGGTTTTGGTGTGATGGAGATTTTGATTGTGCAGATGGCTCTGATGAGGTAGGCATCTTTGCAAAATCAAACAAAAAATAAAGCAGTTCCTTAAACTCGCATTTGTAATTATTATTCATTTCAAGGAGTGTGACAAGGACAGCTCTGAATGCATTTTGCTCCTGACACACTGAGATAAGTGTTATATCTAAGCGCTGTGCTACACACATCCAGCACAGGGAAAAGCTCTTGTGCTACTATTGACAGTTAATTTTATAGTCTCTTTTACCTCAAGTGGTGAATGGTTGGGTTGGGAATAAGATGTTTGGAAACCCTATTCCCTATAGCTGATGCCCTTGCCATCTGTGAATTTGTTCATAAATTTGCTGCAGTATTTATAGTCAGGACTAATATTTTTATGCATTTTAAACAGTTTCTTCTCCCCAGTCTCTTTCTTCAGTACATATAGTCTTATAGACTTAGATATGGGTCATCAATTTTTATGAAACCGCAGGTTTAGCTTAGCTTAGATGATGAATCACAATCCATTTATAATAAGCTCTACAGACACACAGTTAAGGGAAAAAGTTTCGAATTTCTCTGGATAATTCTGTAATCTTAGATTGTGCTAACATTTATAAAACTTCACGCAATTCATTACTTATGCATCTGTGTATTCGTGTTACAGATATTAATCACTCCATGATGCTTTAAAAATAATACATGACACACGGTAATAATCATTGTGATTACTATGAGAAAATAGTGGTTTTCTCTGTTGATGATTTCTCGTGTTACTATCAGGAACATAGCACTTGTGTAATCAAGTCCAGTCAGAGATGAAGGAAAAATGAGGTCTCTGGAGCTCAGTGGCCACCATGGCTCCTCCTGGTACACAGTGACTCCCTAGACCTCCCTAGACGATATTGACTCGAATATGTACCTACCCTCGCGAAGGGCCTCCCACTGACTGTAGGCTTGGCAAGAAGGAATCCTCCTGCTGCTCTAGAGGTTTCTGTGTTTCAGGTTCAGCTTCCTTAAGTATCCACTGATTACCCGCCTCTTTGGGAGACACTGCAGGTCTCTATTAATGATAGAGCCCACACTAACTAGATCTTTCCCAGCCTTCAGGTATTCTTATCAAGTTTGGACAGTTCTTCTCCATTCTCTATCTTGGAAAAGTTCCCCTAATCACATAAAAGAGTCTAGATTTTGGAAACCAATGCACTTAATTTCTCACCTGAAGTCCAGAAAACTTAAACCTTTAGGCTGCAAAGGTCACTTAGGAGAAGATGAAAAATACTATTTCTATTCATGGGGCTATTCACAAAACAAGTCAAAATGAAATTTTTAAAAATGCACAGGGAAGTTCAAGTCTTACATTGCTCAGCTACATATTTCCTTAGTATCTGTTTACTCAAAAATTGTATTAAATGTTTCCCAGTGAGGAAAATATATTTCACATAAATTCGTCCATATCATTAAAATGTTTTGTTTTTGTTTTCTTTAAAAAAATGTGTTCCATGGGGCTTTCCTGGTGGCGCAGTGGTTGGGAGTCCACCTGCCGATGCAGGGGACGCGGGTTCGTGCCCGGTCTGGGACGATTCCAAGTGCCGCGGAGCGCCTGGGCCCGTGGGCCATGGCTGCTGGGCCTGCGCTTCCGGAACCTGTGCTCCGCAACGGGAGAGGCCACAGCAGTGAGGGGCCCGTGTACCACAAAAAAAAAAAAAAAAAAAGACGTGTTCCATCAGCACCGTGTAATTGTGAAACATCAAGGGTGGGGATATATTGCTTAAGGCTTGTGATTTCATCTTGCATGTTGTTCACTAGATGTCCAACATACGTAGACAAAATCAAACACTTCTTTTTCAAAATCTTATTCGCATGAAAGCAGACATCCTTATCTATGCCGTTTCTGTCATGCCATAAGTACATGAGCATAGTTCTCTGATGGCTGAATATATCTCCATTATCTGGACATTTTTATGATAATGTCCCTAGGGAATTAAATTAACTCTCTGAAAGGTGGTCTTTCTCTACATTTCCAAAATTTAGTATAGTCTATATGTAAGGAAGTGGCTAACACTATGGGCAGCTGATTTCTATTTCCTTTCTAAAATCTAGCTTGATAGGTTTCATTGACAAGAAAAGCAAACAAACAAATAAAAAGGTGAGCTGAACAAATGGCTAGAAAGCATAATTACATACAGGATATTCTCATATTAGGAACAAAAGAAAATTGTGAGGATTAATTTTGTATGAATGTTAACTGAATTCGTTTGTTAATTTCCAGCCAAAACAAAAAAAAAGAAACCAAAAACTTGGATCAATGTAATTGTGTATCAAGTTAGTGGCAAACACAGAGAAGAACTATTTAAAGTGCCTTTAAAATATAATATATGGCCTCTGCATCCAGTATAACATACTGTAAGGACAAAAAGAAATGTAAAAGAATCTTAAACTGTATTCGTAGATATGTTGTTAAATAATAACATTGGTTTTGCTAATTTGAATTTCATATATCAATATCTTAAGAGTAGGATAGTTCAAATGTTAAATTTTTAAAATATTATTAACACTCAAAATTTTTAAGTAAAATAAAGGAGATACAAATCTAGAAACAATGAAAGTTAATAAAAGTCCTGTAATTAAATTCAAAAGTATCAGTTTGAGATCTTGATTTATTTTTCTCCTTTTTAAAATATATATTCTTAGCTCTGCCACTGAAAAATCCTAAAACCAATGACATCACAGCCTTAAAGACTATCTCTAACATTCACATCATGACCTCTAAATACATTTTCCAATTAACAGAATCAAAACCCCTTTAAGAAATGTTTAATTCTAGGTCTGAGAAAGGCAATTGACAAAATGAGCCACTAACATCTTGTCAAGCCAGAAAACAAGGCTATTGGGATAGTGTCCAGAGTACATAGGAGCAAAATTGCAGGGCTTTCCACTGACAAAAAGGACAATTTGAGCATCAGAAAGAAAAAACAAATGACTGTAATATATTGAAATACAATAAATGTACAAAAATACAAGAGTTCATAATAATACTTAAACAAATAAAAGCTCAGTTGTTACTTTGGAGGTTGCTAAGGTATCAGCATTCTTAGGATTCACTCAGCCAAAATCAGAATGTGGGACATTCTATAGAGCAAATGACCTGGTTCCTTCAAGTAGTAAATGGCATTTAAAAAAAGTAGGGGAATGGAAAATAGTTACACATTAAAAGAAACTCAAATCAAACTCAGTGTATAGACATATTTACATCCTTCTTTTACCAAACCGTATTTTTATATAGTTAAGAAAATAAGAAACTTTTTAATGTGGATTGGGAATAACTTTAAGAAATTTTTGTTAATTCCATGATACTGTTAATTTTCTGAAGCTATCGTTGTTATGTTAAAGTTCAGAATATAAATAAATTGGGGGAGAGGATTATGAAACATGAATAGCCAAGTGTGGATAATTGTTAAATATGCATAATGAGCACATGGGTCTTATTATTTTATTCTCTCTATTTTTCTGTATGTTTTTAAATGTCTAAGATAATTAAATACCCCACAAATATAAACACAGACACACTGCATCCACTATACTGTAATCTATTATAAATCAAAATCTTCTGATGATAGAAAAAGTGTCTAGAAGTATTACCTTCTGTGTTATTGTCAATACAAATAGACCAGTGTTACTGGTTACTGAACTCTTTTACTTGAATTAGCCTTATTGCTGAGATAAACATTAATTAATTCTATAAATATATACTGAGCAGTTATAATCAACACATATATTAGACACTTGATTCATAGACAGACATGATCCCTATCCTAGTGGACCTGAATTACATAAAATGTTAATTTATATTCCTGATTTTCTACATTTGCTACTTCATTCATTCAACCATTTATTCAGCAGTTTTTATTGAATGCTTACTTATTGAATGTGTCCCAGGCATAGTACTGGGCATGGAAGAGGAAGGTGATGAACAAAATATATGAAATTACTTTCTCATGACCAGTGCATGGGCTATTTCTCCAATGTCATGCACCATTACATAACTTACCCCTCAGATACAGCACATTTCTAATTCTCCTTACACATGAAAATTCTTTTCTTAGTTCCATTTCTGTTTAAACTTCTTCTGTGAAGCCTTTTGTGAAACCTTTAAGAATTCATATGTTTAAAGCATATTCATTTATCTTGACAGTATATTTTATTGCAATTGTTGGTTTAGGTGCTGGTCTTCTATTAGAATTTATCAAATACGGGGAATGATCTTAGTTTTCTTTGCATTATTATTTAAGAAACTCTAGTAAATGGTAAATTTTCAATACTTGGGAGAAGAAGGGAAGAAGAAAAGAAGGAAAGAAGAAAATCAGTTATATAGCAGGCAGTCTAAACTGCCATCAGCAAAGAGAAAACTATAGGAATTTAGAAAATAAACTCTTCTTTCTTACATGGGATGAAACTGGGAAGAAGCAGGGAGTAATAGTTTGATATACTTCATTCACTGGGAGTTTCACAAGCTGTGAGAGTGCTGCACCTTTTGTGAAAGGAGCAGACAAATAGATTTTGGCAACAGTAGAAATTGCTAAACGGCAGAAAAACATCATCCCAGCAAGATATTTCACTGCAGCCTCCCATTTCAACCAGAGCGATCAGACTCAAGGAAAGTAAATTTCTAGTGGATCCCTTTCATTGATCTCACATAAAGAACTGAAAGGCCCCCAAAGGTATCACTACTATCTTATTTGACTTCCAAATAAAATCTGTATGTGAGCTAGCAGAAAATACCAATTGTGACAGTTCATTTCACAGTTCTACAGGAAGAAATGTCAGGAGAGTGGAAAAAGAATATGACCAGCAGCCAAACTGTAAAAGAACAGGTACAGAGGGAACAAAAATGGGAATAAGAGGAAAGAAGGAACATTAGGGGAAGTTTTGCCAAGGCAAGACAGAATTGCCTTAGGATTCTTAGTTGTTTCACATTCATCCTTCCACCCCACTCCCAAGGAACCAGCTGTACTTGCTTAGAAATATTTTTTAGCCCTTTTATTTCCCTACAATCTTCATCGTCACTTACACTTATTAAAATTACATTACCCTATAACTGTCTATTGGAGAATGAGCCACTCAGAGCAATTTAATTAGTTGATAAAGCCATGGGATTTATGTTCTTTTTACATTTCTGTTTTATTAGGACTAAGAGACAAATGAAAGTGGAAAAGGATTATAATGTTATATAGTCACAAGTTTAAATGTGACCATCTGAGTTTCTTGTATGTGTCTTTTTTGGATTTGAAGACATTTGTCTAAAAAATTAATTTTAATTATGTGTGTGTTGTTTTTGACAGAGAAATTGTGAAACAAGTTGTTCCAAAGATCAGTTCCAGTGTTCCAATGGTCAGTGTATATCAGCAAAATGGAAATGCGATGGCCATGAAGACTGTAAATATGGAGAAGATGAGAAAAACTGTGAGCCAGGTAAAATTCTTGAGGCCATATTTCATTTAACTAGTATTTTAACTTGGTTAGAATTTAACTTTAAGCAATGATATACATAAAACAGTGGCAAATAATGCACATATTTACTGTTTTTAAGAAATAATCTGAAATATCTGTAGATAAATTAATTGGTGTGCCCTTCATATGTTTTGAAAGTGTTTTGGCGAGTAAGATTGTTATTATTTCAAGATCCAAGCATTACTCCCCAAAATTTGGTTTTCTGGTCTCTATATTTTTCTACACCATTTGGAGTTGTTTTTCCAAGACAGCAACATGAAATATGTTGAAACTGTAAGTATAATAAAAGTCAGGTTTCAATTCTGGAAATTAAGGTTATAAAACAGAATGTAATAGTTTCAGTGTGATACCAACTGAGAAAAAGGATGTCTATTATTTCTATTTGTATCATGGTCCAAAATAAAAATAAAATTAAGAAGCAAAACCAGAGTAAAGGAAGAAAAACCCAATTTATACATTTCTATTCCTTAAACATGACTTTAAATATACTCATTAAATTAACTTTTATACTTAGGAATTTTAATAACAATATTCTACAGGAAAAAAATACTAGGGAAAAAAATCAGTTTGTAATCTATGTCTATGGTTATAAGCACTTTCATGGTTACTTTGAGAGACTAGGTCAGGATTGCAGATACCTGGCACACACATTACCATTGTCCCAGTACCATGCCCATGGTCCATGTTGCTAATTGATCACATCTTTTTTCTTACTGAATCCAGACATATTCCCAGACTCCTTATTAATACAGATCCCTAGGCAAACACTGCCAATTAAAAGAAATTAAATCCCAAGGGAAAAGCTTTTTAGCATTCCTGGACTAAGTAATTTAGACCACAAAGTCATTATGTAAGTACATTTGGCCACCTAGTAGTCTAATATAAGGCCAAGAACCCCAGAGGTTTGAATACAAACTTAGCAAACTCAAGCACATAGACAAAGAAAGGTCTCATCATTATTATGTCAATTAATTAAATTGGGTATTGGTAGTAACTTATTTATCCACTTTTAAAAAAAATTTTCCATATCATAAAGAAATACTTCGAATTCTACAGACTCTGCTAATCATACATATATTCATATTTAAAACCCCGAACCAAAAAAAAAAAACTTCTTAAAACTTATGTAAATATGACATTTATATCAAAACAGCCAAATAGATATCATGGGGTCTATGAGACCATGCCAAGATTTCCACTTTTAGCTTTATACAATGCACATTATGAATTAACATTCCCAAAGGTCACTAAATCCTATTACAGTTTTAAAAATAATTTGAGACTTTTGTCTTTTAAATAAATTAATTGAAAATTGTAAAAAAATACATTTAACTTCACAAATCAGAAAGATGGAGGTTATAGAGGGTTTTTTTCTTTCCCTTTCTTTCTTTAGTCTAGTGAGTTGAATACTTATTGAACAGGCTATTACATCATGAGGTATATTTAATACAATGCAATAATATTGTAAAGTACATCTTAAGTCAATATTTAATATCAGATGTTGAATATAGCTCAAATAATCTAAACTGTTTTCATTACTATGTATAATTTTTATATGCTTATATATGCTTTTATCTATCAACCATTCATTCTGTTCACTAAATCTAAATTTCAACTTTATATTCAGCTTCTCCTACTTGCTCATCAAGTGAATATATATGTGCCAGTGGAGGATGTATATCAGCATCTTTGAAATGTAACGGAGAATATGATTGTGCTGATGGTTCAGATGAGGTAAAATCTATTTTTTGGTTAAAATCTATGAATTACATGAATCAGGTTTGAGAAAGCAAATATAGTAAAAAACAAAGAGACAGAATCTTGATTCTTAGCACTGTCTAAAATGTCAAGACAAGAACATTGAATACAGTAATTTCAGCAAATACCTGAATCTTCATGCTGTCCATAGACTAAACCCTATTGTCATTTGCAGAGGTGATATTCATTAAATAAAAATAAAAGAAAGCCCACAGTATAATCAATCTCCAGTATTGTCAGCTGCATGTTCATCTTGCTTGTGACGATAGCATTATCATTAATGAAAACTGCAGTGGCCTTTTGTATTTGAACAGATGGATTGTGTGACTGAGTGTAAGGAAGATCAGTTTCGATGCAGAAATAAAGCCCACTGTATTCCAATTAGATGGCTTTGTGATGGAGTTCATGACTGTGTGGATGGCAGTGATGAAGACAACTGTGACAGAGGTAAGGTACTTTGTATGTGTGCGTGTGTGTGTGTGTGCGCACGCGCGCCTGCAAGTAAGAGAATGGCAAGAATGACAGTTAAGATGCTACGCAGAATATTTACATAGTGTGCTAGAGTCAGAGGATAAGATCATTAAATGATTCTCCTTTTCTAGTTTCATTACATAATAGCCTATCCTAAATAAGCAAACTCTGGCTCATTTTCAGACAAGAGTATAAATTCGTCTTCATATAACACAGACAACCAAAATGCAAGTGTTTTTTGGGTGCCTATCATGAGCATGTCTTTGGACTAGATGTTGGGTCAGGGATGGGGATATGAGAAGAATCCAGGGAACATAGCCACTATAGCAATTCCTACCAAAGTATTTTCTGGGCACGTTTCTCTTCCACATTGCTTGCCTGGTTTCTGAATGACTAGAAACAGCATATGGTATACTATACCACACCTACTGATATGCTAGATCATATATAGGTTATAGGTTGTGCCCCAAATTTCTTTCTTGCCATATAGTTGAGAAAATGACCTACATTATTTGTCAGTCTGAAAGAAACTTTCTGTTTTATAGCATCATTTTTTTCCAGCTATGTGAAAATCCTGACAGATAACTTTTTAGTTTAAGTCACCACATTAAAAATAGCAATTATGGCTACTTTAGAGTTAATGAGTGGAAAGCAAAGAAATTATAGGGTGAATCTTAAAATGATCACAAATTGCAGCATTCTTATTATTTTCATAAGATATATTATGAAATATATATCTTATCAATATATATTATAATATATATATATTTAGATATATTGTTTAAATACAAAAGTTATTTTTACCTACTTATAAAAGTCTCTCAATCAACTTTACATTTTAGAATATTTGGAACATCATCAACAGAGATGATATTAGATATTGACATATGTTGCAAGGCATTTGAACATTCAGGGTTTACACAGTTTAAGTGGGCCTAAAGTATTTACTTCTGTCAATATCTAGTTGCTCAAGGAAAAATACCTTCTACTTTCTTTAATATTAGATCAAAACTTTATGATGTCCTATATTTCTATTCCAAACCTGATAAAGTATTGTTATATCAGCAGAAGAAATCCTGTTTCTCATTTGGAATCTGCAGTACCTTATAAAAAACTGTAAAAGATTAAACTTCCGTAATAGCCGTTTCTACTTTCGCTTAAGTTCTCACACTCTCTTTCTGTAATTGGTTACTGTAAAGAAAGCAAACTTTGTGGACATTCTGGTACCAACAACTCATATACAATCTTATAGTCAAAGACTTTGGGACCACAATTAAGCTACTCGTCATTTACCATTTTCTAATTAATAAGCTCTATCCCCTCAGCTTAAGTCACTGTCACCAGTCTTGTTCTTTTCCTTGTGGCTTCCTATCTGGGCTATTAGTGACCCAACTGGTCACCAGTACATCCTATTCACTGCTGCCATGTTCATCTTATTTAAATGTAACTCTGGTTTTGTCAATCTTTACTTAAAGCTCTTCCTGGTTAGATACAAATATCACAACCTGGCAGTCAGGGTTATAAGAGAATGATCCCATTTCACCTTTCCAGTCTTATAACTCTACTAATCCTCTTTATGTACCCTAAATTCTAGCCAAACTGGAAGATAATATTCAAGCAATATCCTCCATGCTTTTCAACATCTTTCTTGATTATTCTACTATTTTGCCATCTCAATACCTTTGCCAGTAAAAATTATATCTATTCTTTTAAGTCCATCTCAGTTACTACTGTGTCTTCAACCAAATTGCAGTCTTTTTTTAGTTTCCCTAGGAACCATTTGATTGCATTCCTGTTGTCATGTTCTTCCTTCTAATATAATCACATCTGTATTATTTGACTAAGCTTTCCTGTTGGAATATGAGTTTCTTGATGTGAAAAATTAGGTATGCAAGCAAAATGTGGAAGTACATTTCAGGCAGTGGGATCATTATGTTCAAAGTCACAGAGGTAAGGGAAACGATCTGTTTAGGAGCCACAAGTAATTGAGGAGTCATGCTGTAGAACTTGGTTTTAATATTATGCATGTTGAGGAGTTTTCCAATGCTTTTGAGGAGTTTTCTAATATTAAAAAAGGAAGGGGTGATGGGATTTGAACTATGTAACAGCATAGAGAATTTACTGAGATGAGAATCAAGCAGTCCAGTTTCTTGTCTTAGCTCCACGGACATTTCTGTGCTCATGTTTTCATACTATCAAGTTCAGCCACAGTGAAATGTCTCCAACAGCTGTAGAAACACCTGGAAAGTGAGTGTGTGCCTGGGAGGGTGGGTGGTGGTGGGCAATCCTTTTAGGATTTAGCTACTTTTTTAATATTGGATTTCATAAAAAAATGTGTTTGAACAAAGGATTCCAGGTTAAAAAATCAAACATTAAAGTAAAAAACTGAACACTATAGTATTTGAAATCTGAGATAACTTTCAGATTTAAAATGACTATTAAATGTTTAAGCTTACTGAATAAAAAGAGAGTTGAGAGCTTTTAATTCAACCATTTAGAAATATGTCAAAGCTCCCCTACCCTCCCTATTTCTGCTTCTAACATTTCTTGGGTTCCTTTGCTGCTAGGTAATTAAATTCCAATGGAATACCTTGTTGGTTAAAGTGTTTGATCCTGTATGGATGTACCATAAGGCATGACCAAGTTCAGATTTCTAGTATTTGATTTGCTTCCAGGAAGTTGTTTAGGTATTGGGAAAAAGCACTTCAAGGCACTGAGGAGATAAAATGCCAGAATAAATATCTCTTCTATTAAATGTTACTTCCATTCATCTCAAATCTGGACACGTGAGCTAACAGGGGCTAAGTGCTGGGGGCTGGAAGATAAGAGAGCTGTAGGATAAACATGGAACATTTTCAATGTGAATCAATTTTACTGGTTTACTTTAAAAGGACTGAAATCCCAAATACTATGGAATTAAAAGCAGCATTCACTTTTTTTTTTAATAAATTTATTTATTTATTTTTTGTTGCATTGGGTCTTCGTTGCTGCATGAGGGCTTTCTCTAGTTGCGGCGAGCGGGGGCTACTCTTCATTGCAGTGTGCGGGCTTCTCATTGTGGTGGCTTCTCTTATTGCGGAGCACAGGCGCTAGGCGCAAGGGCTTCACGAGTCGTGGCGCACGGGCTCA
The DNA here is from genome assembly GCF_949774975.1 of Lagenorhynchus albirostris. Classification (NCBI taxonomy): domain Eukaryota; kingdom Metazoa; phylum Chordata; class Mammalia; order Artiodactyla; family Delphinidae; genus Lagenorhynchus; species Lagenorhynchus albirostris. The sequence continues at coordinate 89,141,436 of NC_083100.1, forward strand.
GTAATTGTGGCACACGGGCTTAGTTGCTCCACGGAATGTGGCATCTTCCCGGACCAGGGCTCGAACCCATGTCCCCTGCATTGGCAGGTGGATTCTTAACCACTGTGCTATGAGGGAAGCCCAGCAGTCACATTTTTAAAGGTAAACCGTGTTGCCTTAAGGAAACTTGGTGTTTGTTTTGGCCTGAGCTTTCAAACTTTATTCTTTATAGCAATTTTGTTGGAAAAGATAGTTATTCTTTTTAGTAATTATCAGCTCAAATGTGTATATTATTATAGAAATTATAAAATATTATATATTTAAGCTTATCTCAACTCAGATAAAGATGAGAACTCTAGATGATTATTTTCTGTGATGTTTCACTTGTCCAAATTTCTATGAAACTGCCAAGAGCTAAGTTATATTTAGACATAGGTTGTTGTTAATATATACTTATCTATTTTTCTAATAACCTCCCATTGAGCTGATCAAGAACATGACTAGGAAACTGGGATTTTAATCCAGCTAATCTCTTTATATTATACCTGTTTTTAATTGTTTATGTGTGCTTCATGCCATTTCAAAATAAACTTGTTAAGTTAAGATGTCTTGGAAACCCCCCACCCCCCAATGCATTTTTTGCAATGCAAATTCTTCCTAGTACAATAGGAAACCTTTCGTAGGTTATCATAAAACCTTTGCCTTTCTGCTACAATTATGATTTCATTTATATTTCTCTTCTTCTTAATAAAAATAGTGGCATATCCAACACTTTTTTTGTTTTATTTATTTATTTATTTTTGGCCACACTTTGTGGCATGCAGGATCTTGGTTCCTCCATCAGGGATCGAACCTGTGTCCCCTGCAGTGGAAGCCTGGAGTCTTAACCACTGGGCTGCCAGGCAAGTCCCATGTCCCACACTCTTATGGGGAAAATGATAATGTTATGTAATGCAATACCTTTGGGAACTCATTTTTTTTCCTTTTAACAAGACTGATGTGCTACAAATAGAGTTTTTTTTAAATAATCAGAGGATGTCAAGAGTTCACAAATTCTGTTTGAATTTAGTCGATTTTAAAATGGAACATGTGATGAGATTTAGTCATTAGAATCTTTATTCTGAAAGAATACAACTCTATTTCATATTCTATGGATTTTGATATTGAATTAAGCCAAAGCTCACCTCAAACCAATATTCATATATTTAATACTAAAGGCTGTTCATGTTATATCTTTTTGTTTTCAGAGTTCCTAAATGGTAATATATTTTCTTGCATTGATTTTGATAATTGAGATTATTTTAAAAATCAGGGCATTTTTAGAGTTGAACATTGCAGATGTTTGAAAGAAAAGGGCATCCCAGTGCCAGATATCGTACTGTCAGAAGTCTCACATGGTGACATTCACCTTGCTGCACTCACCAAGGACCTGCCTTTTTCTGTGTCTTAGTTTGTTAGTGCTCAGAGGTGTCAATTTAAGCTGCACCAGTTCTGTTAAGCATTTTTGCAGGAAAACTTAGACCCGTTCTGAATGGTATCACTATAAATTCCTGGCCTCAGCTTCAACTACCACTCAAGATTCTAAGCAATCTACCTATATGTTTTTAATCATCTCTCTCTACCATTAACCATATCTGGTTTTTAAAAAGTTGATTTATTTTCTCACATTCCACCTCACAGCAATAGTAAAAATCATGAGCTTTTTTCAACATCTAGACACAAAATTAACTAAGCTACATATAGCTGTGCCTAGCATTTCCTCCTTCCTTTCTCTTGAAATGGAAGACTTGTCTTCCAGCCTAAGGATAATCCTTTTATTTTGCTTTAGATCTCAAATCCTTCACACTTTCTTGATTCTCAAGGAACTCATTATCTGAATTATCTTTTCTATCTTTTGTATCCTCAACATTACCTTGTCTACTGAATTCCTTAACTTCCTCTTTTCTTCCTCCCCTTTAAGGGTAAACTTCTGGACTACAAATTCTTCATCTATAATAACGAACTACAAACATTTCACCAAACCCACCACCACTTTCTAAAGCCACTCTCTTAGCATCATTTAAATGTGCTAACTATTAACTTCTTGTTAGAAAAGTTTTCAGGTATTTCTCCAACCACTCTGGCTACTTCTTCGCAGTCTCTGCTAGATTCCCCTTTATCTATTCAAACTTTAAACGCTGATTTTCTCTGTGTTCTCTTCTAAATTTCAAATAATAACTGTATTCTGATCATTCCCGCCTCTACATTTACACCTCAGAAACCTATCCCATATTTCAGACACATTTATGCACTAGCCTGCTAAATATCACCACATGATTGTCTTACCAGTAACCTAAATGAATTGTCATTACTTCCACTAAACCTGATCCTTCTAATGTGATCTTTTATTTATTGAATGACACCAACATTCACTGAATGACCCCAACAAACCAAAAATTGAGTAGTACTGTGTTTGACTACTCACTCTCCTTTACCACCCTCATCTAATTAGCCATCAGATCCTGAGGATTCTACCTCCTGAAGAGCTCTCAAATGTAGCTACTCTAAATCAGGTTTCCATCAGTTGTTTTCTGGACTGCTGCAAGCCCTCTTCAAATTGGTCTTTTTCCTCCCATCTTGGCTTTACTACTCCCTATCTGCATTTCTAAATTTTCCTCACTGTAGCTAGTGTTGTCATTCTAAAACCCAAATCTGATTCTGTGATTTCCTAAGTTAAATCTTTGCTACTGGAAATGAATTACTAGAGATTAGTGTGCAAGTCAAAACTCAGAACAAGAAGAGCTTATTGACTCTCACAAGCCTAGACTCATTATTCTCTCCAAAGTACATACATAAAATGAACAATGCTTCTTTCTTGGAATTTTCTAGGCTTGCAAGGATGAGCCCTATCATTCCCCAGCTCCCTGTTTTAATAAACATATCCATTTTTAATATGTTAATACCTTCAATCATCAAATCTCACCAATATAGAAATGATACTACTTATATATGAAATTTAAATAAGTATAATTAAATTAATATAATTCTCTGAGAGCAGTCTTATTAATCTTAATTTTAAATACCCATCAAGTTTCTTTGTGTGGTTTCCCCATGTACTCCTTACAGATATGAACTTATAAATCTTAACCATACCTCTTTTGTAGCATATGAAGATGTTGAGCCCCATAGAAATTAATACACTTTTCCAAAGCAAGACAAAGCAAGTTCCTATCTCCCTAACCATTGCTGTTTCTGCTATATATTGCTACATATCTAGACATACAACTAAAGTTTATTCGTACTTTGGGTCCTTTGCCTGTGGTGGATGTATTTAATTTTAAGTTAGAACGTCCCTGTATTCTTTTTTTTTTAACATCTTTATTGGAGTATAATTGCTTTACAATGTTGTCTTAGTTTCTGCTGTATAACAAAGTGAATCAGCTATATGTATACATATATCCCCATATCCCTTCCCTCTTGTGTGTCCCTCCCACCCTTCCTATCCCACCCCTCTAGGTGGTCACAGCACCGAGCTGATTGCCCTATGCTATAGGGCTGCTTCCCACTAGCTGTCTGTTTTACATTTGGTAGTGTATATATGTCCACGCCACTCTCTCACTTCGTCCCAGCTTACCCTTCCCCCTCCCCGTGTCCTCAAGTCCATTCTCTACGTCTGTGTCTTTATTCTTGTCCTGGGCTTAGGTTCTTCAGAAACCCTTACTTCGCTCTGTATGACAGACTCTAGGTCTATCCACCTCACTACAAATAACTCAATTTCATTTCTTTTTATGGCTGAGTAATATTCCATTGTATATATGTGCCACATCTTCTTTATCCATTCATCTGACGATGGACACTTAGGTTGTTTCCATGTCCTGGCTATTGTAAATAGTGCTGCAGTGAACATTGTGGTACATGACTCTTTTTGAATTATGGTTTTCTCAGGGTATATGCCCAGTAGTGGGATTGCTGGATCGTATGGTAGTTCTATTTTTAGTTTTTTAAGGACCTCCATACCGTTCTCCATAGTGGCTGTATCAATTTACATTCCCACCAAGAGTGCAAGAGGGTTCCCTTTTCTCCACACCCTCTCCAGCATTTATTGTTTGTAGATTTTTTGATGATGGTCATTCTGACCGGTGTGAGGTGATACCTCATTATAATTTTGATTTTCATTTTTCTAAATTTAGTGATGTTGAGCATCCTTTCATGTGTTTGTTGGCAATCTGTATATCTTCCCTGTATTCTTTTTTTTTTTAACATCTTTATTGGAGTATAATTGCTTTACAATGGTGTGTTAGTTTCTGCTTTATAACAAAGTGAATCAGTTATACATATATGTATGTTCCCATATCTCTTCCCTCTTGCGTCTCCCTACCTCCCACCCTCCCTATCCCACCCCTCTAGGTAATCACAAACCACTGAGCTGATCTCCCTGTGCTATGCGGCTGCTTCCCACTAGCTATCTGTTTTACTTTTGGTAGTGTATATATGTCCATGCCACTCTCTCATTTTGTCACAGCTTACCCTTCCCCCTCCCCATATCCTCAAGTCCATGCTCTAGCAGGTCTGTGTCTTTATTCCTGTCTTACCCGTAGGTTCTTCATGACCTTTTTTTTTCTTTTTTTTTTTCCCCTCAGATTAGTTTTTTAAGGTGGCTGTACCAATTCACATTCCCACCAGCAGTGCAAGAGTGTTCCCTTTTCTCCACACCCTCTGCAGCATTTATTGTTTCTAGACTTTTTGATGATGGCCATTCCGACTGGTGTGAGATGATATCTCATTGTAGTTTTGATGTGCATTTCTCTAATGATTAATGATGTTGAGCATTCTTTCATGTGTTTGTTGCCAATCTGTATATATTCTTTGGAGAAAGGTCTATTTAGGTCTTCTGCCCATTTTTGGATTGGGTTGTTTGTTTTTTTGTTATTGAGCTGCATGAGCTGCTTGTAAATTTTGGAGATTAATCCTTTGTCAGTTGCTTCATTTGCAAATATTTTCTCCCATTCTGAGAGTTGTCTTTTGGTCTTCTTTATGGTTTCCCTTGCTGGGCAAAACTTTTAAGTTTCATTAGGTCCCATTTGTTTATTTTTGTTTTTATTTCCATTTCTGTAGCAGGTGGGTCAAAAAGGATCTTGCTGTGATTTATGTCATAGTGTGTTCCGCCTATGTTTTCCTCTAAGAGTTTGATAGTTTCTGGCCTTACATTTAGATGTTTAATCCATTTTGAGCTTATTTTTGTGTATGGTGTTAGGGAGTGTTCTAATCTCATACTTTTATATGTACCTGTCCAGTTTTACCAGCACCATTTATTGAAGAGGCTGTCCTTTCTCCACTGTACATTCCTACCTCTTTTATCAAAGATAAGGTGACCATATGTGCATGGGTTTATCTCTGGGCTTTCTATCCTGTTCCATTGATCTATCTTTCTGTTTTTCTGCCAGTACCATATTGTTTTGATTACTGTAGCTTTGTAGTATAGTCTGAAGTCCGGGAGCCTGACTCCTCCAGCTCTGTTTTTCGTTCTCAAGATTGCTTTGGCTATTCGGGGTCTTTTGTGTTTCCATACAAATTGTGAAATTTTTTGTTCTAGCTCTGTGAAAAATGCCAGTGGTAGTTTGATAGGGATTGCATTGAATCTGTAGATTGCTTTGGGTAGTAGAGTCATTTTCACAATGTTGATTCTTCCAATCCAAGAATGTGGTAATCTCTCCATCTATTTGTATCATCTTTAATTTCTTTCATCAGTGTCTTATAATGTTCTGCATACAGGTCTTTTGTCTCCTTAGGTAGGTTTATTCCTAGGTATTTTATTCTTTGTGTTGCAATGGTAAATGGGAGTGTTTTCTTGATTTCACTTTCAGATTTTTCATCATTAGTGTATAGGAATGCCAGAGATTTCTGTGCATTAATTTTGTATCCTGCTACTTTACCAAATTCATTGTTTAGCTCTAGTAGTTTTCTGGTAGCATCTTTAGGATTCTCTATGTATAGTGTCATGTCATCTGCAAACAGTGACAGCTTCACTTCTTCTTTTCCGATTTGGATTCCTTTTATTTCCTTTTCTTCTCTATTTGCTGTGGCTAAAACTTCCAAAACTATGTTGAATAAGAGTGGTGAGAATGGTCAACCTTGTCTTGTTCCTGATCTTAGTGGAAATGATTTCAGTCTTTCACCATTGAGGAAGATGTTGCTGTGGGTTTGTCATATATGGCCTTTATTATATTGAATAAAGTTCCCTGTATGCCTACTTTCTGCAGGGTTTTTATCATAAATGCGTGTTGAGTTTTGTCAAAAGCTTTCTCTGCATCTATTGAGATGATCATAAGGTTTTTCTCCTTCAGTTTGTTAATATGGTATATTATGTTGATTGACTTGCGTATATTGAAAAATCCTTGCATTCCTGGGATAAACCCCACTTGATCATGATGTATGATCCTTTTAATGTGCTGTTGGATTCTGTTTGCTAGTATTTTGTTGAGGATTTTTGCATCTATGTTCGTCAGTGATATGGGCCTGTAGTTTTCTTTCTTTGTGACATCCTTGTGTGGTTTTGGTTTGAGGATGATGGTGGCCTCGTAGAATGAGTTTGGGAGTGTTCCTCCCTCTGCTATATTTTGGAAGAGCTTGAGAAGTATAGGTGTTAGCTCTTCTCTAAATGTTTGATAAAATTCGCCTGTGAAGCCATCTGGTCCTGGGCTTTTGTTTGTTTTGTTTTGTTGATTAATGCTTTCTATTTAACTGTAAAGAGAGAAAGAATGCAAACATTTAAAAAATACGCACAGAAAGAGTACTCTATTGCACAATTTTTATAAGAATAAATAATATTTCCTCACATCACCAATTTATATTTCTGTTATAAAATTAACTGTTTCTCTATGACTGCAAAAACTTTTTCCTGGTCATTCTGTTTTTAATGGATCAGTCTGTCAGTTTCCAGATAGAACTGAATTATCTAATAATTTTTAAAGTGTCTTTTCTTTTCAGAACAGCATAATTTTTAGTAAAGAAAATTAATACTATTTAAAATCTAAGTTTCTTTACACTCAGTAACATAGAAATGATATGAAATGGAAGGGAATTTATATTTGAGAAAACTTGATTCTATCATCCTATGATCAATATTTTTTAAAGAAAATACGATAGACATGAGTGTGATATCTGATTGTTTTGAAAAGTTAAAAACGAATACCTTTTAAAAAAAAGTTTGGACGTTATATGTTCCTAGTATTATACAGGAAAAAAAAATAAGGAAATGAGACACTAGATACTGAGCTGAGAATTAGAGGAATATGTGTTTTGCTGACTGGAATTAATTATGCTATATCCCTCTGTCTCTTTTTTGTTTTAAAATAAAGGAGGAAATATATGTAGAGCGGATGAGTTCCTTTGCAATAATTCCCTCTGCAAACTACATTTCTGGGTGTGTGATGGAGAAGATGACTGTGGAGACAACTCTGACGAAGCCCCTGACATGTGTGGTATGGCATTTCACGTGGCTCTAGATTGTACTCATCTCCTGATGTAGTGCGCCAGCGTGAATCAATGAAGTGGTGAGGTGAACCACAAATTTTACCGTCCTGGGGTTAGGTAGATAAAGTATAGCCACAGATACAGCTTTTGGTCAGGTAATAAGAGATAACCCTGCTCAAAGTTTATGACTTTATAGAGAGCCCTCCTAAATCTGAACTTGCACATGTCAGCAGTATTCAAAAGATAGATTATGGTCTGTCTAGGAGGATTTAGAGTAGTTGACCTTTTGTATTGAGTAAGGTTCATATAAGGACTTTGGCTTTATTCCCAATTGGTGTTTTAGGCTAAAATAATTTTTTTGACAGATAAGCATGGAAAAAATGTGCATAATCAAATCATGTACTTCCACAAGTCACCCACTACTGAGACTGTGGTTATTCAGAGAAGGGAAATAAATATACACAGAGATATACAGACATCATCTATCTATCTATCTATATCTATATATATATATCTTACAAATGTTAGGTGGAGAACCACAATTAGGAGTTATTTAACATTTAAATCTGAAAATCTTAACAAAATTTATTTCTTCTTCAAATTCAAGTTACTTCTGACATTAGTCACAAGCGTGATTATGCAACCACGAACTATAAATATAAATGTGCGCCTTTAGATCACCAAATTAAATGATTTCCTGTATTTGGTAAACACTTTTTTTCTTCATCTCATTCTTTTGCTAATCTTAGCAAAAAGGTAATTTAACTTTTAACTTAAAGAAAAATACTACTACTTTGGGTATAACTAAATAGCACATCAGGTGAATTAAAGAAAGCATAGCATGAGTGTATGTTCTTAAATTCTATGTTCTATTTGGTATATCAAATTAAACTAATTATTTTGATAGGTGATGATATTGACTACAGATGTTACAGAAAAAAATATGAAACAAGGAGGCAGCTTTATTTTAAACATGTTTTAAAATTTGAAAAAGACAGTAGTTAGAGAATTGATCTCTGTAGGTACAACTGATAAGTGATATAACTAAATTTCAATTTCAGTTCTTCTACATAATCTTACAAAGTGAACTCTAGAGAATGACCAGAGATAGTATTGTTTCTGAATCATAATAGTTGAAAAATATGAGTTTACCAGTATCAAGCCAAAACCTACTATTTTTATAAACTATGTTTTTTTCTTCTATTCTCTATTCCACTTCAACACAAAACTATTGAGTGTAATAGGAAATGTTTGGAAACTAATTAACCACGTGGGGCTCCAGAGTCACCCCCCTCCCCAGAACCACTTCAACGGCCAGGAAATGATTCTCAGGGACATGCTGCATAGCTGCTGGAAAACTTGTAAAATACATCCAGCTTAATTCTGTGAATATTTTTGCATTCCCCTCAGTCATCAGTATCAACACTGAGTCAAGCTATGATGTTCTGGAGACTGTGCTAAGTAATTGGGATTAAAAAAAACCTGAACAGAACATGGTTCTCTTTGACAAGGAGATCTTATTCTGGTTGGAAAATAATAATTTCCATAAATTATATTTTAAGCAATAGTAGAATTAAGTAAAGACAAGGCAGAGAGGGATAAGATGAACTCTGCCTGAAGGGGAATTCAGAAAGCTACAGTTTTGAAAGATCTAGGCTAAAAGTCACCATAGGCATAGAGAACAGTGTGGGGAAAAGTATCATTCATTCATTTAATAAATATTTGTTAAGCTAGAGACTGTGATTATTTGTGGTGATATAATGATGAGAGAAACAGATATGGACCCAGACTTCACAGAGCTGAGAGTCTAGTGGAAGAGGGATATTAATGATCACAAAAATATATAGTTATAAACTATGATACATGCAATGAAGAAAAAATATAATAAGTTATAAAAATATAGAACAGAAGGATTTTACTCAATCTTGGATTATAAGAAGTAACATTTGAGTTTGAGTCTGAGAAATTTATAGCTGCCAGGTAGGTGAAAGGGATGGAGTGAGAGTGGATGACACAACATTTTAGGCAAAGGAAACAAGATGTAGAAAGGCCCTGAGGTAGAGCGAACCATAGTTTACTAGAGAAGCTGAAAGACATGTGTGCTTGGAGAATACAGAGCAAGATAGATAATGGATGAAACTGAAGAGACAGGAGAGATACATGGAAACTTGTGAGTCTAGATAGGGATTTTTAGATTTAGCCTGAAAGCAATTAAAAGTACTATAGAATTTAAAATAGAGGAGGCACATAGTCATATTTATATTTCACAAATACTGGATAGAAATAGGCAAGAATAGTTAAGACAGTTGCAGAGCTCAAGGCAAGCTATGCGGGTAGCTTGGATTAAGATAATGACAGACCATGATGGCAAAGTATACGCAGTTTGAATGTGATTTAAAAAGCAAAATGAATTGGATTAAATAATGGAGTAGTTATAGGAGGCAAGAGACAGGAAGTTGCCCAGTATAATTTGTAGGCTGTTTTCGCTTGCACATTTGAATAGATGGGGAACACAGGAAAAGGAACAGTTTTGCAAGTAAAGGTTAGAAGTCTAGCTTGAGATGCATCTGAGGAGACATTCAAGTACTGATTTAAAGTAGGTGCTAGATATTTGGTTCTAGAGCTTAAAGAGCTGGTCTAGAAATATAAATTTGAGAGTCAGCATAAAATGTAGTAGTAAATACTATGGAATTTGTAAGATTTAGGCTGGGAGGGAGTAAAACATAAAAGGGGGGGATTAGGATAGAATATTGAGGGCCACCAACATCTAGATAAATATGAACAGCCAGAAGAGACTCAGGTGAGTGATAACAAAAGGATAAGCAAAAAGAAAAAGGAAGTATAACAAGAGAAATACGAAGGTAATAAAATGTTTCAAGAAAGATGGGATAGTTCCTGAAGAAGCAGGGGAAATTAAGCTTCAGAGCAAGTGAAAAAATCAGTTTTAGATAAGGGTAATGACCCCTTGAAATGAGTTGATAGACTATATGCAGATGCAGGTGGATGTACACATATTTAATGATATAATAACAGTTTTTTAATCTTTTAATTTCCACTTTTTTATGTATAGTAAGGAAGCATGTTCATATATAGAATGTGAAAGGTTGGTGTGGTAGGGAGATTCAAAAGGAATGCAGATTTGAATCATTACTGCAAAGAGTAAGAGTGACGTTAGATATAGATAGATATAAATATATAGATGAATGATTTCCAAGTAGTGTTCAGGGCCTACCTGGCATTGATAAATATTCATATTTGTGATATCAGTTGGTCTTGCAGTATGGTCATCTGCAACATTCCTGGGCTTCCCAGATGCAGACACTGGGATAGCAGATGGTTTCATTCATCTAAGTTTGGGATTCTGATAATTAAGATGAAAAAAGCAAAAGGGCCAGAGAATCCAGATTATTTGGACACAAGTGATTTTCTAAAAGTACTTAGAAGAATGTCCAACATATAAAGGTTATCAATAAATATCAAATAAGTAAATTAAAAATGGAATGTGGAATCTAATGTCAACAGAAATGGAAGTAAAGAGAAAAAGGCAATGGTAAATAAGGAAGAGTTAGACGTATCAATGGGCTAAAGTTTCAGGTAAGACTGAAAAAGCATCTTTAATGAGACTGGTTGAATTAAAAAGTTGGCTAACTGGAGATTGTTGTCAGAATTTTTGTTCAGACTTTTAAAATTAGTGGCTTTGTAAATGAAGCAATTGGAGGAAATAGCAAATCCGGCTGTGTCAGTGTTTCTTATCTGCGGGCAGCAGGAACTGTCATTGGCTAAATTAAGAAGATAATTTTGTTGAAATCCACCCATGTCCACAGCCTTCTAGAAGAATGGGTGGCCTAGGTGGATTAGAGTAAAAGGACATTGGGTATGAGAAAATCAGGAAGTTAAGGGGTGCAGTTATTGGCTAGTTTGCTCATATGGATGTTGATGTCACCTAGGATGCTGGAATAATTTAGATGGAGAGAAATAGCTGTGAGGGATGGTGCTACAGTCTTCAGTGAATTGGGGAGGGGGTGATGTTTATAAGGTTAACGAGAAAATAGAGGTAAGAAAAAAATACAACCAAATGCCTGGTCCTCAAAATAACATTTTTTGTTTTTAGTTTATTTTAAAAAATAGAATATGAATATATAGTAGCAAAGTTCTGGAAGCCATAGTAGGAAATTATTATGTCTTCAAATATGAGATAACATGAGGTTTGAGCAATTTAAGAGACATTCCTAAAAAACCTGAAGAGGAGGAACTCTGCTTAGAGTGAAAAACAGAATTTAATTAAAACAAGGAAGGTGGCAAGAAGGAATATGGCATATTTAAGGAGCTAATAAAGAGTGACAAGGGATGAGTCTGTAGGAGTGGCATGGACAAGATAATGATAAGTCTATTATGCCATGTAAAGTATCTTAAATTTTATTCTGGAAGTGATGAATAGCTATGGAAGAAATGATCAGATTGCTGTTCTGGTGGCTTTGGGAAGATTTTAGGTTGGGCAATGAAACTGAGACATTAAGGATTCTACGACAGTCATCTCTGTAAGAAATAATAAATAGCTGAGCTGTTGGAGTTGTAACTGGTATGCATGGAGATAAGAAGGCAAATTTGGGACAATACCAACTGCACTTGTTGACTAATAAGAGTTGAAGCATAGTGAGAGGATGCATTTAGAATAATCCCAAACTTGTGGCTATTATGTGCCACAAACTGAACTATGGAAATAAGACAGAGCTTGTTTGAGGAGAAGGAGGTCAAGGGAAGATGATGAAGAATTGAGCTTTGAACTTGTTGAATTTTAAATTCCCAAGGGAACGTCCTATAATTAACTATGAGATGCTAGAATTAGATAGCAAATTGAAAGTCTTCAGAATATAGTGTCAAGTAAATCCATGAGAATGAATGAGAATATCTAAGCAGAGAATTCAAGAGTGAGAACATCAGGGGACCAATGATAGAACCGTGCAGTATTCCACATATGAGATTGGGAAGACATTAGAGATGTTTCCTACTTTAGGGGTAGAAGTCTTCAGATTCGATAGTGATGGAAAGGACAAGTGTAAAATTCCCTGGCTTTAATTGTTTATTTAAGTCTCATACACACACACACACACACACACACACACACACACACACACACATTAAAAATGAATAAGTAAGATCACCTTATTTGCCTTAAATACATATCGGCCCATTTGTTTATGGAGACAGAGAGTAAGAAACACAGTTATAGTGTTGTTGGGATTTTTTTTTTTTTTTTTTTTTTGCTGAATGACCTATTTCCAATTTTGGATCCATAACATATGCTTGCTCAAGCTCTATTCTGTGTGAAATTGCTCTTTCAGATAGCTGTGTCCTGCCATGTTGTATAAACCATAGGCATAAATTAATTTGGTACACTAAGGGAAGTCAGCTAAGATAAAGCATTTGGAAATAAAACCATGACGTTTGGCTTTTTTTCTTACTTCATTCAACATTTCAGCTATGCACTCTTTTCTGTTGTTAATATAAATAACTAGGATCATACCTTCTATTATCACACATTTTTCTAGTATCTACATGTAAGCACTTCCCACAACAAAAGATATTCAGAAAAGCTAGATTATGGATTTGAAAAGGAAGAAAATAAAAGGAAGACAAAAGAAGGATGGTTCTCCATAAGTCAGTGTACCCAAAGGAGCTGCTTTGTTTTTTCTTTTTTTTTCAGAAAAATTTCTTTGCCCACCCACAAGACCGCACAGATGCAGAAATAACAGAATATGCCTGCAGCCTGAGCAAATGTGCAATGGGGTTGATGACTGTGGGGACAACTCAGATGAAGATCCCTGTGGTGGTAAATCTTTTTAATGTGAAATAATTGATTCAGTGACAGCTACAGATAATATAATGATTTTAGGGCTTAAAAAATAAAAAAAAATATTTTCAATATTCTTCATACAGGGTATGAAGATAATCCACTAACATTTGATTTGCATAGTAGAGCTGTGCAACTTTATCCGCTCCCTCCAGGTCTGTAAATCTCCATTGGTTATAGGTACTTTATTCTAGAAAGTACTGCATGAGAGAAACAATATAGTGGTTTAAAATATTCTGTTAAACAACTTCTTGGGGGAAAAGTGTTTATATAGATTGTATGTATGCGTACACAGTCCCTTTTTCACAATTCAGAAATTAAAACTCAAAAAACCAAAAGCTTTACTAAAATATGCAGCAAAACCATTTGGTGACAGACCCTGACTTGAACTGGTCTGAGGTAGTTTATATTACTTTTTTAAAAAAAATCTCACTTAGGGTGAATATTCAGAAATTTTCCTGTGGAAATATAGTGTTATTTATTATAGGGTAAATACAGTGTTATTTTTCTAAGAATCAAAAATTTCAGAATGTTTTTTTCATTTAGCCCCAAGAGCTTCAAATAAAGGATTATGGATCTATGTTTTTCATAGTGTTTAGCAAAATCTTGAACCTGTTATAGACTCAGTAAATTTGTTTTGATTCTGTGAAGTGCTGATCATTTTTTAAATAACTCTATAGGTAAGCTTACATATAAAGCAAGACCTTGTAAAAAAGATGAGTTTGCTTGCAGTAATAAAAAATGTATCCCTATGGACCTCCAGTGCGATCAGCTTGATGACTGTGGAGATGGTTCAGATGAACAAGCCTGCAGAATAAGTGAGTTTGTTTCCTGTTAAAATGCAGCAACACACAAGTTCAATTTCTGCTTCAACATGACTAAAATTTTCTTTACTGCGGTGAGAAAAGATTGCGCTTCCAAATGTGCTTAAGTAATACTTGTCTTTAGGCCTTTGCCAAAGTAACCTTAGAATATCATTTTAATTAATTTAAAGTATGAGGTAGGAAAGGTTGATTTTACAATGAGTATATTTGTTAAAGCTGAAACTTTATCCAAATACAGACCTTGATATCAGCAAAGAAATCTATATTCCTTAATATTTTATTTATAAAATACAAATTTAATAGTTTCTGAATTTTACAGTGATATTCATTTGAATGATGGTAAAGGTCTTAATAATTTGTTTAACGTTTTAAAATCTTAATCCATTGCTGAGTCATTCTCAAAGACGACATCATTATTTTATTCAGTTAGAGTGCTATGATACTTAAGTTATGAGACCTTGATTGTGAATAATTTTGTGTTTAATGTTTGATATCTGATTTTTCCATATTGGGAAAACTAATTAAACTTATGACCTTAAATTCATATTGCTTGTAAAACTCACAAAATAGTTCCAATTCTTGAGTCTTTTATTTTGTTCTCATTTATACTTAAGTTGTTCCTCACTGGATGTTGAAGCAGTATCCACCAGGATATGGCCATGTATATCTCAATCGTGGTGTATATAATTCCACTGGTGTATTTTAATTAATTACAAAATAGTCAAGAATCAGTGGGAATTAACATTATATTTCTGATAATTAAGGTTTTCATATTTCTCATGTAATTAGATTTAAGTAAAATAGAGCTAATTCAATGTTACCCCTATAATAATGTGCCTCTCTTTTATTTGCACTCTAAAATATTTTCCTGAATTGGAGATAAAGCAATGAAGTTGCAATTACCATGCTGGAAACTACAAATAACACAGTCTGTCCTAACTTGTATTGCAGTCCATGTCCATTGGAGCATATTACAAACTCAGATGCTGCTCCCTGTATGTGTTTAGGAACTGATAATTTAACCTCTTGCTTGAGTAACATGGTAGTACCCTTGACTGAGTTCCTGAATACTAAGTTTAAGTTAGCAAGAGATGCCTCCATCTCTAGGTAGCTTCTAGGGAATGTTTTGGTTCTTAGAGAAGAATGTGACTCTTGTACATTGTATCATGGTAAAGATAGACTGTCATTAGAGCCATTGATTCTCGAATTCCTTTTGGAAAGTAGTATAGCTCAATCACAGCTGTAAATATCAGCTGTTGGCAGCTTGGTCTAAACTATCCCTAATGTAATTGATTTTGGTTTTTATCTGCTTCTATACCTTTATAAGAAATGAGGGCTTATATGGGGAGAAGACCATAACCTTATAAATTCAAAAAGAGTTATCTATGGAATAATAAATGTAATTTTAAATTAAGAAAAATAGTAAACTCCCACTCAGGAATTAGAATTATATCAGTTTTGATCATATTTTTAAATCCTAGCTCCCGCTGAATATACCTGTGAAGATAATGTGAATCCATGTGGAGATGATGCATATTGTAATCAAATAAAAACATCTGTTTTCTGTCGCTGTAAGCCTGGATTTCAGAGAAACATGAAAAACAGACAGTGTGAAGGTATAGTACATTTCCTCAACAGCTTGCTCTTAAATCTTTAGGTTAGAAAAGACTCCCAAAGCTGCTAAATTGTGAGATGACAGGGGACTGATTTTCATCAGAATGGTGCATATCTACGGGATACCGTTTTACTTATGAGAGTAAAAGTCCCTGGGGTCAAGAGACTGTTTGCACTGCTAAGCTAACTGTTGCTGAGGCTTACAAAGCCTTTCGTATAGTAGATTCAGACCTGCAGGAATTTCTATTGTATTGTTACAATTGTGTTTTGAAATGCAAATAACGAAATTGCTGGTTCAGAAACTGTTGAAGAATTAGAGGCCTTCACGAAAGCACATGTTTATGATCCCACACTTCTCTTGAGTTGTGGCATTTGCAATACTGCGATAGGTAATTCACTTTTAGAGAATTGTGGGCTTTTGTCCTAACACCACGTCTTAAACAGTGCTTTATATTATCAAGAGTGTCTCCTAAAATTCAAAGACAGGATTTAAATAAATCTCTGTCAGCTTCCTTGTGATCATTTAAAAACTGAGCATGTAAGGGAGCCAGAATCTCATAGTAAGTTATATGTAAATATAATTTACACCAAGTCTTTAACTACAGAGCCATGAAATAAAGACCTATATGCACTTTCTGCCAGTTTCTCCATTAATATTGATATTATTGTGGTTAGAGCCAAACCTAAATTATCCAAGTCTGGCTTATCCAGGGCAAATTCAACTCGTAAAATGCTTTCACCTACAAGCTCTCTTCTTGATTGTCTCCTTGTGTTATTCTTGGGTAAATAAAAGCGATTTTTACTTTGTGTCAATCAAAATGGAATTATTGAAATTAATTATACTCATCCAAAGGGGAAATAATTGTAATCACATCATATATATGAACATTTTGAGTTATATACTTGTTTAGATCATTCATGCCATTTTATTTCTTCATTAACGTGGAACACTGAAAACTGACAACTTAAGTTTCTCTATTTTAATAAAAAAGCGAATTATTTCTCGACTAGATTATTTCTTCTTTCGAGAAATACTTTTTTGATAGCTGAGAGCTGATACCATGTATTTTACTTATCCCTGGTATAGCATTTGTCAACAAGTAAATTCAGTTTTGTCTCTTTAGCCTACACTTCAATTAAACGCAGAATTGCACTCGTGAGAGTACGTAAGTTCACTTTGGGCAAAGTATCATAGTAGAGACAATAGAATCAAGAAGCCTGAGTTTAAGCCTTGGCACTGTCACTTACAAATGTTACTGGGAAAGTCCTCATCTCTACCACTGAGGCTTTGGAACACTGTTGAGTGCTAACAAGAGAAAATTACTATTGCTGTGCTTATCCTTAAATTCCTCTAATTCAAGAGGAGGATTAATCTCACAGATTTATTATGTAATTAGGGCAACTATAAGTGATAAAGGGGGCAGAGGAATTTATGCTGATTGAAAGCAGAAGTAGAGGAGGTAGATAATTCACCAGAATCACCTGACCTCAATCCTGGCCCTGCTTAAAACTTTAAAATTTGAGGCATGTGCTAAGCCATAGAATATTGCCTAAGATTTATTTATTACTTATGATTTATATATATTTATTTTTATGTAGGCATTCAAGATTTTGTTGTTGTTTGTTCACTTGGCCCTTCTTGTTACATAGCCACTTTGTATACATGAAGCCAGAAGTGTGTTAGAGGTGTATCCACATCTTCATTCTTTGCCAGGAATTGTGCAAAATGTTGACAATAAAAAAATGAATAAATACTAATTTATGATCCCAAGGGACTGACAGTCAAGTAGGGGATATGAATATGTGACCACATACATGAAATACCATATGAACTATATTTCATATGTGCGGCATAAGATAGAAATTCCGAGAGAGCAAAAAGTGGAGAATCTAGGAGATAGATAACCATTACTGTATATTGGTGAAGACCAAGGAAGGCTTCACTTCAGGTGAATCTTGAGAGATGAGTAGAAATTTTCTATGTAAAAAGCAAGGGCATTACAGGACACAGGAATATCATATGATATGTGCAAAGGTATGGCGGCAGGTAATCAGAAAACTCAACCTTTATTTAAGTGAATGAAAATACTAGGGAAGTTCGAAATGGATATTTCAACGTGTTAAGTGGATTAACAAGCAATGCACAAACAATTGATGAGTCATTATAGTGAAACTTGTGAAAAAATTGTTATGGCCGGAAAATATTACATAGCAAATCACAGACTTAACAGTTTGAAAAGAAAATGAAAGAAATAGGAGTGATAAGTTGAAGGACACAAAATACATGTCTTTTTTGAAAAGTGGAAAGAATGACAGTACTAATTGGGGTTATGATGGTGCTATTTTGAGCTCTTCTTTTCTAGACCTTAATGAATGTTTGGTGTTTGGCACGTGTTCCCACCAATGTGTAAACATGGAAGGATCCTATAAATGTGTGTGCGACCAGAATTTTCAAGAAAGAAATAACACCTGCATAGCAAAAGGTAAGGATATATAACCATTACTTTAAATGTTATTATAATTTGCTGTAAACATTTTATGGGAAAAAAATGTTTCATATTGCATTTTCGCAATGGCTTAATGCCTGAAAATATAAAATAAATCTCTTTTTAATACTTGTTAAATTGTCCAATTTATTTATTATCATTCTTAATATAATCTGGGAAGGTTTATAAACATGGCTGTCAAATACCTGGCTACTATTAAAATCACTTTTGTGTTTGAAACAATTTATCAGGAGGTAAAATTTAAAAGTCAATGTGATAGAATATGAAGTATCTTTCTTTATGGCCTGCTCTCAGTGTACTTGAGGAAACATTATACCACTAGGATAAAAATAACAAGTTAAATTAAATGTTAGCATTATAAGGAGAATGGAATTTTGAGTAAGAATTTAAAGGTTTTAAAATAAAATTATGTCTTCAAATTCAGACCTCCTCTACTTATGAATATCATTTTTAAAAAATTAAATTACAGATATATATTTGGGGCTTCTTAGATATGGCTTTTAATGCTTTTATGTTTTTACTAAATAATATTGTAATTTAAATATTGTTAGCTACAGGGCATGATTAACAATGTTAATAAGACAGTTATTACAAGAGGAAAGCAACATGATATAGTGAATCAAGCAAGAATGGGCTATGGAATTAGACAGACTTGTATTTGAATCCCAGCATTGCACCTGATTGTGTGGCCTCGGGGAAGTTAAACTCTCTGAGCCTCAGTTCCTCATCTGTAAAATGGGAGGCCTAATCCTTACTTTCCATGGTTGTTGTAAGAGGAGATAAATTGTCAAAGACTTAATACATCTCCTATCACATAGTAACCATTTACTAAGTGAGAGCTATTGAGCCTATAGAGCTGAACTACAACTCGTGTATTATTATTTTTTTTAATTTGCAGATATTATATATGCAATTCAGTCTTTCTTTACGGTTTCATTAATATTTTAGTTACTATTTTCAGGATTCTCTTTAGGGTTTTACTTGTCTCAGTATGCAGATTACATCAGTATTGTATTGTAGGTGTCAAAATTTCAGGCTACATGGTTCCAGTTAGCAGGATTCTAGAAAATATTGAGATTATGGCATGTTAATATAATAAACACTGATATTTTTATAAAATAAAAATAAAAGAACATTTGACATATATGAATATTGGAAGAAGAAGACTCTTCATCTTGTAATTTTTATTTCTTAGCCTAAGGTAATGATCACTCAGGTGCATAAACTAAATGCTCAGGAATGTCTGAGGCTTAGTGAGTATATAACATGGTATTTGAATATTCAGATCCAAAGCATTAAAACATAAGGTATTGTGACTTACCAAATAGAAATCCCTTTTCATAAAAAGGATATCTACTACAAATACCTAATTTCTAGCCATAAGGTAAGCTTTGACCTAAGAAAATCTCCATTAATAACTCTTAGAGATGTTTAGTTAAGTGTGTTTTATAAATGTCATGAAGACGAAAAGATGGTATAAAGCCGGTTTATTTTTATTGAGCAAGAAACTGTGTTAAGAATAACAATTCAAGTTAATTTAAAAGTACATTCGTTGCTTTTACATTAGTTGAATTTTATTTTATTTTTGTATTTTATTATAATAATCTCCAGGCTCTGAAGATCAAGTTCTCTACATTGCTAATGACACTGATATCCTGGGTTTTATATATCCATTCAACTACAGTGGCGATCATCAACAAATTTCTCATTTTGAACATAATTCAAGGATAACAGGGATGGATGTATATTATCAGAGAGATATGATTATTTGGAGTACTCAGTTTAATCCAGGCGGAATTTTCTACAAAAGGATACATGGCAGAGAAAAAAGGCAAGCAAACAGTGGCTTGATTGTAAGTAAATAAAATTGAATATTTGAAGGCTCACACCTTCCCCCACTTCCCTGTTTTTTTAATCTGTCAATCACAGTATCTGATTATAAGAGGTAATTAATATATTCAGTGATTCCTCCCAGTATTCTCCCTGTATAGAAATGGAACATTTCCCTACTCCTTTATTCTCATAGCTGGGTACAATTCATTTTAATTGCATGATATTATGTGTTTCTTTTAATACATTTTCTGTAGTTACATAAGAATGGTAATTAATAATACCTAAAATTTCTAGAACTTTCTGTATTTTATAGTATTTAATAATATATTATGAACATGAGGGTTTTTTTCATCATGAGATCATATTGGGAACCATCACTTTGTTTTTACATTAGAAAATAAACTCAAAAATATACAGGGTAAATTGTTTCATTTTTAACAATATGAGAAATATAGTTCTCTTCTAGGGCAAGAGATCAATTCGATAGTGTAATCATTTCTTCTGACTCCTAATAACTATATTTCAGGGAACATCCAAAATAGAGCAATATTGTTTACTGGTGTATGACGGACACATTGATTATCATGGTTATTCCTTTTGAGAAAAATAAACTAGAACATTTGTTTAGACTTGTGGTTGTAGGTTATCCTTTTTGTTTTAGGGCATGTCAATTTATTATGTATTTTATATTTTGAAGCAAATTGACAGAGAAATAACAGATAAAGACTTATTTTGGGGGGGCCTGGCCCATTCCCATACAACCAAAGAGTCAAATACTATCACAGTAGGATTAACTTACTTTAATCCTACTAAATAATTAAAGCTTTGTATTTGAAACAAATCAGAGACACCTATCTGGAAGTCTTCACTACCTTTTTCAGAGGTATCTACCGTAAATATTTGAACTCCGTGAATATCATTTGATGGAAATCTGGAACACTATTTTTTATCAGTAGTAGGTGTCAATAAGCTGGTTTTAAAAGAAGCTATATTATTAGCTTTTAAATTCAGTTTAGATTAAATTAACTGTGAGTAAAAATCCATATATATCAGAGTTGTTTCTTTAACTCCTCCTTCCCCAAACCCAGTGTTATACAAAGCTTTAGTTCTATTAAGGGTAGTTCTAGGACAGAGCTAAGAACTTCAGTGGATCACTCTGCCCTCCTTCACTCACATATCATCTCCTTCCAATCAGACCAAAAGACTGACTCAGTCTTGACTAGCTTTAGCTTTCTTTATCTTTAAAACAGAAGTTTGCTTTGCAAAAACATTGTTCCTGTGGTACAGTTTCATGTATTAACGAAGTGATAAAGAGTATATATTGTGAAATTACACTGACTGGGTTTTAGTCTTGTTCCTGTTGCTTACTAGCTTCTTAGCTTCTCTGTACTCTCCATTTCATGAGGTTTTAGTGAGGAATACACGTGTGCACACACACACACTATATTTATATTAGCATTAATAGTTCTTGGCACATAAGTACTGTATAGATTAACAGAATGATATGATAATGATGGTGATGATGTTGATCTGATGACTGGCAAAATTTTCTTCCCTATAATGCATATTCTCACATTAAAAATTAATTGCAAATTACTCTTGCCTGAATTTGATAGTTGCTAAAAATATATCTTTATTTTTCATATAATTTTCAGTGAAAATGATTTGATAATTTTTTAGCTTTGTCCTTGGGGAGATGGATAAATACAATCAGTAGCCTCTAGCAAACTGTTTATTGTAGGCCACGAGCCAAACTTGTTTAATAGCTAAATATTTATTCTTATGTACTCAAATATATAAATGGATCAATATATATTTTACATATTTTAATTGTTAATTTTATTAATGTGGTATAGAGTCTTTCGTCATCAATGCAAAGTTATTGATTAGCCTTTTTCTAATAGGATTTGAAACATCATTAGTCTTTTAATGGTAGTAATAAGATGTATTGTGTAATCTAGACTTTCTATTTGTTTTTCACTCTCTTCTTAGACCTACCGATGACTAACAGTATTCAATAGGAAGAAAAGTGGGTAACAGTAGGGTATATTTTCTAGAAGCCCATCATAGCTAACTAAATGTCATGATTATAAGGCTGGAACCTCTGAGCCATGAATTTTAGCACCATGTTCTAAACCATTAAGCATTCCATAGAAATTCCAACCAGTGCATTATATATGTGTATAAAAATACCTAAGGCTACACTGATAAGGGCAATTATTTAACTTTGCTTCCTAAACCTTTTTGTAATCCTGATATCTCAATATTATAAATATGGAATAAATCCATTCTCACCACCTTAAGTTAATGAGCAATGTGCATTCTAGAATGATTAAATGACTTATCTATGGCCATGCAGCTATAATGTGACACAATTTAGACTTTAACTTGAGATACTTGCTACATCTCTGAGCCTCAACATACTCATCTGAACGCTAACTACTTTATTGAAGTAGAAAATTTCTAAAGTCCCTTCCAGATAGTAAATATGTATGATTTCCCCCAAAATTGTGACATAGTTTATGTCTATTCAGTTATTACCTGGACAATTTGTATTTATTTCTTTGAAATCCATCTTGTATATAAAGAATTGATTTTCTACCCTCATGAATTTCCCTGCAATGTATTATATTTGCTCCTTTAACAGTCACCAGATAGTCATCCATTAGTTTAATGAACATGCACTCTATTTCATCTTCTAAGTTTTGGCACAATTATTAAATGATACTGACCTGAGAATTCCCCACTCCTCAGAAAACAAAACTTAAGATTTTTCCCTACACTGAATATGGTGCATTGATTTCTATCTCTGAATCAATAGGTAAAAGAAAGAAAAATATACAAATCGAACTATGGATACTTTAGTTATAACCCTATTATCAGTGAAGCAAATGGAAGGAGTTATCCATGTGATAGCAGGATATCTTGGAAGCATATTCACAGATACTGAAAACACTGGAATATTTTCATTTCAGCAAAGAGCAGAAAATATGTTATATCAGAAATCAGAATATTGCTCAGACAGCTAAATATTAACTGAAGTCCATTCTAAAGGAAGATAGTTTTTAACATGATATTTTTTTAGAAATAAGGAAGGGAATTCTCTTCTGTAATCTGTGAAAATGGTTGGAATAGTAATTAGGATTGCAAATTTAAATTTCAAATGCAGACTAAGTTATTTATAGGTAGAATTACTTATGATTTTCTACCCCCCTGAGCTATACAAAATGGATAGATTTTTCCTTTAAGAAAATTAATTTAAAACTTAAAAGACTGGCATAATTCAATTGATATGTAAAGCATAATGAGAATTTGAATTTTAGTAGTTACAACAGAATATGATAGTGTTATACAACAATTGTACATACTTTCTGGCCATTTATCATTTCTCGTATGAAATGCTAGATGCATGATGGCAAGCACTATAAAGTAGGTCAATGCTTAGAAAAATGAAAATGACTTTAAATATACAGATTAGATTTTTACAGTTAAATAGCTGAATATTCCTGAGCAAAACAAATCGTTCCTCTGATCTACCTGGTTTTAAGAAGTGAATATGAGATACCATTTTTGGCATATTCTCCATTATGCAAAAGAGAATGTTCAGTATAAATTTACTTATAATTTTATTCATTAATAATCATAACTTTTTCTCAAAAAATTTGATTAGACCATTTTTCCTGAAAAGCTTTAACAAAATATTCAACTGTTTCCTTTAATAGGTTTCAATTTTGAATTGGAGTCCTAGCTATAAACCTCATACCCAACATATGGGTCTGTGTGTACATCTCATACACATGTATACACACACACACACACACACACACACACACACACACACACACACATAAACATAAATTTATAGGTATGTCTATGAACCCATACGTGTGTGTGTGTGTGTGTGTGTGTGTGTGTGTACACACATTTTAGCAAAAACTTCAAAGTCTTGTTTTAGGATGTTTGGGTAGTGGTAAAAATTGATAGTTTATTTTCAAAATTTTTTTTCTTCATTATTATAAATTTATGACAACCATTAAACTCTAAATTGAAACTGTCTATACTTCCTTAGCAAGAATACTTTTAAAACCATCTGAGTTTATTCAAACCAGTCAACAGCTAAAATCATTTATTACAATTACTTTGGAAGAGATCTAAAACTATCAGATATTACACTATTACCATTTTGTGGCTTGACTGTTGTTGACTGCATAAGACAGTCACTCAGTAATACATACTGATTAGAGTTAATGGTTCTGAAACAGCTGTGATCAATATTCAAAACTTACTGAACATAAATCTTATAAGACCATATAAAACATATGATTATATAATTAATAATACTGATTAAGTTATTGATCAGATTGTATAGCATTTTAAGGTGAACCAGTCAAGTTTTATTCAATCATACCCATAGCTTTATTTAAAGAGTTCTGTTTGTTTGGTTTGGTGTTGGGTTCTTAGGATACAATAAAGATAATAGAATCTTGTCCTCATGAAGTTTATATTCTGTGGAACGAAGACAAAGTAAAGTAAACTAATAAATAAATAAATACAAAAAATGTCCAGTTTTGAAAAGTGTATTGAGGGGAATAAAAACTGGACTTAGAGAGAAAAACTTAAACGTTGTAGGTTTTGAGTAAGATGATCAATAAAGGCACATTTGAAGAAAGGAGATTTTGAGCTAAGACCTAAGAGCTGAGAAGGAAGTAATGCCATCTTATTTATATCTAAGACAACTATTTCACTTTTTATGTGGAGAATGGATCTGGTGGGAGAAAAGACTGGAACAGAAGGAGACCACATAGGAGGACTATGCTCCCAATTAGAAATGGTGGTATGTTGCACTATTGTAGTCTCAGTGAAATGGAGGGTAGTGAGTAGAATTTTAAGGAAAAATGTTTGCAACTAAAATGAATGTGAAAAATGAGGACAGGAAGGACTGCAGACTGACACCTGAGTTTCCAGATTCTATAATTTGATGGATCCTGAAAATGGTAAACTGTGGGTTCAGTTTTAGTCATGTTCAGTCAGATACCTGTAAGAGCTCCAAGAGAGATGTCAGTTAGTCAGTGATGTATTCAAGGCTTTATCTTAAATCTCTGGACTGGAGATTTACATTAAAGAATAGAAAAATAGAGGAGACATCTAAAACCATGAAGCCAGGTTAGATTACCAGGGGAAGTAAAGAGGGGACTGGAACGAAGCTCTGAGGCTAGATTAAAATGATGACAAAGGGTGCCCAGTGCATTAGGAGAAAACTAGAATGTAGAGTCACAAAAACTAAGAGAACAAAGTGTTTTGAAAAAGAATTTGGAGTTATATTTCTAGAGTACTGCCGAAAGATCAAGTAAAGGAAGATAAAGAAGTGTTCAATAAACTTGGAGACAGAAATTCATTAAAAGACCTTGACAAATGCTTAGAGTCATGGAGGAAGCAGACATCAGAGAGCACTTAGTGGTTCTACAATCAGTGGTTCTCCACTGGGGATGATCTTTCACCCCAGGGGACATTTGGTAATGTCTGAAGATATTTTTGATTGTCACAACTGGGGAGTGCTGCTGGTATCAAGTGAGTAGAGGCCAGGGGAAATGCTTAACACCCTACAATACATAAATTAGTTTCTCACAAGGAGTTATCCTTACCAAAATGTCAGTAGTGTCAGAGTTGAGAAAGCTTTCTCTTCATAGTAGCAGTATCAGTCTTTCCAGTTAAACTTTAAGTCGATTTTTTGTTTGTTACTTCACTTGATGTAATAATAACCCTGTAATACAAAATAGTTCTAAGATGAATCATCAGTATAGTTTTTCTTTTATTGTTCTCTCTTTTTTTCCTCACCTCTCAGTCTCTTTTGCTAGATCCTTTTCTCCTTCCCTCTTAACATTGGAATGCCCCAGGCTCAGACCTTGATCCTCTTCTTTCTATCTTTCCTCACTTCCTTGTAGAGTTCATATTGTTTCATGGTTTAACATATAACCACATGCTAACAATTGCCTAATTGATATCAGGCTCTGTCCAACTGCTTGCTTTGGTTTTCCTTTTGGATGTTTAAAAAATAAAATCCCCAGTGGAGCATGCCTAAAAATAAACTATTCATATGATCCACAAAATCTGCTTCCCCAATCTCATTCAATGGCAACTCCATTTTCCAGGCACTCAGAGTAAAAATCTTAGAGTCATTTTTGGCCCCTCTGCTTTTCTCATAACTCCAATATCAGGCAATACTATTGAGTCTACTTTCAAGGTATGCCCAGGAGCTGAATACCTTACGTCAGCTTGACTGCAAGGACCTAGTTTTGAACCACCATCGTCTTTCTTCTGAATTAGTGCAATACCCTCCTAATTGGTCTCCTTGCTATCATTATTACTCACAAAACAGTAGCCAGACTGCTCCATATAAAACATAAATCAGATTATATCACATCTCAAATCAAAAATATCCAGTGGTTTCCCACTGAAAAGACTGAAATTCTCATAATATCTTACAAGGGTTTAAAAGATCTGGTCTCCTGTTACTTCTCTGACTTTATCTTCTACTACTTTCCCCCTTACTCACTCTTCTCCAGAGAAGCTTTGCTATTTCTGAAACCCATCAGTACCTACTAATGTAAGGCCATTCCTGAAATGTTCTCTTGGCCTAAAATGTTCTTCAGCCAGATATCCTACATGACTCAATTCCTGAACTCCTTCAAGTCTTTGTTCAAATGTCATCTTCTGAATACATAACTTTCTGATGATTGCAATCTACTGCCCCATTCCCATCCTGGGATCTTCAATGCCTTGCTCTTTTTCATTTCCATAATACTTATCTTTTTTCACTACCATATATTTTATTCATTTATTATGTTTATTATCTATTGTCTACCTCACCTTGCTATAAATAAATTCCCAGATGGCAGGGTTTTTTTTTTTTCCCCTACTGTTTGGCCACTACTGTAATCCTAGCATCTAGAACAGACCTTGTCATAAAGTAGGTCATATTTTTTAAACTAGAAGCAATAAATTAATTGAAAATCTTGAAGAGACATGGCAATAGCTTGTCAGTCTTGAAAGTTATCCTTTACAAGTTATTCTTCTCATCCTTGGTATTCATCCAAGTTTAAATATTTTTATCTCCAGATATATCCCATTTTTTCCACTTTTGTCTCACAAAAGCCTAGATTAAACTTTCACATTCTCCCCTCTGGAGTCCATTGAATAAGCCTTCTCTGAATCTCCTGTATCCTCCCCTCTGGAGTCCATTGAGTAAGCCTCCTCTGAATTTCCTGTATCTCCTTGGTCCCCATCCCCAAGCCATTCTTCACACCATAGCCAAAATAATCTTAGAACATTAAACTCATCATCATATCTCCCTACTTAAAACATTCAAATGGATTTCCATTGAAAAATCATTGTTTTACAAGTCTCTCCATGATGTTTAGACTCATCTCCTACCACACCCCTCCCATCTTCTTTCACACCCATGAATATTCACATATACACCCACATTTTTTTCTAGCCATAAATAGATCATGCTTCATTTACAAGAATGCAACTTCACAATTATAATATGCATTATTTTCTCTGCCTCACTTAATTACCCTAATGAATCAAAGTTCCTTTATTAAGAAGACATCACTTTTATTATTATTGTGATCATTAAGATTGGTCTTGGTCTGGTTTAGGTATTAGAGATCTCAGCCTACATAATGTGCTTTCAGGTCTTCCAAAAGGCCTAACTGAACTAACTGTTAATGTTTGAAAGCACAGACTCACAAAAAGACTGACTACCATCTGGAGAATGTCAATTGTATGCCCAGGAAGTAGCCTACAAGGTGACCTCATTATTATTTCACATTCTGTTTAGACTTAGAAAATGGATTACTATGGGCATCATCAGAAAATCTACAAACAACAAATGCTGGAGAGGGTGTGGAGAAAAGGGAACCCTCTTGCACTGTTGGTAGGAATGTAAATTGATACAGCCACTATGGAGAACAGTATGGAGGTTCCTTAAAAAAGTAAAAATAGAACTACCATATGACCCAGCAATCCCACTACTGGGCATATACCCAGAGAAAACCATAATTCAAACAGTCACATGCACCCTAGTGTTCATTGCAGCACTATTTACAATAGCCAGGTCATGGAAGCAACCTAAATGCCCATCGACAGATGAATGGATAAAGAAGATGTGGTACATATATACAATGGAATATTACTCAGCCATAAAAAGGAATGAAATTGGGTCATTTGTAGAGACTTGGGTGGATCTAGAGACTGTCACACAGAGTGAAGTAAGTCAGAAAGAGAAAAACAAATATCGTGTATTAATGCATATATGTGGAATCTAGAAAAATAGTACAGATGAACCAGTTTGCAAGGCAGAGATAGAAACACAGATGTAGACAACAAACATATGGACTCCAATGAGGGGTGGTGGTGGTGGGATGAATTGGGAGATTTTGATTGACATATATACACTAATATGTATAAAATAGATAACTAATAAGAGCCTGCTGTATAAAAAATAAATAAAAGAAAATTCAAAAAAAAAGAAAATGGATTGCTAGTGTATCTAGGGTATAATGAAACAGCAGGAAACTAATGTTAATGAAGCAGGAAAGAAAATGATATATAAAATTCAGTATTATGTATATGTACACATACACTTACATATTCATAATTTGAATGAACTTGATGGAGAGACATTGAACTATAAGGGCCCAATTTATGTGTACATATTCATATATATATATATACATACACGTTTACATATCTGCTACATAAGTATTCCACTTTATCTACAAGACGCTTACCTAATGACTCTGGAGACACACTCTCAACATTTGTTTCTCTGACTTTTCTTTTCCCATGTGTTTATTGCTGTTTTAACCCCCTTTCTTATAGATACATGATTTATTCATTAAAGTCGAATTCTTTTGTCTCTTTAAAGCATGGGTTGCAAACCAGCTATATAGGTAAGTTAAATGAGTGAAACAGGTTGGACAGAACATTAGGCGTCCAGGTGAGAGAGGCAAACTGAAGATGTATCTCATTAAAACAGAAGCAGCTGATTGACTCTGCTACTCTGGAATGTTGGCCTGCTTTTGATATACTATCTTATTTATCCTTAATTTTTAAGAAAAAAAGTTTAATTTGTTAAAGTGATATCTTCTTAATTTTAAAGTTAGAATCTACTTAATAGGTTTTTTTTTAACTTTAACTTAAATTTAGTCCTCAGTGTACCATTTTGCAATCTCTGCTTTCAGATAGTTCTGCCTTACATCTCAGCTGTTGTGCTTGTTTAAACTGTAAACATCAGAAGGCACCTTGCTTTCTTAATTCCAGGTCTTTCACATAGGGAGATGATGTCAAAATTGCGCTCATAAGTATCAACAAATTTTTCACTTACTAATGCATGAAAATTCATATTTAGCATTAGATGCATTCTTAAGATTTGTAAAGAATGGATAATGTTTTAAACTGTTATATAATTTCGTGTTTAGAAGCTAAAGACTTTAACAGATCATCTAATCCAAATCCTATATTTTTATGCGCCACATAATTTATAGAGAAACTAGGACTGGCTCTTAAACCAAGTTTCTGATTTCAAATGTTGTGTGCTTTCCAGTCTTCCATGATATCTTTTGTTTAGCTGGTAGTGTGAATGAAGGTTTTGAGAGTGGGTTTTGCTTTTTATGGAGGGTGGGTGGTAAATCATAACAAATAAGTTTAAAGAACACTGAGCGTGTTAAAAAACGATAAAATCACATACAATATTGACCCTGTAACCCAAAGACAAATCTGGGTCTTTTCAGGATGTTGTCTATTGAATGTGGACTCCCCCCACCACACAAGCACAAGTTCTTTACAGTGTCTTCACATCTTTGTTTTACTAGCATTGCATCAGGAGATAATTAACTTCAGCAAAATGAACTGAATTTTCTTTTCTTAGATATACACAAAGATGAAAAATCATGAACAAATGAAATATGTGACCACTTCAATCCATCCTTGTGTTAACTATACTTTCTTAAATTATATTGCTAACTATAGGAATTTTGTTTTACAAAAGATAGCATTTCCATGGCTTGAATGTTTTCATTCTCCTTTCATAGATTTTCCTCTTTCCTTGATTTAAAACAAATGCCTTCAGTATTTATATATAAAGACATATATAAAGACATATCTTTAGTTTACTGAAGCTGGAATTGTGCCAGATACATTACAATCCACAGCTGTAAAGGACTGGTAGTTTAAAGCAGTAACCTCTGATTTTGTTACAATCAAGCTGCCATTTTTTCTGTAAGATTTTAAGCATTTCATTCATTCAACTAATATATCTCTATGAAGAAGAATGCCTCAGGACTCAAAACTTCGGCTGTGTATTTAGAGAGCTTATTAGGAAAGAAATCATCTGTCTGGAGGAAGCAGTCAAAATTTGTCTTCTACTTTGTGCAAAAATATGAGCAATGCCTTTTGTTGTCTGGGTAACCACACGCCTCTGCAGTCTCTTAAACATGACATATCTCATTAGTGTCTCTAGTTCTTTGGCCTGTCTGTCTAGAGTGCTAGCCCAAGGGGCAAATGAGAGTTTCATGTTTTCTTCTTATTTCCAACCTAATGTGTTTGGTTGTTTTGTTTTCAGTCTCTTTAGAGACAAATGGCTTAACTGTCTGTTTCTGTTTTTCATGTCAGTCTCCACTCCATGCCAAGAACCTCAGTTTACTTTTCCTGTGTTTTCCCACTTTTTGTATGTACCTGATTGATTTTGAATTTCTCCATAAGACCCAACAGGAATTTGCCTGCCACTCTCCAACCAACACTCATTCAGTATGAGAATCCCTTTTAGATGGCTAATGCTATTCACAATCCTGGTCAAGTAGTGAGCAATAGAAAGAGATTATTTATTTCCTATAGAACTCACTATAGAGGTGATTTCCTAATTTCGCCACAGTTTCCTTAATAATAAGACCATCCTATTGCTGTCTCTTGTTGTTGTTTTCTTCTGTTCAATTCTTCTCTTTTCAGTGTTGAGAATAATTGAGCATTCAGTATGTTATGAGTCACTGAGGATGAACACCTAGTAACATCTTCACCCTGCTGCCATTATTCTCTGAGAATCATCTTGTCACTGATGATTCATGACTTTAGGTTGAATTTATTGGGCATGACCATCCTTTATCCCATATTCTAACTACTTTAATTGATACCAGAATGACATTAGGGATTCCTTGATCAAGGAACCAGAGAATAACTGTATAGATTTAAATGACTCTATAACTCTTCAGCATCTCTTATGCTCAGCATTGAAAAGTAACATTTTTCCCTTTCCTTAAGCCATATTCTTCACTGTAGGAATGTGACCTAAGTTTGATATATCCTTCTGGAATTCACCATTAATAGAATTTTCACTAGCCAGCTTACCTGAAAAAGTATCACAAAATCAAACTTCTGAATGTTCTGTGATCATTAGGAATCTGAGGTTTTAATTGTCAGCAGTCCAGGTATAGAAATATAGAATGGAAAGATAATCAGCCCAGTTTTGAGCATGAGCGAAATAAAATAAAAATCTTAAATTCAAAAAAGTGAAGCTTTGCATAAAACATGTCCTATTTTAGCAAGAATACCGATAGGATAGAAAATTAAGTATGTATATTAACATCTGATAAAGCCAAAATAGGTATTTTTCTATGTTCATGCTAGACAACTGATATAATATTTCTGCATGCTAAAAGATTGCTCTAGTGGTGTTAAAAAATGATAATATGCTCCAGCAGGCTTTATACAGTTTATAATGGTTATATTTTCCCATTGTCTCTCATCTGTATAAATTTATGACTTACACTGACAAGCCCATACCACTTGATATATTTACTTTTTTTTTCATTGCTAAAATCATTTTTTTTCTACATCTTTATTGGAGTATAATTGCTTTACAATGGTTTGTTAGTTTCTGCTTTATAACAAAGTGAATAAGTTATACATATACATATGTTCCCATATCTCTTCTCTCTTGCGTCTCCCTCCCTCCCACCCTCCCTATCCCACCCTTCTAGGTGGTCACAAAGCACCGAGCTGATCTCCCTGTGCTATGCGGCTGCTTCCCACGATCTATCTGTTTTACATTTGGTAGTGTATATATGTCCATGCCACTCTCTCGCTTTGTCACAGCTTACCCTTCCCCCTCCCCATATCCTCAAGTCCATTCTCTAGTAGGTCTGTGTCTTTATTACTGTCTTACCGCTAGGTTCACGTCATTTTTTTTTTCTTAACTTCCATATATATGTGTTAGCATACGGTATTTGTCTTTCTCTTTCTGACTTACTTCACTCTGTATGACACACTCTAGGTCCATCCACTTCATTACAAGTAGCTCAATTTCGTTTCTTTTTATGGCTGAGTAATATTCCACTGTATATATGTGCCACATCTTCTTTATCCATTCATCCGATGATGGACACTTAGGTTGTTTCCATCTCCGGGCTATTGTAAATAGAGTTGCAATGAACATTTCGGTACGTGACTCTTTTTGAATTATGGTTTTCTCAGGGTATATGCCCAGTAGTGGGATTGCTGGGTCATATGGTAGTTCTATTTGTAGTTTTTTAAGGAACCTCCATACTGTTCTCCATAGTGGCTGTACCAATTTATTTTCCCACCAGCAGTGCAAGAGTGTTCCCTTTTCTCCACACCCTCTCCAGCATTTATTGTTTCTAGATTTTTTGATGATGGACATTCTGACTGGTGTGAGATGATATCTCATTGTAGTTTTGATGTGCATTTCTCTAATGATTAATGACGTTGAGCATTCTTTCATCTGTTTGTTGGCAGTCTGCATATCTTCTTTGGAGAAATGTCTATTTAGGTCTTCTGCCCATTTTTGGATTGGGTTGTTTGTTTTTTTTGTTATTGAGCTGCATGAGCTGCTTGTAAATTTTGGAGATTAATCCTTTGTCAGTTGCTTCATTTGCAAATATTTTCTCCCATTCTGAGGGTTGTCTTTTGGTCTTCTTTATGGTTTCTTTTGCTCTGCAAAAGCTTTGAAGTTTCATTAGGTCCCATTTGTTTATTTTTGTTTTTATTTCCATTTCTTTAGGATGTGGGTCAAAAAGGATCTTGCTGTGATTTATGTCATAGAGTGTTCTACCTATGTTTTCCTCTAAGAGTTTGATAGTTTCTGGCCTTACATTTAGGTCTTTAATCCATTTTGAGCTTATTTTTGTGTATGGTGTTAGGGAGTGATCTAATCTCATACTTTTACATGTACCTGTCCAGTTTTCCCAGCACCACTTATTGAAGAGGCTGTCCTTTCTCCACTGTACACTCCTGCCTCCTTTATCAAAGATAAGGTGACCATATGTGCGTGGGTTTATCTCTGGGCTTTCTATCCTGTTCCATTGTTCTGTCTTTCTGTTTTTCTGCCAGTACCATGCTGACTTGATTACTGTAGCTTTGTAGTATAGTCTGAAGTCCAGAAGCCTGATTCCTCCAGCTCCATTTTTCGTTCTCAAGATTGCTTTGGCTATTCGGGGTCTTTTGTGTTTCCATACAAATTGTGAAATTTTTTGTTCTAGTTCTGTGAAAAATGCCAGTGGTAGTTTGATAGGGATTGCATTGAATCTGTAGATTGCTTTGGGTAGTAGAGTCATTTTCACAATGTTGATTCTTCCAATCCAAGAACATGGTATATCTCTCCGTCTATTTGTATCATCTTTAATTTCCTTCATCAGTGTCTTATAATGTTCTGCATACAGGTCTTTTGTCTCCTTAGGTAGGTTTATTCCGAGATATTTTATTCTTTGTGTTGCAATGGTAAATGGGAGTGTTTTCTTGATTTCACTTTCAGACTTTCATCATTAGTGTATAGAAATGCTAGAGATTTCTGTGCATTAATTTTGTATCCTGCTACTTTACCAAATTCATTGATTAGCTCTAATAGTTTTCTGGTAGAATCTTTAGGATTCTCTATGTATAGTATCATGTCATCTGCAAACAGTGACAGCTTTACTTCTTCTTTTCCGATTTGGATTCCTTTTATTTCCTTTTCTTCTCTATTTGCTGTGGCTAAAACTTCCAAAACTATGTTGAATAAGAGTGGTGAGAGTGAGCAACCTTGTCTTGTTCCTGACCTTAGTGGAAATGGTTTCAGTTTTTCACCATTGAGGACGATGTTGGCTATGGGTTTGTCATATATGGCCTTTATTATATTGAATAAAGTTCCCTGTATGCCTACTTTCTGCAGGGTTTTTATCATAAAGGGGTGTTGAATTTTGTAGAAAGCTTTCTCTGCATCTATTGAGATGATCATATGGTTTTTCTCCTTCAATTTGTTAACATGGTGTATCACGTTGATTGATTTGCATATATTGAAGAATCCTTGCATTCCTGGAATAAGCCTCACTTCATCATCCTGTATGATCGTTTTAATGTGCTGTTGGATTCTGTTTGCTAGTATTTTGTTGAGGATTTTTGCATCTATGTTCATCAGTGATATTGGCCTGTAGTTTTCTTTCTTTGTGACATCCTTGTCTGGTTTTGGTATCAAGGTGATGGTGGCCTCGTAGAATGAATTTGGGAGTGTTCCTCCCTCTGCTGTAGTTTGGAAGAGTTTGAGAAGGATAGGTGTTAGCTCTTCTCTAAATGTTTGATAGAATTCGCCTGTGAAGTCATCTGGTCCTGGGCTTTTGTTTGTTGGAAGATTTTTAATCACAGTTTCAATTTCAGTGCTTGTGATTGGTCTGTTCATATTTTCTATTTCTTCCTGATTCAGTCTTGGCAGGTTGTGCACTTCTAAGAATTTGTCCATTTCTTCCAGGTTGTCCATTTTATTGGCATAGAGTTGCTTGTAGTAATCTCTCATGATCTTTTGTATTTCTGCAGTGTCAGTTGTTACTTCTCCTTTTTCATTTCTAATTCTATTGATTTGAGTCTTCTCCCTTTTTTTCTTGATGAGTCTGGCTAATGGTTTATCAATTTTGTTTATCTCCTCAAAGAACCAGCTTTTAGTTTTATTGATCTTTGCTATTGTTTCCTTCATTTCTTTTTCATTTATTTCTGATCTGATTTTTATGATTTATTTCCTTCTGCTAACTTTGGGGTATTTTTGTTCTTCTTTCTCTAACTGCTTTAGGTGCAAGGTTAGGTTGTTTATTCGAGATGTTTCCTGTTTCTAGGTGGGATTGTATTGCTATAAACTTCCCTCTTAGAACTGCTTTAGCTGCATCCCAAATGGGTCATCGTGTCTCCATTGTCATTTGTTTCTAGGTATTTTTTGATTTCCTCTTTGATTGCTTGAGAGATCACTTCATTATTAAGTAGTGTATTGTTTAGCCTCCATGTGTTTGTATTTTTTACACATCTTTTCCTGTAATTGATATCTAGTCTCATAGTGTTGTGGTCGGAAAAGATACTTGATACAATTTCAATTTTCTTAAATTTACCAAGGCTTGATTTGTGACCCAAGATATGATCTATCCTGGAGAATGTTCCATGAGCACTTGAGAAAAATGTGTATTCTGTTGTTTTTGGATGGAATGTCCTATAAATATCAATTAAGTCCATCTTGTTTAATGTATCATTTAAATCTTGTGTTTCCTTATTTATTTTCATTTTGGATGATCTGTCCATTGGTGAAAGTGGGGTGTTAAAGTCCGCTACTATGATTGTGTTACTGTCAATTTCCCCTTTTATGGCTGTCAGTATTTGCCTTATATATTGAGGTGCTCCTATGTTGGGTGTATAAATATTTACAATTGTTATTTCTTCTTCTATCGAGCCCTTGATCATTATGTAATGTCCTTCTTTGTCTCTTATAATAGTCTTTATTTTAAAGTCCATTTTTTGTGATATGAGAATTGCTACTCCAGCTTTCTTTTGGTTTCCATTTGCATGGAATATCTTTTTCCATCCCCTTACTTTCAGTCTGTATGTGTCCCTAGGTCTGAAGTGGGTCTCTTGTAGACAGCATATATATGGGTCTTGTTTTTGTATCCATTCAGCCAATCTGTGTCTTTTGGTGGGAGCATTTAGTCCATTTACATTTAAGGTAATTATCGATATGTATATTCCTATTCCCATTTTCTTCATTGTTTTGGGTTCGTTATTGTAGGTCTTTTCCTTCTCTTGTGTTTCTTGCCTAGAGAAGTTCCTCTAGCATTTGTTGTAAAGCTGGTTTGGTGGTGCTGAACTCTCTCAGCTTTTGCTTGTCTGAAAAGGTTTTGATTTCTCCATCAAATCTGAATGAGATCCTTGCTGGGTAGAGTAATCTTGGTTGCAGGTTTTTCTCCTTCATCACTTTAAATATGTCCTACCAGTCCCTTCTGGCTTGCAGAGTTTCTGCTGAAAGATCAGCTTTTAACTTTATGGGGATTCCCTTTTGTGTTGTTTGTTGTTTTTCCCTAGCTGCTTTTAATATTTTTTCTTTGTATTTAATTTTTGACAGTTTGATTAATATGTGTCTTGGCATATTTCTCCTCGGATTTATCCTGTATGGGAGTCTCTGTGCTTCCTGGACTTGATTAACTATTTCCTTTCCCATATTAGAGAAGTTTTCAACTATAATCTCTTCAAATATTTTCTCAGTCCATTTCTTTTTCTCTTCTTCTGGAACCCCTATAATTTGAATGTTGTGTTTAATGTTGTCCCAGAGGTCTCTGAGACTGTCCTCAGTTCTTTTCATTCTTTTTTCTTTATTCTGCTCTGCAGTAGTTATTTCCACTATTTTATCTTCCAGGTCACTTATCCGTTCTTCTGCCTCAGTTATTCTGCTATTGATCCCATCTAGAGTATTTTTAATTTCATTTATTGTGTTGTTCATCGTTGCTTGTTTCATCTTTAGTTCTTCTAGGTCCTTGTTAAATGTTTCTTGCATTTTGTCTATTCTATTTCCAGATTTTGGATCATCTTTACTATCATTATTCTGAATTCTCTTTCAGGTAGACTGCCTATTTCCTCTTCATTTGTTAGGTCCGGTGGGTTTTTATCTTGCTCCTTCGCCTGCTGTGTGTTTTTCTGTCTTCTCATTTTGCTTATCTTACTGTGGGGTCTCTTTTTTGCAGGCTGCAGGTTCGTAGTTCCCGTTGTTTTTGGTGTCTGTCCCCAGTGGCTAAAGTTGGTTCAGTGGGTTGTGTAGGCTTCCTGGTGGAGGGGACTAGTGCCTGTGTTCTGGTGGAAGAGACTGGACCTTGTCTTTCTGGTGGGCAGTTCCACGTCTGTTGGTGTGTTTTGGGTTGTCTGTGGACTTATTATGTTTTTAGGCAGCCTCTCTGCTAATGGGTGGGGTTGTGTTCTTGTCTTGCTAGTTGTTTGGCATAGGGTGTCCAGCACTATATCTTGCTGGTCATTGAGTGAAGCTGGGTGCTGGTGTTGAGATGGAGATCTCTGGGAGATTTTCACCATTTGATATTATGTGGAGCTGGGAGGTCTCTTGTGGACCAGTGTCCTGAAGTTGGCTCTCCCACCTCAGAGGCATAGCACTGACTCCTGACTGCAGCACCAAGAGTCTTTCATCCACACGGCTCAGAATACAAGGGAGAAAAAGTAGAAAGAAAGAAAAATAAGAAGAAAAAAAGAAAGGAAGGAAGGAAGGAAGAAAGAAAGGAAGGAGGGAGGGAGGAGGGAGGGAAGGAAAGAAAGAAGATAAAATACAATAAAGATAAAAAATAAAGTTATTAAAATATAAAATTATTATTATGAAAACTTTTTTTAAAGAAAAAAAAACGGATAGAACCCTAGGACAAATGGTGGAAGCAAAGCTATACAGACAAAATCTCACCCAGAGGCATACACACTCACAAAAAGAGGTAAAGGGGAAAGAATCATAAATCTTGCTCTCAAAGTCCACCTCCTCAATTTGGGATCATTCGTTGCGTATCAGGTATTCCACAGATGCAGGTACATCAAGTTGATTGTGGAGCTTTAATCCGCTGCTTCTGAGGCTGCTGGGAGAGATTTCCCTTTCTCTTCTTTGTTCTCACAGCTCCCAGGGCTCAGCTTTGGATTTGGCCCCGCCTCTGCGTGGAGGTCGCTGGAGGGCGTCTGTTCTTCACTCAGACAGGACGGGGTTAAAGGAGCGGCTGCTTCGTGGACTCTGGCTTACTCAGGCCGAGGGGAGGGAGGGGTACGGAGTGCGGGGCGAGCCTGCGGTGGCAGAGGCCTGCGTGATATTGCACCAGCCTGAGGTGCGTTCTCCAGGGGAAGTTGTCCCTGGATCCCGGGACCCTGGCAGTGGCGGGCTGCACAGGCTCCCCGGAAGGGGTTTGTGGATAGTGACCTGTGCTTGCACAGAGATTTCTTGGTGGCGGCAGCAGCAGCCTTAGTGTCTCATGCCCGTCTCTGGGGTCCGCGCTTTTAGCCGCGGCTTGCGCCAGTCTCTGGAGCTCCTTTAAGCAGCGCTCTTAATCCCCTCTCCTCGCGTAACAGGAAACAAAGAGGGAAGAAAAAGTCTCTTGCCTCTTCGGCAGGTGCAGACTTTTTCCGGACTCACTCCCGGCTAGCCGTGGTGCACTACCCCCTTCAGGCTGTGTTTACGCAGCCAACCCCAGTCCTCTCCCTGCACTCCGACCTCTCCCTGAAGCCCGAGCCTCAGCTCCCAGCCCCGCCCGTCCCGGCGGGTGAGCAGACAAGCCTCTCGGGCTGGTGAGTAGCGGTCAGCACCGATCCGCTGTGCGGGAATCTCCCCGCTTTGCCCTCCGCACCCCGGTGGCTGCGCTCTCCTCCTTGTCTCCGAAGCTTCCCCCCTCTGCCTCCCGCAGTCTCTGCCCGCGAAGGGGCTCCTAGTGTGTGGAAACATTTCCTCCTTCACGGCTCCCTCCCACTGGTGCAGGTCCCGTCCCTATCCTTTTGTCCCTGTTTATTCTTTTTTCTTTTGCCCTACCCAGGTACGTGGGGACTTTCTTGCCTTTTGGGAGGTCTGAGGTCTTCTGCCAGCGTTCAGTAGGCGTTCTGTAGGAGTTATTCCACGTGTAGATGTATTTCTTGTGTATCTGTGAGGAGGAAGGTGATCTCTGCGTCTTACTCTTCCGCCATCTTCCCCTCGTCCGATATATTTACTTTTAAGTGCTGCCAAATCAGAAAAAAAAAAAAAAAGAATTACAATTAATTTACATAATATTGGAACACTTGAAAATGATTTTGTGTTTTGGCTAGGACAAATCTTTATAGTCTACCCATTTATGAATATTATTTATATGGCATGTTTAGACCATGTTGTATTGTAGAGTGCTTTTATTTAACTTCAGTTAGCTATGAGATATCACTGGGTAGATGGAGAGTATTTATTAGAGTTGAGAAGTAGATTACTGTAAAATTTCATAATTTTAGTTTTTAAACCAATAAGTGAAAAGATTGATAATAAAGGTCATTAGAAATTTCTGTGAGTTCTGTGTTTAGTTCAAGCCGTATTTTTCCTTCTTTGAGATCTCAGTAATCACACGGCAGACAGTGACTTTTAATTCCTGTTTCTTGGCTTCTCACGTTCTTTTTGAGAAGTTCGGTTAGCCCACTCTTTAATAAAATGTGTTCACTGGTAAATCACAGAAGAAACAGTCATGTGTTAAAAACCCATATTTCCACTGGTTACCAGGTCCTAACAATGCTCTTACACATTGACTACATGTCTAGTTATAATGACCTTCAAATAGTTGTTTCTATTCTTCATAATAATACCCCTGAGAATTTCTTCTCACTTTTGTTTAGGCACAATAAACCTGACCACGTCAAATTAATTACTACACTAGTTCCTGCTCAAAGTGATCAAGTTAATTGAAGGGCACAGCATACGTTATTTTCCTTGCTGTCTATTCCCAATGAACCCTCTTACCTTTGTCTCACAATATTTCAGTAATATACTATTGCAAGCTAGCAGATTTAATATAAATGACAGAGATTGTAACTTTCCTCAAAAGACATTTAAATATAGTATCTCTCTAAATGTGTCTATTTGTATTAACTTTCTGTTTCAATTTTAAATCAAATTATATATGGTAAGGATGTAGAGCAACTGGAACTTTCTTAAATTCCTGAAAAGAGTGAATATTGGTACAGACTCTTTGAAAAAAAAATTCTAGCCCTATCTATTTAAGCAATCATAAGTATATCTTAAAACTCAACCGTTCTATTTCTTATTAAATACTCAACAGAAATGAGAGTTTGTGTCCACCAAAAGACACATAAAGGAATATTCATAATTTTATTTGTAGTGGCCTAAAATTGTAAACAAGCAAAATATATATTACCAGTAAAATGGTAAACAAATTGATATATATTCATGAGTAATATTTCATATCCTGAAATATTATCCAGAAATAAAAAGTAATTAATAACTGACATGCACACCAATATGGGTGTATTTCACAAACATGATGTTGAGTCAAAGAAGTCAGGAATAGAAGAGTATGATTCTGTTTATGTGGATTTGTTTAAGCTAATCTGTGATTTAGATGTTAGGATTATGCTTATTCTAAGAGAAATACTTACTGGGAGAGGTCACAAGTGAACCTTCTACAATTCTGGAAGTATTCTAGTAGGGTGGTGGTTAAACAGAGGCAGTGATAGGTAAAACTCCAGTGAGTTGTATACTTAGAATTTGTGAAATTATACATCTATAAAAACTAAAAATAAAATAAAGTATGTTGGGGATTTAAAAAAATCTATGTAACAATTAACACCTGACCATGTTAAGAAGATTCCCAAACAATCTCAATGTATAGATATAGAAAACTCCACCAATTTGCTTTTGAAAATACTGTGGTTTGTTGTTTTGTTTTCTTTTAGTGTCCTGAATTTAAAAGGCCCAGGGATGTTGCAGTTGACTGGGTTGCTGGAAATATTTATTGGACTGACCATTCTAGAATGCACTGGTTCAGTTACTACACTACTCACTGGACCAGTCTGAGATACTCTATCAACGTAGGACAGCTGAATGGCCCCAACTGCACCAGACTCTTAACAAATATGGCTGGAGAACCCTATGCTATTGCTGTAAATCCTAAAAGAGGGTAGGTTAATGACCTGGTTATTTATATTTCTTGATATGAGTATCCATTTTTATAGATTGTCCCACCCATGCTCTGTAGTGTTGCTTCTGGAAGAGTGTTCAACATATAATAGATTCACAAGACTTCTGAAAATCCCTCTACCCCTTCTGTACAAAAGCATGTCCTTTTCACACCAAATGGTGG
The DNA here is from genome assembly GCF_949774975.1 of Lagenorhynchus albirostris. Taxonomy (NCBI): domain Eukaryota; kingdom Metazoa; phylum Chordata; class Mammalia; order Artiodactyla; family Delphinidae; genus Lagenorhynchus; species Lagenorhynchus albirostris. The sequence continues at coordinate 89,182,657 of NC_083100.1, forward strand.
TGCAAAATATATTCTTCTTCCTGAACATTTGCTACTTTATACATTTAGTGTATGTTATGTGTGCATTCAGTGTATATGTTATGTGTGCATTCAGATTAATGAAACTGATGTGAAAAACATAACCACTGTAGTTAATCTAAAATCGAATTTTTGAGACATTAAAAATAATATTAAACATGTTAAGTGTAGAATATTAGTGACGGGCTATTTCTGGTAATAAAAAATGGAGGCATATGTATAAACAAATTTAAACAATTTAACACAAATATTCCCTTTACTCGGCTTGATTTTTTCCTTTTTTACTCTCTTATTTCTTATTTATAAGCAATGACCAAAAAGGAAATAGGGAAATGTTAAATAAAACTCCTAATCACCCATAAAGTGGATCATTAGATCCTGAGTAAAAAGAGGCAACTGCTGTTTACTTACTAGAATTATGTTATGTGGTGTCTTCTAAGTGAGAAAATTATTTATGTCTGAGAAAATAGTTACTATATCAAAAACAAAAGCATATTGATGCATCATCTATAGTAAAATGAATATTCTGTCATGATAAGAAGATAATTTCAAGTGTTAGAAATATTTTTCTTCTAAAATTTTAAGGAAATTTTCAAAATTGAACTTTGCCTATCAAGTGAGCCTATTAAACAGTGGCTCTCAAATTTTAGGGAATAGGTACGACTTTTACATTGTTGACTCCTGGGGCCCCCTCTTGGAGGTACTCACTCTGTAGGTTTAGAGTTGGGTCCAGAAATCTGCTTTTTCAGGCAATTTTCAGGGACTCTAAGGTGATTCTGATGCATAGGGTCTGAAGAGACCCTGTTTTGGGTTGTAACAGCACATTCACCAGGCTAAGCACATTCACCAGGCTAACCAACTTGACCTATCTCTTCAGGATGATGTACTGGACGATTCTTGGGGACCACTCCCACATAGAAGAAGCGGCCATGGACGGTACTCTGAGAAGAATTTTAGTACAAAAGAATTTACAGAGACCCACAGGTATGATATGTGTCCCACACAGTCTAAAATGTGAAGTAGTGTGCTAAGTGTAATAGTATTGCCTTTCTTTCTAGTTTTGTTGGCAATATAATCATTTTTACAAGCAGATAAAATAATTTATAGTATGACTTTATAAAAGTCATTAACATTTCATGTTGTACTTTCCCAACTTGAAAGTCAGGTTCTTACCATACTGCTGGTGATATTATGGGGATATTATTTGACAATTACCTAAGTTATAAGGCTATAAGTAGGATTTCACCTGCATGAAATTTTGACAGTTTATAGCATTGTGTTAGGGTGTTTTTACAGCTATGTGTTAATGATATTGAGATAGATGGTAATATTCCTAGAGGATGAGAGACTAAATGGATAGACAGGTGGGAACATATAAACAACTTTTGTGAAAGACACTCACAGCTCTTTTCAATCTGGCTTTAATCTCCCTTCCAGCCATGTCATCTAAACTACCAGTCTATACTCTCTGTACTTCCAGGACTGTTCAGGAGCTCAGGTCTTTTTTCTGCATTCCTGTTCTTTCTCCTATGCCATTTTCCTCCCAGATCCCTCATCTAGAATGCCCTTCCAACTTTTGTGTACCTAGAGGAATCTTACCAGTCTTGTAAGGTCTAAGTTTAGTACTTCCTCATAAAATATTTTCATACTGCAGAAGCCTCAGAGACTTTTGTGCCATCCCCCACCCCCTCCCACTACATCCCCATCAAAAAGGACACAATACATTGTCTATAGCATATGTTATTTTGCAATTAGGCTTAGCATACGTTATTTAACAATTAGGCTTTCTATAGCATATGTTATTTAATAATATAAAGTTGAAACTTTATATTTGGTACTTATGTTTTTATTACTTTTAATGTGCCTTATGCCTTTTCCTCCAAGTAGATTGTTTTTACTCTTATAGGAAGGAACAATCATTGGAATTTAGTTTATTTATGTAGGTGTGTCTCAATTCAGTGATTTAACAAATACTAATTGAACACTCACCTGGTGACAGAAATTGTTCCAGATGCTGAAGAAATAAGTTCCTGCCCTTGTGAAGAGAGTTCCAATTCTCAGGAAACTTACTTTCCTGTATAGGATAGAATATGTAGGATACATCATGTCAGGTAATTATAAAAGCTATATAGAAAACAAAATATAAGAGATGGGCAGTTATGGGAAGGTACTATTTTAGTTATGATTATCAAAGTAGTCATCTCTAGAAAGGTGATATTTGAGAAGATGACTGAATAAAGAGAGATAGCAAACTATGTGATTATGTGAAGAAAGAGCTTTCCAAGTAGACAGAATGGCAAGTTATGAGTTAGGAAGGAACTTAGCATGTGTAAGAAACAGCAGTAATGTTAGGACAGTTGGCGCTCCGTATCCATGGTAGGTTGAATTTACTGAACCCACAGATACCGAGGGCTGACTATAATATGCCATTTTATATAAAGGACTTGAGCGTTTGCAGGTTTTGGTATTCATGGGGGATCCTATAACCAATCCCCTGCAGACACCAAGGGATGGCTGTATGCCTAGAAGCATATGATCAACTCGGGAGAATAGTAGATGTGAGAGTGACAAGGTGACCAAAGTCAGATCATCCAGGACCTGGAACACACTGATAAGGACTGGATTCTATTCTAGCTTTAAGGGAAGCAAGCCACTGGGGATTTTGAGGAAAGTGGCATGATCTGCTCAAACACTATTTTATTTTTTAAAGAACTTTGTACTTCTTTTTCTTAACTTTTTTATTTTTAACTAATTTTAGACTTTTATTCAGTAGAAAGGTTGGACAATTGATTTAAAAAAAGCTTCTCTGACGTTAACATCTTACATAGCCATAGTATACATAACATTATTTTCATTTTAAAAAATGACTCAGGAAGCAATGTATAGAATTGCCTGTCTGAGGGTTCTTATGAGGGAATCTGAGACAGGCATTCTTGGGAAATTTATTTATGAAGGGAGTGTTATTTCCTTGCTGTCATGTGTTGTAGTTGTGGACATGACCAACATAAGTCAATCAGATGGAGATATCTCACAGGAAATTGGAGATTTTAGTTCTGGAGCTCAAAGCAGAACTAGAAACTTAGTTCGGAGAACTGGCAATAGAAAACCGATGATTTAAAGTTGCTGGATTTAAGATAGACAAGGGAGGAGAAAACAGAGGCTTCTTAGGGTAGAAATGTGTGAGATGCTTATATTCAGAAGAGTCAGGATCAAAAATAAAGACTACAGAGGTGTTTGAGCAATAGGAGCAAAGCAACAGAATTCAGTGCCATAATAGCTGACAGAAAAGTTTCAAAAGGAAGATGGTATACCCTATTGGGCATAGCATAGTGTATTAGACAGAAGAAATATGGAGTCCTAGGAAGAGTATAAGCCTTCCATTTATATAGGCTTGAGTTAAAATTGCACAACCTGCATAAACTTTTCAGCACCAATGTTCTTATTTGTAAAATGCATATGATAATATTTACCTTACAGAGAATTTATAACAATTCATTTATATCAGAAGTTAACACCAATGTAAATTGATTAGTATAATTTCTTGAATACCTAAGAGACTAAGAATAATTATAGAAATAATATGCCACGTACTAGAGCCTTGCATTTGTACCTTGCCCACCATAACTCCATAACCCGAATTTTATTTTTTTTGATGGCATCTGGCCTGTGAATGTATTTCCTTTTTTTTTTGAATTTTATTTTATTTTATTTTTATACAGCAGGTTCTTATTAGTTATCTATTTTATACATATTAGTATATATATGTCCAACACAATCTCCCAATTCATCCCACCAATACCACTGCCCCCCCTACTTTCTCCTCTTGGTGTCCATACATTTGTTCTCTACCTCTGTGTCTCTATTTCTGCCTACAGACTGGTTCATCTGTATCATTATTCTAGATTCCACATCTATACGTTAATATACAATCTTTGTTTTTCTCTTTCGGACTTACTTCACTCTGTATGACAGTCTCTAGGTCCATCCACGTCTCTACAAATGACCCAATTTTGTTCCTTTTTATGGCTGAGTAATATTCCATTGTATATATGTACCACATCTTCTTTATCCATTCGTCTATCAGTGGACGTTTAGCTTGCTTCCATGACCTGGCTATTGTAAATAGTGCTGTAATGAACATTGGGGTGCATGTGTCTGTTTGAATTATGGTTTTCTCTGGGTATATGCCCAGAGGTGGGATTGCTGGGTCATATAGTAATTCTACTTTTAGTTTTTTAAGGAATCTCCATATTGTTATCCATAGTGGCTGTATCAATTTACATTCCCACCAACAGTACAAGAGGGTTCCTTTATCTCCACACCCTCTCCAGCATTTGTTGTTTGTAGATTTTCTGATGATACCCATTCTAACCAGTATCAGGTGATTGTAGTTTTGATTTGCATTTCTCTAATAATTAGTGATGTTGAGCAGCTTTTCATGTGCCTCTTGGCCATCTGTATGTCTTCTTTGGAGAAATGTCTGTTTAGGTCTTCTGCGCATTTTTTGATTGGGTTGTTTGTTTTTTTAATATTGAGCTGCATGAGTTGTTTATATATTTTGGCAATTCATCCTTTGTCCATTGATGCGTTTGCAAATGTTTTCTCCCATTCTAAGTGTTGTCTTTTCATCTTGTTTATAGTTCCCTTTGCTGTGCAAAGGCTTGTAAGTTTCATTAGGTCCCATTTGTTTATTTTTGTTTTTATTTCCATTTCTCTAGAAGGTGGGTCAAAAAAGATCTTGCTGTGATTTATGTCAGAGAGTGTTCTTCCTATGTTTTCCTCTAAGAGTTTTATGGTGTCTGGTCTTACATTTAGGACTTTAATCCATTTTGAGTTTATTTTTGTGTATGGTGTTAGGGAGTGTTCTAATTTCATTCTTTTACATGTAGCTGTCCAGTTTTCCCAGCACCACTTATTGAAGAGGTTGTCTTTTCCCCATTGTATATTCTTGCCTCCTTTATCAAAGATAAGGTGACCATAGGTGCATGGGTTTATCTCTGGGCTTTCTATCCAGTTCTATTGATCTATATTTCTATTTTTGTGCCAGTACCATACTGTCTTGATTACTGTAGCTTTGTAGTATAGTCTGAAGTCAGGGAGCTTGATTCCCCCAATTCCATTTTTTCCCCTCAAGATTGCTTTGGCTATTTGGGGTCTTTTGTGTCTCCATACAAATTGTGAAATATTTTGTTCTAGTTCTGTAAAACATGCCATTGGTAATTTCATAGGGACTGCATTGAATCTGTAGATTGCTTTGGGTAGTATAGTCATTTTCACAACATTGGTTCTTCCAATCCAAGAGCATGGTATATCTCTCCATCTTTTTGTGTTACCTTTGATTTCTTTCATCAGGGTCATAGTTTTGTGAGTACAGATCTTTTACCTCCTTAGGTAGGTTTATTCCTAGGTGTTTTATTCCTTTTGTTGCAATGGTGAATGGGATTGTTTCCTTAATTTCTCTTCCTGATCTTTCGTTATTAGTGTGTAGGAATGCAAGAGATTTCTGTGCATTAATTTTGTATCCTGCAACCTTACCAAATTCATTGATTAGCTCTAGTAATTTTCTGCTGGCATCTTTAGGATTCTCTACATATAGTATCATGTCATCTGCAAACAGTGACAGTTTTACTTCTTCTCTTCCAATTTGTATTCTTTTATATCTTTTTCTTCTCTGATTGCCATGGCTAGGACTTCCAAAGCTATGTTGAATAATAGTGGTGAGACTGGACATCATGTCTTGTTCCTGATCTTACAAGGAATGTTTTCAGTTTTTCACCAATGAGAATGATGTTTGCTGTGGGTTTGTCATATATGGCCTTTCTTATGTTGATGTAGGTTCCCTCTATGCCCACTTTCTGGAGAGTTTTTATCATAAATGGGTGTTTAATTTTGTCAAAAGCTTTTTCTGCGTCTATTAAGATGATCATATGGTTTTTATTCTTCCCTTTGTTAATATGGTGTATTGCATTAATTGATTTTCATATATTGAAGAATCCTTGCATTCCTGGGATAAATCCCACTTGATGAAGATGTATGACACTTTTAATGTGTTGTTGGATTCTGTTTGCTAGTATTTTGTGGATTTTTGCATCTATATTCATTTTTCTATATTAGTCTGTAATTTTCTTGTTTTGCAGTGTCTTTGATTTTGGTATCAGGGTGATGGTGGCTTCGTAGAATGAGTTTGGGAGTGTTCCTTCCTCTGCAATTTTTTGGAAGAGTTTGAGAGGTTGGGTGTTAGCTCTTCTGTAAATGTTTGATAGACTTCACCTGTGAAGCCATCTGGTCCTGGACTTTTGTTTGTTGGAAGATTTTTAATCACAGTTTCAATTTCAGTGCTTGTGATTGGTCTGTTCACATTTTTTATTTCTTCCTGGTTCAGTCTTGGAAGGCTATACCTTTCTAAGAATTTGTCCATTTCTCCAGGTTGTCCATTTTACTGGCGTAGAGTTGCTTGTAGTAGTCTCTTAGGATGCTTTGTATTTCTGCAGTGTCCGTTGTAACCTCCTTTTTCATTTCTAATTTTATTGATTTGAATCCTCTCTGTCTTTTTCTTGATGAGTCTGGCTAAAGGTTTATCAATTTTGTTTATCTTCTCAAAGAACCAGATTTTAGTTTTATTGATCTTTGCTATTGTTTTCTTTGTTTCTATTTCATTTATTTCTGCTCTGATCTTTATGATTTCTTTCCTTCTACTAACTTTGAGTTTTGCTTGTTCTTCTTTCTCTAGTTCCTTTAGGTGTAAGGTTAGGTTGTTTATTTGAGATTTTTCTTGTTTCTTGAGGTAGGATTTCATTGCTATAAACTTCCCTCTTAAAAATGCTTTTGTTGCATCACATAGGTTTTGGATTGTCATGTTTTCATTGTCATTTGTCTCTATGTATTTTTTGATTTCCTCTTTGATTTCTTCAGTGATCTCTTGGTAATTTAGTAACATATGGTTTAGCCTCCATGTGTTTGTGTATTTTACATTTTTTTCCCTTCAACTGATTTCTAATCTCATAGTGTTGTGGTCAGAAAAGATTCTTGCTATGATTTCAATTTTCTTAAATTTACTGAGGCTTGATTTGTGAGCTAAGATGTGATCTATCCTGGAGAATGTTCTGTGTGCACTTGAGAAAAAAGTGTAATCTGCTGTTTTCAGATGGAATGTCCTATAAATATCAATTAATTTGTCGGGTCTATTGTGTCATTTAAAGGTTGTGTTTCCTTATTAATGTTCTGTCTGGATTATCTGTCCCTTGGTGTAAGTGAGGTGTTCCCCACTATTATTGTGTTACTATTTATTTCCTCTTTTATAGCTTGTTACCATTTACCTTATGTGTTGAGGTGCTTCTATGTTGGGTACATATATAGTTATAAATCTTATATCTTCTTCTTGGATTGATCCCTTGATCATTATGTAGTGTCCTTCCTTGTCTCTTGTTACATTCTTTATTTTAATGTCTATTTTACCTGCTATGAGTATTGCTACTCCAGCTCTCTTTTGATTTCCATTTGCATGGAGTATCTTTTTCCATGCCCTCACTTTCAGTGTGTATGTGTCCCTAGGTCTGAAGTGGGTCTCTTGTAGACAGCATATATATGGGTCTTGTTTTTGTATCCATTCAGTGAGCCTGTGTCTTTTGGTTGGAGCATTTAATCCATTCATACTTAAGATGATTACTGATATGTATTTTCCCATTACCATTTTCTTAAGTGTTTTGGGTTTGTTTTTTAGGTCCTTTTCTTCTCTTGTGTTTCGACCTTGGAGAAGTTCTTTTAGCATTTGTTGTAGAGCTGGTTTGGTGTTGCTGAATTCTCTTAGATTTTGCTTGTCTGTAAAGCTTTTGATTTCTTCATCATATCTGAATGAGATCCTTGCTTGGTAGAGTAATCTTGGTTGTAGATTTTTCCCTTTCATCACTTTATATATATCGTGCCACTCCCTTCTGGCTTGTAGAGTTTGCTGATAAATCAGCTGTTAACCTTTTGATAGTTCCCTTGTATGTTATTTGTCATTTTTCCCTTGTTGCTTTTAGTAATTTTTCTTTGTCTTTAATTTTTGTCAGTTTGATTACTATGTGTCTCGGCATGTTCCTCCTTGGGTTTACCCTGCCTGGGACTCGCTGTGCTCCCTGGACTTGGGTGGCTATTTTCTTTCCCATTTTTGGGAAGTTTCAACTATAATTGCTTCAAGTATTTTCTTGGGTCCTTTCTTTCTCTCTTCTCTTCCTGGGACTCCTATAATGGGAATGTTGGTGTGTTTAATGTTGTCCCAGAGGTCTCTTAGGCTGTCTTCATTTCTTTTCATTCTTTTTTCTTTATTCTGTTCTGTAGCAGTGAATTCCACCATTCTGTCATCCAGGTAACTTATCTGTTCTTCTGCCTCAGTTATTCTGCTATTGATTCCTTCTAGTGTGTTTTTCACTTCAGTTATTGTATTGTTCATCTGTTTGTTTGGTCTTTAATTCTTCTAGGTCTTTGTTAAACATTTCTTGCATCTTCTTGATCTTTGCCTCAATTCTTTTTCCAAGGTCTTGCATCATCTTCCCTTTCATTATTTTGAATTCTTTTTCTGGAAAGTTGCCTATCTCCACTTCATTTGGTCATTTTTCTGGGGTTTTATCTTGTTCCTTCATCTGTTACCTAGTTCTCTGCCTTTTCATTTTGTCTGTCTTTCTGTGAATGTGGTTTTCGTTCCACAGGCTTCAGGATTGTAGTTCTTCTTGCTTCTGCTGTCTGCCCTCTGGTGGATGAGGCTATCTAAGAGAGTTGTGCAAGCTTCCTGATGGGAGAGACTGGTGGTGGGTAGAGCTGGGTGTTATTCTGGTGGGCAGAGGTCAGTAAAACTTTAATCCACTTGTCTGCTGATGGGTGGGGCTGAGTCCCCTCCCTGTTTTTTTTTGGCCTGAGGCAACCCAGCACTGGAGCCTACAGGCTCTTTGGTGCTCTGGGAGGGCTCCCACCAAGGAGTATTTCCCAGAACTTCTGCTGCCAGTGTCCTTGTTCCCACGGTGAGCCACAGCCGCCCCCCGCCTCTGCAGGAGACCCTCCAACACTAGCAGGTAGGTGTGGTTCAGTCTCATATTGGTTCACTACTCCTTCCTGCTGGGACCTGATGCTCACACTACTTTGTGTGTTCCCTCCAAGAGTGGAGTCTCTGTTTCCCCCAGTCCTGTCAAAGTCCTGTAATCAAATCCTGCTAGCCCTCAAAGTGTGATTCTCTGGGAATTCCTCCTCCCATTGCCGGACCCCCAGGTTGGGAAGACTGATGTGAAGCTCAGAACCTTCACTCAGTGGGTGTACTTCTGTGATATAATTGTTCTCCAGTTTGTAAGTCACCCACCCAGCAGTTATGGGATTTGATTTTGTTGTGATTGCTCCCCACCTACCATTTCATTGCAGCTTCTCCTATGTCTTTGGATGTGGGGTATCTTTTTTGGTGAGTTCCAGTGTCTTCCTGTCGATGATTGTTCAGCAGTTAGTTGTCCTGTGAATGTATTTCTACTGCCAGTCCTATAGTGCTGAGTGGCTCACAGGTGCAATTCTAGTTTTAAGGGGACAAATTATTATTTTTATCCACATTTAAAAGTGTCATTTAGTATATTTTGTTAATTTGATTAATTTTCTCATTGTATATCAATTAGAATTCTGTAAGATTTAAAAAGTCCACACACCACATGTAAAAATTTATTGCTTTATTTCATGCTGACCTGCTTAATAAGTGAATTTCTTAATATTGGAAATGCTAGTCTTATATAATTAGGCAGGATTTTATTCCATCAAGCAGAAACATCACTCAGTGTTGTCTTTATCTTTAATAACTCTTAAGTATGGCATGCCAAATGTTATTGATATACAAATGAGTCAAAAACAAATCTCAGAAGATTTTTAGGAAATAATAGATAATTTAGATTTTATAAATAGCACATTACTAGAAAGTAACAATGAAAAGCTGGCAGTTAGTCATTCTGCATCTATATGCATATATGCATGTTATATGTGGGAGGACATGCACTTACGCAAATATATTCTATAAGATATCCTTACATGGATGTACATTCATTGCTCACGTCTTCCTAGAAACATCTTAGACTTACCTATATTCTCTCTTTTGTTGGTGTATGTTTATAAATATTTGACCTGACTCCAAAGTTATTATATGAAATCAGTAACTATAATAATGCCTCTGTTTCCCTCCATGTGTAACATCTTGTTCTTTACGTTTGGGGTTTAAAGGAAATTCTGTCTTTCCTGATGCATCTATGAATGACTGTGCACTAGGATGCAGTACATTTGGTTATACTCTGTACTTCAATAGAGTGAAGGTGATATCGGCATTATGAACAGCAATAGGAATAGATAGAAAATTGTCTCTGTCCCTTTATATAACCTCTGTGCATTCTAGGGTTGGAATTGTACTGATCGGATAGTTAGCCCACCACCCAGACAGCCCTGTATTTGCTCACCACCAGCACTGCCATTGCCTCCTTTCCAAACTCATGAGAATACCTCAATTTTCTGGGCTTTGAAAGCACTCGTTATCTCCAAACTTGGTACTCCATAATCTACTGCTTTAATGATATAGTAGATCATTGACTCCTTAATGTATAATCTATGTGCCCAGCAAGACCATAACAGGTTAAACCAAAACCATAATGGATATTCTTGTTATATCCCCTGTAGAATGTTATAGTGCCTGTAATTAGTATGTGCTTAAGACTAATTATATGTTGAATGAATGAAGAGATGAATGCCTGCAATTTTTAACACTCTAACCCATGGTATGGTATTAAGATCTCTTTTAACAAATGGCACACTTCGTTTTGTTAGGCCCTATATTAAATATAAGAAGCATAATCTATATTCTGATTCAATCAATTGTGTGGTGGTTGAGTAGGACGCTCCATGAGAGCAGGAACATGATCTGTTTTATTCTTTGCTACATACTAGTACCTGGCAGTGTATGGTGCAAGAGAGTTGCCTTACAAATATGTATTGAGTTAGTGAATTCTGTGTCAGATAAGGATACTTTCCAGTTTTCCCTGCAGTAGAAGGGCATGTAGAATTACATGAGTCTGATTTAAATACCATATTATTTGATATCCAGAAGCTTATTTATGTTACCTTTCCCTCCTCTCAAATCGTGGCAATTTCTGAGAGAATAAACAAGTACACACTGGCCCTGGACCAGTCGTAATTATTTGATTCACTCAGTAAATTCTTTGTCATTGACCAACAAAAGATCTCTAATTATATGAAATAGATAAAAACTTAAGGACTATTTTGCAATTCCTTGATACATTATTTTACTAACATTCATAAGTAGATATGTGTGTGTGCATGTATGGGGTGTGTGTGTGTGTGTGTGTGTGTATATATATTACATATATATACATATATGTGTAAAAACAACTTTAATGTAGTTCGGAATCTAAGACCCTGTGTAGGCAACCTATCTCAAAAAATACTTTTAACAATTTTTTAAAAATAACTTTGACATAGTGGTAAGTATTTTTAGTTTTTTGGACCCCTCTTATACCTCTTAAATCAAGAATAGGGTAGTACACACCTGTTGGGTGTTACTACCTTACAAATCTTGACTTTCCTTTAACACAAAATGTATAAAATCTTTTCCTCTCTTTCTGAAAACATAGTGATTTTAATTTATTTCTCTCTCCAAGTTTTCTCTCTTAAATATCACATTGGTACTGTGGTCATTTCTCATAAGATTTTTTTACCATTTTCTTTCTTCTTTTTAGATCATAGTGGAAATAGGGGAACTAGTGGGAAGATCTTGGAAAATTTCAGAGTTCAACAAAAGTTAGATTCAAAAATCCCTAAAATGTAACAGTAGTCTTGATATCATGGGAGATGTTTAGAAAATGAATACACAATTAGGGTCTTTATCATGTGCTCCTAAAACTTATTGGGACTTTATCTTTCATAACACTTCCAAACTGTGATTCCATTATGCTTGATTAGAACAAGTATAACATTTTATTTTAAATTTTCTGTACTTACACTGACTTGGTTCCAAATATTCACCATTCCCAGTTCAGATAAGAATAACTTTCCTGGGAATTGATTTTTCCCCCATTTTATTATTGCTTCTTTGTTAAAGACAAAAAATAGATGTGATATTTTTAAAGATATAGAAATGAACTTGTTCTTTCATATAAACTTGACTCATCTCTATAACAAAAAAGTAAGTTGATTCCTTTTTTAACTTTTTAATTTAAAAGACTATCTGTTTTATTAAAGGGCTTAAGGAAAAATCAAAATCATTGATTTGTGGATGTGGGGGAATATAAATCCCACTCACCTAAAAGCTTTGTTATATAATTTTTATCTAGACGTAATTCAATCCAAAATAGTATGGTATGGGACTGGAGATGATAAAGATGTTTGTCTAAAGCCTAGACTAACAATGCAATGTATGACACGTTTGAGAAATTTTTACTGCTGCTGAATCTGAGGAAACAATATTGGTAATTAAATTAGATTACACACCCATTGTCTTCTTCTTTTATATGATTAACAAATTTAATATTCAAATGTAGAGACGCATTATGTTGGGAACAGCTTTTTTAAAAAAAAAGCTCCTCTCTTGCACCATACACTGCCAGGTACTAGTATGTAGTATTGTATTACACTGGTGAGAGAGAAAGAAAAGCGTTTTCAATCTTTCTGAGATCACCTTTTTGAAACAGAATGGCGGCAGCAGGAAGCTGGATGGTTTTATGGTTCATGTTACCCATAATTATACATGAAGAAACAAAAACCTAATTCCCAGCATAACTCCAAATAACAAATTAATCATTGAGCAGAAACTAGTAAAACATGGGCCACTTGTTTTAATTGTTAACTCATTTCTCAGAGGCTGACTGGGCATAGAACATCTTTATATTCTACTTGAGGAGAAATATTTATATTTAGTTTGATTACATTTGGGATAGATCTACACACTGAACTGAAGAATTATTCCCAAATGAAATGAAGCATGATATGCTTTCATTTTGATTGTTAATCTTGGCCCATCTACACAGGAATACAATTAGTGTAAACTCGAAAATACTTTTCATTCAGTTGCCTTGCCATTGAGAGGTACCTCGGTTTTTTTATTGAATGAGCTGATTCAGAAAGCTCTTTAGCATTCAGTTGCCAAAGGTATTTTGATTGCATTGTACTATCAAAGTATGTCATATCTAAAGACTAGCTATGTCGTAAAAATTGAATATCTATAGCAGTGAGGAGTTGTTATATAATTCATATGTCATAGATCTTACTCTTCTATACTGAATGAAGTTTACTTAAGGTATTATATGTGTTGATATTTGCACAAGAAGACACCGGCTAGACTCCAATCACATTATGAAATACAAAATAAAAAGTTGAATAAATAACAAAACATGATTTTTTACTACATATTATGTTAGTCCATTGGTATTCACTAACAGATACTGATGATATAAAGAAGGACAAACAGTCTCAGAGCAAATTAATGATTAGACTAAAAAAATAGAGTGAAAAATTTAAGTATCAATACAACTAGAACCTTAATTAAGAAATTTACTATTCATTCTTCCCTACTATAAACATCAATCTTTAGTCAATTTATACTTCAGCCTGCACACAGGTGTTTCATAACACTGTAGACTAACTCCAAGTGGATGAAAATATCTTATGATTAAGCCCCTGAACCTTTTATATTCTGAGAAGTGCACCTTCATGAAAAGATTCAAAATATAACTAATTACACTGAATTATTTTAAATAATGGTTGGGTAAGTGATTTAAATGATGAAAGTATCATGGGAAATTCTTTTAGAAAATAACCATAATTAAGAAAGCAGTGTAGAAAGGAAAGATATCTAGGGTGGCTTTCCCTATGTGAAGTAAGATTTTTTTGCCACAGTTTATTAAATAAATTCTATGTAATCTATACACATGTATTTCAGATAGGGATTAAGCTATTTCAGTTTTTCTGATTTTTGCACTACTGTGATATAGACTGGGTAATTTCTAAGATATCTGAAGAAAAATGTCAATTATAATAAGACATTAAAAGAGCAGAAACATAATTTTAAATAATCTCAAATGTATTGCTGTTATTTGTGTGTATTGATTTTGCAGGTCTGGCCGTGGATCATTTCAGTGAACGGATATACTGGGCCGACCTTGAGCTCTCTGTTATTGGCAGCGTTCTATATGACGGCTCTGATTCAGTAATCTCTGTCAGCAGCAAACAAGGTTTGTGAAGTGCTCTTGTTTTTGCTTTTAATTATCACTGAAAGTATTAAATAATGATACATAAATATAATATGAAAGCTTTACATTCTGTATTTCCTCAAATTCTCTCTCTTTTCAACTTATAGCTCTTACTGTTCCTTACAATTTTCATTCTTACTAGAATAACAAAGAGGCCAGGCCAGAAGAACTTCTTGACTCTAGAACAAACGTGGTCCATTGCTACCCGGATTCAAAAAATATTCATTCTGTTTGTTGCTTCCGTGGATGTTCTGCTCTGAGCAGAACACTTCAAGTAATCGAGATTAGTGCCTGTGAACGCTAATTTTTATTTCAAATTGCAGTGATAAGTAGGAAATGAGTTATTGTATATAGTAAAACATCATAGTAAAAATTATTATTTTAGGTAGTTGATAGGGATATTCTCATCCATGTGAAAAGCAACATGTAAAAATGACAACTTACCTCTCACACAAGTGACTGCAGAATCTACATGTGCTCTTCTTTTGTGGCACCCTTTTATATCTCCATCTCTGTGTCTACCTCCTATTTTTTACTCTCATTTTTGACTCCTTTCTGTGTCCCACACTTTTTTTGCCTGGCAATCTCAGTTCTTTCTGATGAAACTAATTGATTTTCCTTCTGTTCTTCTTTCCCTTTCCTACCAAAACTGCTTACCTATTTAACACCAATTGTTCACAATATATACTTGAGGTTTTTATATTTACATATTTTATTTACTGAATATTGCTTTGCTTCCTTTTTTTTTTTAAACAAAATCAGAGAAGTTTCAAGAAAAATAATTGCATTGAACTTTCACTGTGTCTTTACTGGAAGTGTGTGTTTTTTGTATGATAACCCTAGATGGAAAAAAATTCCGTATTCACATAATTGATTGCAAAAATTTACCTGTTTTAGCTTAAGTGTACATTTTACTGTTTCAAGGAACATTGAAGGAAAATATATGTTAAAAGGCATTTTATGTTTTACAACCTTTAGATAATAAGTGAAATATAAATGTTATATTGTTTAAATTTCAGTACCAAAAGTTATATTTCTTATAAATTCTCTCAAATAATAGCCATTTTGTAAAATATGAAAAATTGTTATTATTATTACTATTCTTCTCAGCCATACTAGTCATATGTATGATTACCATTTGCCAATTTGTTTTCTTAACCCCATTTCTGAAACAGATAATAGTAACGCCAAATTTTTGAGGAGGATTTTACTGTTTAAAATCAGTTCATGATTGATTGATAAAATTGTCATTCAGGTAATCTAATTTGACCATTAATTTTATACAGAACACAAAATGATAATTTTGTAAATTCCTGGTTTTGAGCAATGGATAACTTTGGCCTGTAGGCTTTTTGTTGTTGTTGTTTGCAAACTGTACACCAGAAAATATTACTGTGTATAATATGTCCCCCAGCCAATGCTTTGTGTTGGTGATGATGATTAAAGTGATGATGGAAGTGTTTTTTATGTTCTGAGTGACAAGTTTAATATCTCGCATATTTCTACTGCTAATAAATTAATCCTAACAATGTTACAGCTAATATTAAAAACATTCTAATTCTGAAAGGTTTTTTATGAACAGGAATAAGATTTTCTAGATGATCTTGGATAAACGTAGTTTTCTTAATTCTGAGTATTTATATTGCAACCCTTACAACTGCATTTTTTAAAAATTCTAGGCTTGTTACATCCACACAGGATTGATATCTTCGAAGATTATATATATGGAGCAGGACCTAAAAATGGTGTATTTCGAGTACAAAAATTTGGCCATGGTTCAGTAGAATACCTAGCTTTAGATGTTGATAAAACAAAAGGTGTTTTGATTTCTCATCGCTATAAACAACTAGACTGTAAGTATAATATTTTATACTATTATCTATATTGACAAAGTTTCTTTCTTATGACTCTCAAAATAAAGTATTTTTAAATTCTTAACTCTATTCATGGCTTAACCCCAATAAGTTAAGTTCACTTTAATTTTGGTATAACCAGACTTTTCAAATTACCAAAGACAAGAAATAAATAATGCAATAGTTGCTATTTTTGCAAAAACAGGTATGAAAATTTCAGGATTTGTTTGTATTTTCTTGGAATTAGAATTAACTTTGTTATAAAAATTTGTCTCTTATTTTGTGTTTTTCTAAATTCTTAATAAAACTTTGTGGGTCGATAGATAAACCACGCAAGTAAGGAAATTTGTCATTAGCCTTTTTCACTCACTGATAACCAAGTAAAAATCATAGCTTTAACATTTCATCTTTAAAGGTATCTGAGGAGAATGTTCCCAAAGGTTGTATTTTCTCTCATGGTTTATGACTTTTATTGTTACTTTCTCTCCTAGAAAAAAATAGGTAAATAATTGACATAGTTATTTTGAAAGATCTGTTTCAAACAAAGCCATAAAAAATATCGAAGAACAAAGGAATAAAATGTGGCTGAAACGCTAATGATCTGTGTTTATGTATGAGTTCACCCTTCAAAAAACTTTCAGATTTACTTATAACTATTCTTTATGGCAAATAAAAAGGGATTGGGCTTCCCTGGTGGTGCAGTGGTTGAGAGTCCGCCTTCTGATGCAGGGGACACGGGTTCGTGCCCCGGTCCAGGAGGATCCCACATGCTGTGGAGTGGCTGGGCCCGTGAGCCATGGCCGCTGGGCCTGCGCGTCCGGAGCCTGTGCTCCGCAACGGGAGAGGCCACAACAGTGATAGGCCCACGTACCGCAAAAAGAAAAAAAAAAGGGATTTAATCTCATTTGGTATGATGGTCTGGAAAGGTAGCAACTGATATTTACCAAATCAGTTTTGGAAACAGATTAAAACAACATATATTCCCCTAAAACCTTCCTGAAATTCTATTCAGTGTTTTGCTACTCTTTGCTAATGATCTGACACATATGGTTCCAAGGTTAATATGAGGACATTCCCTCTCATCCTCTAGTTCTGTTTGATTCATATTCATAGTGAAATATCTCCACCATCATAAAAAATAAATTAATAAAAGTCTGCCCTAAGTATAATAGGTGTTTGATTACTGGTTCTTACAGAATGAAAGCCACTTTCATAGTCACCATTTCACTACCTAGATACCATTTCTGTTTCATTCTAATGATAGATCCTGCATGGAAAGCCACGCAACAGCTGTGGCTGCAGAGGATACCAATTGGATAGAACTATAGACAAAAATAAATGTGGTACCCATTTATCCATGCACACAAACTCCTATCTGATGGAAAGCACACCATATTGAACATGTTTTTAGGGAAAAAAGCCATGTTTTGTTTGTGTTCTGACAGACAACTACCTATGGATTTTAAGCCTTTGTAAATACCAGGGGGAGCTGTTTCTGTCTGTTAAACCAGTTTTGAAACTACCTAAATTTGCCAAAGGAAAAGTGACAAAGTATGTGCTTGAATAATTTCTTCTCCCTCATGGGAAATGTAAAGTAGGGTAAAGTTTCTATTAATGTTGAATGTTGGGTAGTAATTTCTTTTCATCTATAAAGGAGAATTGGAATATTGAAATAAGATACTCCCAGTAAAAATTTGATGTTATTTCTTTTCAACATTGCTAATTCATCATTTCACCTTATTGAATTTTATGTTTTTGAAACCTATTGTATTTATAATTATGTGTTTCTTTTTTCTTTTGTTTTGTTTTGATCAGTACCCAATCCATGCTCGGATCTAGCATGTGAATTCCTCTGTTTGCTGAATCCTTCTGGGGCCACCTGTGTGTGCCCAGAAGGAAAATATTTGATTAATGGCACCTGCAATGATGACAGCCTGTTAGGTAGGTAAACTTCATTATTCTGTAAGTAATGAATTACTGTATACAGTAAATGTTCACAACTACTGAAACTGAGCAGTATTAGCTACTCAGTCATCACTGATATTTCCATGATATCACTGGTTCTTGAATGCCTGTGTAAACTATTCTTTTCTCTGATGATGACTTCCCGTCAATTCTTTCTACATTTGTTCACAAAGCTGCATTGAGCACTTACTGTGCATCGAAGACTAGATTAAGAACTTTGAAGTCACACACAGAATCAAGAGACCTGTTTATATAGCTCCTGTATCAGTAAAGATAATGATATTTCTGAGGGTGCCATTCTGCTATTAGTTTAAACCCAACTCCCAAATCCATTTATTCATTTAGCAACTTTATATATGTTTTGTGTGCCAACACTAATTTAGAAACTGATGATTAATTTAGAAAATAAATCTTAGTTTCCTCTATGTAAAATTTGATTAACAGTAAATACTACTACTACTAATAATAATAATAAATATTTTGAGGGCTTCTGAGCAAAGCATAACACTAATTTAGAAACAAAGGACTAAGTTAGAAACAAAACTGAAATTTCTTCATTCAAGAAGTTTATATTTTAGAAGCTAGAGGTTGGAACAAACATTTAAAAACTTGAAATATTATTTCAGATGCTAGTATGTGTTAAATAACAAAACAGAAAAAAATCAAAACTGAAAATAACGTGATGGGAAAGGGAAAGAGATGTCTCTTGGATATCCAGGCAGACTTTCAATAAGTTTCCTCATATTCAAGACATTAGCCATAATGGGAAAAAAATGCTACTAAGAGAAAAGAAAATCAACACATTAATTTTATGTCACAGACAAAAATGCAGTGCTCCAAAAATCACTTGAGGGTCACAGCAAACATTTTTCCAATGAGATACACACTTAGGATCTCTTCATAGCAGGGCTTCCCACCGGTTGTATTTCTCTGTTTAAATGAACTCCTCATGTGAACACAGTGTCTTTGCCCTCAGTCAGCACCTATACCCCCATATCATTGTCTCATTGTTCTCTGCTGGGGGTTATGCCAGCTGAAGACTTTTGCCTTTCCTAAGGCACTCAGTGTCTAAAACTGTCACAGCTCTTCCATTTAATATGTATTTTTAATCATTTGATATGCAAAGCTGAAGAGGTTGAAAAGATGAAATGATGAATGACACAAACACCAATAAATACTTATGTGAATAGTGATATAAGCCACAAAAGAGACAGACTTTATGCTATTATGAGGAATTAGATGATTATCCAGTTAGAGAATTGATTAATTCCTATAGAACATGACATTAGAACAAGATCTGCAAAGATAGATTATATTTAGATTAAATAGGAATGAAGGAGGAGGACACTGAGAAGAGGAAACTGTCTGAAAAGTCATGAAAGCATGGACTGTAAAGAAAATAATGAGTCATTTATTCCAGTTAGTGTGTAGGATGTGCAAAGTGCTGTTGTGGGTGGCAGTTGGAACATTCTTAACGGAGAGCTAAATATGAATCATGACTGGTATTTTGGATGGGTATTTTAGTGCCAGTCATTGAAAAGGGATGCTGTCACTGGTACTAGGATGCACCCTTCCTCTACCAATTCTCCCAACTAGAGTTGCCATGATCTCAATTGTGATGGTAGAATAAGAGAATTAAATGAACATTTTCAGGTACATTTTTCACTCACTGCTCTGACACAGTCACAAACTCTATACTTAACATCTCAGAAACAGATTCTTAAAAACGTCAACAACTCCTTCCTTGTGGAAGATGTGCCTCATTTTCAGTAGTTCCATATATACCCATAAGCAGTGCTCTCACAGATGCCTCCTGTGTGCCATGTCTACTTACACTATTGTTTGGGTGGGAGAGACCCCTGGGAAAGAGATGAGTATTCTGCACAGAAGTACACAGCTTGTGCTACCAGTGTGACTTTTACACTGGTTCAGATATTATAAGTGTGTTTTTTTTTTCTTATGGTCAGGTTGCAGACAGCTTTTCTTGTTTTCCTTTTATAAGTAAATAAGACTGTCTCTTCTACATAACCTGCCTTTTTCCTCTTTGCTTAATGCAAATAATTTATTCAATAATACAAAATCAACAAATATACAGGAAGAACATGGTCTGGAGTAGAGCTGAGGTGGTGCTTTGGATTAAGCCAAGATCTATCACTTAACTAATATGTTTGGCCCTGTACTCCCTCAGTCTCAGTTCCTTCTGTGTAAAATTGGATTAACAATAAATACTACTACTACTGCTAGTAATAATAATAAATACCTTGAAGGCTTATGAGCAAAGCATATTTTAAGTATGTTATATAGATATATATATAATTGCATTTAATCCTCACAAAACTCCAATGATATTATACTGTCATTGCCCCTATTTTTACACATAAAAAATTGAAGTATGGAGAGGCTCAATTGTCTAACAATACTTAATAATGGTGGTACCCTAAGGTGGACCTAGGCATTCCACACTCTTAATCATCACATAATACACTCCAGTGTCTCCAAGTCACCCAAAGTACCCATGTCCAGAGTCATTGGAAATACTAGAAATAACATACAGAAAGTGCCTAGCACAATGCCTTGCAAAAAGTAGACACACAGCACTCTAAAATAAATCTGTCATGAAGTAAGCAAGAAAATGAAGCTATTACCAAATTGTATAGTTTTATGTTTTAAATGAGGAAGCATTTTGTCTAAATATACAAAGATCTAAAACTTTTTTAAAAATTTTAGTTTTACTATTTCAATCCTGCTTGAAAGGCAGGGTTACAGAAACCTCCTCAATGTTTATTTTATGATTTAAAAGAAAATCTTATATTTTAAACAATCTGAGTGTTAAAAAGTATTCACACTGGCCTCTGTATATGAGCCTTGGTAATGGATGGCTTGAACCACTTCGGTTAGGAATATAATTAAGTGGATTTTAGAATTATTGATTGGTGAAGATAAAAGCCAATTAATTTTTTCCTGACATTAGCATTTGATACAGCCAACTTTTTCAGCTCTTTATAATTGCTTGCCTTTCTCTAGCTGCTATTGTTAAATGATGAGCACCCTGAGTATTTTTAATCTTCATGTAAGAAATTTGAATTCAAATGTTACGCGTTCTTGGAGAACTGTTCACCTGCTCTTCCCTATAGTTGATTATAATTGCTGGAGCTTGGCTTCTGGGGGTGATTTTGTTATTGACAAAAGCAGCTTCCTTTTTCATTATAGAACTATTACAGTTAGGTTTTGAAAGAATGTAACTCTACTTCCATTTCATCAGGCAGTGTTATATTTTTTAAATTTCTGGTGCCTAATGAGGCACATTATAGAAATGCACCTGTCCTAACATGTAGAGATTTTGAATACCTATGTATTTTTACACAGAACATCTACAGGTGAAAATGAGCCCTCCCGTAACAATCTTAACTGTGATCATAATACCTTAAATATTTATCTTCATTGTTCACATTCACAACTCCAGTTAGGATATTTCATGCTGAATGAGTTAGAAATGTTTTGGTAAATTTTAAGTTGAGCAAGCATGTTTCACTAGAGATCTTTCTTGAGAACGTGACCTCTATATTCAACTCTTTGCTAGAGATTCCCACTTGCATTTATATAGGTATCTCCAATTTAATATGTTCAAAGATAAAACAACACTTCAGGTCCTATTGGCCTCGTGTTAGAAACTGAAGAATTATCCTTGTTTTTTCCTTTCCCTCTGATGTGATTTTTGTCTTCTAGTTACCTTCAGAATATGTCTACATTATCTATCCCACATTACTCTATTTTAGGCCATCATCTTATCTAGCCTGGACAATTTAAACAGAGTCCTAATAGTCCCCCTGCTTTCAGTTTAACCCCTACCAGTACAGTCATTCTTGGACTTTTTAGACTTTTCAAAGACCTAACATTGCTATGGGGGCAAAGTCCAACATCCAAGGATCTCCTATGACACTCTGCTTATCTCTTTAAATTCACTTCTCTCTTTCAGTTCCTGCCTTCACACTCTGTAATCCAGGTCCAGTCACAGTAACTTTCATTCAGTTTCAACAATGCTCACCTTCTGGTATTCATAGATGCCACTCCACGTGAGCTATATTCTCAGTGCGCCTTATGGGCACTCAATACCTAATGCTGAATAAGAATGTTACTGGGTAATTTACCTAGTAAGTTCCTCAATTTCCTGTTGAAATTTAACAATACACCTTGTAGACCCAGATCGCAGGTCTTCATCCTCATACTATTCTAGTATGGCTAGAACTCAAATTCTCATTTGTGTGTATGTTATATACTTATATACTTAAAAATTTACAAAGTTTTATAATTTTTACTTTCCAGTTTCTTATTTAATTTAATATTCACAACAAACCTATGAGTTAAGTTGCACATTTGTCCTTAAGGCTATCTTAAAGTAGAAATAACTAAGGCTCAGATAGGTTAATTTGTATGCCTAGTAAGGGGCAGAGCTAGGACTTAAAAACAGGTCTCACTACATCAACTGTCATTTTCTTTATACTCTGTGTATATAGTGCCTCATGAGAGAGCCCTTCATATTACAAATGCAGACTTCAGTAATGCCAACCTGAAGCCTCCCTACGTGACAAAGTATTGGAAACTGCTTTGCAATGCCGAAAATCTCGAAATTTGTCTGACACTGCTGATAGATGGTCTCTGTTTATGACAGTGGTTATGATACTTGAATTATGTTGTCATTTGAAGTCACTGAGGCTCTTTAAGATGTTTTTGTGATTATTGCAGTGATAATTATTCAAGCTTCTGTTATGTCTGTGCCAGTGCATCTTGAGTGAACAATATAGGCGGTTTTGATTTTATCTTATTTTGTATAAAGTAAGCATAACTGTAGAAAAAGGTATTTTTTGAATAGAATGCTCTTAAAACATTGTCAATTGTCTTTATTCCATTGGACATTATGTCCTGTTCTATGTAGAGCAGTAGTTCTAATGGAGCAAGGCCATGTCTACACATACAGAAAAATAATGTGGAAAATGATTCCAAACCAATCTTTATCATAAATCAGACTCATCATATTTTTAAAAATGATTTTGTGACCCCCAAGGAATGACCATCCTTTCTTTCTCTCAGCCAAAATGTATTATATAGGCAGATTTTGCCTAATTATTTTATATATGGAAAAAAATGTTTCTGACACTGTTTTATCACCATCTTGTATCAAATCTAAGTAATTTTTAGTTTTGTGTGTTAATATATAGCTGATAAGGATGTACATCAAAGAGTATCTTTTCATTTAAATGTTTCTCTATACTAAAAATTATATGTTTTTGTATATGCACACCATACTATATATATGCACTATACATACTATATATATACTCCCTACATACGAATGAGTTCCATTCAGAGAGCATGTTCGTAAGTCCAATTTGTTTGTAAGTAAAATAAAGTTAGCCTAGGTACCCAACTAACACAATCAGCTATATGGTACCATACTGAAATAGGTTTATAATAATTTTCACACAAATAATACATAAAAAACAAACACAAAAAATAGAGAAAACTTTTTTTTTTTTTGAAGATGTTGGGGGTAGGAGTTTATTAATTAGTTTGTTTTTGCTATGTTGCGTCTTCATTTCTGTGCGTGGGCCTTCTCTAGTTGTGGCAAGCGGGGGCCACTCTTCATCGCGGTGCACGGGCCTCTCACTATCGCGGCCTCTCTTGTTGCGGAGCACAGGCTCCAGACGGGCAGGCTCAGTAGTTGTGGCGCACGGGCTTAGCTGCTCCGTGGCATGTGGGATCCTCCCAGACCAGGGCTCAAACCTGTGTCCCCTGCATTAGCAGGCAGATTCTCAACCACTGCGCCACCAGGGAAGCCCAGAGAAAACATTTTTAATCTTACAGTACAGTACCTTGAAAAGTATAGTAGTACAGTATAACAGCTGGCATACAGGAGCCGGCAGCGAGTGAACAGGCAAGAAGAGTTACTGACTGGAGTAGGGAGAGGAGGTGGGGGAGGGTAGAGCTGAAGGATCTTCAGCAATAGGAGACGGAGGGCAAGCTGCTTTTTCACTCATGCCTGACGTTCAGTACCAGCTACATCACCGCTGCTTTTACACTGCTTCCGGACATCCTGGGCTTGAAATAAAGATACTGTACTCTATACAATACTGTACAGTAAAGTACACAAAAGCACAACCACTTGTAGAGGATACAGGCACGTGACAAAGTACACCAGACACATGAACTAACTTATGTGATAGGACATGCAAACACACGTTGGCATCTTTGAAAGTTCGCAACTTGAAAGTTCGTATGTAGGGGACTGTATATATATTTATCTTACATATTTCGATTTGATTTAATATCAAACACTTCTAAAAACTAGGCCATGTTTGCCCATATCATGAAAAAACCCATATTGGTTGGAAAATATTTTATCTTTAGAAAGTTTCACTTGGTTTTATTGTTTAATGTTTTAACAAATATAAGAAATGGTAAACAATGCTTTAAGCCTAAAAAAGAATAAAAGTTAATTCAATACTTGTGTTCACCATTCAACAATGGTTGAAATCTATTTCTCTATTTTCAGATAGTATTTTGTTTCTTCTACGTTTATATTAGGGGTATTTATTTTTGGAATTTTATGGAAAAAAGTGAATCTTAGTATTTAATTTTTCTTTATTTGAATTTTTCTTATTCTACCACCTACTGAATGGCATGCTAATTTGTACATTTCTTCTTATAACCAGATGATTCATGCAAACTGACTTGTGAAAATGGAGGAAGATGCATTTTAAATGAGAAAGGTGATTTGAGGTGTCACTGTTGGCCTAGTTATTCAGGAGAGAGATGTGAAATCAACCACTGTAGCAACTACTGTCAAAATGGAGGAACTTGCATGCCATCAGCTCTAGGTAAATAATTGAGTGGCATTGTATATTCAGATCATCTGTAATTTTCCTTATATGTGAAAAATCTACAGAAAATACTTAATGCTATGAATATAATTCCTGTTGTCTTAACAAATACATTAACAAACATTAAATCTAATAATTAATTCAACATAATCAGTGGCATTTTTTCTAAATTGAGTATATCAATCGAAGTCCAAGTCACAAAAATTAACAATAATAATGATGATTATCTTGTGTTAAGTGTGTACCATTGACAGGGCTCAGTGCTTATAGATATTCTGACTCTGGCTTAAAATGATGAGGCAAAATCAGTTTTACACGCCTTATCTATTTGACTCCAAAATCTGGGGTTTTTTTTAATTGAAGTTTGACTAATGCTAAAACTCATGTTATTAAAAATTAGATTTATTTTAAATATATACATACTATATCAGTACATCTTAGAGCATCATAATTTCCATCTAAAATCATAACTACTCTGTTGTCATTGCAATGTAGTATATTCAAAACATATTGCTTTGAAAACATCAGTTTACTACATATTAGGATATACTTGAGATTCTTACTAATTTATGCTATATCTATGCTCGCAAAAGGTGTTTTCTACAGCACATAAGTGAATACTAAAACATATTTTCCTACTGACTTCTATTAAATTTAAAATATGTTCCCACTGGAAAAAAATTAACCATAATACATAATAGAAATATAATTTGCAAATTCCAGTATTAGTGCAAAGAAGATTATGCAACTATTAGAGTGAAATCTATGTACATTTAATTCTCCTACGATAACTGCAGATTTAGGTAGTCAGATAGAAAAGGAATCCATATGATCTTCACATCCCCTATGTGGTTAATTTCTTTCTTACTGGGATTTCTCACTGCTTCTATTGCTTAAGCTATTCTTTGAAGTATTTAGCATAATGCTAACAAAGAGCCACATGAAGCAGCATTTTCAATGGAGTTCAGGAGAAGCAAGCTGTTTTCTGATTTGCATTCTAAGAGTAAAAACAATACTACTTCTTTGATAGTTTGATAGTTTGATACCTGTAAATATTTTGGACTTATGATTAATTGATAATTAAGATAATTGTAACTACTCAATAGAATTCTGAAAAAAATATTCAGCAGGTTGATTGAACTAAAAGAGGCACTAGGAGTCTTACTACATATATTCATTCTGCCTGAGGGGGAGCTAGTCCATAAAGTATATTCTATTGCTGTGGGAAAAACTGTAGTACTGAGATCTTCTTTGACTATGCAAATGAGAATCCATTGAATGTACAGTAAAAGGGTGTGACCTGTAATTATATTTTAGCAACACACATACCACTTAGCTTTAGGGAAGAAGCTTCTCTTATTCAAATGAGTTGTTTAGAGTTTTATTATTTAATTGTTAACTTAATTTTCTCATTAAGATAAAAAAATCTTTGGGTTGTGACCAGATGATTTTCTTATATTTACCTTTGGAAATATTTAAGCCAGCTAGATAAAGAGTTTGGCACTCCAAACTATGGCTACCTATTCAACCTGCAGTCAATGCACAGGGACAAATCTCTGTGAAACATTGAATTTGCTATCCTGTTAATGGATCCTGAAATATATATAAATACAGCACAACTTTTGATGTTTCATTCAAATCATTTGTCCAGACCTTGCTGCATTCTTAAACTCCATAATATATCAAGTTTATCTATGCACCCAGAGTATTAGACCTTGATTTACATAGATAATATGTTCAGAAAAAATTATATTTCAAATTAGTAATATAAATGAGTTCTCATATGAATTCAACTTGAGATATAGCCATGTAGTTTATTGTCTTATAGCATCTAATAATTAATAATAATATAATAGCTAATTAAGTCATTTACAAAGCATTTTTCACTTTTAAAAATGTGGTTATATAAAACATTGTTTGGTATTATAGACTGTAGAACCTCATTATCTCCACACAAATGTTAATTTGTGAAACAAATCCCAGTGGGCAACTCATAGATTTATTCATTGTCGGTTTACTTACAGTTAAGCCTTTGGCAAACTCCTATGTGGACACTATATAACTAGGGTTTGGGGCAGCCTTAATTAAACTTTATAAGTTTGTGACAGTTGTATAGAACTATAATAATTGAACAAAGGAAATGTCACCAGTTAATTAAAGGCACACATCTGAGAGGCGTAATTAAAATTTTACATGTAGGAATGAATTTTTCCTCATTCCTTAAGGTTTTTTGTAATAAAGAAAACTAAAAACTAGATATATGAGCTGTATCCATATAAGAAGGTACTACAAAATGAAATAGCTTGACATTGATTATATCAACAAGGATCCATGTAGTTAATTTCTGTGACCTGCTCCTAGGAGGCTACATTTAAAATAAAGTTTGCATTGGCAAAGCAATGGAAAATAGAATAAAGCATTGAATTATTCAGTCATTTTATATAGAAAGTAGAGTATAATTTATGGAATTATTTTTTCATCACAGATATAATGGATATTTATGTAATTATATGTACAATTAATCTTCACTTTTATGAATATTTATTCTCTATGTTCATTCTGTGTGGTATTTTCCATACTCTTATAGGTCTGTTATTTAGACTTTTGATGTTTCTATCAAAATGAATCAGGGTTTTCTACACAACTGATTTAGAGGAATGGAGCAAGAAATTTTGTAAATTTGGGAAAATATTCTCAAATACTCCCACTCAAAGTTTGGAATTATGCATAAAGGAAGGCAATTCTAATTTGGGAAGTTTGAATATATGTAAAACTGGCTACGTGAAGAGATGATGGTGCAATTTTTTATAGTAGGCAATTCATTTGTATTGAAGTATTTAAATGAATTCAACAAGAAGACAGCAGAAGCTCTCTTTGTGTTGCCCTCTGTCACCACATCTGTGTATTTTGGCAGTGGAAGATTTTATTCCCAGAAATGAAGCCGGAGGAAAGAGGGCTCTCTTGAGGAAAGAAAAAAATCAAAATCTTCTCACTGCAATGGAAAGGGCCCTTATAATAGCCAAGTAGATGGAGATAATTTTCTATCTCATTTATTCAAGATCTTTCTATCCAGGCCACTGCCCCAAATATGATGGTAGCATATGTGACTGCCATCAATTATGATCAAATATGACTGCCCTAAAAATGTTTGCTCAAAGACAGGTTAAGCTAGGAAATTTGGGGCACCTTTGAAACAGCATGAAACAGATGATGAAACATATATACTGATGTCTCTCAAGTCACATATGTATCTGGGCTGTAAAGTACACAGTCACCTAATTAATATCTTGATAAAGGGTGAACATACATTTAAGCAGTCCCTCTTAGTTTTTCTTTCACTTTATATTTAAATGAGGGCTGTTTTTAATTTAAATTAAGCTTGATGTCTTAACTCCCTTAACATAGATATTGATTATATTTAGAAAGTGGTAAAAGCTGGATATTTGGTCCTATTTGCTTTTTAAGGATCCAAGAGAATAAGTCGAAAATATAAAATTGAAAACATAAAATAGTTCATATAGTTTAAAAAATAAGCAAC
The DNA here is from genome assembly GCF_949774975.1 of Lagenorhynchus albirostris. Taxonomy (NCBI): domain Eukaryota; kingdom Metazoa; phylum Chordata; class Mammalia; order Artiodactyla; family Delphinidae; genus Lagenorhynchus; species Lagenorhynchus albirostris. The sequence goes on from NC_083100.1 coordinate 89,211,161, forward strand.
ATAGGAATATGTAGCTTTGACAAATCAATGGAAAAAAAACAAAAAAACATAAGGAGCAAGTGGCAGAACATGAACATATATGAACACAAACATATATAAAAACAGAGAAAAGTGGGAAAAGAGGGAGGAGGAGCCCAGTCAGACGCAGGTGAAACCAGCATCCTTAAATCAGTATAGAAGAAAATGTTCATGGTACAAGCCTTGCAGCAAGCAATTTTGAATTACTCAGCAAGAGTTGCAGGGCAGAAATAGACACACATGTAGAGAACAAACGTATGGACCCCAAAGGGGGGAAAGCGGCAGGGGGGTGGTGGTGGTGGGATGAATTGGGAGATTGGGATTGACATGAATACACTAATATGTATGAAATGGATAACTAATAAGAACCTGCTGTATAAAAAAATTAATTAAATAAAATTCAAAAATTAAAAAACAAAACAAACAAAAAAGTTCCAATGTCCTTTAACTAAATAATGTCACTTTTAGAAATATATTCCAAAGGTTACATAATAATAAAAAATAAAATATTTAGAAGTGAAAATGTTCAATGTAGTATTGTTCATAATATAGAATTGGAGATAAAAACCTAAATTCAAGTAGTTAATATATAAAATATAGCATATCTAAAAGATAAATGTTACACAATAAACAAAACTATAAACTATATAATAATAGAGAAAAATATTCACATTTTATTTTAAAGTTAAAAAGCACAAGAAAAAACCTGCTTGTATACTATGAGCCCAATATGAAAAAATTGCATATGTAATAGGTCCTTCATTATACTTCTGTATTTTCTAAATGTTCAACCATGCTTTATTGTTAGAATCAGAAATTAAAATAACACTACTTATTATCGTTGTCAGGATCATGATAATTAATATGTATTGGACTGCTTACTAAGTGCCGGGCACTGTTCTTGGCCCTTGAATCTTCATAACAATGAAAGTACGATTCTCTCTAACCGTGCTGCTGGCTTCATGAGTCATAGTTACTGGTTCGTTTGGACCATATGGTGAGAGCAGTACTGAACTATTTAGTCTTATAGCTCTCTAGGCTAATGTCAGAAGGCTTGAGTTGGCTTACTTATATTCACAGAAAAGACAAAAATGTTTCAGTCTCATTTCCACAATGTTGGCTAAAAATGAACGTTCCATAAATATAAATAGATTGTGACCTATAATTTGAAACATGTCAGAATATATTAAATAGTACCTGGGGGGAGCTGGATAAAGCCCACGGTTCTTTATTTTCTTTGTCAGGCTTTGCTCAATAGTTCTCTTTAATCTTTGTAATACTTAAGACTACCCAACAGCTATAGTCAACTTGCTAAAATTATGTATAAACGGGCACTCACTTTCATTCCAGGAAAACATTATATTAAGTGGAAAAGTAGAATGTCAAATCTCTTTATCAAAAAGACTAGCATTTTTTTAAAGCATTCAAAACTTTTATTACTTGAATCTAAGTCAGAAGTGAAGACAGATTTCACCAAGGAGAGTAGTCTTGGGGGTTAGAGGTCAGGAGACAGGCTTTCGGATTTTAATCCAGTAAGTAACTGAATGATGCTATGATGATTTGTCTCTTGGGTTATTATTTTATTCTGTAGGAAGGAACAAGAATGTAGCTTTTGGGCTTCCCTGGTGGCGCAGTGGTTGAGAGTCTGCCTGCTGATGCAGGGGACACGGGTTCGTGCCCGGGTCCGGGAGGATCCCACATGCCGCGGAGTGGCTGGGCCCGTGAGCCATGGCCGCTGGGCCTGCGCATCCAGAGCCTGTGCTCCGCAACAGGAGAGACCACAACAGTGAGAGGCCCATGTACCGCAAAAAAAAAAAAAAAAAAGAATGTAGCTTTTGTCCAAATAGTAAAGACGTTTTTACTAAAGATGCTTACTTTTAGATAGCATTTTCAGAGAACATTAAATGTAAATGTGTATAAATATGCCCTGCAGTTTAAATGTCAATTAAATGTTTTTATTACTTAGACTCAATGTGTGTGTCAGACTATTTGAACTAAACAATGACTGAATGCATAGAAAACTAGTTAGGTATAAAATGTTATAACCAGGGACAAAAATTTACAAGCACAAGACCAAGTTAAACAAGGTAAGCAGCATGGCTCACATAGAAAAATGAGTATGAATTCAAATAAATTGCTTAAAAAGAGAACCAATCAATAATGTTCACTAGCAGATATCTACCACTCAGAAATAATAAGTATAGTCATGGTCTCCTAAGAAATTCACATGTAATTACTTTTACTAGCATTCTTTCATCACAATCAACCACATTTTTTTCTTAAATTTAATTTTTTAATTTTATTTTTTATTAAAGTATAATTTACAATGTTATGTTAGTTTCAGGTGTACAGCAAAGTAATTCAGTTATATATATATATATATATATATATATTCTTTTTCAGATTCTTTTCCCTTAAAAATGACTACAAAATGCTGAGTAAACCATACATCTTCAGGTGTTGTGTTTAGATAGAAAAAAGAGTTACAATTTATTTGTCCAATATTGAGCAGAGAGGTTATTTTGCCTACTAAAATCATACAATATCAATTAAATTAAACTGATGAGTAGCATTTTTTGTTGTTGTTTTTGTTTTGGGGGGGTTTTTTTGCGGTATGTGGGCCTCTCACTGTTGTGGCCTCTCCTGTTGTGAAGCACAGGCTCCAGATGCACAGGCTCAGCGGCCATGGCTCACAGACCCAGCCGCTCCGCGGCATGTGGGATCTTCCCAGACCGGGGCACGAACCCTTGTCCCCTGCATCGGCAGGCGGACTCTTAACCACTGCGCCACCAGGGAAGCCCAGATGAGTAGCATTTTTATAATCAGCTTAAAAACTGTTTATTAAATAAATCTAGCTTTTAAAGATACACTTACAGTTTTAAATCAAGTTATTGAAAAATGCCAACAACATACACCTTAATAATATTCAAATGAAAATATATGCTTTTGAGAAACATATTGATTGATATATTACTTGACTAAAACCTACCCAGCAAATTTTACTCTAAAATTATTAGCAAGTATGCAGTAATTCAATAATTATAACATTTTGAAAATTTTACAAACATAATTATTGTCATATTATAGTGACTACTATAATTCTCAATTCAGGTGCCAAGGATTCTAGTAACTTCCTTAATTATATTATTTTATTTAATTTGAAACACTCTATGTGGCATTTTTTAGATGTAAGCTAACATGATTAAGTAAGAAAACTAACATCTGAGAACATAGATTATGTCAAAAGTCAGTTCTCTAAGACATTGTCTATTATCACTGAAAATCATCAGTATTGTCTGCCCATATCAGAGAAATTTCTGTGAGTATATAACTAAAGATAGCATATAGTTAAAGATTCATTTATCTAGATGTAAATTGTAACCACGTCACATAAATTCAATGCTCATTTAACAGGGACTAGTGATAAATCTTTATGATATCCATATAATTACTTATATAATAGAAAAGATTTCATTGTTGTTATGTATATTAAAATATACTGTTTTGAACTGATATATATAGATTACCTATAGACATGTTTGTTCAAAAGAATGAAAATGGAAAAAATATGCATCAGGATTCCATATGGAGTTTCTTAACAAAGGCAAACGTACTCAGTGAAGTTTAAATAACAACCAAAATTGAGGATTTGTTTAATAGCAATACTAAGAGTAATAATAATGCCAATGCTACTATTACTAATAAACCTACAATTATTGAGTACTTGCTATGTGGCAGGCATTGTGACAAGTGTTTTACCAGCACATGGCAGGCATTGCTATCACCATTTTGCAGAATGAGATCCAGAAGGAGATCCAGTGAGGATGTCTAAGTTTTCCAAAGCCACACGATTAATAAATATCTAACCAGGTTTCTTTCTCAGGTCTTCCTGATTTGGAAAAAAAAAAAAAAAACAAGTAATTTAACTTTGTACCAAATTTATTTAATTACTATTAAATATTCTTATGAAATATTTTAGAATCAACCATTTTTACTGAGACCGTGATTTTTGGTATATAAGGGCCATGCAAGAACAATGAAGTTTAGAGAACTCTATGAGATTCCAAGGCATTTCCATTTTTTCTTACGAACATTATAATCTTCAGTTGTGCTAACGGATATTACTAATATTTATCATTGACTATAGATGGTTAGTGATTGTAGTTATGTATTTACCATGTTTGACATCAGCTATTACTGGTTACCTAGTTAAATTTCAAGAGTTTATTATTAATTTATGTTGTATGAAAATTTGCTGTAACAGTTCATATGAGATAAGCTTCCATTTATCTATAAACAGAAGTAATATATAACTACATTAACCTCCATTTATTATATGCATACATCTAGCAAGGCACTTTGTTAACGTGTAGTGTGGAACTTAATATGGCACTGGGAGAGCCTTCAGTCTAGTGAAATCATGTGTGCTACTGAGGACAATGTTTATGAGAGGAATTTTCTCTCTTAGGGAGTCATGGGAGGAGTAGATGAACCTGTTGAACAGGCAGAGATACCCACACAGGGACGTAAAACAGGGAGTGAAAATGAAGGTCTGAAATTTAGGAAGGAGAATGAGCCCAGAGTCAAAAAATCGAGACTGAGACATTCATATAGGGAGATCATTACTGAAGCCATGAAACTGGATAATATCACCAGAAAGAGATAGAAAGAGAACATAAAGGCAATTATAAAAGAGCAGTCAGAGAAAAAGACAGGGAAATCCACAATGCTAGTGTCTTAGAAGCCAAGTGGAGATAAAATTTTCAAGCGTAGATATTAATAAATGTAAAATTATGGAGAAAATTTGAGGAGGAGGATGATTGAGGAGAAATCTAGATTTAGGGATTAAGAGATTAGAGGTAAGCTTTGCAAGAGTACACAGATATACAGTAAAGACAACACCAACATTACCTTCTCCATTCCTAATCCTTTCTTACCAAGAGGGAATCAAAGTTGATTTGTAGGAGCAGTACTTACATGTTGAGAGATCTGGCCTGTCTTCAGAGGGAACAAAGAGAAGCAACAGATTGACCCATTATTTTGTACATTAAAAAATAAAAACTACAAACCCAGTGAAGGATTGGAATGTGACTTTATGATCGAGGATTTTACTTTGTCATATATTGGTAGAATTGGAAGCAGTAAGTGTAGCTTTCTTTCGAAAAAAGCTCGAGAATGTACCAAAATTTCAAGTTATACAAGTAGATAGATGTGGCAAATATTAGATTTGTTTTTGTTTGTGTTGTGTGTGTTCTTTCTTTTAATGTGTAGGATTAAGCATATTTAGAAGATAAAGAAGACAGAAAGACCCATTCTTCAAAGTTTAAAAATGTTGGAGTTTGAGATGAAGTTTGTGGGGAATACCTGTTCTATCCCAGCACTGCCACATAAACAAATTCAAATTTAATTGTATCTTAAATAAATAATGGAGATAAAGTGTGTAATTTAAGAAAATTTTCAGAATGATTTTTCTAGAATGTTACAGTGCCTTTGTAGACAGGGTCACAGAGTAAGTCATACCTGTAAGTGGTGAATCTCAGTGGGAATAACAATAATATTCAGAGCTAAAATGTAATTGATTGCTTTCTATGTGCCTGGCACAGTGAGAAATGCTTCTCATTTATTCTACGTGATTCTACACAACAACCCCATGAAGTAGGTACTATTATTATCCCCATTTTTACACATGAGGAAATAAACAGAGAGCTGATATTTGCGCATGGTCCCACACCAGTAACTGGCACAGATAGTCTGTGAATCCAGGCAGTCTGACCACCTACACTGTTAAAGTCTTAGCTAAGAATGCTATAGGAACTAGACTGATTAGAGCCAGCAAACCCCTCCATCCCCTTCTTCCTCAGGTCAATTGATGCTCTTTCTGATTGGGCTACCTTTACCGGCTGTCAACTCCCCAGCTCCCTGGATGCATCACTGCTATAAATCCATACCTTAGTCATTGTAACAGTGCTGTTTCCTTTTCAAATGTCAAAATCAAATTCAACTACCTAAAAAATATTTATAAAATGAATCCAGTGCAACTTGTTAGGGTGCACCCAGAGCGATTCTTGGAAATATTAGCTGGAACCCATTATAAAATTCTGCAGCTGATGGTTCATTTCCCATCAGCAAACAAAAGATCTGCTGTATCACCACACTGTTTCAAGTTACATAATATTCTCCTGAATATGAAGATTTATACTTACCAAAAATAAATCTCTTCAAAGGAAGAGAAAGAGGAGCTTTTTGAAAATAATTCAGCTGGAATCTAAATGATGAGAGGCATATTCTAGCTGGGGGACAACCTGGTCACTCTGCCCTAGTTTCAAAACAGCTGTAGATGAGATGAAAGCATAGTTTCCTGTCTCTGAGCGACTGGAACAGAGGAATTTTCAAGTGCCTTAACAGGTTGCATTTATTTCTTTCAAACTTCTTTTTACTTTTTTTACTCCTAGTTTCTTAAACAAAAAGAAAAACACCTAGAAATTAAGGTAGAAAAACTTAAATCTACAATGTATAAGTTGTACATTGTATGACACTTTTTCTGATTGTTCTAATGCATTTTGATTTCCCCTTATACTTTCTGTACTGTTTGTTTCACATTTAGCTCATGTTAATTTGTGTTCCTGATTGTATGTTCTATTTCTCTGGAAGTTGTTCACTGGTTCTCATTGATGTAGATGAATTACTTCTTTTATTCAGGGCTTTCATTTTCCTTTGTGACTATGTTCTAACAATTATCTATCCTCTTCATCTTCTACCATTATTCTCGTTTGTGTCTATTTGTCTGTATGTAAGCAACAGCTAGAAAACTCACTACTTTTATAAGAAAAATACTTAGCTAAAAGTTTTAAAGCTGTTTTCTGGCAATAAAAAATATGAGGTTATTTTATACACATTACAGCTTTTAATGTATATAAATTTTACCTTGTTTCTTAACCTATTAATAGGCATTTATCTGCCACCAAACTAAAAACATGTATAAATAAGTTTTAAAGCAATAGTACCCACTGTAAAAATGTATATATCTTTCTTCCTTGAGAAGCAATAGCTTCTAGCATTTGTAAGTGTGTGGAGACCTTTCAAAGTAAACTAAATAAATAAATTGTGGAGCTCCATTTATTCATTTTCTTAGAAATGCAGGTGGATTTTATTCGGAGACGTTTTATTCACTTAAGAATGCTTTTCCAAAAATATATATGTATAGAATTGTCCTTCAAAGTAGAATGTAGAATCTATGGCAACAGAAAAAAAACTTTTATCACTTTTACACTTCAAGTTTTAAGCCTTACACTTAATGCATTTTTCTGACCATTCTAATTATGTTGCATGTCTACAATGGTGAGAGAGGAGATGGTTGGATATTCTCTGATACTAGACAACGAAATGACATATTCTGAGTCCTAGTTAACTAAGATCAATAACTGAATTTCTTTGTTATTCCCTGTCATGTTATTAGTTTATATTTGTACAACCTCTAAACTTTATTCTGCCCCCATTATAAATGGTAGCCATTCATTTTGCTTTGTTTTCCTTCACTTCTCCTGCAGAGATAATTCTAGAGTCCATTTTCCACTCAGTTCTTGACAGTCCAGGCAGTTAGAGAGACTCATTCTTGATATAACAGTTAACTGAGTTACATTCAAAACACCTTAAAGGATTGTTCACCTTTCATTGTGATGTTAGTTCCCACAGAACAAATAAAATATCCATAGATGATCTGTCAGATTTGCTATTGTGTGCTATTAACATTAGATTTCTTAAATCATCTTTAGACTACAAGTGACAGTCCTTCACCATGAATAAAAATATAAAATGAAATAAAATAGGATTCAGTAAGTGCTTATATACTAAATTCAGTATGTGTATTTATATCAAATAAAATAACTAATATTCATAAATCTTATTACAGATGACATGTCCACTTTAAACTTATTAAAATATTTATTTATAATAAGCCTAAGCTTATGTTTTATGTAAATACAGCAGTGATTGGTACCTGATGATTGAACACTGGGAAATATGATTGTCTCTATTTTATATTCTAATGGCCAACACAATCTGCATTACCACATGAATAGAACAAAAATAATTGAAAAGCAAAATGGACATGAAAACAGAAATACAAAGAATAACACAAGCACTTTAAAGCATAAAATGTGTGTATGCATGTATAATTGTTCATAAAATGAGCTCTGATTATTTTACCTGAAGTGAACCTGAGCGATCTTCTAACCCAGGCTTCGTTGGAACGTGGAGAAGCTGAGACACAGAGAGGTCATGTTACTGTGTAAAGTCACAGATTAAGTAGTGGACAGACTTTGCCCCAAATACTGACTTCTTGATTCTTACCTAGTGAAGATTCCATATAAGTAAACAATTTTGTCAACTAATTGCCTTTTCATTACCTTTTTTTCCCAATAGGGAGACCCACCTGCAGCTGTGCACTAGGGTTCACTGGACCAAACTGTGGTAAGACAGTCTGTGAGGATTTTTGTCAGAATGGAGGGACCTGCAGTGTTACTGCTGGGAACCAGCCTTACTGCGACTGCCAGCCTGAACACACTGGAGACAGATGTCAGTACTGTAAGTGAAAGCAACACCCACAAGACAGTCTGACAGCAGTCTGTGAGCTGTACATTAAGTAATCTTATCACCTAGAACTACACTCCCTCCATTACCTCAATTTCAGCCACGCCCTATTTTTCAAGTCCACCCCCTATCACCCCAAATCTAACAATTCTTTACGTTGTTCTTCATCCATCTCTTATTTTAAAGATTCTGTTCTTTCCTTTCCCAGCTTAGATTCCATGGTCCATCACTGCAGTCATTCCCTTGTATACACCCTTAACAATCTTGCTCCCTCTCCCCTCTCTTGTACTTTTCTAGAAAACCATAGCCATGGTTAAATCCAGTTCTTCTTCTGTCCTGAACTGGCACCCCACTGCTGAATGCAACTGAAAAAAAAAAATAGACTGGTCTAACTTGAGGTTTTATCACTAATCTCATATGGGCATTTACTATGGTTTCCACTGTATTTCATTAATCCATTAACCCTCCTAGATGTCTGTGTCACATCCTCTCCTTTCCCCCCAAACCTTCAATACCTGTGCCCCAACTTTATTCTCAGCTTAGGAACTTGCTTCCTATTTCATTAATAAAAAAAGAAGCTGTCTAAAGAAAACTGCCACAAGCTCCCACCACCAGATCCCTCAAATTACTTTGTCCTACACCACATCCTTTTGTCTTCCTTCTTATGACTAGGGACCCATGCGATGTCTAATGCTACACTGTCCACTCCTACATTATATCCCTCTTAGATACTCATGGACACATCTCATACAACTGTCCCCTCTTTCTTCTGCCTTATCAGTGTTTTCTTTTTACCTACCTTTCTTTAGAAACTTTCCTTTGTGCTCACATCCCTTTCTAGCTACAACTTTATTTCCCTGCTCATTTGTTTTAACCTAAGGTATAGTTGCTCTACAATATTTTATTAGTTTCAGGTGTACAGCATAATGATTCAGTAATTTTATAGATTATATACCATTTAAAGTTATTACAAAATAATGGTTATAATTCCCTGTGCTGTACAAAGTATCCTTATCGCTTATCTTTTTTATACATAGTAGTTTGTAATCTGATACCCCTATCTTGCCCCTCCTCCCTTTCCTGTCCCCACTAGTTTGTTTTCTATATCCATGAGTCTGTTTCTGTTTTGCTATATACATTCATTTGTTTTATTCTTTAGATTCCACATATAAGTGATATCACACAGTATTTGTCTTTCTCTGTCTGACTTATTTCACAAGGCATAATATTCTCCAGGTCCATCTACATTGCTGCAAATGGAAGAATTTCATTCTTTTTTCGTGGCTGAGTAATATTCCATTGTATATATACATTTTCTTTATCTATTCTTCTGTTGATGGACACTTGGGTTGCTTCCATATCTTGGCTATTGTAAATAGTGCTGCTATGAACATTGGGGTGCATATATATTTTTCAGTTTTTCATTTTGTCCAGATATATACCCAGGACCAGAATCATATGGCAGTTCTATTTTTAGTTTTTGGAGGAACTTCCATACTGTTTTCCATAGTGGCTGCATCAATTTACATTCCCACCAACAGTGTACAAGAGTTCCCTTTTCTCCACATCCTCGATAATATTTGTTGTTTGTAGACTTTTCGATGATAGCCATTCTGACAGGTGTGAGGTGAGAGCTCGTTGTTTTGATTCACATTTCTCTAATAATTAGTGATGTTCAGAATCTTTTAATGTTAACCATCTGTATGTCTTATTTCAGAAAAATGTATTTTTGGGTCTTTTGTCCATTTTTTAATCAGGTCATTTGTTTTTTTAATGTTGAGTTGTATGAGCTGTTTATATATGTTCAATATTAACCACTTATCAGCCATATCATTTGCAAATATTTTCTCCCATCAGTAGGTTGTCTTTTCATTTTGTCAGTGGTTCCCTTTGCTGTGCAAAGCTTTTAAGTTTAATTAGGTCCCATTTTCTTTTGCCTTAGGAGACAGATCCAAAAAATATTGCTACAATTTATGTCAAAGAGTATCCTGCCTATGTTCTCTTAAAGTCTTATGGTTTCAGGCCTTACATTTAGGTCTTTAAACCATTTTGAGTTTTTTTTTTACATATGGTGTGAGGCAGTGTTCTAATTTCATTGTTTTACATGTAGCTGTCCTGCTTTTCCAGCACCACTTGTTGAAGAGACTGTCTTTTCTCCATTGTATATTCTTGCCTCCTTTGTAGTAGATTGACTGTAGGTGCATGGAGTTATTTGTGGGCCCTCTATTCTTTTCCATTGATCTATGTGTCTGTTTTTGTGCCAGTACTACACTGTTTTGATTCCTGTAGTTTGGAGTATAGTCTGAAGTCTGAGAAGGTTATACCACCAGCTTTGCTTATTTTTCCCCCCTCAGGATTGCTTTAGCAATTTGGGGTCTTTTGTGGGTTCATATAAATGTTAGAATTATTTGTTCTAGTTCTGTGAAAAATGTTATGGGTATTTTGATAGGGATTGCATTACATCTGTAAATAGCTTTGGGAAGTGTGACCATTTTAACAATATTAATTCTTCCAATCCAAGATCATAGATATTTTCCATTTCTTTGTATCATCTTCAATTTCTTTGAACAATGTTATATAGTTTTCAAAGTATAGGTCTTTCACCTCCTTAGTTAATTTTATTCTTAGGTATTTTATTCTTTTTGATGTGATTTTTAAAAGGATTTTTGTTTTTTTTCTCTTTCTGATATTTCATTATTAGTGTATGGGAAAGCAACAGATTTCTGTATATTAATCTTGTATCCTGCAATTTTACTCAATTTATTTATTAGTTCTAATAGTTTATGGGTGGAGGCTTTAGGGTTCTCTACGTAGAGTATCATTGTCATCTGCAAATAGTGACAGTTTTACCTCTTCCCTTCCAATTTGGATACATTTTATTTCTTTATCTTGTCTGATTGCTGTGGATAGGCCTTCTAATGCTATGTTAAATAGAAGTTGTGAAAGTGGGCATCCTTTTCTGTTCCTGAATTTAAAGGAAAGACTTTCAGCTTTTCACTGTTGAGTATGATGTTAGCTGTGGGTTTGCCATGCATGGCCTTTATTATGTTGAGATATGTTCCCTCTTTCACCATTTTGATGAGAGTTTTTATCAAGAATGGAAGTTGAATTTTGTCAAATGCTTTTTCTGTGTCAATTGAAATGAACATGTAATTTTTATGCTTCCTTTTGTTAATGTGGTGTATCAAATAGATATATTTGCAAATATTGAACCATCCATGTATCCCTGGAATAAATCCAATTTGATCATGCTATATGATCCTTCTTATATATTGTTGGACTTGGCTTGCTAATATTTTGTTGAAGATTTTTACATCGATATTCATCAAAGATGTTGGTGTCTTATTTTCTTTCTTTTTTTTTTTTTTTTTTGGTAGTGTCTTTCTCTGATTTTTGTATCAGGGTAATGGTGGCCTCATAGAATGAATGTGGAAGTGTTCTGTTCTCAATTTTTGGAATAGTTTGAGAAGTATATGTATTAGCTCTTCCTTATATGTTTAGTAGAGTTTTCCTATGAAGCCATCTGATCCTAGATTTTGTTTGCTGGGAGTTTTTTTAAAAATTATTATTATTATTAGAAATTCAATTTACTACTAGTGATCATTCTGTTCAAGTTATCTGTTTCTTCTTGATTTAGTCTTGGGAGGTGATTCGTTTCTAGAAAATTGTCCATTTCTTCTAGATTGTCCAATTTGTTTGCATGTACCTGTTTGTCATTGGTATTGGTTGTTATTTCTCCTCTTTCATTTCTGATTTTATTTGTCTCCTCTCTTTTTTCTCAGTGAGCCTGGCTAAAGGTTTATCAATTTTGTTTATCTTTATCAAAAAACCAGCTCATGGTTTCATTGATTTTTTCTAGTTTTTTGTCTGTTTTATTTATTTACTCTTTGATCTTTATTATTTCCTTCCTGATACCCTTATGGGCATTTCAGGGTATATGACTCTTTATTTTTCTCTTGCTGCCTTTAGAATTATGTCTTTATCTTCAACTTTTGCCATTTAATTATTTGTCTTTGTATAGGTCTATGTTTCACTTCGTCTTGTTTGGGACCCTCTGTGCTTCCTATATCTAGATATCTGTTTCCTTCTTCAGGTTTTGGAAGTTTTCAGCCATAAGTTCCTCAAATATATTTTCAATCTCTTTCTCTTGCTCTTCTCCTTCTGGGATCCCTATAATACAAATGTTGGTATGCTTAACATTATCACAGAGCTCTCTTAAACTGCTTTCACTTTTTTTAAAACTTGTTTTTCTTTTTGCTGCCCTGATTGGGTGATGTCCAATCTTCTATCTTCCAGATCACTTATGATTCTTCTCTATTACTTACTCTGTTCATTCCTTCTACTGTGTTTTTATTTCAGTTATTGAATTCTTCATTTCTGATGGGGTCTTTTTTATATTTTCTTGTTCCTTGTTAAAATTTTCACTGTGTCTATCTATTAGTTTCCCTATTCAGTTAACATTCTTATTACCAATGCTTTGAATTATTTATCTGGTAAATTGTTTATTTCTGTTTCATTATTTTATTTCATGGTTTTTCTCTTGCTTTTTCAGTTGAGAATATTTCCCTCCCTTTCCATTTTGCTTAACTTTCTCTGCCTCTATGAATTATGTGAAACAATTACCTATTTCAGTCTTGAGGGTGTTCTTATATGGAAACATTTCTATGCAGACTGTGTGTGCTCAGTGCCTTTGGTGGCAGAGCTGGATTTGTCCTGTATGCAAGTCATGTCTTTCCTTAGGATGTGCTGGCAGCTATCACCTTGGTAGGGGATGGGGCTGGAGATGGAGGGGCTTCAGCTGGAGCTGAGTGTAAGGCAAGAGTTTCTCTCTGCTCGATGGACATATTGGCCCTATCAGGGCTGGGGTCTGATCCCAAGTTGCTGAAGCAAAAGCCATGAGGGTCATCCCCAAGGTACCTCAGTTTCCTTTAAGTGTGTGCTTTCCCTTCTCCCAGCACTGGGACCCTCTGCCCAGAATAGGGTAGTGTCAAAGCAAGGGGGTCTCACATGGGCTCTCAGCCCATGCCTGTCTCAGACAGAGGTTCAAGCTGTCTCTGATGCACTGCCTGTGCAGGCATCAGCAGTTGCTTCCCTCACTCTGTTCAGATGCAGCTTCAAGTCCAAGTCCCCTTTGTCCCTCAAAGCCAATCACTCCCCATGGCCTCTATTGCCAATGCCCTGTTGTAGAATCACACTGCAGGGAAGGTGAGGCCTACATGGACTCCGCATATGTGGGGTGTGGGCTGTGGTAGAGCAGCCACTGTCGGAGATCTGGGTGGCTTCTGAAGCACTGCTTGAGTAATTGCCAACGATGGCCATGGCTGCCCCGTCCGGGCTCCACCCTGTGACCTGTCGCCTCCGTGTCCCATAGTTGAGTTTTTCTCCCCAGTTGTGGCAGCCCCAGATTGAATGCTGCACTGTGACATGCAGCAAGCAGGGCTGGAGCATTTGCTCAGCTTGGGCTTGGCATATGCACAGAGGTGGTAAGAAAGCCAGCCGGGAGATTTCAATCTGCCATTTCTGCTCTGCCTTGGGGGGTAAGCCGATATGCATACTCTCCTCAAAAGCAGCAGTTCCTACAGCCTGTTAGTCCCAGTGGTCTTCCAACTTACCAAGGGGGCTTATCTCCCCTGTGTAGGACTCAAGCACTAAGCACCCAATCCATGGCTCTCACAGCTCACTCCTCTAAAACACCCACCCCTTGATTTCCATACGACTCTGCACATTGGAATGGACTCAACAGCTTTTATAAAATACAGTTTACCAAGTTACTTCCAAAGACTTTGATCCTGGTAGCCTGAAATAGGACATCTATAACATTTAAAGTTTTCCAGGTATTTCACATATATGACTAAGATTGAGACCCACTGCCTAGATGATTTCAACTAATTGCATGGCTTTTAATACCATCCAAATATGAATGATTCCAAATTTATATTTCTAGCTGAACTAGTTGTTGCCTGAATCCCAGATGTTTATACCTAAGTGTCTATTTGACAGCTTGACCTGGCTCTAAATTAACCTGATTTTCTCATCCAAAAATTTGTCTACCATAGTTTTCCCTGTGTTTGTAAAGGGAAATACTCATTGTTCAGGTCCAAAAATCGTGGAGTCACTTTTGACTCCTCTCTTTCTTTTATACCCCACCTTTATTCTCACATTTACCTTTAAAACATACCCAGAATCTGAGTGCTTCTCATCACCTCTATTCTCATTACCCTTATAGAAGCTACCAATATCTCTTACCTGGATTATTACTAATTTATCTCCGTGCTTCCTCTCTGCACCCTCTGTATTTATTCTCAAAACAGCAGCCACAGTTTTGTTTTATCCCCCCCAAAAAACTGATTTTCGATCTCAGTCACATTTACTGAGATCTTTCTACATCTAGGCACTCTTGTAATTACTTCTTTTTTTTTAAAATAAATTCTGTTAATCCATTTAATCCTATGAATAAAGTAGCTATTATTTTTATTCTCATTTTACAGAGGAGGCTACTAGGGAGGCATAAATAGCCTCCTGAAGATCGAGCACACAGTTACTAATTGGGAAAGCCAAGATTTAAGCTCATACAATCCAACCCCAGGGTCCACACCCTTAAAAATTACTTAACATTGTGGTCCCCAGATTATCTGATATCTTTAAGGACCTCACAGAGAGTGGCCTAGGTCTCTGTTCATTGTAGAAAGTACATGGAACAACATAGAATCAAACTATATATACTGATTTATTTGAGAATGAAAAATAATATTAAATATTTTTTCTCTGATATTATAGCAAGAGACCACTTCTGCAGCAAAGATATTCAGTGTTTTTTTTTAATCTTTATTCGAGTATAATTACTTTATATTGTTGTGTTAGTTGCTGCTGTGTAACAAAACAAATCA
Organism: Lagenorhynchus albirostris; assembly: GCF_949774975.1. Lineage (NCBI taxonomy): Eukaryota > Metazoa > Chordata > Mammalia > Artiodactyla > Delphinidae > Lagenorhynchus > Lagenorhynchus albirostris. The sequence continues at coordinate 89,226,655 of NC_083100.1, forward strand.
GCCTTATGCATACACATGTCCCCATATCCCCTACCTCTTGAGCCTCCCTCCCACCCTCCCTATCCCACCCCTCTAGGTGGTCACAAAGCACCGAGCTGATCTCCCTGTGCTATGTGGCTGCTTCCCACTAGCTATCTATTTTACATTTGGTGTTTCCTTTCCTATATGTATATTCTTCTCATATTAGGTCAGCTTCTTTTCAACAGATATAGATGCCACTACCCTAATCCAATGCCCTTTTCACATTGTTCACCCAATTTATCTCTTAAGTGATATGCATCACAGACCAGCAGAGTTTATCTGGCAAATACAGTCCAGTTATATGTGTGTATCCTCCTCACATGTTGCTTGCATCCTCTCATCTCCCACCTCTCAACATAGCGTAATAGTCCAGCACAACTCCCATCTACTAACTTGTACGGTTTTTTTTTTCTTTTCAGCTCCACATTTCCCACCACACTGAATGATGTCCAAGCAAATCAGGGCAATGCCAACCATGAACCTGCATAATGCAGACCCTACTTACTATCCAAACTATTTTTGCACCCTCTCCTTTATTCTAGTAAAACCACACTGATCATGCTTCTCCAAAGGTCAACTTCCTTGGCATTGTGACTTTCTCATGCTATTCTCTCCCTTTGAAATGCACTTTCTTCATATTTCTCCTCACCCTCATCTCTCAGTACCAAATCCTATCTGTCTATCTCTGTCCAGCTCAAAAATCATTTCCTTTTTGATGTTGTTCATAACCACCCTCAGTTTGAATTAATCTCTCTGTCTTCTAAATTTTCAAGTCACTGCTTCTTTATTTCTTCTTAGCTCTATTCACTTTTACATAGTATTATTAGTTGTGTATATTCCTTCTATTTGTCTGGGATGACCTCTTTGAGACCACACCCAACAGTGGCATTGGTCAAATAAACAAATGAACAAATACATAATCATAGATAAGTAAATGAAAGCAGTTTGGAGGCAAGTTTATAAAAGAATAATCAGTGTAATGCACAAAAGCTACATTTAATTACGGTACAATCATATGGTATTTTTGTACGGAGCTCTTTCTCAGTTCCCAATTGGTCCATCATCATGGTACACCAGCCATTTTTTGTTTGTTTGTTTGTTTAAGGTGAAGCATCACCATATTTGATTTTTTTTAAACGAAGTTAAAAAAAATACTATGTGGCCATCATTATAATGATTTGTATTCTTAAAAAGAATAAATTCAGTTGGCTTATATTTTAGTTAGCAACTTAATAGAATCACAGTCTGAGGTAGCCTGATGCATTATAAAAGGCTGCATTATAATTTTATTATCACTATTGCTATGATTAGCAATCATAGCACCTTTTACAACAAAGCACTTATTAAAATTAACTAATTAATCCTTAGGCAGAGGTTAAGTAACTTGCTCAAGCTCCCAGAGAAGTAATAGTACAGTCAGAATTGGACCCCAGAAGTTGTTGATCAAAATATCAACAAACATTGATGCTGTTCTTTGGCAGCAAAATAAGTCTGTGGACAGTATCATTAAAATGATAAATCCAACAGCTGACAAAAGCATAATAAATTTAGGATCTGTTAGATGAGAGTCGGTAAGGTTCAATGGACCTGGTGTTCTGTCAAAATTGTATCTTGCATATAAAAAATCTTCTCTCTATAAATGAAGAAATGACAGAATGGTTCATTACAGTGCCTAATTAAAGGTCCATTAGTGGGAAATAAAACATCAGTTCTTAGTTGTGCTGAGTAAAAACATTTCACAACACTAATGGCAATATAAAATCCGAGGTCTGAAAAGCAAATTAATTTTAACACCAGTGCCCAGGGAGGAGAGACAGCAATAAATAATGGCAAAAGTAAAATTAAGTATTCTTTTAGTCAAACAAATATAACTCCATTTCATGCAGTTCTGGAGCAAAGATTCCTTGTATACATCAACAAAATTATAAGTATGGCATTTTTCATTTAAATCTGGGTGTTCAGTATGAGGTCAACAATATTGGAGGTTTTTTTTTTTTTTTACATCTTTATTGGAGTATAATTGCTTTACAATGGTGTGTTAGCTTCTGCTTTATAACAAAGTGAATCAGTTATACATATACATATGTTCCCATATCTCTTCCCTCTTGCATCTCCCTCCCTCCCACCCTCCCTATCCCACCCCTCTAGGTGGTCACAATGCACTGAGCTGATCTCCCTGTGCTATGCGGCTGCTTCCCACTAGCTATCTATTTTACGTTTCGTAGTGTATATATGTCCATGCCACTCTCTCACTTTGTCACAGCTTACCCTTCCCCCTCCCCATATCCTCAAGTCCATTCTGTAGTAGGTCTGTGTCTTTATTCCTGTCTTACCCCTAGGTTCTTCATGACATTTTTTTTAATTAAACAGTAATTATATTAGGACAAAAGAGCCAATGAAGACCAATTCAATCTGTGTCTAAGAGCCAGGTATTCAAATCAAATGGCAATCTGTTTGTCATCTCATTGATGTTTTCAAAGTCCTCTAGTGACCTGCTTGAGGAACCATTATAATGTCAATTTGAACTCAGTTTATTAGAAATATACCTGTATGGCTTGCTCCCACTTACTGATTCCAGTAAGTACAGACATTAAGTAGTATCTCAAGTTTATAAAATTTGGAGTATCTGACACTAATCCAAACACATCATCTATGGTAACTGGTATTAGAGCCATAGTCTATCAAGTAACTTATAAAAGTTATGAACTATAGTTTTGAACCTAACATATGTGAAGACACAATGGGATTATTTTTACCATTTTCCTTCCAGAGCAATTTTATTCCATTAGTCAGTTGGTCAGTGAACATATTTTGGAGTTTACAATGAGCCTCTCCCTATGTTAGGCATGGAGGAAACAGTGGCATCAGAGGTATTTCCTGCCTTCAAAGGGCTTACAGTCTAATGTATGATTCTGAAAAGGAAACAAATAGGGCTTCCCTGGTGGCGCAGTGGTTGAGAGTCTGCCTGCCGATGCAGGGGACACAGGTTCGTGCCCCAGTCCGGGAAGATCCCACATGCCATGGAGCGGCTAGGCCTGTGAGCCATGGCCGCTGAACCTGTGCATCAGGAGCCTGTGCTCCGCAGTGGAAGAGGCCACAAGGGGGAAGCTTCCCCCTTCCCCTTTGAAGCATACAATGGACTGAACATTTGCGTCCTCCAAACTCATATGTTGAAACCACAATCCCAAAGTGATAGTATTAGGAGGTTGGGCCCTTGGGGTGATCAGGTCATAAGGATGGAGCCCTCATGAATGGGATTAGTGCCCTTGTAAGAAGAGGCCAGCTTGCTCTCTTTCTGCCATGTGAGGACACAGTGAGAAGTCTGCCATCTGCAACCCAGGAAAGGGCCCTCGCCAGAACCTGACATGGCCACCCTGATCTCAGACTTCTAGCCTCAGAACTGTGAGAAATCAGTGTTTGTTGTTGAGTTGCCTAGTCTGTGATGCTTTGTTACAGTAGCCAAAGCTCAGACATTGCCAGTACATCTCTTTGCTGTTTAATGACAATCATGATTTCATTAAACCCCTTGTGAAGATGTTATTCCCATTTAATGGATGAAGCTCTGAGACTTAAATGGGGAAATGATCTGTCAGATACTACATACTCCATCGGTGTCAAAGCCAATGATGGAATTCAGGTGCCCTGATTTTTTTTTATGCACTAAAATTGTCTTTGAGGTAAAACATGTAATAAGGTGCATAAATCTTTACTGTACAGTGTAAATCTCCATGAATTTTTATGTATGTATGCACTATGTAACCACCACCCAGATCAGGATGTAGCATATTTCCAACACCCGGTGACTAAACTGACTAAATACATCATTTCCATTTCCCAGACAATACCTTTACCTCCCATGCCCATGATAAACATTATTCTGACCTCACCATAGTTTGGTTTTTTTGCCTGTTTTTGAACTTTATGTAAATGGAATCGTACAGCATGTGTATGAGAGTCATCCATATTGTTGTATGTAGCAGTAGTCCATCCATTTTTTATTGCTATGTAGTTTTCCATTGTATAACAATATTGTAGTTTATTTATCTGTGGTCCTTTGAATAAGACATTTGAGTTATTTTGAGTTTCAACCTGTTGTAAATAAAGTTTTGACTGTTATCACAAAAAAAGGAAACAAAAAATAATTTTAATGACCAGTTTAATGAAACACAAAGACCAGCTCCCAAGAAAGAACACAGAATACAGCCAACAGAAAAGATTTCTTGAAGGAATTATCACCTAAGCTGAGACCAGAAGAAAGAAAAGCTAACCAGGTAAAGAGACAATGCATTGAGTGGAACAGCATTTGCAAAGGCCCAGGTAGGGAAAGCCTTTTGAAATTTAGTTTTTCTTTTTCTATTTTATTTTCTTAGGGGAGGGCTGGCAAGAGAAATAACACTTACTGAACATACATAATGTGTTGGTCACAGAGATATGTGCTGTTATACATTATTTTATCTGATATATGAATATATGATATTATGACAAATGCTTATACAACCCTATGAGGTTAGTATTATTAGTCCAACTTCATGAATGCCGAAAAATGTGATGAAGTCATTCTCCCTAATCTGCAACATAGGAACCACAGTTTACAGCCTTGCAGGTCTGACTCCACAAGGCTTCTGGTGTATTTTCCTGTCGTTTACTAGCCTTCCCATTCTATTGCATCTTTTTAGACTCACTATTAGAACACTCAAAGCTCAGGTGGCACAGTGGCTCAACCTGGTCTTTTCAAGTTTCTACTCCATTGAAGAGAGGTTTTAATAATTATTTTCATCTTGACTTGATTCAGACTATGGCAGGGCCAAGCAGAAGAGACCAAAAGACTAATAATGACCAGGAAAATAGAATAGAATCTTTTTAGTTAGGATGAAGGCCAATTAGAACTGACCTTTGAACTCCAAGAAAGGACCATGACTTAAAAATGAAATTATCAATTATGAATAGCAATTGCCTAGATATTCAAGTATTCAAGATTCTTAGAACATTCACACCTAGAGTATTAAAGTATTTTGGAGCCCTGTCCCCCGATTCTTTTTCTCCTGGTGAGAAGATAAGCATTGCCTTCATTCCGGCCTTCATCATCTCTTGCCTGGATTATTACAACACATTCCCTTATGTACCTTTTCTTGAACCTTGGAAACCTGTCCATTGTGTCCAAAATGTGCCCCTTTTAATTGATCATACCTCTTTTTCTTCACACATGGTATCCTGAATATCTGCCAAGCCTAATTCCCCAACTTTGTCTTCTTAACTTCCCTTTGCTGTAGGCCATTCAGCACTTCTCTTTGGCACTTTCACTCTGTATTAATGTCATCATTCATATTCTTGACTCTCTACCCCACTAGAATACGAAATAGGCCATGGTGTTTTGCATATCTTACAAATCTTGGGAGTTAAATCACTGCCTGGTCTTAGTAGATAATGTTAAGTATGTGAGTGAATGTAAACCAAGTAGCAGGATTCTGTTTCCAGCCTGCTAGGCTCAGTTTTTTTCTGTTCTCTGACAAGATCCCACTGAAAAGGCAGGGCCAAAGTTCTGGGCCACCTTTACTTACTAGCTCATTAAGAGCTACACTCCATGAGAAATTTTGTGCCTGTGTTTTAAGTTTGAAAAATATAGTGAAAAAATACAATTATGTTTGAAATAACATGTGTGAAGGAAAATAAATACTTTTCTCATGTGAGCAGGACAGAGAATAGTGAGCTGAGGGTAAGATAATGTAATAACATTAATTTTTTTTAACTCTACATATTTTAGAAGAAATTGTCAGTTATAAAAATATTGTTGAAGACAATTTTGATCCCTTAGTAAAACTAGAATTACTAAAAACAGATTTTTACTATAATGTTGTGCCTTCATTTAAAGGAAATGTAAAAATAATAAGAGGGACAATATCTAGGAAAAATGTGGTAATATAAAAAATAATTTATTGGAAACTGAACTAAATCTAAGAAGATTTATGTCATATGTCAAAGTATATATTCTGATTATTAAAATTAATTTATCAACTGATATATATTGAACATTTCTGGGTCTCATTTATTGTTCTAGGCATTAGAGATACATTGGTATAAAAGCTCTTTTGAAGATACTTGCCTACTTAATTTTTGGTGAATAAAAAACCAAATGATATGTCTTTTCAGATTAAAAGCTGTGACTTAAGAGTTATATAGTCAAAAAATGATTAGTTGGAGATCAGAAATGGGTGTTATGCCATACTATTTAGAAGCATACTTATTTTATACAATTATATTTCAAATTCCAACATGTTTGTAAAGTTAATTATGAATAATAAACTTTTATTTCTGTGTCATGTAACTTATACCTTTAGTGTAATTATGTTTCAGTAATTAACTTTTAGTAATTACAGTTAATAATTTTGTTAAGTATAACTAAAAAAAATTAAGAATGCTTAATTACTTTTGCTGGCATTATAGCAGCAACTTTCTTCTATGCCAGGTTCATTTGAGTTTGAGACAATTCTAATCTCACAATACTCTTGAAACAGTGCATCACCTGTTACCTTGCCAAGTTTAGATGACTTCTTTTTCTACTTTCATGGCACATTAGCCCTACCAACAGGTATTTGCTCTTCTTTTTCCAACTTAAGGAAGAGTGAATATACAAAGTAATATGAAGGACTACAAAAAACAGCCTTAAAACTGCCTAACTGAAGGTTGAAAATAACCTGCTACACAAATAATGGTTAGTAACTGTTTAAAGAGGCATTTGTATTGAAATAAACTGAACATGCCCAGTGGGAGCCCTCAAAAAAGAAAAAAAAGCAAAGTTTTGCATGAACAGAAACCACTTATTATTGTGATTCTGTTGTACTTGGTGTTAAGTAAACTGAATGGATTCATAATTATCTACATACAGAGTTGGGTATGAGAAGACCATATAGTACATAAATCATGCACAGACAGACACACAGATTGAAAAAAATTTTTACTTGGGGCTTACCTCAAACCAAGCAAACTGTTTCTAGTTAAATGCATCTGCTAACATTATTTTTTAAATAATTATATCAAATGTAAATTTAAGAGTAGTTTTAAAACATCATGCTTTATATCGGATTTGGAATGTCAGCTGACATGTTTTGAAAAAATGTCATGAGTCAGGAATCTTTAAATACTTTAAATATAAGACAATTAAATAAGATTCCTATCTTATAGTTAATATGATAACCTTCATGTTTAAGTATTAAAGATTTCATCACTATAAACTGTTGCTGTTATTCTGTTTCAATCAAAACATAGAACCTCTTTTGGTAATTGGTAATTAATATTCTGCAAGAAAAAGTTCGTACTTATATTGATTATTGATAAAAATGGCAAATATCAGTATGGCAAACATCACCGGTTCTCATGGTAAGAAAAAAAATATTCTCCAAATTTTAAGCTTAGAGCTTCTGAGTCCCGGAATGTAATAAACCAAAGAAAGGAGGGAACGTTTATAATTTATCCTATGAATATGTAAATCATTAAATAAAGAAGGGCATAACTTTGCTTAAATCAAGACAGTACATTCATAATTTTATTTATTCAGTTTCATTCTCATGTATGCAAAAATATAATTTTCATAAAGTTTGATTTTAATAAATGGATATATACTAAGATCCATTGTTTTCTAACAAATGAAGTAACACTAAAAAGAGCAAAGTAAAATAGAAAGGGGATCCCAGAGATAGCCAATAATTTCTCACAATATAGATGATTAATTATATGAAAATGAAATATTATTAGAAAAGCCCACTTATTGGGGATCGCACTAAAGATTCAGATACATCATAAGTATAGGATACTCTGAAAAATAGAAAGTTACTTGTTCCAGAATAGTATTAGAAAATCAATCCAACATTCAAGTAGCTAAATTTGAATTTTTAGATCTGCATTACCATTTGAAGATCCATGACTAAAACTGTGGTAATAATAACCTAATTTTCAGTTTGATAAAATAATTTGTACTTTATTAGTTTTAAGAACTCAGAAGAAAATCTGTATTGTAATGAACTGAGGGCAAGCTTTCCTTGCAAGTGAATGATATAATCAACATAGTGCTAGAAACAAACAAATTGGTGTGGATATGACCACATCATAAATGGCACCGTGTTTAACTGACTACTTGAAAACTCAGGTCACTTTCATGAATCATTCTAGATCATGAATAACTGGAATTAAGCTATCAATGCTCCTTAATTTGAAAGGTAGTATAGGCTTCTGATCCTTTTAAGAATCTCCTGTCAAATAAAACAAATACATGAAACAGTTTGCATAAAATTTCAGTGGATTTCTGGAACTTCATTGATTATACACTCTAAGTTCACTGGAATCTGTCAAGATGGAATCCAGATTTGAGGATGAAATATTAGGGTTTAGAGGTGATAATAAGGAATTAAAACATTCTTTCAGAATCATTTAAAATTGTACAAAGTAGACAATTGTGGACTAACAAATAGTATTCTACAACTTTGGATTTTCATAATTATTTTCATTATCAAAGGGGAAACTCAGTTACATGATTTATAAAAACAATAATTATAATAATTTAACCATCTGCTTCTCAGAGTTGTGAATTTCAAGTTAGGTAATCTTTAAAAAAGTTTCTTTTAAGATTTACAATTAAATGCAAATATTTATATTTTAATAGATATTTTGAGTACCTATCATTTGTAATATATAATTAATGTGTATTCTAATATGTATTTTAGGTAATATATATTCAGGTAATATATAATTTGGATAATACAAAATTAATTTATTAATGTCTTAGCATTCATGTTTATGGACTGAGATTTTTTTTAACATAAATTCTGTAATGATCCATGAATTTAGAATGAAATTCTATATAGAGTTACATAAAGGAAATAGATCAGAGATCAATTTCTATTATTGAAGAAAATAGTCTATTGAATAGGTATACATTTTTTTCTCTAATTTTTATTTTTTTTAAGTTTTATTTGTTTGAATTTTATTTTCTTTATACAGCAGGTTCTTATTAGTTATCTATTTTAAACTTATTAGTATATACATGTCAATCCCAATCTCCCAATTCATCCCACCACCACCACCACCCACCCAAGGCTTCCCCCCCTTGGTGTCCATACGTTTGTTCTCTACATCTGTGTCTCTATCTCTGCCTTGCAAACCAGTTCATCTGTACCATTTTTCTAGATTCCATATATATGTGTTAATATACGATACTTGTTTTTCTCTTTTTGACTTACTTCACTCTGTATAACAGCTTCTAAGTCCATCCACGTCTCTACAAATGACCCAATTTCATTTCTTTTTATGGCTGAGTAATATTCCACTGTATATATGGACCACATCTTTTTTGTCCATTCGTCTATCAGTGGGCATTTAGGTTGCTTCCATGACCTGGCTATTGTAAATACTGTTGCGATGAACATTGGGAAGCATGAGTCTTTTTGAATTATGGTTTTCTCTGGGTATATGCCAAGTAGTGGGTATTGCTGGGTCATATGGTAATTCTTTTTTTAGTTTTTAAGGAACCTCCATATTGTTCTCCATAGTGGCTGTATCAATTTACATTCCCACCAACAGTGCAAGAGGGTTCCCTTTTCTCCACACCCTCTCCAGCATTTGTTGTTTGTAGATCTTCTGATGATGCCCATTCTAACCAGTGTGAGGTGATACCTCATTGTAGTTTTGATTTGCATTTCTCTAATAATTAGTGATGTTGAGCAGCTTTTCATGTGCCCCTTGGCCATCTGTATGTCTTTTTTGGAAAAATGTCTATTTAGGTCTTCTGTGCATTTTTTGATTGGGTTGTTTGTTTTTTTAATATTGAGCTGCATGAGCTGTTTATATATTTTGGAGATTAGTCCTTTGTCCATTGATTTGTTTGCAAATATTTTCTCCTATTCTGAGGGTTGTCTTTTCCTCTTGTTTATGTTTTCCTTTCCTGTGCAAAAGCTTTTAAGTTTCATTAGGTCCCATTTGTTTATTTTTGTTTTTATTTCCATTTCTCTAGGAGGTGGGTCAAAAAAGATCTTGCTGTGATGTATGTCAGAGTGTTCTTCCTGTTTTCCTCTAAGAGTTTTATACTGTCCAGTCTTACATTTAGGTCTTTAATCCATTTTGAGTTTATTGTTGTGTATGGTGTTAGGGAGTGTTCTAATTTCATTCTTTTACATGTAGCTGTCCAATTTTCCCAGCACCACTTATTGTAGAGGCTGTCTCTTCTCCACTGTGTACCTTGCCTCCTTTGTCATAGATAAGTTGACCAAAGTGCGTGAGTTTATCTCTGGGCTTTCTATCCTGTTCCATTGATCTGTATTTCTGTTTCTGTGCCAGTACCATATTGTCTTGATTACTGTAGCTGTGTAGTATAGTCTGAAGTCAGGGATTCTGATTCCTCCAGCTCCATTTTTCGTTCTCAAGGTTGCTTTGGCTCTTTGGGGTCTTTTGTGTCTCCATATAAATTTTAAGATTTTTTTGTTCTAGTTCTGTAAAAATGCCATTGGTAATTTGATAGGTATTGCATTGAATCTGTAAATTGCTTTGTGTAGTATAATCATGTTCACAATATTGATTCTTCCAATCCAAGAACATGGTATCTCCCTCCATCTGTTTGTGTCACCTTTGAGGTTTTTCATCAGTGTCTTATAGTTTTCTGAGTACAGCTCTTTTACCTCCTTAGGTTGGTTTATTCCTAGGTATTTTATTCTTTCTGTTGCAGTGGTGAATGGGATTGTTTCCTTAATTTCTCTTTCTGATTTTTCGTTGTTAGTGTATAGGAATGCAAGAGATTTCTGTGCATTAATTTTGTATCCTGCTACTTTACCAAATTCATTGATTAGCTCTAGTAGTTTTCTGGTGGCATATTTAGGATTCTCTGTGTATAGTATCATGTCATCTGCAAAACAGTGACAGTTCTAATTCTTCTTTCCAATTTGTTTTCCTTTTATTTCTTTTTCTTCTCTGACTGCCATGGCTAGGACTTCCAAAACTATGTTGAATAATAGTGGCAAGAGTGGACATCCTTGTCTTATTCCTGATCTTAGAGGAAATGCTTTCAGTTTTTCACCATTGAGAATGAAGCTTGCTGTGGGTTTGTCATATGTGGCCTTTTTTATGTTGAGGTAGGTTCCCTCTATGCTCACTTTCTGCAGAGTTTTTATCACAAATGGGTGTTGAATTTTGTCAAAAGCTTTTTCTGCATCTATTGAGATGATCATATGGATTTTATTCTTCAGTTTGTTAATATGGTGTATCACATTGATTGATTTGCGTATGCTGAAGAATCCTTGCATCCCTGGGATAAATCCCACTTGACGATGGTGTATGGTCCTTTTAATGTGTTATTCAATTCTGTTTGCTAGTATTTTGTTGAGGAGTTTTGCATCTATATTTATCAGTGTTATTGGTCTGTAATTTTCTTTTTTCGTAGTATCTTTGTCTGGTTTTGATATCAGGGTGATGGTGGCCTCATAGAATGAGTTTAGGAGTGTTCCTTCCTCTGCAATTTTTTAGAAGAGTTTGAGAAAGATGGGTGTTAGCTCTTCTATAACTGTTTGATAGAATTCACCTGTGAAGCCATCTGGTCCTGGACTTCTGTTTGTTGGAGAATTTTTAATCACAGTTTCAATTTCATTACTTGTGATTAGCCTGTTTACATTTTTTATTTCTTCCTGGTTCAGTCTTGGAAGGTTATACCTTTCTAAGAATTTGTCCATTTCTTCCAGGTTGTCCATGTTATTGGTGTAGAGTTGCTTGTAATAGTCTCTTAGGATGCTTTGTATTTCAGCAGTGTGTGTTGTAACTTCTCCTTTTTCATTTCTAATTTCGTTGATTTGAGTCTTCTCCCTGTTTTTCTTGATGAGTCTGGCTAAATGTTTATCAATTTTGTTTATCTTCTCAAGGAACCAGCTTTCAGTTTTATTGATCTTTACTATTGTTTTCTTTGTTTCTACTTCATTTATTTCTGCTCTGATCTTTATGATTTCTTTCCTTCTACTAACTTTGCGTTTTGTTTCTTCTTTCTCTAATTCCTTTAGGTGTAAGATTAGATTGTTTATTTGAGATTTTTCTTATTTCTTTAGGTAGGATTGTATTGCTATAAACTTCCCTCTTCGAACAGTGTTTGCTACATCCCATAGATTTTGGATTGTTGTGTTTTTGTTGTCATTTGTCTCTATGTATTTTTTGATTTCCTCTTTGATTTCTTCAGTGATCTCTTGGTTATTTAGTAACGTATGGTTTAGCCTCCATGTGTTTGTGTTTTTTATGTTTTATTCCCTATAATTCATTTCTAATCTCATAGCGTTGTGGTCATAAAAGATGCTTGATATGATTTCAATTTTCTTAAATTTACTGAGGCTTGATTTGTGACCCAAGGTGTGATCTATCCTGGAGAATGTTCTGTGTGCACTTGAGAAGAAAGTGTAATCTGCTGTTTTTGGATGGAATGTCCTATAAATATCAATTAAATCTATCTGGTCTATTGTGTCATCTAAAGTTTGCATTTCCTTATTAATATTCTGTCTGGATGATCTGTCCATTGGTGTCAGTGTGGTGTTAAAGTCCCTCACTTTTATTGTGTTGCTGTTGATTTCCTCTTTTATAGCTGTTAGCATTCGCCTTATGTATTGCAGTGCTCCGATGTTGGGTGAAAATATATTTATAATTGTTATATCATCTTCTTGGATTGATTCCTTGATCGTTACGTAGTGTCCTTCCTTGTCTCTTGTAACATTCTTTATTTTAAAGTCTATTTTATCTGATATTAGTATTGCTACTCCAGCTTTCTTTTGATTTCCATTTGCATGGAATATCTTTTTCCATCCCCTCACTTTCAGTCTGTATGTGTCCCTAGGTCTGAAGTGGGTCTCTTGTAGACCGTATTTATATGGGTCTTGTTTTTGTGTCCATTCAGCAAGCCTGTGTCTTTTGGCTGGAGCATTTAATCCATTCACATTTAAGGTGATTATCAATATGTATGTTCACATTACCATTATCTTAAGTGTTGTGTGTTTGTTTTATAGGTCCTTTTCTTCTCTTGTGTTTCAAACTTGGAGAAGTTCCTTTAGCATTTGTTGTAGAGCTGGTCTGGTGGTGCTGAATTCTCTTAGCTTTTGCTTGTCTATAAAGCTTTTGATTTCTTCACCAAATCTGAATTAGATTCTTGCCAGATAGAGTAATAATGGTAGTAGGTTTTTCCCTTTCATCACTTTAAGTATATCATGCCACTCCCTTCTGGCTAGTAGAGTTTCTGCTGAGAAATCAGCTGTTAACCTTCTGGAAGTTCCCTTGTATGTTATTTGTCGTTTTTCCCTTGTTGCTTTTAATAATTTGTGTTTGTTTTTAATTTTTGTCAAATTTGATTACTATGTATCTCAGCATGTTCTTCCTTGTTTTTATCCTGCCTGGTACTCTCTATGCTTTCTGGATTTGGTTATCTCTTTCCTTTCCCATGTTAGGGAAGTTTCCAACTATTATCTCCTCAATTTTTTTCTCAGGTCCTTTCTCTCTCTCTTCTCCTTCTGGAACACATATAATGCGAATGTTGGTGCGTTTAATGTTGTCCCAGTGGTCTCTTAGTCTGTCTTCATTTCTTTTCATTCTCTTTTCTTTGTTCTGTTTTGCAGCAGTGAATTCCACCATTCTGTCTTCCAGGTCACTTATCCATTCTTCTGCCTCAGTTATTCTGCTATTGATTCCTTTTCGTATATTTTTCATTTCAGTTATTTTATTGCTCATCTCTGTTTGTTTGGTCTTTAATTCTTTTAGGTCTTTGTTAAACATTTCTTGCATCTTCTGATCTTTGCCTCCATTCATTTTCCAAGGTCCTGGATCATCTTCACTCTCATTATTTTGAATTATTTTTCTGGACGTTTGCCTATCTCCACTTCATTTAGTCATTTTTCTGGGGTTTTTTCTTGTTTCTTCATCTGGTACATAGTCCTCTGCCTTTTCATTTTCTCTCTCTTTCTGTGAATGTGGTTTTCGTTCCACAGGCTTCAGGATTGTGGTCCTTCTTGCTTCTGCTGTTTGCCCTCTGGTGGATGAGGCTATCTAAGAGGCTTGTGCAAGCTTCCTGATGGGAGGGACTCGTGGTGGGTAGAGCTGGGTGTTATTCTGGTGGGTAGAGCTCAGTAAAACTTTTAATCTGCTTGTCTCCTAATGGGTGGGGCTGGGTTGGTTGTTTGGCATGAGGCAGCCCATCACTGGAGCCTTCCTGGCTCCTTGGTGGGTCCAATGGTGGACTCCAGGAGGGCTCACGCCAAGGAGCACTTCACAGAATTTCTGCTGTCAGTGTCCTTGTCCCAATGGTAATCCACAGCCACCCCCCCGCCTCTGCAGGAGACCCTCCAACACTAGCAGGTAGGTCTGGTTCAGTCTCCTATGGGGTCACCGCTCCTTCTCCTGCGTCCCAATGTGCACACTACTTTGTGTTTGCCCTCCAAGAGTGGAGTCTCTGCCTCCCCAACTCCTGTCGAAATCCTGCAATCAAATCCCTCTAGCCTTCAAAGTCTGTTTCTCTGGGAATTCCTCCTCCCGTTGCTGGACCCCCAGGTTGGGAAACCTGACGTGGGGCTCAGAAGCTTCACTCCAGTGGGTGGACTTCTGTGGTATAAGTGTTCTCCAGTTTGTGAGTCACCCACCCAGTGGTTATGGGATTTGATTTAATTGTGATTGTGCCCTTCCTACCGTCTCATTGCGGCTTCTCCTTTTCTTTGGATGTGGGGTATCCTTTTTGGTGAATTCCAGTGTCTTCCTGTTGGTGTTTGTTCAGCAGTCAGTTGTGATTCCAGTGCTCTCACAAGAGGGAGTGAGAGCACGTCCTTCTACTCTGCCATCTTGAACTAGTCTCCTAGGTTTACTTTCATACATAGGTTAGGCTATGACTACAAAATGAAACCTATTGGAAGCTGAAAAGTTTAGTCTACGTCTATGGAATGCCCATTTCTGGGAAAATGGTAGGTCACATCTTTCATTCACCTGGTGGTCTGGAGTATCTGGTAGTTGTTTCATTGATCCAGCAGCTGAATGTCTATTTTATGTAGGCACTAGATATCCAAGAGCCCTTTTTCAGAGACTGGATGGCATCTATCTTTGCTTCTCATCTGAATTTCCTCTTTCATCTCCCACCTTCCTCTCCCCAACTGTAACACACATACATATCTTGGCAAACTTCAGTTAGTTTCCGGAGTAAGTAAAATTAACCTTGATTGATCTCATATTTACATAAATTCGTAACTGCATTTGGAGTTTTAAAACTAAAAAATCTACAGTATGACGCTTGTTCTCTGCCTTCTGAAGTGCCCTGCTTTCCAAGGGGCAGTGCTCATTCATTAATTCAACAAATATAAATAGTGCATCTAATGTGTGACAGCCACTGAGGCTTGAGAATTAGTCATGAATAAAACAGAAAACTGCTCTCATGGTACACTTTAGTATTTATAAAAAATATGCAAACAAACGTATTAAGTGTCTGGTGGTGAGAAATGAGATGATGAAAAATAAAGCAGGGTAAATTAAGAACCTAATACAGTCTGAATGAAGAAAAGAGTCAGGGGGCTATAGAAACTAAAACACATTAGTTACTATATCAGAAGTGTATTGCTACAGTATCTTTTTGTAAGCTAGGTACGTAAAAGAGTAATGAGTTAATCTCATCGCCTTAAGGTTGAAACAATTTACAAGAATGTCTTCAAAGAACAATAATCTTTATAAATCAAAAGTATACTGGATTAAATTGTTTATTGATTAATTGCAGTAATTCAATGCCTAGTTCTTATCATGTTAAAGTGTAATGCTAGTAATTAAAGTGATTTTCTGTAACCTTTGAATTACTATGAAAGTAAAGTAGAAAACCGATTTTTATATATGAATAATCTGTTTTATGCCTACACATCTAACCTAAAGGAAACTTGCACATTTGACCAGGGGATATCTTTTATAATTTGCTACATATTACTCTGTCAGGTGACCTTTTCAAGATGACTTTCTCAATATTTTAGGTAACTCTCATTAAATAGTAATCACTTATCACACCAGTGTAAAAACCGCTCTCTATATATCTGTATAGATATTGATATATGGATATAAAGAAACATATATTATGTATTTTGCAAGGTAACATATTGAAGGAAAAGTAGGAGAAAGTTACATCTAATTATATCAGAAATCATTACTTTAACATTTAGTTTTGAAGTGAGTAGCTTGGAAGAAAGAAAGGATGAAAAGTTGGAATGGAGAAGAGATAGAGAAAGAAGGAGAAAAAATATGTATATAGGAACTGCATGGGTTTGTCTACGATGGCCATGTCTTCTCCCAGTATGAGGTAAGACATTCCCTGCCCTCTTGTTAGGCTATAACATGATGACAATAACTTTCTTAATGATACTCCCATCTGAGATGATCTTTTCCATGATCGATTCCAAGCATTGTTCACCTCTCATTTCTCCATGAAATTCTTTCTAGTTTTCTACAAATGAGTTATTAATTAATTTGTGCTCTGAATTGTCTTAAAGAAATAGTTCTTAACTAAAATATTTTATTGATCTTAATTTTTTTCAGTTGTGTTAGCCCTGAGGTTCTATCAAATTATAGGCACCCTGAGGGTAAGGGCAATATTAACACTATAGATACTATTAACATAGTAGATGTTAATAAATTTTATTAGGCTGAAATGAATTGAACTTTAGTACCATTCAATGTCCTGATAAAGAAATTAGGGCCTAAACATGGTAAATGCTTTGTTTATGGTGAGGGAGTTACTACATATATGTGTGTGCTTCATTCTTATTCTACGTTTAAGCCATCATATGCTTATTCACTTGTATGATTTTGAGTTAGCCTCATCTGGTAATTGTATTTAGCTGTCATCTGCAAGTGAACTTGCTTTCAAGTCTCAAATGACTCTCTACCACTTTATACTTACTTGCTAAAAGCTTTTATAGCTGGATTGCTTTAAAATAGAGGAATACTCAACCCAGAACATCCTTTATAAACAAAAGTTATGTAGGTTTCTCTGATATTTGAAAAAAACATTGCCATGATAGTTTTGAGTTAATTTTGACTATCGCTAAAATTACTGATGCCATCATTGTTAATATACATTTTGAAACAGCAGCCTGTTGAGAATTTAAATGCTGGTACTTTTAAAATCCCACCCCATATTTCTCACTCAAATGAAAATTTTATTAAATTGGCTTTCTGAATCTTACATTTTCCTTTTACCTGGATACTCCGAGATGGCAGTGTTTGCTCAGAATAGATCTCACTCTAAATTTTTGCAGTTTTCTCTATAAAATATTTGGGATATATTTCAATTTTTAGTAATAAATTAGAAAATGCTAATTTTCTTAAACATGCTTTTCTGATGAAGATTTATCAGCTCTAATCGGAGTTTTGCACACATTTTTCCCTAGTGAATATTTAATTGGCATACCTGGATTCAGTGTTTGCCTACTTTATTAAACTCAGTTCTGAAAACAGACAATATATTTAGGACTATGCAATAAGTTTAATTATTAAAATATCTTAGGCTGTGTGAAACATTGGAGGAATGTGAAAAAGAATACATTCTAATATTTCTTAACTTTGTTTTTATTTTTTAATATAATCCTTTAAAGACAGCAATCATAAAATTCTAAGCTAATTATACAAGTTACTTTATCTCTTTGCCTCCTAAACCATGATAAATGAAAAACTGACTCCAGAGAAGAAAGGCTGCCATCACTTTTGCTAACATTTTTAAGAATCTAAAAGCTTTTCCAGAAAACCTTCTAAATGTTTTCATCTTAAATGATGTGTCAGCAAATGGTGACACTCAGGAATGTCATACTTTGAGATTTCTTGGCTGTATTTTGGTTTCCTATTTGTCCAGAGTGACTCAGAGCTGATCCTGCCTGATATTGACTATATCATATGTATGGTTATGTGTTCCCTTCAAGTAAGAGAGTCCAGTGCTGTAAGCCAATTACTAGTGGCTAGAGAGGCCAATGTTCAACTTGGGTTGGGATGGAATGCTGAGAATGGCACATGAAAAATGAATGTTTCGATGCGATATAGGAGCCCAGATTGAGTTCCTGAGCTCTAATTTTGCTGGTCTGTATGACATCAGGTAAGCTCTTCTGGGTCTGTTACTCTTGCTACTGCAGGGTCCATTAGCATTCTGAATGGTGGTTAGACCTTCAGATATCTATATAGATGGAGGCCCATTCAATTTTAGACACACATAAGGAAAAAAGAACACCAAAGTATTCCAAATTACTTTCTGGATTTTTTTTTTCTTGAGTGTGAGTAATTGAATAATAAAAATAAGAGTTTATTCTCTAGAGTTTGACTTATTGGGGTTTGAATTTCAGTCTTCTCACTTTTTCTTGTGTCGTCATTGGCAAGTTGCATAACCTCTCTGTGCCTCAGAGTAATCACCTATAAAATGAGGGTAATACCATGTAATGCTGAGACTAAAGCCAACACATGTGCCTGGCATGTAGAAGACAGCTAAAAACAAGTGTTTATTATCATCATAATCATCATTTCCATCATTTTACTCAAAACAGGCTCTCATTGGCCTTTTTGGTATTAAGGATATTGTTGAGGATGGATGGGTGAGCAGGGAATCATGACATAATCTCAGGTGTGTTTAGTAATACTGACTCTGTTCAAAGATGACAAAAGGGCATCTTGTAGAAGTTAGTCAAGTAATTCAGATGAGGTCATATTGTTAGTCAGAGGAAGGGCTGAATTAAACCTCCAAGTCCCTCATATTCTGGCCAATGATTTTGTTTTTTCTTTCTTTTTATTATGTCACCCTAGTATAAGTATTCATCAAAAGTTTATAAAACACCATGTTGGCTCTTCTGGAAATTCTTCTGCCTTTTATACATATGTGGAAGCAGCTATAAACATCCCGGCAGGGAGAACATTAGCAAAATTCATAGAACCTACTACTCCTGAGACAAATAACAGTGAAGGTGGAGTATGAATTGCACTGAAATTGGAGCTCAGTTATAGAATGCCTGGGGGTATGTGCTGTGGGTTTACCTAGTCTTTGTGAAAGTAATACCATCCTACTTTTAATTTATTGGTGTGTTTGTGTGTGTGTGTGTGTGTGTGTGTGTGTGTGTGTGTGTGTGGTCCTAAATTATCAAATGCTTATTTAAATTAGGAATCTTAAAGCCAATTCACATAGCATTTTTTTATTTTTTATTTTTTTTCACATTTTTTTAAAGGCCAGGTCAAAATTCAGTGAAGTAGGACAATTGATGTACATACATGTGATTGCATAATTTAGTCTCCCCTGTATAACCACTCTGTATTACCAATTAAGTACTCTCCAGGTTACTCATTATTCTTACTATCTTCAGCTCCTGTTTAGGTAGTATATTTTGGTTTGGTTTTCTTCTCTTTAAATAAATTTCACACTTCACTAACTATTACAATGTGAATAGCCCAGTTGCAAATATGAGTTAATAGCTAAATGGTCTTGGCAATTACTTTTCAATAGAAAGAAATATTTGGGAAAGAAGTTAAATGCAGCTAGAGATTTTATAGGCATCTGGCTCCCGATGAATATTCATAAACCTGTATATATACCCATACATGTACATATTTTTATGTGGTCTATTAAGATACTGTAAAAAATATTAAAGGAAGAAGTATCTCCTTGTATTTCTGGTTACTTAAAAAGAACAGAGAAAGAGAGAAAAAGAGACAGTGCAATAATGATCTGCCTTGAAAATTACTCCATTTCTGTTGCAGAAAATAGCCATTCACTTATTCTCCAGTTACTATCTACTTAATTACCATGTGAATACTCTGTAATTATATATCCATCATTGTCCTTTAGATTACATGATTGTGTTTGGTGCTGCTATGCAGTTCTTAGTGTAATTACCCTACACAGGTTATAATAATTTTTATATTGTGAATATAAAATGTTATTATATAATTTCATGGTAATCTCTACTTTCTTAGCACAAATTAATTGCATTTCATTATTGCTCCTTCTTACCATATACAGAAATCTCAATTATTATGCCATTCAGGTCAGTAAAATGCTCAAAACTTATGAGCTAGAATGTTCCAAAGGAAGGAAGATTTTGTTGGTAGTAATATATGTAGGCTCTTGCCACAGTGGACATTATTCACATCAGTTTTAATTGCTTTTTTCTTCTTGTTTTAACCTTTTAATTGGCTTATCAGCTCTCTAGAGCTGGTGTCCTGTCTTGTATTTCTGAACTCTTCTCACAGCTCCCAGTATACAATTAGACACATGCATGTCCTCAGCAAATAATTACACATCCACTACTTCCATTTTATCATCATGGTGTTTAAAATTAGATCAACTATATTCTTCCACCTGCTCTTCTTTCCATAAATTCCAGACTGTTGCTGTTGAACACTTACTGGCCAATCTCACTAGCCTCTTTTATCTTCAGCCTTCAATCTTCAATTCCTTCCCTATTTCATCCTCTCTACCAAAATGTCTCATCACCTGTATTTTCTTCTAACTTTTCTTCTTTTAGTCTACCGCATTCTTTTTAACTTTCTCTCAGTTCCAATAATTATTAAGCTAAATTTAAAATTTGGGGGGAAAAAGATGATTGTGTTGGGGAAAGTGCGTGTATGTGTGTGTGTCTGTGTGTCAGAAAATAGAAGATGATCCCTTTGTGGTACACCTTGGTGTTAACCAACCACCAACATTCCTAACTCTTTTATTCTTTGGGAGGAATTAAGTTTTTTATTTAGATTTGTCTACTGCTTCATAATCGGTAACATTTCACTTAGTCAAAACTGAAATATAAAAAAAAGCAGAAGGTTATGAAACTTCTGCAAAGGTAATTTCACATAAATAATTGATAGAGTGATAAATGAGTCATTAATAAAAATACCAATATATTTTAGTTAAGGAAAGATTACTTTCAAAATGGTTTTAAAGCATTTTTGATGCTTAAAGTGGTAAGCTGTGTAGGATAACTATTTTCAGTGCTCTAGGATAAAAAAATTGTTCTTCCAGTTATGGTTAGACTTCTCTCTGTTTCTGAGCTTATCAAGAAAGACTCCTTAGAACCAAAGTGAATAATTGCATACCATAGGAACCTTCTCGTATAATATTCTTCTTCATACTTTGCTAAATTTCTGCTGAATTGGGAAGTGCTAATGAAGTATTCCTTTTATTAAATAAATAACTGAAGAGCTTCCCTGGTGGCGCAGTGGTTGAGAGCTTGCCTGCTGAGGCAGGGGACACGGGTTCATCCCACATGGTCTGGGAAGATCCCACATGCTGCGGAGCAGCTGGACCTGTGAGCCATGGCTGCTGAGCCTGCACGCCCAGAGCCTGTGCTCCACAACGGGAGAGGCCACAACAGTGAGAGGCCCACGTACCGCAAATAAATAACTGAAGAGATAGTTAGAATTTAAATATGAGTATGTAGTAATTATTTGAGAGTGTATAGAGAGGAGACACTGATAAAAATACAGCATATATTTATACAAATTTTACATAGATGCTTGTAATTCAAAGTGGATTATAGCTGAAAAGAGAATGAGAGAGAAATAAGGTAGCATTCCTATGACTTACTATACATTCCTGTCATGATATTGAGACAATTGCAGAGAACATGAGCTCTGGTTGAGTCAATCAATTTGCAAATAGTACCATCAGGTGTTTCAAACTTTTTCCTGGACTTGCATATAGTATGTGACATGATTAAACTTGAAATATCAGAGAGCTTTTGAAGGAGTTATTTTGATTTACAAATATCCAGTGCTTATGTGATAGATTAAATACGAGATGCTGAAGTCCCCTATCAAGTAAGATCTACCTTCTCCTGTGTTCAGAAATCTTGGAGTTGGAATTGAATAAATAGGGAAGGCTTTAAGAGGAGAAAGAAAGAAGGAAAGAGAGAGAGAGGGAGGGAGGGAATATATATTAAAAGTGTTGGGCCCAAGAATCCTAACAGTGTTGCAGAAAACAATCCAGCCAGATATATAATTCAGCATCCTCTACATGTTCCACATCTTAAGCCTAACAGTGGGAGATAGTCAGAAATTTTTCATAGGCAGGCATTGGGAAGCCACTCTGACAGGGCTGGAGTATAGTGAGCAGCTCTCTGTCCCTAAGCTTCAATTTAACATAAAGTGCTAAACATGTAAACTGGGAAAAATGAAATGTCTTCCATTTGAATATCTGTAGAGAAAGGGTTCTGAGCCTAAAATTATTTCAGGCTATTTTAGAGGGAAAACATGGCATGGCTTAACAGCATGCAATTTAGAATTATTTATTAAACTGTATATTCTAACATCTGTTTACTTCACAATTTTATATTAGCAAACATTTCTTTACGTTCTTTAGGTTCCATTTTTAGGCCATGAGACCAGTCAATTGCAATTGAATAATGTGCATTTGGCATGCTTCAAAAAATATTAAAAACATTAAAGGGTGGAGGATTTCCTTTTTTTTAAACATCTTTATTGAAGCATAATTGCTTTACAATGGTGTGTTAGTTTCTGCTTTATAACAAAGTGAATCAGCTATACATATACATATATCCCTATATCTCCTCCCTCTTGTGTCTCCCTCCGACCCTCCCTATCCCATCCCTCTAGGTGGTCACAAAGCACCGAGCTGATCTCCCTGTGCTTTGCGGCTGCTTCCCACTAGCTATCTATTTTATGTTTGGTAGTGTATATATATGTCCATGCCTCTCTCTCACTTTGTCCCAGCTTACTCTTCCCCCTTCTCGTGTCAAGTTCACTTTCTATGTCTGCATCTTTATTCCTGTCCTGCCCCTAGGTTCTGCAGAACCTTTTATTTTTTTTTTTTTAGATTCCATATATATGTATTAGCATGCAGTATTTGTTTTTCTCCTTCTGACTTACTTCACTCTGTATGACAGACTCTAGGTTCACTACAAATAACTCAATTTCGTTTCTTTTTATGGCTGAGTGATATTCCATTGTATATATGTGCCACATCTTCTTTATCCATTCATCTGTCAATGGACACTTAGTTGCTTCCATGTCCTGGCTATTGTAAATAGAGCTGTAATGAACATTGTTGTACATGACTCTTTTTGAATTATGGTTTTCTCAGGGTATATGCCCAGGAATGGGATTGCTGGGTCATATGGTAGTTCTATTTTCATTTTTTTAAGGAACTTCCATACTGTTCTCCATAGTGGCTATATCAATTTACATTCCCACCAACAATGCAAGAGGGTTCTCTTTTCTTCACACCCTCTCCAGCATTTATTATTTGTAGATTTTTTTGATGATGGCCATTCTGACTAATGTGAGGTGATACCTCATTGTAGTTTTGATTTGCATTTCTCTAATGATTAGTGATATTGAACATCCTTTCATATGTTTGTTGGCAATCTGTATTTGAAGATGACATGATACTATACATAGAGAAACCTAAAGATGCTACCAGAAAACTACTACAGCTAATCAATGAATTTGGTAAAGTAGCAGGATACAAAATCAATGCAGAGAAATCTCTTGCATTCCTATACACTAATGATGAAAAATCTGAAAGAGAAATTAAGGAAACACTCCCATTTACCATTGCAACAAAAAGAATAAAATACCTAGGAATAAACCTACCTAAGGAGACAAAAGACCTGTATGCAGAAAACTGTAAGACACTGATGAAAGAAATTAAAGATGATACAAACAGATGGAGAGATATACCATGTTCTTGGATTGGAAGAATCAACACAGTGAAAATGACTATACTACCCAAAGCAATCTACAGATTCAGTTCTATCCCTATCAAACTACCAATGGCATTTTTCACAGAACTAGAACAAAAAATTTCACAATTTGTATGGAAACACAAAGACCCCGAATAGCCAAAGCAATCTTGAGAAAGAAAAATGGAGCTGGAGGAATCAGGCTCCCAGACTTCAGACTATACTACAAAGCTACAGTAATCAAGACAGTATGGTACTGGCACAAAACCAGAAAGAAAGATTAATGGAACAGGATAGAAAGCCCAGAGATAAACCCATACACATATGGTCACCTTATTTTTGATAAAGGAGGCAAGAATATACAATGGGGAAAAGACAACCTCTTCAATAAGTGGTGCTGGGAAAACTGGACAGGTACATGTAAAAGAATGAAATTAGAACACTCCCTAACCCCATACACAAAAATAAGCTCAAAATGGATTAAGGACCTAAATGTAAGGCCAGACACTATAAAACTCTTAGAGGAAAACATAGGCAGAACAGTCTTTGACATACATCACATCAAGATCCTTTTTGACACATCTCCCAGAGAAATGGAAATTAAAACAAAAATAAACAAATGAGACCTAATGAAACTTAAAAGCTTTCGCACAGCAAAGGAAACCATAAACAAGATGAAAAGACAACCCTCAGAATTGGAGAAAATATTTGCAAATGAAGCAACTGACAAAGGATTAATCTCCAAAATTTACAAGCAGCTCATGCAGCTCAGTATCAAAGCAAACAACCCAATCCATAAGTGGACAGAAGACCTAAATAGAATTTCTCCAGAGAATTTCCTTTTAAGCATAAAAAGTGGACCATGAATTCCTTTAAAAAATATCGTGTGTAAAGAGAAAAGCTATTAGCCTGTTTAGCAAATTAAGCAGAATTTATAAAATATTCTCATTGTAGCTTATATGCCATTAGATTAAAAAATCTTTCTATGGAAAAATAATATACATAGAAATGTTTAAAATCACAGGTATACAGTTCAATAATTTATCCCCAGCTGTACATACCAGTGTAAACCAACATTCAGGTCAAGAATAAACATTATCATTACCTCAGATGCCCCCTGGTGTTCTTCATCACCATCCCTTTCCTCCTCCTCAAAAATAACTCTTTTTTTTTTTTTTTTGCGGTACATGGGCCTCTCACTGTTGTGGCCTCTCCCGTTGCAAAGCACAGGCTCCGAATGCACAGGCTCAGTGGCCATGGCTCACGGGCCCAGCTGCTCCGCAGCATGTGGGATCTTCCCAGCCCGGGACACGAACCTGTGTCCCCTGCATCGGCAGGCAGCCTCCCAACCACTGCGCCACCAGGGAAGCCCCTCAAAAATAACTCATTTTTGACTCTTAAAACCATAAATTAGTTCTTCCTTTTGAAGTTATATAAATAAAAAAGTAGTATATATATTTTTCTGTCCAGCATTTTCCTCTCAATATTATTTTTGTGAGATTCATCCATGTCATTGTGTATAACTGTAATGTCTTCATTTTTCATTTATCTCTTTACATATAAATATACATATATATGTGAACTACAGTTTATCCATTCTTCTTACAATGGACATTTAGATTATTTTCTGTTTTCGGCTATTTCAAAATATATTGCTGTGCATATTATGTACATGTTTGTGTGCACATGTACGTGTTTTTTTCTGGGATATACAGTATATTAAGAGTAAAAATCTAGGTCATAAAATGTGGGTATGTTCAAATTTAGTATATACTGTCAATTGTTTCCCAAATTGGTTGAACCAGTTTATATTCCCACTACTAGTGTACGAGAGTTTCTGCTATTTGTTGTCAATTTGGTATGTGTGCAATGGTATTTCTTTGAGCTATTAATTTGTATTTCCTTGATTACTAATGAGTTGTATATATTCTCACATCTTTATAATCTTAGTCTAAAACAGATTTAATTTATGCACCAAAACTAGTTATAATTAGTAAATTGTAGGTAAGTTTTTAACTGTGACCTTTAGCACCCTAGATAAGTGCAAACTGTTCCTTGCTACAGTATGGTGTAGGGCAATCATCACCCCTCAGAATGTTAACCCAGTTTTTTCGAGTTTCTTAGATCTTCTCAGTGATGTGATTATAAAAAAAGTGGTTCAAAATTTTAGGTTAAAAATTACATTTTAATTAGGGCTCACAAATTAGTCAAGAAATAAGCTATTTTAGTCAAATCAAATCTATTTACAATTATGAGACAATGTAGTCCCTTTGCTAATCAGTAAATTGTTTTCCGATTTCTTACATTCCCTCATTCCCAAATTCTATTTACTCAACCGGTCCCACGGGAATCACCTGGGCCTCGTTTATGATCTATAAATTGGAATCCAGGGGTGGTGGTGGATGAAAGGGAAAGACACTGGAATTTTTATTTGCAAATAAGTTACCTACATGATTCTGATGAATTATCCACTGTGGAAAAACCTCATAATATGAAGATCTTGGACAGATACATCAGCTGACTTCTATGTCCCATCAGAAAAATGAACCAGGACCAAAGAATGAAATTTAAAGCAATTAGAGACAATCTTAAAAGAGCTCTCTGTCAATAAGTGGTATGTAGCAACCTGACGAAGGAAAATTTTTCTTTAGAGATTTCTGCATAGGAGATGGTACTAGATGATTATGTAGGCTGCTGCTAATACATTCTTCATAAATAAAAACAGAAGCTGTGCTGTGTAAACTCTACCTGCCAAGCCTAGAACAACTACAGATAGACATCATAATGGACAGATACTAACATTGACTTAACTTTTAGATCTCCACGTCTCTCACCTTTCGAAAGTGCTGCTTTCCTTACATACAGCCAAGACCCTTAGTAATAAGCTTCAGCAAGGAATTGCAACGAGGGCACTTGGCGTAAAGCAACAGCAAGCAGAAGAATGCTTGAAATAAATTTCCATAAGTATGAAGCAAGCCTGTCAGTAAATTTAATTTCTGTCTGATTTAATAAACAGCTAGATAGATACACAAACATGAAAATTATAAATTATGTTTTAATTTTTCTCCCTACCATAACTGTCTTATCACAGGTTAAAGTTTATAAGTTGTGATTTTTATCTCAGCTAATCTCATTTAACATTGCTTCATGGTTAGATAGCTAAAAGGAAATTGCAGCTCCAAACACAAAGTCTGGGATCAATTTGACCAGTTCTTCTGCTTACGGTTATTTGTACTATAAATTTCAATATTTTGAATATGGTAAATTTGAATACATTGATATGTCAACAGACATATAAACTTGTTTTTCAAAAGACAGGCAGAATATCTAATTGCAAAGTCAATGTGGTTCTTATATTAATGGTCTTTGTTTTATTACTGACGTTCAAGAGGTATAGAAATATTCGAGTAAGACTTCCTTGGTGGTTGAGAAAATTGTCTGTAGCGCTCAGTAGGAAACATCTTCCAAAGTAAAGGGCTCAGCTACAGGGAGGTTTTCCCCTCTGACTGTTGGGGAGGTTAGGTTCTCACCTAGGAGGGGGCAATAGTCTAGACTTCTGTTATCACTTTCTACCCATGATGGATCAGTTAGTCTTCCAGTCTACCTTTCTATTAGGGTTCCATGAGAGGCACACCTCCTGTCTGCTTACCTGCCCAGGTGTTTGGAAATACTGGGCCTGTTCTGGCTCATAGAGGGAGGCTTCTTTCCATCACACCAAAAGCTAGTGAAGAGGTAGGATTCCCCTACTCACAACTCACTACCCTGTTCTCTGGATGAAAAGAGTTGCGAAGAGGGACAAAGATAAATGACATCTAAAGAAATCTTGAGCATTTCTGTTCATTTCAGAATAACATTAATATTGCTCATTAGAAGGAAAACTGAGGAAACTTGTGAACTTTAAAAAAAAAACTTTAAAACTCAGAACCAAAAGAGTTTGTCACTTAGTATTATATCAGTATAACCCATCTCCTCTTAGAAAGATGAAATGATGCCTAACTCGGGCAAAAAGAGGAACCAATGGCATTATTAAAGAATTCTGGTTACATCCAGTTACACGCTGCTTTTTGTAAATTAATCTACCTATTCTCTGACCATTTAAAAATATTAAGTGAAAGGTAACATTTATTGTGACTCAAGAAATATATCTTGAAATATTTCAAGAAATTTCATTTCTATGTTGTGCATTCTTTCTAGATGTATGTCATCACTACTGTGTGAATTCTGAATCCTGTACCATTGGGGATGACGGAAGTGTGGAATGTGTCTGTCCAACACGCTACGAAGGACCAAAATGCGAGGTTGACAAATGTATAAGGTGCCATGGGGGACATTGCATTATAAATAAAGACAGTGAAGATATATCTTGCAAGTAAGTAGACAGCTAGCTTACTTTATAAAAACATTTGAACCCAAAAGGACATAGCAATCCAGAAATAAACAGTGAAAACAATGTAAATTATTTTTATTCTAAAATTCAGTATGGCAACCATTCCATTCTCTCTCTCTCTCTTTTTTTCTTTTTTGGCTAGAGATAGAGTTCAATTCATTTTGATTAAACCAAAACTTATTAAAAACCTATTATGTACATCTGGGTAATATGAACATTTATCATGTAATGACATGATCAGGTCATTGCCTATATAGAATATTCCTAATAGTAAGCAAGTAAAAGTGAAATGCAACATACCTTCAGAAAGCTATGTGTAATACTTCTAAATTAGAATAGCTCAGGCTTTTACTTGTTTCATCATTATTATCAACAATGAGTGTTTGCCTTTCTGATTTTACAAAATGATCCTTTGGGGAAGAAGCAAAAGACCTATCTAATGGAAATAAAATTTAATCTTTTTATCTGACTTTGAAAATTATTGTACAAAATAAGTAGAAGGAATAATGTTTCCTAGGAAGCAACTACAACAAAAATGTCCAAGTTAGATTTTGATTACATTGCCTTTTGCTCTTTGGCTTTGAGATCAAGTGAATGGAAAACAGAACTTTGCAGGTAAAGAGTAATGCCAACATGCTAGTAATGTTTCTAGCATGAAACAAATTTATGCCACTGGGGTTAGAGATCAATTCTCACTCTGAACTTCTTTTAACAGGCTTTTCAAAAAAAGGGCTTATAAAGGACTGGACTCTTATCACTTGCCCTAGGAGTATAATAAACGAGCATATGTGATAGGAAAGCACGCCTTAAAGGGTTCACGTCACAGCTTCCACCAAGACAGCTCTGCAAGGGTGCCAGCCCTGAGTTATGTTGCTCTGCCAAACAAGGCCCCATAAAATTTTATTACAGACACCATCAACATTGTTTTCTTTTTTATTTACTCTCATTTTAGAATTACTCCATGTATGATTTGTGTTATCGCTATAAATGACATTTACTCAAACCCTCAAATTGTGTCCTTTGAAAGTATATTATTTTTTAACTAAAGTAATTTAAAATATGACTAGTTATAATATAGGCCTTTGATAAGTACATAAAAGCAAAATGCATTTTCATATAAACTACCAAAATCATGTTTGCTCATTAAGCTCATCGGTTTTTTGTGATGAAACTTTAGCATGACAGAACTTGATTTTAATTACTGAGCATACATCTTTCTTTATGTCCAGTGTACCATGTCAGGAATGCACTGTAGAATCTTCTTCACAGCCCCATCCCAGTCACACAGGGAATCATGGACCATCGTATAAGAAAGGCTATGAGCCATAGTTTGCAACCCAGTTTATCTTGGAGAAGCTCATGCAGAGGCACACACCCTGTTTCCATCACACAGGGCAGTTCCACGTGAGGAATGAAGGGCTGAACTCTTAGGACCCTCGGTTCCTGCTCTTTTACATAGAATACTGGCTTCACCAACATAGAAACACTAGAGCCTCATAACCTGAGTAGGCTTTTGAAGGTCCAACATTATAGTTCTTGACTCTTAAAAGATCTTTCTGGAAAACTATATGTAAGAATGGATAAATAATAGTTGCTAGCAGTGAGTTGATAATGGAAGTTTAAAGATAAGAGTATAATATTTGATTTATCAGATAGGCTATAATAACATATGAACATGATAGTACAAACAGGACTCTTTGGGTATTTTGAAACTTTTAGATAAGTTTGTTTTCATTTCTATGATACTTTTCATCTTAGCATTAACTAAAGCTTGCAGTGATATTGGGATTTCTATTTCATGGGTAAAGAACTGATACTAAAACAAAATCACAACTGAGTTAAATATTTTTTTACTGAAATGGGAAAATTCAAGCTGCATGTATACTTGTGATTCCAAAGAGTCATGTATTTCTAATGCACAGCCTATGAGCTGTCAACTACAGTAAAGAATAGATGCTCTGTCAATTATACTGAGTATAATCTTTGAAACAGAGCTAATTGTGTATTTTTTCTCTTCCTCAGTAAATATTGTTGAAGAAAGTCTTTATCATAATTTTGAATAGCCTAAATAATACCACTGTGATGTCAAATTGTTATGAGAATTCTTTCTCTTTACTGGACAACTGCTAATTACAAAGTGTGTCTGCATGCACGCACATGTAACATTTCTAAGAAATGAAATTATGATGAAAACCTACATTAAAATATAAGTTGTACTCTGATATATTACAATGATTTGGATAACTTGTATTTCACATTTGAAATATCTGCAAAGTTCTGTCTAAAGTTTAGGATTCAGATAAAACCTTTAGAAGGAGAACAGGGCAACATCTCTTATAACTCTTGGAAGCAGAAGTTTAAAAGCAATCGATAATTAGAATATTTTTCTCTTTTAAAAGATGATATTTGGTGTATAGTTATCTTTTTGTGGAAAATTCTTTAATGTATGATGAGCTAATTTTTTTCTTTGATGTTGTCCCTTTGATTGAACATGAAACTATAACTTTCTGCTCTTTGATTTTCAAGGAGGCTGGGCGAGGAAAGCAAGGAAAAGTCTCCCAGATCCATTTAACATATCAGACACCACTACCATTAAATATGTACTTGACTCACTTTGCATCCATATTCGTATGGCTCTATAGATTATAAAGAATGTGATATTCTTTGTTAAATCTTGGAAACTTTAAACCACTACCATCTTCCCCATGTCTAGTTCCACTTTCACGTGTCTCCATTTCATAT
The DNA here is from genome assembly GCF_949774975.1 of Lagenorhynchus albirostris. Classification (NCBI taxonomy): domain Eukaryota; kingdom Metazoa; phylum Chordata; class Mammalia; order Artiodactyla; family Delphinidae; genus Lagenorhynchus; species Lagenorhynchus albirostris. Next base: position 89,257,486 of record NC_083100.1, read on the forward strand.
CTGGTACATAATTGACTCACTGCTTCTGTTTATCTTGAAAAGAAATGTGATTTTTAAATCCAGGTTCTTAAAAAAAATCTTTAAATTAAACTTCTGGGAAAGTGTAAACAGTTCAGTGCATTTCCAGCAGCCCTACCACCCACAAGAGGCCAAATAAATATGCACAGAATAAATAAACTATGGGATTGCTAACCAATTATTTCAAAGATCTAACCAATCATTGGGAATTACTCTTTGATGGATGTACTGCAATAGGTACCCACCATGAAGAGGATCAAAGTGATCAATCAATGACATTGCAGCCTGATTTCTTTATCAAGGTTATGTCCAGATTTATTGCGATACCATTGATTACTTCATAGCACTTAGTACTAACATCTCATAATCGGAATATTGACATGATCTGTTGTAATTCTGATCTGGGCCAAGGCTTGTATGATTCTATTACCATACTTCTCATAGAAGAGTTTCCCTCAGTAATTTGGAATGTCAATGTACTTTTCTCTGTTCCACCAACAATTTTCAATGTCTGATCTAATAGTATTTATTTATTCATTTATTTATTTAAAAATATAACATGGCAAGTAAGAAATTTTTGTAATTTTCCTCTTATCATTATGCTTGTTTTTCCCATGTAGCAATAGCCACAGTGCTTATTCTTATCCCAGATAGGTAATGTACTATAAATTAGAAGCATTTCCAAAAATTTTCCAAGAAAGCCTACCTCATTACTTTGTTGCCATATTGCATATTGTTCCTATAATATTACTGTTTATTTTTGCAATGAAGTGTTATGTTTTTTCCTTTAGAATAAAAAGAGTTTGACACTAATTATAGTACATATTCAGGGAGAAACAGTGGGGTAAAAGTGACTACAGAATAGTTCTATGCTTTCGTACAAAATGTGGAGTCTAAAACTCATAACAGTTCTTTGGACCAGACTTTCCAGTTTAGAAGGAATAGCTGAGCATTTGCTTCCAGAGTATTTGATAATGTGGTTTATAAATAATAAAGATGCCACCAAACTCTGGTAATGTGAAAAGGGAATAAAATACTGATGTTAATGTCTCCCTGAAGTGTAAGTGATAAACACTAGAGTATATTTTTTCACACCTATGTCTAGCTATATTAAATTTTTATATTAAACGAATGGATTGAAATTTTGAAAATCACCAAAAGAAAAATTTTATTTGTCATCATTCTATTAAAAAACATCTTTGCCTCCAGCAAGTCTCTCTTTCTGAAAACCTACTTTTAGCCGGCCACTGCATTAGTCTTCTATGATGAATATTCTCATCTTTAGAGAATTGTGTCAGCTCTCAACAATAATCACGCCAGAAACAATGAGATTTTTTTTTCTTTGTTGCTGCAGCTGCACTAATGGAAAGATTGCCTCTAGCTGCCAGCTCTGTGACGGCTACTGTTACAATGGTGGCACGTGCCAGCTGGACCCAGAGACAAATGTACCTGTGTGTCTGTGAGTATTTGATAACGTTGTGGGCATTTTATGATAACAACTTTAGATGTACATGGAATCCCTGCTCTATTTTTCTCCTTTCTTGGCGTAACATATTTTAAATGAATGTTTCGTGGACATCTCTGATCAAGTATTGTTCCTCATTGACTCATGTACTACAGACTCTCCTCCCTCATCAATTTGCTAGTGATTTCATATGGAAAAGCTCATTCACTTCTTAGCATCATACCCATTTCAAACATTCAGAGACCTTTGAACTTGGAAATGCCAGTAAAAATTGTTCTAATTTAATTGACCTTATTTACAATAGATACGTGAAACCCAGACATAATCATATTTATAAATACTTTGGTACTTAGGGCCATTATTTTCAAAGTATGTAAGGTATCTTTTCAAAAGTATAATACTATTTGATTTTTGTATCAGGTTTTGAGTGTTGTATTATGTAAACCTATTAAGCCCTTGTCTCTTTTGAAATCCATTACCTTGAATCTGGGTTTCTAAATGTTTGGAAAGTATTGTAGATTCTCTGCTCCTGAGAAAATCTGGAATTTAATATATTCCCTTTTCAAATACCTGATTGGCCCTAATGGAAAGCTTGAAATAAGACCATTCAGCCTATGTGATCTCTATTTTGAGTTTTCTTTTATCACTGCTTGACCAGAAGAATGATGCCCACATCTGATCCACATCTGCATTCTGTTCCCCGCCTTGTCAGAATAGCCTATGATGAGTGTGTATATAAGAAATAAGTGAGCATACCTGAGAAAAATTTTGTTCATATGTTACTATTTCTGTATGAAATGAATTTGAAACATTTGAAAAAAAAAGTCAGATGCTTTATTTAGCTGTATTTTACTGAAATTCTGCAGATGCTCTGTTGGGTTTAAAAGTCAGCGCTGTGACCAGAAAGAGAACCCTTGTGATCACTACTGTCAGAATGAGGGGATTTGCACTTTAACTGCGTTTAATGAGCCGAGATGCAAGTAGGTTTAACCTTCCACTTACCGCTAAGCTTTGTGTGACATCATTTCAGGCCAGAGTTCATTGGTTTAAATCATGAACATCCACATGCTTTTCACAGCGTATACTTAATCTCGGGGCTCATCTGTGTCATACACACTTAACCTTTGCTTTGCTCGCCGACAAGTGTATGCACCACAGTTAGCTAGATTGTCTAGAAATATAATGGAGGGAATGAAAAAGCTCGTGGAACTGTCTCATAAAAATACATTTGCTAGAACAGTGGCTTTTAATTAGAGGACAGAAGCAGGTGTTTTTAGACTTTATTACTGTACTGGATACTATAATTGGAATAGTGTCTTCTATTTAGTAACTGACTTTTCATTTCAAGTACTGATAAAACACATTATTTTGGCTCCCAAGATTTCAGTGGAACTGTCTTACCTTAATCAGTAAGACTTCTTTACAGAAGAAATAGGTATATGCTAAAATATTCCAGAAACTTCATTTCAAAACATTCTCTCTTGATTCAATTTGTTCATAACAAATACATTCTTTTCCTCTGTGAAATCTCAGGGACCACCTTTGGGGAAGCTATCAACCTTCATAACAATGGAAGTTATTTTTGCATGTTGCATTTGAGCTTTAGAGATGGATCATATCTGACATCCTCCTTAATACTCCATGTCATAAACAGAAACCCTGATTGGCACCCAATAATAGCTCATGGTGGTGTCTCAGAGTATTTAGTAATGGTTTTAACGCACAATTATATTAAAATTCAGATATTTCATTTCCAAAACTCTACAATTTGTTCATAATGATCTATTTTGTTATTCAAGAAAATGTTATTCTTTACACAATAATTGTGAAAATATGGGAAGTGATTAAAATAATCACATAGGAGAAACTGATATTCTTTCTTTTTTTCTAAAAGATATTTGAATATGTTAAACCAATGTTCCTACATAAAATAATCCAGAAATACTCCTTTAAATATCAGTCTGTAAAGGGTATATAAACTGACCTGTTAAGAAATTGATACACTTCTTAGTTCATACTCAGGTTTAGTGCCTTATGCAGCTGAAGACAGAGAGGGGACCCTTCTTTAGTCTTACCTCTGCCTTGCCTCCAACCTAAATTCCTCCAGTCGTTCAGCAAGTATTTATAAGACCCTGAAAGAGTGCTAAGTCCTAGACAAGTGAAGATGAATGAAATTTAACCCAAACATCAAGGAGCTCACGAATTAGTGGGTTTAGAAATTCATAAGCAACTAATTAACCTGTATTAACGCAGGTGTGAACACAGGAAAAAAGAGAGGGCAGTGGAGTTTTAACAGGGCAGGTGATTTGTTTAGAATGGGAGATAGGAATACATGGAAGACTTTACAGAAAAGGCAACCTCGTGTTGTCCATGTAGTTCAGATAGTTCAGTGAGGTCGGGAAGAACATTCTGAAAAGAAAGAATAACATAAGCAGAGACATGGATGTGAGACTTAGTGACCTCTCTGGGGAACTGTGAGTGGTTTAATACAGCTAGAATGAAGGGTGACTGGAGAATTGGGGAGGGGGGTGAGGAGTTAAAACTGGGAAGATAAATTGGAACCCGATTTATGCAAGTTAGGGGATTCCATAGGATCCTGAAAAGAATGTATAGCCAAAGTGATTTGAGGCAGAGCTGAAGGAGTTTGCTTTCGAAAGTGACACTGAGTGGCATGTGGAAGAAAGGCCTGGAGATCAGCTGCAGGGATCCCACACCAAAAGGTCTGGCAGCACTTCAGGTGAAAAATGATGGATTCACGGTTAGTTCAGTGTTAATAAGGTCAGGGTGATCCTTGGCCAAACTTTGATCTAGGTACTTATGTTATCTCATTTTTAGGACCCTGGTAATGCCTGCTCTGGGGCCCAGTCTTTGTATTTCTTGTCCCTTTCTCACAATTCCCAGGCAAAGTATACATGACATTTCAGCACCACCCCCCTCCATAAATAGGTCTCAGGAACATGACCTGTCTAGAGAATGCCCTTGTGTCACCAGAATGAATATTTCTTGTGGGCATAACAGTCCACAGTAATGTTCTGTTCCACTTTTCACTCTTACCATGTATCATCAGAGGCACCTGACCTTGTAAGGTATAATCAGCCTCTGATTAAAATCAGCCAGGAAGGGCTTCCCTGGTGGTGCAGTGGTTGAGAGTCTGCCTGCCGATGCAGGGAACGCGGGTTCGTGCCCCGGTCCGGGAGGATCCCATGGGCCGCGGAGCGGCTGGGCCCTTGAGCCGTGGCCGCTGGGCCTGTGCGTCCGGAGCCTGTGCTCCGCGATGGGAGCGGCCACAGCAGTGAGAGGACCGCGTACCGCAAAAAAAAAAAAAAAAAAAAAAAAAAATCAGCCAGGAAAAATGTGTTAATCGGAAAGGTTCAGAGCAAACACCTTTTACTTTTGTGTATCTTTATTTCTATCTGCTTTGGGCTTAATGGAAATTTTGTCTGTGCTTTGGTTTTCTACACCCTAAATGGTGTAGATGGTAGGAGTAATGCTTACTGAATTCCTCAAATCATTTAAGCCATGAAGGAATCGTAGAAGAGATAATGATATTCTGTTATTCATTCATTAATTCATTCATCAAATATGTATTGATAACCTATGATGAGTGAGGCCCTATGTATATTCAGAAGGAGAATTAATAACAGCTAAAACTGATTTAGCAAATACCTGTTTGATTCTAAAGTCCTTGCCCTGGTTATAACTCTTATTCCATACTGCTTTCTTTGTGCTGACTAACTCCAATAAGGTTTTTACTTTTAAAGAGTTTAAGATTCATTTTGGGTAGATGAATGGATTTTAAAAAGTTAAAATACCATTTGATAATTGCTATACAGAAATATGACCAAAGTGTTGTGGGAAAACAACTGAATAGAGATCAGTTAATGATTACTAGTGGGAGAGAGAAAGGTTTTACAGATGAAGTGATATTTTAACAGTATTTTGAAAAAATTTTAGTTATTTTACAGGAGGAAATGTCTGAAAACCTTTCTTGAAAGAGGAATAGCACAGTGAGAGAATAGGTCTGAAAGTAGAAGATGAACGTTGTTGAGAATAGAACACAGGCTATGTGATATAATGGGGGGTGGATGGGGGGAGATTAAAGATATATTTGGGGACCAGTTTGTGAGGTACATTTTATGAATGACTCAAGAGTGGGTTTATAGAAAGAAGATTGGAGAATTAAGGATGGAATTCTAGGAGACACCAATGTTTAATACTGTATTATGGAAGAATCAACAAAAAAATGAGAAGAAATAGAATTTGGAGGGGACTTGTCAAAGTGTAGGTTCCTCTAAGTCAAAGGAATAGAGCGTGTCCAAGAATATCAACTCCAGATAGTTCAAAGAGGATAAGAATTTTAAGTGGTTTATTGAATTTTGTAATTAGATGGCCATTATGAGAGATGTTTTGAAAGTGCTACATGACAGCAACCAGATTATAGTTGGAAAAGTGAAAGGTAAGAAAGTAGAGAAGACTGTAGATTCCTTTCTGACTGTTTGGCTGTGGATTAAATGAAGGAAGAACAATTGTAACTTCAGGGGGAAGTGGGATCTAAGGGAAAATATTTTTACAATAAGAAAGACATACATTTCAAGAGGATCAGTCTTTCACTATTTATTAAGGGCCCATTGTTAAGTAACTATGAAGGATAGATGGTTCAGACATAGATATTATACTCATGTTTCTTAGAGTTAAAATTTCTAGAATATGGAAAATTTCCTAGTTTTACATAGGATACTTATAATTCATTTGGTACTAAAGTGTAAATAAATAAAAATAAATTTAGTATGAAGTGCCTATGATCATGTAGAATACAAAAATTGTCCAGCTAAGAGAATATTAAGCCCTCAGGGTCTCTTTCTAGTGGTTGATTCTCCTTGTAAGTGGAAATTTTTGGAAACACAGATTTTAGCTTCAGATTTCAATTGGTAGTGGTCATGTATCTTTGATGAAAAGCTAGTATGCACTATTTCATCTAAGCGCCTTTACAGGAAACAAAAATTGCTTTAAGAAGTAAGATATAGTACTTGCTTTAACTTTGTTGGTACTACGTTTTTCTTTTTTTCATAGAGTAAAAAACTATTGAATTGTGCAGAACTTACACACATTTGGAAAGTCTACAAAGTATTCAGATCTATGAGGTTGACAGGTTTTTTCCACATAGAAATTTTATGACCTTATCTTTCAATTTAAGGAATAGATTTGTTCTTTGAAAGCCTTCACTTTTGTCTCTTGATGGCCCTTTTCACTTATTACTATGTGCGGAGGAAAAGAAAACTCCAAAGAAAAGCCTAGAATAAATGAAAATCTAAAGGCTTTTTTATGTTTATTTGGAGAGAGTTTTGACATTTATCAAAGAAGGTATATTGAACAATGTTAAAGCCAAACTTTAAAAAATTAATGTGTTATTTTGACAATGTTTGTATTGTTAAACAATTTTTGTTGTGAGATATAGAAATGAATAAGCCTGTGAACTCAGTAACAAGTTAACTATGTCTTCCTACTTCTAAAATTTCTCCCTAGTGTAAGACTTTCATTTATATTGAATTTAAGTTTTTTTTTTGTTTTTTGTTTTTTGTGGTACGCGGGCCTCTCACTGTTGTGGCCTCTCCCGTTGCGGAGCACAGGCTCCGGACGCGCAGGCTCAGCGGCCATGGCTCACGGGCCTAGCCGCTACGCGGCATGTGGGACCTTTCCAGACCGGGGCACGAACCCGTGTCCCCTGCATCGGCAGGCGGACTCTCAACCACTGCGCCACCAGGGAAGCCCAAGTTGTTTTTTAAAACATAGACCAACCTCCACAGCATTATCTCCCAGCAATACCCACAGCACATTTCACCCTCCAGTAGTAAAGAAATGCTTGTAGCTACACTACTTCTCCTACCACTGTGGACACAGGCGCATACACAGGCTCACCACATAGCCATGGGACCATTCCACACCTAGATGTTTTTGCTTAAATAGCTCACTGGACCCAAATGTCTCTGCTGCCTTTTTCCACTTTACTCCTATTATCCCACTAGTCTCAACACAGGATTATCTCTTTGTATATAGCACGTGGCAAGTGAATAGTAAATATTAATTGACTTGGACTTAACTGAAGTTTTTTAAAAGAGAAGAATCAAATATTCAGGGTTCTCCAGAGAAAAAGAAGCAATAGGATATATATCATATGTGTCGTATATCATATATATTATATATATAAATGGGGAGAGAGAGGCATTTATTATAGGAATTGACTCACCCAATTATGGAGGTCAAGAAATCCCAGGATCTACTGTCTGCAAGCTGGAGAACAGGGAAAGCTGGTGGTGTAATTCAGTCCAAATCTAAAGACCTGAGAACCTGGGAAATGATGGTGTACATCACAGTCTAAGTTTAAAGAACTAAAAACCAGGTGCACTAATGTTTGAGGGCAAGAGATGACGGATGTCCCAGCTCAAGCAGAGAGAGCAAATGTGCCCTTCCTCTGCCTTTTTGTTCTATTCAGACCCTCAGCAGATTGGATGATGCCCACCCTCACTGGTGAGAGTGGTCTTCTTTACTCAGTCTAATTCAAACATTTATTTCTTCCCAGAGACACCCTCATAGACATACCCAGAAATAATGTTTTGCCAGCTATCTGGGCATCCCTTAGGCCAGTCAAGCTGACATAAAATTAACTTATACAGGGCTTCCCTGGTGACGCAGTGGTTGAGAGTCCGCCTGCCGATGCAGGGGACACGGGTTCGTGCCCTGGTCCGGTAAGATCCCACATGCCGCAGAGTGGCTGGGCCCGTGAGCCATGGCCGCTGGGCCTGCGCATCCGGAGCCTGTGCTCCACAATGGGAGAGGCCACAACAGTGAGAGGCCTGTGTACCGCAAAAAAAAAAAAAAAAATTAACTTACACACACAAGTGATATATCTATATGTGTGTATGTGAATTTTGCTTTTTTGTCAGTATTTTGAGATGAATTGTGTTCAAAATTCATATGTTGAAGCTCTATCTCCCAGTACCTCAGAATGAGACTGTATTTGGAGATAGAATCTTTAAAGAGATGAATAAGTTAAAATGGGGGTCATTAGGGTGGACCCCAATCCAATGTGTCTGGTGTCCTTATAAGGAGGGGAGATTTGGATACAGCACACACAGGGGAAGACCATGTGAAGATATATAGGAAGAAGATGGTCGTAAGCCAAGGAGAGAGGCCTCAGAAGAAATCAAACCTGCTGACACTTTGATCTCAAACTACTATTACTTTGGTTTCTATTCATTCCGTTTCTTTATGCAAATATATATTTGCATAATATTATATACTAAAATGAAATCATGTGATAGATACTCTTTCATGTTTATTTACTTTGCAATACATTATGAACATCATTCCATGTCAATCTACATAACTAGATACTTTTATTCTTAAGGTTACTGAGTGTTCTATTGTCTGAACTTTTCCTATTTTATTTAATGAACCAGCTATCATTCTATAATTAGGATTTTTTTGTTAGTGTGTTGCTGTGTTTTGTTCTTTTTTTAAATTATTTTTTCCTAGGATAAAAACTTCTGTCTTTAAATATCTGTGTGCTTATCTCATTAGTTTTCTAGTATCAACAGTCAGAAGAAGAAATATTCAGTGTGAAAGTATAGATTTTATTAATCAAACTAGCAATGATTTGGGGCAAGTTACATTGTCTGTTTGTGTCACATTTTCCTTGTCCATAAGGTGATGGGTTTAGACTAATTGTTCACTAATATTCTATAAAACTATAAAGTATGATGTATTTAATCAGAGTCCCATTTGAATTTTAGTAATTTTTTAAAAATTGGGTCAGAGTCACAACCCCAGATACCAATTCTCTCAAAATTCCTCTAAAATATCTATAAAGACACTGAGAAAACAAAGATTCCCATAGTAGCAGAATTAAAAATAACAAAGCCTTTATTATTAAAACTATGGAGTAACTGAAAAATTCCTGGGTCACAATTAAATATTTGTATTAATTTTTCTCTGTGATTTTATGATCTATTTTCCTGATACTTTAAAATAGTGTACCACAATATATCAGGTTATATAAATAGCTTATTTATGCCTAACTTCAAGAGAAGTAATAATCTTTTCCACCTATTTCTTATTATCAACCCCTAGTCTAGTATCAATAGATCCACAATCTATATGAGCTAGAAACCTAAGTGTCTGTCCCTTGGTTTCTTCATATTTTTGTCCATTTAGATAACAAAAATACTGGTGATTTTTTTCTTCCCATATTAATTCATCAGAAAATTTTTATTGAATACCTACTATATACCAGAAAACAACCTAGGCACTGAAGTTTTTATCAGTGAACAGACAAAAATATTTGACTTGTGAAGCTTAAAGATTAATGACCATTATTGGTAGAATTTGGGGAATATTTCCTTTAAAATCAATTTTCTGTATAGTTCACCTTCTTTTTCAAAAAGAAAAGAAAAAAAACAAGTTTAAAATTATATTTTATCAACTGAAAAGGGAGAACCAAAAAGATCTAACTCTGATATTACACTGGTTTTGAAATCATACCAATTCAGGCCCACACTGTTTTGAAAATAGCAGTATGGCAAAATTCCAAGACATTTCTTACTATATATATTATTGCTTCTTGCCCGTAACAGGACCAATTCTCTGTGTGGTCAAAAACAATTTAACACTGTTAGTTTTTTATGTTTTGCTTCTTCATTTCAAGCAGAAGCTAAAAATAACTTTCTGTGAGCATTTTTCCCCAATCTATTATTTGTTTTTCCCTTTTTTCTGGATTTTTCCTTTTTTTGTTTTTTTGGTTTGGTTATATTTATTTGGGCATCTGTTTTGTTTTGTTTTGTTTGCTTTCTGCTTTATTTTTTTTTCCTCTTTTTTTTTTTGGAAACATGGTTTTCCTTTCTCTGATCATCTGCATGAGTGTGTGGTTACATTTTTCGTATTACCCTATGATATTCCATATTTTATGGCTAGAATTGGCTTCTCATCTCTGTGTGGCCTTTTGACATGGAGCATATTTCTATGAAACTGGCTTGGGAATGCTGCTTGTTTTACTCCATGGCCCTTCTAAATGTACATGTCTGTTTCTCTCTGGCAGATTGTAAATTCCTTTAAAGAAGAGGTTGTATCTGATTTATCTATTTTGCCTCAGCAGCTAGCATGCATTCTTTGTGTAATATGTGCTTAACTAATGTTGCTAAAAAATACTGTCCTGGTGCCTGTGTTGTATTGTGAAATCTGGCAGCCTATGATATAAGCATCTTTCTATCATCATTGTAATACCACTTCTTACTTCATTAATACATTTTCAAAAACTGCAAGAGTCAGAAAAAAATTTAAAAGTGATTCATTTCATTATGATTTTTGGTTCTCTTTCTTATCTTTATGATATCTTCTAAAACTACCACAGGAAGTTTCCTGAGCGTTCTGGAACTGTAGTTAAATATCTCTCTACAAAAGGAACTAAATAGGCTTTTAACTTACCCATATTAAGTTATTAGTAAAACTTAATTGTATTAATTTTTGTTCTCTCTGCTCTTTGACTTTTGTTTGTTGTTTTTACCCTGGTATTTTCTCTCTAAAAAAAAAAAAGAAAGAAAAAAAGAAAAAAGAATGAAAAAGAGGAAAGTAAGTTGTAGCCCCTGCCCTTGAGGGACTCTGATCTATTTTGAGGAAAGAGATGAGACAAGAAGGAATGTGGCAGGGGCTCTGTGGATGTGAGTGGTGTAAGATAAATGGTGCTTCTGGGGGAGTATTAGACAATAATGTTATACACTGAAATCGTTCTGAGGAACATAATATGCTTAGCTAGGAATTTGAAATTTATTCCATAAGTCCATAAACAGTAGGGGAACACTAATAACATTTGACTTATGAACTATCTCAATCATGTGTGTGTTTTAAAAAGGTCTTGATGGCATGGTGCTCTGCTGGAACAAGAAGCCCTGGGTTTGAAAAAACAGATTTTAAAATGAATCCCAATTTACAAAGGAAAAGGAGACAATTTTTTAAATTAAAGAAATGGCTTTTTAAAAGTGATTTGTTGGTAAACAGGGCACAAAAAAGAGCCAAAAGATAGAAGACCTTATACCTTAGAATTGCAGTTTGTTTTGTTGGTTTTGTTTTTCTTCTCTTTGCCTCATTTGTCATCTTAATATGGAAATACTGATAGCATCTACTTCCTAAAATTATTTTGAGGAATAAGAAATGTAATACCCGTTAAAAAAAACAGAATATTGTTTTCAACATAGTAAACACTTAAAAAAAAAAGTAGAACCTTAAAACTGTTCTAATAGACCATACATGAAATGATCAGTACTTGGCATAATTTGGGCTTCTGGGAGTTTGGAGGCAAAAAATAAGCTGTGGGGTTCTTAAAAAGTGGTCGTTATTAAAAATAAGCAAAATATGGCATAAATAAAAGATTAGAAGTGTGATGATTGTGATAGTAATAGTGACTGAAAAGGGAAGTACATAACTAAGCTCAAGTCCCATGAGGGACAACAGAGAAAAAAAGGGCAGCAGGTCCACCCTCAAACACCTCAGAAAACACACAGGAGCTAGCTTTTGAAACATTTTCAAAGCAGATTTTTAAAACTCAGAGGGATGCAAAATGAATGTACAAGTACCAAAGGGACATTCATTAAGCGAATGATCGGAAAATTAGTCATTTTGTCATTTCCTTTGGTTTTGTGATTGTTCCATCTAATTATTTTCTTAAAAGTTTAGCATTGTTTTATACGTCCTTAGGGTGAGAAACACATAAGGAAATGTACAGGTACTAGGGAAACCTCTGTTGGGGTTTTGGGGAAGAAGATAGTGAGTTTCGTTTCTGTCACACATTTTTAAAAGGTAGGAATTATTCTTCTATATTACAACAGCTAATTAAGGCCTAGGTATTTCAAACTGCTGGCTCTGCTGAAAGGAGAGGGCACATGCTACTCTTCAGGCCTCTGCTGTCAGGCTGAGCGACGCTCCTCCTTGTGGACCAGCGACCCTGTGGCCCCGTAGAGAACATTTGAGAAGAGCCCAAGGAAGCTGTCAGGAGTGATTTCAAACAGATCACAACTTTTCAGCAGGGGTTTTGAGCAATTCAACTTTGGCAGCCTGTGTTGTCCACTTTTCAAGAGTCAGGTCATTGCATGTCCCTTATTTGTTTTCTGCCCCGTGGCATATTTTCAAAGCACAAAATGTGAAACGTGCATGTCTTTTGGAACAGTAAAGGCCAGGAAAATCTGTCACATCAATATCTATCCTTTGTGATCCCAGGTAACAAGTTGTAGCTTGTTCTAGCTTTCACCAAGCTAGTCATGTCATGGGGAAAAACACGGAATACAGAATTTTTCTATTGAAGTTTAAAGTCCAGTTTGTGCTTTGAGAGTACAGCTGGCACTGCCTAACAGAGAACAGTTATTGCATAGTTACCCATTGGGCAGCTGTTGTTATGAAGCTTTGATGTAGTCACCTTATTTTCCCTTGATTCTGGGACATGTTCTTGGCCTTTAATATAATCAGTAAGTAAATCAGAATAACCAAAGAAACCAAATACAATATAACTACATAGTATTTTCATTCATTTACTTGTTACCTCTTTAACAATTTACATTATTTTTCTCTCTATTAGACTGCATTCCCCAGGTTTTGCTGCTATGAAAAAGCACAAATTTCAGATGCTTTTAACAATGAAGGTTTATTTCCTGCTCATGTTCTATCCTGGAACAAGTCAAAAAATAAATAAATCAATAAACCTCCAACCTACTACTTGATTCCAAACCAACTTTATACAATTTTAAGAAAAGGATCAGAGGAATATAGATTAACCAGCAACACTGGTTTAAGAGTGAAAAAAATAAATGAAAAATTCCTTACATTATCGCCAGTTAAGGAAATATTTTCTTCTTTTTCACACTGGAATAGTAGCAGGAGAAAGCCATTTTTGTTAAAGGAGTACAGAAATTTTAGCCTAATACTTCTTCCACTCAGCATACAAACAAAAATTATAATTATATTGATATTGGTGTGCCATATACAAGCTTTAAATTTAATATTCGTAGTATTATTTATCACTTGAGTTAAATTAACTTAGAGGGTGTGTAAATTTTATATACATTGTATCATTTAATCTTTCAGGAAGCCTGATTTTTTTTTAACTTTTATAATGATCAACTTGCCTTGCAAAAAGGAAAAAGAAAAAGAATGGAAGGAAGAAAGAGAGGAAAAAAGAAACAAAGTAAAGAAGGAAGAAGAAAAATTTTGAGGTAGTAAAAGGAAAACACAATAGAAAGATAAAATATAAAATAAGAAAGGAAGGGGATTTAAGGGGAAAACAAAGGTTAAAGCATAAGAGGCTAGATCTGTGGGAAATGTGTGACAGAAGTGGGAGTATTGCTCTCCCTTATATTATAAACTAAACAACCAAAGTGGGTGAATTGCTAGAAGATATATCCTTTGTGAGGAGGGGAGACTAGATTACAGCACAGTTCTAATTCCAAAACTTACACATTCCATTTGTGTCACAACATACCAGCACTTTAATTTTACACAATTATTTAAATGACTAAATTGAATTAAATTACATTTAACTACATATTTGTTTGTATGATTTTTATATAAAACTGGTTTCCATGTCAATTTACCCATCAGGCAAATGCCTTTAGAATTTTTGTCAGGGAAAGAAGATAAACGTTTCTTAGTTAGCTGCATCGTGGGACAAGAACGGAAGTGTCACACAATTTACAACATTGAATAAGTAAAATTTTACATGTCCAAGTTGCTAAAATGTGATCATCTAATTTTGTAAAAGGAAGAATTAATAAATAGATTAATGAAGAAAGGGAGGGAGGGAGGGAGGGAGGAAGAAAGGAAGAAAATATTTGCTTATTACTGTGGTTCTTACATGTTAAGTGTTTTTCATAGTGGATCAATATTCTTTTCAGTGAGAAATGACTGGTAACTAGCTGAAAACATGTACTTATGAATGGAGCTATATATTCTTCATAGAATGGGATATGACACATGTATGTGTATTCATATGAGTTCAACCATGCATCCTCCATGCCTTCATGCATTCGTTCATTCATTTTAACAAACAACAAACATATTGATTGACCAAACCTACATACTGACCATGTGCTCAAGAAATGAAGAAATATAAAAATGAATAATAGATTACCCCTACCTTTAAGTAATTAGTCTAGCATAGTCATAGGCAAAGGCATATTTAGAAATTTATAAATGCATATATAAATAGAGAAATGCAAAAGTAAAATGTACCATATTTATGATTGTATGTGGATCAAATAAATAAAGGTATTTATAACTGACCCCAAATGGCAATTCTCCATAATGTAAAATACTACTGTAATATTCTATAGCCTTTTAGATTTATTGAAGATATTTATCTAAACTTCCTGAATCAATTTTTAGACTACTGCCTGCATAAACCTTCTCACCTTGAGTCAGGGAAGTAATATAATACTTGGATTAGGAAAGAAGTGTGTGTTAATGGCCATCTTTTGTCATAAGCCTTCAGATGTTTCTGTTTGCAACATGTTCCTATAAGTGTTGAACACATCTGGTGAGTGTTTTATGACTAATTGACATTTATGCAGCGTAGACAAATTTGTTAATTCATACTGACACTTGATTTTAGCAAGTCATTTCAATTTTTTTCATTTACTCTTTTTTTGATTGCTTGTTTTGTTTTAAAACAATTTAAAAATTTTTTTAAACTTGTGAAATGCAGGTCCTAGATTTTTTTTTTAATTTTTTTTTTAAATTTAATTTATTTATTTATGGCTGTGTTGGTCTTCGTTTCTGTGCGAGGCTTTCTCCAGTTGCGGCAAGTGGGGGCCACTCCTCATCGCGGTGCGCGGGCCTCTCACTATCGCGGCCTCTCTTGTTGCGGAGCACAGGCTCCAGACGCGCAGGCTCAGTAATTATGGCTCACGGGGCCAGTTGCTCCATGGCATGTGGGATCTTCCCAGACCAGGGCTCGAACCCATGTCCCCTGCATTGGCAGGCAGACTCTCAACCACTGCGCCACCAGGGAAGCCCAGGTCCTAGATTTTGAGGAAGGCTGAATGGTGGTAATTGGGAAGATGGTATCAATACTAATACAGTGTACCTTTATCAATTAAAAATGTTTGCCTCTAGAAACCTTTAGTGTTACCTTTTGGTGGATATGTAAAAATCTTGTAACTA
Source organism: Lagenorhynchus albirostris (assembly GCF_949774975.1). Lineage (NCBI taxonomy): Eukaryota > Metazoa > Chordata > Mammalia > Artiodactyla > Delphinidae > Lagenorhynchus > Lagenorhynchus albirostris. The sequence goes on from NC_083100.1 coordinate 89,273,165, forward strand.
GAACAAAGTCTATACTGAAGTATCAGAAAGGAGGTGACTATCTATATATAGGAATTATTTCCCAATGATTCAGACTATAAATTAAAGTGGCTAATATCAGTGTCTCAGCATATGTGCACTACAACTGAAAATAAATATTTTCTAGAGAATTAGAGTTATATATCTCACTTATAAAGACATTCACAGTCTCAAAACCTTCTGTTAACACTTTCTGATATCCCTACCATTGCCCCAAATTTGTATAGGACTAATATGCCTTGAATGATATTTAATAACTGCAGTTGACTATGCCAGATATTGCCATTATAATTGTTTGAGATTTTACCATGTTGCACCACAGAAACCCTATGAACTAGGAAGGGTAGTCATTAGGTTTTCATAGAAAAATTCCTTATTGTTTACTCTTATTTTGTGCTAAAACATAAAATATTCAGGTATAAGATTAGTCACTTTGTCTGCATGGCACTAAGCATGGAGATTTCCAACCCCAGCCCCCATGGCTTGCTATGTTCTTAAGCCAGTTTTGGAATTGGTCATTCATCGTGGCATCATGTAGACAGAACTTTCCACTTGTGTTACAGCATACATTGCTTTTCTTCCCACTTTCAGCTATAGAATTATAACCACCATTTCTAATGTAATACCCTACATTTATGTCTTCAATTTTATCAACGATATTACTTAATACTAATTTTATGATTGTTCCTTTTCCTTTTGAGTTGATGCATGTAACATATTAATTTAAGTAGAAATCATCTACTCACTCTGCAAAAAACATTTTATGCCTTTCAGATCTGCTTTTAATAAAATTTCCTGGAAAACATCTAGATAATAAAAGTTTTACATTACTAGAGATTTTGTTCTTTTTTTAATATTTATTGAGTCATCATTTCACACTTTAGTGGCCATTTCTGCTCAGGTGGCCTGCATAGAATTTTGTGTTTAAACATTTCTAACTTAAACCAGCCAATCTTAACAAACTTCCTTTTATGGATAACTTCTTGGCAAACTAGATTTTATCTTTTATATTTCTCCTTCTTAAAATAATCACTTTAAATAATGCACTTTGTTAATTTTATTTCTTTCATGGTCACTTCTTCAACTGAAATTTCTCATTAATTTTTTTTTTTTTTTTTTTGCGGTACGCGGGCCTCTCACTGTTGTGGCCTCTCCCGTTGCGGAGCACAGGCTCCGGACGCGCAGGCTCAGCGGCCATGGCTCACGGGCCCAGCCGCTCCGCGGCATGTGGGATTTTCCCGGACCGGGGCACGAACACGTGTCCCCTGCATCGGCAGACGGACTCTCAACCACTGCACCACCAGAGAAGCCCTCTCATTAATTTTTACTTTTCCTAAAATAATTGTTGGTCAGAGTTTATTGAACATCTCATTATTATTTTACTTCATCACATTAACCCTTCTCAGAAATCAAAAACTCTTTCTGACCAAATGTCCTTAATATTAAAGTAAGATTAACTTTGTCTTACTAATTTTATCAATACTAGGTAACACAATGATTTAATGTAGTATTTTAAAACTAGGCATTATAATATATAATTATAGAGTTGAACCACTTATACTTATTACAACAAACAAAAATTTAAGATACTAACTTAAGCTTTTTGAAGAAAACAAAGCAGGGTGATACCTAGCTATTTCTATGTTAGAAATAACAGTCAAATTTTGATAGAGAATAGTGCTAAATAAATAGAAATTGTAGTACAAAACTGTGTGTGTGTATATATATATGTGTGTGTATATATACACACACACACATATATATATATATATATATCTACCAAATGAATGAAATATATATAGAGTGAATTGTTGTGGAAGTTCAAAATTGTACTGAGTAATAATATAGATGAATTTATACTTGATGGATCTTGGATCTTTAAAGGTGTTTTAAACACATCTACAGTATTTTGGAATCCACACAAAAATGTGAAGTTGGTATCAAGAAGGATATTAACACCCTTCTATAACATGTCCCTCACTGTCACTGCCAGAGACAGAATATCAGGCATTACTGACCACAGGTCTGAGCCAGTGTGGGAATTTTAACAATTTTACTACTCAGAAAATGCACTGATTTTCCTTTGTTCAGATAATATTTCTACTTTCTTCTTAAGTGACTGTACTCTCTTGGGCATGAGGGAGTAAGGAAAAGCATTTTTCCTACTACTGCGTTGAATTAGAAGGATCATAACTCCACATTTTATTTCTACCTCTTATTAGCTATGATTTTTCAGGAAAATCATTTGAACACACACTTCTCCATTTCATAAGATGAATAATTCCAACTCATGGGTTATTATAGAAGCTGAATAAGAATATTTTTCATATGAAAACACTTATCCTAGGACCTGACACAAAGTTGTGCAAATGTTAATTGAACTTTATGCAAAATATTATATCAAAGGTAGGATAGAAAATTTTTGAAGCATGTTAAAAAATTATAAATCTTTATGTATATATGAAATAATTTTATCTCAGAAAATTGGGAAACAATAACAGATGAAAAAATGTTTCAAAGTCAAGTTAACAAACTGGTGAATTAATATATAAATATCCTTTCCAAATGCAATAAAACTTTTTGCATTTTGCAATACAGCAGTCTGCAAGAAGAGGGGGGCAAAAAAGTGCTGGGAGCTACATAGGGTGTAAAGCTTTAAAGTTAAGAATGCCATGCAAATGTAGTCATGTTCTTCCACCAAAAGAGTGAAATTTTCAGAATTAATCAGAAAAAAAAATTTGCAACTGACTTTTAATGTTTGAATTTTCATCACTGTATGAAAATACTGTTTTATAAATCTGATGCACAAAATGTAGTCATATTTTTATTTTTATTGAATGAGCTTTTTGGAGCACTGAAACATGCATGGCACTCTGCACAAGTTTTCTAAGGCTCCTTTAATCCCTTGTGCCATATTTTTTTTCCCGTGTGTGTAGAAAGAAAAGGGTATATTAAAAGATTTTTCATTCTGAATGTCTCCATCATCATAGTTAATAACGGCAGCCTAGCATGTAAGAGGAGAAATTCAATTTCAAATTGCTTTAAGGTTTACCTTTGAATTCCACTTTGGTCAGAAGGGTTCCATGACCTTTAAATTTGATGAAAAGAGGAAGCAGATATTAATCTCATTATTTTATTTTGAAGTCCTCCCAAAGCAAGTGACTCTAGACGACATTTCCACAAAATGACATGAGTAGTCCACGTAAGTTGATCATTATTACAGTGAAAGACAATACCTAAGATTTTAATACACTTTCAGTATTTTATATCTGATTTCAATTCCTTTTGTAAAATCTCTCTGCTACTTCAGAGTTCTCATTGTTTTGGACAGTTTAATTATATGTCTTATATTTATGCTTGTATTGTAAAAACTGTTTCTTTTTAAAGATTATATATTTATTCCCTTATATATGCTAAACTTATTTTGATAGTCCAAAAATATTTACTGTGCTTCCTAGTAATATATGCTACACTATTGCCTTTACACAAAGGTACTCCCCCTGTTACAGAAAATTACAATTGAAGTATAGAATATTGTAACTATACAATAATTGCACACACTGTTAAAGAACACAATAAGTTAACTATCCAAGCATTTCATATAGTAACATTCAGATGAGAATTAGTTACCCCAAACAAAAATCCACTCAGTTACTTTCAGATACTATGTTAAGAACTTCTACCAATGTCATTTAACCTTTTGAACAGTCTTGCTGGACATGCATACTATTATTCCTATCCTAAATTTTTTTAAATGATTGAACAATATTTGGTATAAGAACAAAATCTGTGGGAACATAATAATTTATCTCAAATATCTCTTGAAGTGTGATTTGTGAAGTATTTGCATCAGGCTCACTTTGTTAAAATGCAGATTTCTGGCCACAGCTCCAGGCTGCTTAATGAAAATCTCTGGTATATGGGCCTCCAGAATTTCAACTTTAACACATTTTTCAGTTTGATAATCATTAGTCTAACCTAGAACATAAAGGGAAGAATAAGATTAGGAAAACAATATAACGATAAACAACCTTTCTTTTCAATGTCACTGGCCTTGGAGAGAAGGGGAGAAATCAAAAAGACTGCTTTTGAAGCAAATATCTTCGTACGATAATGTGAAAAGAGAAGGATAAACAATTGTTTGAATAAATAAGAATCTATCTATCTTTCTATCTACCTATCTGTCCATGATCCAACAATACTTTCATGAATCCAAAATTCATAAAAGTGTTTAAAAAGTTAAATAATTCAGAGTGGTACAGTGATCAAACACATAAGAAAAAGAAGCTGATTTTCATTGTCCTAGGGTAAAGCACAGTGGGGGAAATAACTGTAGAATAAATTTAAAAGGAAGGATATACAGATGTTTGTGATGGTAAGAAAAAAAATAAGATTTCTTGGGAGGACCATGCAGGACTAACTCAAAGATAATTGTCCAGGGATGAATAGCAGGGAGCAGTAGATTGCAACAGTACAGATTAAAGATGACTAGGGCATGGACTACGGATTTTTCTTGAGGAACAATGACAAAGACACAGATGCCAGAAATTATTATAATCAGCATGATTATGCAAATAATTCAGTGGGGAATTTGGCTGGAAATTTTGATGATTCACACACATTTCAATTCTTAAATGATCTGCCATTAATGGCTTTGATCACTGTAGTCTACTCAGAGAATGAAGATTTATGAATTTCTATAAAGACAGTAAAAATACTTGGTCTTAAATCAACTATTGGAGGAAGTACTTGTGGAGCAGCAAATGCCTTAAGTTGTAGTTTTGTAAGGTAGGCAACAAGAATAATGACTTCTATTTGATTTAATATCTCAAAAGAGATTTTTTTTTTAAACTGGAACAAATGTAGACAAGTGGAACATATTTTATATTTGGCCATAAAGCATTATTTTATAAGGAGTATAGGGAAAATTGCAAGGTGATCATCAGTTGATTAAGATGCAGAACTGTTAAAATTATTTCTCCAGCACAGTCTTTGAGAGTTATTTCCAGTATGTAATAAACAAAATATTCCCTGAAAGCTAAGAAGTTAAGTGTGCTTCCACAATGCAAAAGAGGGGAGCATCACGACCACTAGCAAGTGATATATTTTATCTAATATAAGTACTGGGTTCCAAGCTATGGATAAAACAGAAAATTACTCAATACTGTTAATAAATACCACCTGTCCTACTTAAATAATTTCAGAGTTTGGAATAAAAATCACAGTATCCTGATCTTCTTTGTTTAAAAATCTCTCTCTGCCCTTCTGGAGTTCTAAAGGCATATTTTTAATAACTTCCTAAAATACTTAAAACACATGATGCTCATATCAGAACATCTTATCAATTAGCATTTATTCCTCCAATTCCTGAGCAATTCCATATTCTGACTTCTAAGCATCTCACTGTTATGATGAGCCCCAGATGTTCTTATCTCTATTAACACAACAAAATATATCTCAGATCATTTCTCTTGCTTAACATGAACCTGATTTAGGTTGCTGTTGTTACTGTTGTTTTTTCAAAGGAGGTAATGTAAAGAGCAAATTTTGATATTTTAATTTTAAAATAGCTTTGTACACATCGGTTATATAATAAAATTACCAAGCAATCAGTATTATTTTTTTCACTGGAGCATGTAAAATATCCTCAGTGGTCAATTAGAAAATTTGACAAATGTAAAGCTACAAAGAACAAAAAGACTTTTGCAATGATTAGGATTCATTCTAATGATGTTTGCAAAATTTGCCTAAACATCTTATTTTGAATTATCTTTGGACTGTGTCAAGAATTAGGAACTGAAGAACTGGAACAATTTTCTAGAACATTCAACTGCAAAACCACAACTAAGGGAGAAAACAGATTTTTTTAAATCAATGATTTTATTGGTTGTTCACTTTATTATAATTATTTGAAATATGCTCATTTCATTACCTCACTTCAGTAATACAGACAGCGTCATAGACCTGGCCTTAAAATTTATTTACCTATTTTAATGATTTACTTGTAGTATGGTATATAATAAATGTGATGTATAGAAAATATATATGTAAGCTTTTTATAAAGGATCTAAATAAAAAATCAGGATAATGCATGAGTGATGACCTAATAATAATATAATGATATTAATTTTCATTGAAATCATGATCCATACTCATAGTTTTATAATATCATTATTAATCAAATAACTATATTCTTGAATAGTAACATTGCTGTCCATTATTCTGAAGTTAATGTATGCTTTTATGAAACAAATTTTTCTTTTTGTAACTTGAGTTTGTCAATATGATGATTTTATGAGATTTTGCCCTGTGTTAGGACACCCGATACTGTCTTCACAAATAACACAAATAATTCACATGGCATCATAGAAGCCTAGTTCCCAAACAGCTTCAGCTACTTGAATTGGCTATGACAGAATTGGAAGAGACCCACCCATGGCAGTTATTTAGTTTGGCCACCATGCCCAAAGATATCTACTTGGAATAGTTCTGGAAGCGGTTCTTTTACTGTGTACAACTACTTGTGATGTGGTGGTATTTGACAGTCATTTTAAATAAGAACTGAAGCCAATTAAATTGTTTCTCTATGGATTTTCTCTGACAGATGCATGGAGGCATCTTGTGTTAGCTAGCAGACATTGTTCAAACATAGCTAAAACCATTCCAGCATTTATTTTGATACAATCAGCTAATTATATGGTTGTGATTTATGTTTAAATGAAGGATTTTAATCAAATCTATTATTTTAATCCTCTGCAAGACTTCCCATCATAATGTCATGGTTCCTGTATGGGAAAGACAACTTCTCTGAATGAAAACTTGGGCATATTGTCTTGGTTTCATGGGAATAGAAGCATGGTCTTAAATGGGAAAGCACTATATTTCCCTGTCTCTGATTAAAAGAGTAAAAACTGTGCAGTTTGAACTATGAGACATATGACCATTTGCTGTTTGGTTGTTAGTTCCACTCTGAATTTAGAACCAGAAAAAATAAATCACAGAAACTTAGTAAAGAAGGATTTGCTTGACAGGCAAACTCAATTTTTATAGTGGCATAATTTTCAGTACGTCTCAAATTAATCTCAATTCTTAATTAAAATTTCAGTTTTGTTATAAAATATGCCAATTTTAAGTTTAACATAGAATAAAGAAAAATTACTTTAAATTTTAAAAAGTATTTTAACAAGTGAAGTCCAATTGAAGTTACCCTCAGCATACTGACAATATGCAGGAAATTAGCAGAAATCTCTATCTAAAATTCATGAATCTGTGATAGCAGGCTCTTCCTTCATTTCATTTGGTTAAAGTTACTACATTAGCAGACTTGTGGGTTTTGTTACTCACTGATTTTTTTGTTTGTTTTTATCTTTCTAGATGTTCCACCAACTGGTCAGGCACACAGTGTGAGAGGCCAGCCCCAAAGAGCAGCAAATCTGATCATATCAGCACAAGTAAGTTTCTCAGATTAATATCTTGGGTGTTCCACATAGTATAGAAAGCATTGTTTTCTTTTTATACCATTATTGTGGGAACTGAGTCTTGGAAAATCTCCTTTATGGAATTTTGCAAGAGATCTGCAATCCATATGTTTTTTGAAAGAAGCAGCACTGAGCTCTCACCTGGTGACAGGATCCAGCGTTATGTGCGCTTTTAGGCTGTGAGGGTTCATCTCAAACTTTGGCAGTTTTCAGAACACACATCTGTAAACCTAGCTTAAGCTTTTCTTCGGAAATGTGCGTCAGCTGCAAAGTCTGCAAATATCACAATGGATGTGAGAATGCTTGAGGAAGAAAAGTAATTTCATGTTTTAATTAGAGTATTTTTCTTGAAGTGCATTCAGTGTGTTGTGGAAAAACAAACTTGATTAGTCTCAAAGTGATGAAGTATGTTAACAAGCAATTTTTAATAAGGAGCATAGTTGATTCATTGCTTCCTTATCTTTAAAGTACTGGTTTTGAAGTATATTAAAATGTAGCAACATTTTACAAGTTTTTTTGTGTGTGTAGCTGTAGTCTTAGGACAGGTCCCTGATATGAAATTTTATCTACATCAATATTTTGTGTCTATGTGTGTGTGTTCCAACAATTTTAAATGATTTTATAAAGATTTTCACAACAAAAGTCTTACATAAAGTTTCCCAATTCACACATACTATCGCTAATGAGTGGAAAATTTTTGAGAAATCTGGAATAACTATCAAGTGGGTAAATATATTCTTGAAGAGAAAAAGTAATACCTCTGATTTATGAATGCTTACTTAGCAATTTTTCTCTAGTCTTTCACTGCTGGTGAGAGAGCATACATGAAAACAAACAAAAAATATACTATGGAATTTGTGAAAAAAGAAAGACATTATCAAAATCAAAAGTATATGATTTTTGTACCTTAGACATAGGCTCCCAGTGTTTGCTGATCTACTTGTTTGTTGTGCCTGTCCCCAAATAATTTATCATTGCTTGAAATCCTTCAAGTGACATTGTCTAAAGTTCCACCATTTAGAGATTAACTTGGGCTAGTAAGGATGACCATCTTTGAAAAATGGCAAATAGGTATAGAATAAATAACCTTAGAAATGAGTCTTTGCATTTGGAAAAGTGAGATACGTGATTCTGGTCATGGAGCATATGGTGTTACCTTAGAATTTGTGTGTTGTCTTTAGGAAGGGAAGGGAGAATACTGTAGCAAAACTATGGACACGTACTTGTAGGAATAGGGCACTAGGATTTGAGGAATTGATTCATAAAATATAGGAGATGTGGGAAAATATACCTTGCCTAATTTGATATTGCAGAAGAAGAGCAAAAGAAAAAAAATACTCTCTTCTCTCTCTTCCAGGATCATACTAACATTAGTACTAACAATTCTGGAGGAATACTAATTTATATGATTTTGTGAACCAGTTATAAGACTCAACCATCATTAAGAGCATTTTTATAATGAAAAAATGCATTTGAGTTACCAACCTGTAGAACATACTGAAGTAATAAGTTGAGAATTAATGAAGTCATGGTACTTTAGGCTTTCTTTTATGATAACTTCTCAATTATCTAAGATAAATTAAAAACTTAGTCTTTTAGAGAATCAAAACAATTTTAAATATTGATAAAATTTTCTGAAAGAAGGAAACAGAGTAGAATGTCAATTGAATTTTCAATTTATATATAAGGTCCATCTACAAGGGAAAATTTCGTGTTTGGAAGATGATTTTGAGGAGGGGTGTGCCAGATGTATTTATTGAAAGGTGATGTTGCCAACCATTTGCATTGGCAACAAGCCCCCTTATAAGAAAAATGCCTCTAATTACATGCAACCGTTCTAAAATAGGAACTATCCCATGGAAGGAGGAGTTGCAAGTAGTTGTAACCCTTTTTCCAAAGATTCTGATGCTCTTTCTTCCATCACTGATTTAAAGTCATTACATTTAATGGAAGTATCAATGCACATTGAAAGGGCTATTAGCTATGCAAATGTCAAATTATCTCAGATTTGAGCAAAGTTGACCACATAATGACTCTGTTAAAAGGTACTTATCAGACATTTGCGCTTAGAGAAACTTGCCTCAGTAACTCTGAAAGGAGAGAAAAGGTAGTTAAACTGATCCTTCCTAAGGTAGGAGGGCTATTTTTATTTTCTCAGGTAAAGTCCAGTGGTTTTGAATGGTTGTCAAATCATCCCCGAACTTGGGCAAAAGTAATCTGTTCAATAAGAAAGATGGATACTTTAGGAATGTGTTTTCAAATCTGCATTTCCACTTACAGTGAAGCATTCCATAATCATTGGACCTCGGCACAATCAGGAATATACTGCCTCTCTCAGCCTAACTGCTATCAACTGGCACGAGATTTACCTTTCTAATTGATGAGCGGCTTTCTTAATCATCTCTGAGTAGTCATACTGATGTTCTCTGCCCCTTGCGGTTGAAAGTATCTAAAGATCAGCCTGCCTGTGGAATTAAGTGGATCTATTATTCTAGAACTTTCTGCTTAGTTTCCACTTGAAAAAGCAGACACTTTTCTGAAGTTATTTGGAAGAGTTTTAAACTGAGGATGATTAAATATTTATTTTATACTCCTGTTTTAGATTTACCTAAAGTTTTAAGGGAGTGGATGCTCAATGTTTGGATTATGCTATTCATATGTGCTAAATTTAAGGAGGATAAAAATATACTCAGCATTTGTGGGGCAGTAATGTAATGATGCTGTATTTTACTGTAGTGACAACAGAAATGTGATATCTGTTAGGGGGTTATTCATATCTTCTATTTTCCTACTTTATCCTCATGTCTTTTATACCGTCATGTTTTAAAACAGAAAAAAAATTAATTATGTTATACCAAGGAATTATAACTATAAATTGCAAATATATAGAGAAAATGCAACAAAATAATGCCTCTGTCCTAATTATCCAAAAGCAAGTATTTATTGAGCCTCTACTAAGTGTCGAGTAATGTCTAGATCCCAGGGATGAATCAGTGAATAAGATAGTCAGGGCTTCCCTGGTGGCACAGTGGTTGAGAGTCCGCCTGCCGATGCAGGGGACACGGGTTCGTGCCCCGGTCCAGGAAGATCCCACATGCCGCGGAGAGGCTGGGCCCGTGAGCCATGGCCGCTGAGCCTGCGCATCCGGAGCCTGTGCTTCACAACGGGAGAGGCCACAACAGTGAGAGGCCCGCGTACAGCAAAAAAAAAAAAAAAAAAAATAGTCAGTGCCTCTTCTCATGAAACTGAGGTGCCAGAGGGATAAAAAAAATAGTTAAAGAAGAAAGCAAGCAAATAAGTAAACACATAGAAAATAATTATGAGTCTTGATTGGATCTGTGAAGGAAGTAAAAAAGACACAGAAATAGAGAATGTTAGGGGAGAACTGAGGTCAGGAGTGATTTCTCTGAGATGGTGATACTTAAGCTCAGACTTGAATGATTAAAAAGGGGAGGAGACGCTAAGTGTATTTCAAACAAAAGAAACAGCAGATACAAGAACGCTAGAGTAGGAAAGAGCTAAACATGTTCAAGGGACTGAAAGAAAATCAGTGTACTGACACCAAGGGGACAAGAGTGAGAGTGGTACAAAGTGAGGATGATTATACATGACCAGGATGATAAGCAGCCTCTCAAAGATCACTGGAAGGATAATCTTTGCTAAGTTTGGAACATGATATGTTCTTTATGATTTTTAAAATAACAGTTTATCAAAATGCTTAAGAAACATCATCCAAATCACTATATATAGAGAGAGAGACACACATTTATACATATATGTAAACATAAACTTAAGAGCAGAATATATAGCAGCAAGTCAAAAGAGGTCAATTGTAATGATATAATTTAAGCTTATATTTTTCTACTATAACTTCGATAAATAAAAAATTGTTTCTTTAACTTTCATGAGAGTAAACTCTTCTGGTTTCCCTCCCAACCTCTTGAAACAACTCTGTCTTCTTTGTGAGATACTTTTTTATCTCTTCTAGTTATCTCATTTTCCACATACCACTACATATATTCTCCTTGGCAATCCATAATTCCTTGATCTCGGTTTTCAACTCTTTGTTAATTACTCCCAAATTTCTATCCTCAATCCTGGTTTCTCTTCTGAGGCTGAGACACATATCCCACTGCACAACTGCTGTATCCATATTGATGTCATCTCTGTCTATATCTATATATCTGTATCTCTATACTACAGGAATCTGAAGTTCCCCAAATGATCTCATCCCCTTCTCCCACTCAACCAGCCATTTTTATACACCTTGTTTTGCCTTCCTGTCTATACACATAGCTGCAAAATCTACCTGGTTATCCAAGCAACACTTAAGTGTCACTCTTAACCTTCCTTCTTTTTTAAGTTAAGTTAGATAATATAGTCCATAGATATGACTTCCTAATTTTCCTTCAACATCATCCTGTTTTTTAATAGCATAAATTCCCGGCTCATTTATGTAGCTTACACAGCCCTTCCTAACATCCCCTTTGCTTTCCTCTACAGCCACATCTCCTTCTACCACCCTCTGCTCTACTCGCCATTCAGACTGCTGTTCCCTGATCTTTTCTCCTCCAGGTTTTCATATTTCTCTCCCTAGGTTAATTCAATATCTCCTCCTCCACTCAACCTGCATTCTCTTTTATGGAACTCATCCCTCAGGTCTCAAAGGCACACCAGTCGTCCTCCTCTATCCCAGATCTAGCCGGATACTACTCCTCTATGTTTTCAGAGCAATACATACTTTCACTAGGGTAGTGCTTATCACTGTGCTAAATAAACCCATGTGTTTGTCATCTTCTAATATACATCAAACAAGATGAGAGGAGGGACGTTTCTATCCCCAGTGCAAAGTAGAGTAAATGTTGAGTGTGTGGAGTATAGCAACACTTAAAATATATCTGCTAAATGAGAACTGAATGTATAGTCCCTATGATATCCTAGGCACTGTGCTATCTGCAAAACAAAGATAGATAGCTTATGCCCTCAAGTTACAAATAAACTGATCTCTACAACATATGGTGAAAAGTGCATACATAGAGGCATACACAGAGTCATATGGCAATATGTATTTTGAATTAGTTAATAAACATGTATTAGCACTTTCTGTGTAATAGACACAATTCTATTTACATTACTATGAGGTATATATTAATGACAACACTCATTTTATAAATGTGTAAACTCAAAGAATAGAAATTTGCCCAAGCGCGTGCTGCTAGTAAGCTGAGATTTGACCTTTGAGGTTCAAATTTGAGGTAGCCTGGCTCCAGAATCTGTTATATCAACTGTGATGCTGTACTGCCTCTCCCATTGAGGGGGTCTCCTCAACATAACAGTTTGATAAGACAGTTCTTCCTTCAAATGGAAAAGCATTATATAATGAGGCTACAGTACAACGTGGCAAAGAAGGACTGGCTCTATTTTCTGTGAGAAGTTTGTTGAGATTTCCCCTCCACCCAATAACAAGTTCAGAGTGTGCTTTTTTTTTTTTAATCTGTTTAGGACAGTCCACCAAAAATATACTATCAAAAACATCACCTACAATAGATCTTGACTGTTATATGTTACAATATGATATTTACTGCCGTATATACTGCTTGGAAAAAATACTTATTTTGATAAATATCTATACTATATTCTAATAATATATATATTTGCTAGTTGTTTCTATGAATATAAACTAATTTACAAAAAATAAAGAATAACTTGCCAAATTGCCACCCTTTATTATTTACTGGCTATACTGAGCATTATCACAGTTACCTTGATGGCTTATATAAACTTATAAGAATGCTAGGCTCTTAAACAGAGGGCTGTAACGTGAGGGATTGGAACTGCCATCTGTCATGGGAAAAAGAAAAACAAAGTTCTTTGTTTTCTAGCATGCATAATTAACAGCATTTCTACCTAATAAGAATAAAAGAAACTATGTAGAACAAATAAAATCTAATATTCTAAATAATTTATAATTGCTTTGAGGGGAAAGTAACTTTATATACCTTAAAGCTAGTATTGATATATATTTTAAACCTACATATTTACCACAAATTTTAGCAGAAAAAAATATAAATGATGAAGTGAGGATATTTATAAAGTTGTGATCAATCAGTTGAAGTCAGTTTATGAAGAAATCAAGCTGTTCACTGGTATTTAAAATTTGTGAACAAATGTTAATTACTATCCAAGGTGCCAGATTCTCCACTTACATTAATTATTAATAAATTACACATTCATATAAAGTTCACTTTCCCAAAACCAAGGAGGTAATGTAATATCAAACTCACTAAATCATATAGTGCTGGTAACAGCATGAAAAAAATAAAATGAGGTTTACATTTCAGAAACTGACTAAAGAAGGCAAGCCATATTTTTTCTTGCATGGAAAAGAGTTATTTGGTCATTTTAGTCAAGTTATTTTTGAAGTTCCAAATTGAAAGATTATCTTATATATGACATTTCCTTAATAAAGACTTTTTGGTATTTTGGTAAATGATCTGCAATACGTACTACCTCACACAGATATCTGTGGCTAGAGCTGTTAAAACTGATCTATATTTCTATTTTAAATTCCCTAAGCAGCTGCTTATCATGCTTACTATTACCATTAATTTCTACCACAGTATTTTACATGTACATGTATATGCAGAGGAAAATTCATATATTTAATAACTATTAACGTTTCATTCCTGAACCATTCAAGATCCTCACATTAAATTTCAGTTAGTTTGGGTGTTGCTGTGTTTCTCAGTTTAGCCAATGATTAAGCTGACTTGACAGAATCAATGAGATACTTATTCCAAATAGACAAAGACTTGTCTTATGGGCACTAGATATTTGTCTGTTGGAAACATGAGATTTAGGTACTTGATAGAGCTTCTTAATACTCTCCTGTTATTAGGCAACGCTTGCATTCAGTTTTCTTCCTGCATAAGTGACATATGACCCTAGGTGTATCTTACTGTGGAACGCATCATCAGTAAAAGGGTATCGTCTCCTTCTTCTTTAGAAAAAAAAGATTGCTCTTATTGCCAACCTAGAAATGGAGAGCAGGGCAGAGTTTCTCCTCAGTTTTACTTCTCCCCTATGCTCAGCTGCATAAAAACTAAGATCCACTTTCTATGACCACTTTTGAAAATCTATTCCATAGATCTGTTATTCCATTTTGAAGATGAGTGATACAACCTAGATCATTCTTATAAAGAGGGAAAGTGGACATTTACAACATAAGCCAAACACTTAAATGTGGTTTGCTGAAAATATTCTGGAACTGGCATTTGAGAAAGAGAATCCACTTTGTCCCCCTATTTTGTTGAATCAAGCCAAGAGCCCTATGTGGTAGGTCTTCATGTCTCTATTTTAACAGGTAAAGAGCATGAGCCTCAAATTTTAAATAACTTTTCCAAGGTCTCACTTCAGGTAGGTGGTGAAACTGATATTTAGGCCTATGTCCATCCAAATCCAAAACTGTTACCCCTTTTGTTTTACCAGACTGCCATCTAACTTGCCACATGTACTTATGGCCAGGGAGTATTTATAGCTGAAGGAAAAAAACTAAGGGTGGAAATATGGCCAGGGAAATTGTGGAAATGTGTGTTCAGTCACAGTTTCTTTACTTATGTCATTGCAAATAAATGTGTCTGGTGAGAATCAGAGTCAGATTGACAAAGAAGTCAGTATTTCTAACCTCAGGGTATTTAATGGTAACATATAAAGGAAAGATATCTGAAGAAACATTTCCAGCAGATCAAGTATTTAATAAGAAAGTGATTTTCCAGTAATGTAGTTATGAACTAGGAATATAGATATTTGGCCTAAGCTTTATTTTTATTATGTCAATTGTCAAATGATTTGGTGTAATAAAGTGTTCAGTTATATCAATCTTGTCTTCATTTTATTTATGTGTTCATCTATTCATTCATTTCTTTTTCAGGAAGCATAGCCATCATTGTGCCTCTCGTCCTCTTGGTGACTTTG
Organism: Lagenorhynchus albirostris; assembly: GCF_949774975.1. Lineage (NCBI taxonomy): Eukaryota > Metazoa > Chordata > Mammalia > Artiodactyla > Delphinidae > Lagenorhynchus > Lagenorhynchus albirostris. Next base: position 89,288,635 of record NC_083100.1, read on the forward strand.
ATAACCACCTTGGTAATTGGTTTAGTGCTTTGTAAAAGAAAACGAAGGTAAGATGCAAGGTTCTAGACCAACAGTAAATAAATTACACAAATAGTTACAGAAACTGATTTTTCTTAAGAAAATTTCTTAAAGTATGATTTACATATTCCAACTGCTGAATTCTATGTTTTTTGAACCATTTTATCCCTCTACTTCATTTTAAGTGATTATAATTTAGACAACCTTTCCCTTATGTTATATTGATGGAATGGCTGCATTTGCATATTCCAACAAAAATAACAAGGGAGTTATTAAACATTCAATAGAATTTTACATTTGTGGTAGTTTTTCCTTGAAATAGCAAGCGTCTCTAAAGAGCATTTTATAATATTAATGTGTAAGATTAGTAATGTCAATAAAATGATAATGACTATGTATTGTATGTCACAAATTGTGCATTTTATTCACAGATTACATATTTGTTGATTTTATATATTACTGGAAGTGTCATTATTTGAATATGCAGGTAAAAGATCTATAAGGAGTGAGTTGTCTGTGGGGTTATTATCTGGAAGCTAGAGTTTGTGAGTCCGTTTTTTTTTTGTTTTGGTTTGGTTTGGTTTGTTTGTTTGTTTTTTGCGGTACATGGGCCTCTCACTGTTGTGGCCTCTCCCGTTGCGGAGCACAGGCTCCGGATGCGCAGGCTCAGCGGCCATGGCTTACGGGCCCAGCCGCTCCGCGGCATGTGGGATCTTCCCGGACCGGTGCATGAACCCGTTTCCCCTGCATCGGCAGGCGGACTCTCAGCCACTGCGCCAACAGGGAAGCCCCACGAGTCCGTTTTTGAATTATGTAAAAGAGGATTTTAGCCACATGACTTGAGGATTGAAAGTTTATCACTATTTTTTTATAGACGTTTTTCAGGAACGAAAGGGAGAAAGTAGAATTTTAAAGGGCAATTGATTAGTGAATATTCAGTTTCAACTAATGTGGTATTAGCTATTTACAAGGAATATGTTCCAAGTGCATTTTTTATTGTTAAATCTAAATAATTTGGGAAAATAATGTATTACATTCAGAGTTTTTGTTCCTCTGTGAATCAATAAATGTCATTTATTTTCAGTGTATTTTAAGAATGTTCCATCAGTTATATTAAAATGTCATTAAATCTACAAATACGACAGTTTCATGTACCACATTGTGATATTTAGATAACTCACACAATGTTCACTTATTCTAGGACGAAAACTATAAGAAGACAACCTATTATCAATGGAGGAATAAATGTAGAAATCGGCAATCCATCTTACAACATGTATGAGGTGGATCATGATCACAGCGATGGAGGTCTTTTAGATCCTGGCTTTATGGTGGATCCAGCAAAGGTAAAGCACTGTGAGCACTAACATTCTTGAGTCGTTTCTCCATAAAATGGTTCTGAATTTCATCATTATTTCTTTTATCTGAAGTTAGATTAAAGAACTTAAGGATGCATTGAATTTTATAGGCTCTTCTAAAGAAAAAATAAAATTGTGGACTGCATTCACCTGAAGCACGAAGTTAATGTAACATGTTTTGGAAAATAATATTTATTTATTCGCTTAGTTTATAAACATAGCTTATTTAAAATAATATCTTATTCAAATGTGTTGAGGTGCTGGCACATCTAAATATACAGCCTAGTGTAAAATTACTGATTTATTTTTAATAACAAAAAGAGTACAGTATTTCATTGCCAAAATAAGTACTTTATTTCCAATAATGTTTTATTGAAGAGTCCACTAAGCTGTGTGCTTGGATTTGTTTGTGATCAAATCGCTTTTAAACAATATTTTTCTACCTACTATAATATCCTTCTTATTGATTTGAGACATACCATTGATATATATAGCCTAAAAATCCACAGTGTTTTTTTAGTTTCTATTAGTTCATATTACTGAATGCTCAGTTTGGAAGCTTTCATAAGAAATAGATAAATGATACAACTATCTAGATAAACTTGCAAAGATTCCCTTCACTGTATAATCGGAATATTTTTCATGATAATTATAGAATATTTTAAGAGCATCAATTGAATTAAGAGCATCAATTTGCTAGTATGGTATGATTTTTCTTAGCTTATTTGTTCATTCATTAAATGGTTATTTATATTCTGATATATTAAAGGTATTTTGTCCAAAATGCACCATTATATTAAATAATCGCAACGATCACATGGCTTTGCACTCAGAGCAACAGCTGTTCCCAAAGAAACTGAATAGGTCCCCATATATTCAATCTAGTTCTGAATCCACGGCCGGACTTTCTAAGCCTAAAATTGGTGGCCTGAAAGTGAAGAAGTATTCATTTCTATGAAAAAAAATCAATCATTATTGCATAGATAAGTTTTTACCCTATCAGAAGATATTGTATACTTTTTTCCTCATTAGAAATAATTTTTTAGTTACTCTAAATTATTAATTCAGTTACTAACTCCTACACTTGAAGTTGTTTGTGAAATAAACCCTGGTAACCTAAGTTTCAGTGTTTTGTACTCGAAATTGAAAAACTAAACATACTGTGCATGTTGTTTGATAATTTATAAAGGAGAAAGACATCTTAAATAATAGGCTTCTCATATTCTATGAATTTTTCTTAGGAATAAAATACAGTGTCTGTAAATATAATATGAACTGATGAGGATATACCTTATACACTTTTTATGAGTGGGAGAGTTCTCATTTTCCCCCTCATTTTATTTCTAGTGATAGAGCTAAGCCTATTTTGGATACTTAAAGGGGCTAGCTTTTTAATATTCCATTTAATTTTTTAAATATTTACTCTAAGAAGATAAAGCTATGCTTCAGTGCCCCTCAAATATATTTTTAATGTATTTAGCAAATAACATTCAGTAAATATATATTTACTTATTTTCTGATTGACCAAAATTACACTAAATGTGACTTAGATGGCTGATTCTAGCTAAGTCCTGATGTTTGAAATGTAAATATGAATTGTTGCCTAAGAAGTAACTGCAGAAAATACATTTATAGGTATAGACGATTTTAAAAAGCAGGTAGCCACACCAAAGCCACCTTCATGATGAAGTGTTTTTCATAGAGTATTCACTTGTTACAGTGGTTTGATATATTCATGATGTGAATGTGAATGATGATTCATGAATTCATGATCTGTGAATCACAGATCTAATATTAATAGTTCTTTCATAAATTATTGAAACTACCATGAACACAATGTTGATGCCCCAGGGCTGAAGAATATATCTTATGTTATTTTTATGACTTAACATGTGTTTGTATCAATGAAAACAGTTCCATGATATTAGATCAGAAACTAAAATTCTCTGTTTACACACAGCCCAGGTATATAGGGGGAGGGACCAGTGCTTTCAAGCTTCCACACACAGCGCTGCCCAGCTACCTAAACTCTGATTTGAAAGGACCACTAACCGCTGGGGTGAGAGAAAATTCATTATTCCATACCCATTCCATCACAGAACTCCTCACAATCAAAGATGATTACTAGACTTAGGGGCTTATCTTTAATGATTTTTTTAATTAACAAAAGATTTCAAAACAGCATGAAAATTGGGGGCTTAAGTGTCCTGCGTATGCAAGATTATATATGAAATGTTATTTTCGGCAAGTTATTCAGTAGGAATATCTCTTCTTCTAAATTTGAAAATGTTAAAGCTCCTTAGCAGTAAACATGAGCATTTGCTATTGTTAGAACAGAAATCTCTAGCCAGAAATTTAAGCTGAATAGTTTAAATTTATGTTTGGCTTGGTTTATTTTCTATTAAGACGCTTTGTTTAGTATATACAAATTTGATATCCTTTTAAATAAAAATATAATACAAAATGTGGCATTATATGGAGAAGTTAGAAATGGTGTATGAAACCATTCTTGAAAACTTTTTAAGTAACTCGCTTCTAGAGAAAGGTGCTTTGCCTAAAGTTACATGGTTCATATTGGAAAGAAGAGGGATTAAAGACAGGTATCAAGATTCCTAGGATTGATCTCACCCTTGTACCTCTCTCCCATCAACTGTTTTTCATTCTCTTTTTTTTATCATGTTTGTCTCATTTGCATGGCTCAAAAAATATAATATTTCTTTGTTATGACTAAGATTTAACATTCTATTTTGGAAAGACAAAATTTTAAAAATCCAACTAGGTAACAACTTCAGGTTAAGTTGCAACTATTAAAATAATAAACATTGTATATGTTTTTCAAATGAAAGAGATCATTTCTGCATGTCTCAATTCTACCTCAAAGTGATGCAAGTATCTATGAAACTTAGAATGAATGTATCCTTCACAATTCTTTAGAAGAATCCAAAAATATTTCCAATAATAAGTACATAGAGATTGTTTGAAGTAAAAATACTGTCTTTATTTTTTAAAGTTTACACAACTAATGTAGTTTACTTTCATTTTTCTTTTTTTTTTTATTTCATATTGAAAAATTATAAGCACCAAGCAGTTAGATGACCAAGCAAAAAGATGGCAGCACATCTTTCCTGCCACTGCAATAGCATTAAGGGGAGAAAACATGGACTGGAAATAAGACAGTTTGGTTTAATGTTCTGTACTTTTAAATAAAGTCGCAGTGAATATAGCTTTCATGAAGATTTCTTCAGGCTTTCAATATTATGTCAAAGCTCCCCTTAGGTTCACAAGTTAACTGAAAGACATACAATTATGTTTTTATCTAAAGCAATGCTAAAGTCGACGAAAGCCTGTAAACAGAATTTAAATTACATTTATATAATTACTATTTAGTAAGTTAAATGAAATGCATATAAATGTTGTTAACAGTAAAAGATAGACATCATAGAAAATAACAAATTCATGTGGTCAAAACAGGTAATAAAACTATATTTATTTTTCTCCTTCAGCCAACAAATTACTCCAATCCGATATATGCGAAATTGTATATGGATGGGCAAAACTGTCGAAACTCCTTAGGAAGTGTTGATGAAAGGAAAGAACTGCTTCCAAAGAAAATAGAAATTGGGATAAGAGAGACAGTGGCATAATGAGTGATACCTTTTATATACTGTATAAATGTATAAAATGTAAGGATTACTTTTGTATGTTCCAACAGTATTATACTTGTTTTGGGATCAGCATTACCTCTTCCTTTATCTTTTTTCTGGTCAATTGTTTTCTGAGTTTTCTGGGTTTTATTTTTTGCTGATGACTACTGATTGACCATTTGTATGGTATTTTTATGAAAAAGAACTGCACTACAGTACAATTTACACCAATGCTGCTGATAAGACACCTTTGAATTTGTTAAAATTAAAAACAACATATTCCTTTGTAGTGTGAATATGAGCAATCTATTTTATATGAATTTTTTTGGTTCTACTTAATCAACAAATATAATCTCTGCACTTTTTCATTATATGGTCTGAAAGCTGTAATACAATATCATTTAATTTTCTGTTTAAATTGATGGAAAAATGATTGAATGGTCAACTCTCTTCTTTGTGCCCATTAAGACTGATTCAGACTGCTGAAAACATATAGCCCTCACAAGTTCAGCATAACCAGCTTTGAAATTAGTCTTAGGTTGCCAAGTGAGAATTTTGACAAAAAACCTTTAAAAATTTATAAAATTAATAATTTGCATGAATACATATGACTACATTTTCCAAAATTTAGTGGACTCTCTTGTGATATACTAAAAGTATACACCCTATAAACAATAGTTATATTTAGGTAGTAGAACATAGCAAAATTATAATCAAAAGTGGAAAGAACACACTTGCTATGGGAGAAGACATTTTGTTTTCCCTCAGTCCTGAGGTAAATAGCCAGCCTAGAGCACAACAGGGCATTGGGCACTCATGTCTTAGGAATTTCTTCCCACTCATGTCTTAGGAATTTCTTCTTGCATTTTGTGGAAGATTAACCCAACCCCTTAACACACAGAACACTAAAGAATACTATATAAGCACACAAATTGATAACACAGTTTCAATTATGTGAATGCATTCTCTTCGCGAGATCAAAAGGAAGAGGCAAGGCAGCCATTATGGTATAGAGTAATCAGTAAATATTTTCAGTATACAATATGACTAATCTATTATTTGCCCTATCCAAAATATATTCTTAAGGGACTTTCCAAGTTATGGAAAAACAATTATCTGCCCATAATCAAAGGTGGAGAGTATACATGCTGACCAGTTACTCTGGTACTCTGATTTATTCTGGTTATACAAAACACATGGACCCCATTTACTTGTCTGTTTTCAAATTTCAATTGAAACACACATACGATTTATTTAAGTTGCATAAAAAAGTATAGCATTTTTATACAAATATCTTTAAAGGCACAAAAGATTTATTCACAAGGTATGGAGGGCTTTTTGTTCCTCTGATAGACATGACTGACTTTTAGCTGTCATAATGTATTAACAGATGAAATATGTTTGTGGTTGCTCTTTATCCCTTTGTACAAGCATTAAAAAAAAAACACAGCTGTTTTATAAAGAGACTTTTTGTTGTACTATGTGCATGCATACTACCTATTTCTAAACTTTACCATATTGAGGCCTTTATAAACGATTGATTTATGTAATACTAGTGCAATTTTGCTTGAAACAATGTTATGCATATCATAAACTTTTCCAGGTTCTTGTTTAAGTACATTTTTTAAATTGAACAGTATTTTTCATTTTGGTTATAATAGTCATTTTGCCTATGTTTCTACAATGAAGTGTTAAATACTTTATAAAAAATTGTTGACTGGCTTATTTAAATGAAATTCTACATATTTAAGTTCTTGTGTTGGATAGTTTTTGAAAAGAAAATTATTTTCTTTATGGAGTTTAACATTCTTAGGAAGTTATTTTAGTAAACATGAGACATAATTTTTGTTGTATCCTTAGGAGATACTCCTTGGGTTAGGACTGATTTCATTGCATCATTTTTCAAATCACAATAAGAAGGCATTTTCCCTCTTCTTGAAGTAGAAACACATCTCTTAACTTTTTCCTTTTCCCTGCCATACATTGCTCATCGTGGACGCCATGTTGCAATAGAAAGAAAGATAGGTTATATACACAGTAGTATGACAATTGTGTTGAAATAAGCCAAAGTTCTTCCTGCTCTTTCCCATTCTCAAAAAAATGTACTTTAAGGAAAACTCAGAATCCATTAGATGCTGTGTAGACATTATTTTGTAAATGGAATAGTTATTAGTGTACCTACTTGGAGTATTGGACTAGAGATGCAAATGTAGGAGGGTCTGATTGACTGGAGCTATCACTGAGTTGTATTATCTGAAAGAGTCTTTGTATATCAGAGCTTTATGACCGTAGCTGACATTATCATTTGAAAGAGAAGAACCCACAGATTGGAATGACCTCAATGCAACTAACATTAGTATAAGTATCTGCCAAAACATATATGATATACAACTAACACTCAGGGTCTGGCATCAATGACCTGTTTTCTCTCTAGTACACTGAAAACTATAGTCAAGAGAGCTCAGGATGCAGCTCATCCTAAGGACCTACATTCTCGTGGTCCTTATTTCACAGTATGTTTCACCATTCTATGCTGGTTCATTCAAGTCCACATCAGAATCCATAGTATTTCTAGTTGCAGTTACTTTGCATTCAGTGTTTAGAGAACAAAGATATTTTTTGTCAACTCATCAAACTTTATGGCTCTAGCTGTTTCTATTTCAATTTTCTTTTGCAAAAACTCATATAAATGCTAGAAAGTCAGGTGTATAATTCTCCACAGTGACCATTCTTTATAAATGCCTTTCCAAAATACTTCCTGAAATATTCCTTCAAGTTTTGAAGGAATATTGTCTAAATATTGTCTAAAAAATGAATGCTTCCTGGTAAACTCTTCTTCTTACCCATATGTCTTTCCATCCAAAGCAGAGATTTTCAGCCTTTTGACATTTGAGCCAGGTAATTCTTTGTTGTCCTCTTTAGAGTAAGACACTTAGCAGGATCTCTGCCCCCTATCCATTAGTCGCTACTAGCACCACCCAAAGTTGCAACAACCAGAATACCTACAGACATTGCCACATGCCTTCTGGGGAACAATATTGCTTTTGCTAAGAACTGCTGATCTAGGGCTGTGTTCTGTTTCCCGCTATTAAATGACTTTCAGCTGGATCAGCTGAGTCAAAAAAAAAAAAAAAAAAAAAAAAAAAAAAGGCTCCTCATCACCAAAATCATGGCAGTCCTAAGTTTTTATTTTAATTCTTTAATGTTGATGGTGCATAAGTTATAGAAACTTGGTATTAGTAAAGTGCCTGTGTAGTTTAAAAAAGTCATTACTAAGGGAAAATTTTCATTTAGAAACGTACCGTTTTGCATAAATTGGGCTATTTTCATTTATGCAAATGTTTTATTTGTGGCCTTTTTGATATCATTAATGATTATGTGTTATTTTGTTTAGTGGTTGATTATATGCTTATTTTGTTGTATCTCAAGGTTGAGATTTAAGCTTGCAGTTTTCATCTAGGAATGTTTCTTTCCATTTTTATGATGACTCGAAGAAGTTCAACACTCAATGTATTTTATGGCTATTATAAATGAACTATAATTTGTAAAATGCCCACAATTTCCAAATCCCTAAGAGGGAAAATTTAAGTTCTGCAGAGTTGAGCAAAATATAGCTAACCACTTTCTTCACCTTATGCCCCATTCCAGTTATTGTCAGTTTGTTTAACAATGGCTCTCTCAATATTAAAAGATTTATTTAAATTTAATGTAGATTAAAGTCATTGTTCAAATATGTTCCCTTGAATTGTAACTTGTAAGAAAAAGAGGGACTCAAGCACTTCTTTTGAAGATGACTACTGGGTAACATAGCACAAAAATTATTTTTCCATGTGTTTTGAATATGAGAAAAACAACAATAGAAAGAGCAAAAAATGGTTTATTTTTCAACTCTACTACCAAATCTATTGCTAACTCAGTATATCCAGAAAATTAACTTGTCCAGCAAAGATAAAGTTAATTAAAAATATTCAGAACCAGTTTTGTTCAGAAAAACATTTAGTTGTTTTTTTTTTTTTTTTTTTTTTTGCGTTATGCGGGCCTCTCACAGTTGTGGCCTCTCCCATTGCGGAGCACAGGCTCCGGACGTGCAGGCTTAGCGGCCCAGCCGCTCCACATGTGGGATCCTCCTGGACCGGGGCACGAACCCGTGTCCCCTGCATCGGCAGGCGGACTCTCAACCACTGCGCCACCAGGGAAGCCCCTAACATTTAGTTTTTGATGTTATCTAATATCAAAAGGCCCAGCGACATATACTTCATGCCATGAGGTGCATGTATCTAGTCTAAAAAAAGAAAAATAAATGAAATAACTTCTCTGGTTTAACTTTTCTCTTGTAGATATTACACTTAAGTGGCTGCAATTTATTCTGAAAAACAGTTTCTAGTGAATCCCATCATTTTTTGTACCCAAAGTGATCAAAAATCAAAGAAAAATTGCTACTAAAGATGGCCTATTTGATAAATTCTATGCTTAGAAGGTGTTCATTCTCTTTGATGGATCATCTGCCCCTTTAGCACAGCGTTTGTAAGAGATCAGTGAACCTAGGCAATGCAATTCTGATACTTTACTCATTTATTCACTCCAAGATAATTTTTCAGCTGTAGTTTCTTTTGCAGTTTTAATAGATAAATTATGTGTCTCCTGATAGAAGGTGATTTCCATCTTTTTTATGTTGTAATGGTTTGGAGAACCAGTAATATAACTGTTCTAGCCTTTCAAAATATAATGTCAATAGTGAAAGCCATATGCAGCTTATTCAAGTCAGTAATATACAAATTTATAAGTGAGAAACTATTTTTTTACACACAGAATAAACTGTGAAATATAGTTTAGAAAAATTTTGAAGTTTGAAATAAGGCTGTTGATGGAGATACTTAAAAAAACAATACACAGAGTCTAACTTTAGTATGGCTTGATTGATTTGATACAATATTTCTCAATGAATAATGTCAAAAGTAAGGTAGAAAATAACCAGACAATGAAATTTCACATGGAGCAACCTCCATTCTTGCAGTCTACAAGTGTCAATAGTATGTTTGTGGAAATCTATATAAACACGTAACAATAATGACAACATACAAACACACGTACATACACATACACTCACATATTCTCACACACTGACTTTGAGGTCCCATTAATTGTGAAGATGGCATTTTTCTCCTATTTTACCTAAATTTTAATCACGTTTAGCTTCTCTGGCTTATAATTTCAGAAATCACTACACTTATCCATATTAGTAACAAGTTCCTAGATTCTTATTCTTTAATATAAAATTATATCTCTCCCTATTTGCTTCTAATTTTCTATCCAAAGTGATCTTACAGGAAGCCAATATTCTTCTTTCACTATTTTGTCGTAAGCTGTATTGCTTATTTTTATTGTAAAAAATAGTCATTTTAGGAAACAAAATGAAGAAAAATTAATAGGAAATTTAAAAACTAGAGAGAACCAATTATGGTTTCAGAGAATTTTATTCATTTGTTTTAGAATCATGCTTAAATTTAATTTTTCTATCCTGCTTTAAAAATATAACATTAAAATATTTGGTTTTATGTCTTTCTTGTGCTTTTATTTAGTTACTTCTTTTTATTCAATTTCTTGCTTATTTTATGGAAACTCTATATTGCTTGTTTTTATTTTTCTCTTTTGAAAATTATATTTTATAATTTGTTCTACTGGTAAATACTTCCAACTCTAAATAATTAAATATAGAATTTAAAAATAAGTCTTTTTTTCTCTCTCTCTAAATTGAGGAATTTAACATCCTTAGATTCCTCTAACCTAGCTCACCCTCACAGTCTTTGTTGATACAGTTTGTTGTTTTATTAAGAAAATATTTTTTAGAATGATATTTTTAAATTTATTTATTTTTTATTTTTGTGTTTTTGTATTATTTATTTTATTTATTTATTTTGTTGGCTGCATCAAGTCTTAGTTGCAGGATATTTTGTTGCGGTGCGTGGGCTTCTCTCTAGTTGTGGTGTGCTGGCTTCTCTCTGGTTGTGGTATGCGGGTTTTCTCTCTCTAGTTGTGGTGTGTGGGTTTTCTCTCTCTAGTTGTGGCGTGCAGGTTACAGAGCACGTGGGCTTTGTAGTTTGTGGCACGTTGGCTGTCTCATTGAGGCACACAAGCTTAGTACTTGTGGCGTGTGGGCTTAGTTGCCCCGTGGCATGTGGGATGTTAGCTCCCCAACCAGGGATCAAACCCACGTCCCCTGCATTGGAAAGTGGATCCTTTACCGCTGGACCACCAGGGAAGTCCCATTAAGAAAATATTTTAACTGAAGTATTACTTTTTATATGTTTTGTCTTTTCTTTATCAATTATTTGGAATATTTTCAACTATTTTTACATTTAAGATTTCTTTTTAAAATTCATCATTCCATCACTGTATGATTCTTCCTTAATTTCTTTATTTTGACTGATGTCTTATTAGTATCTTTCATGAAGCATACTTATGAAAAGCCTTTATCAGTGGTATATTTGCTGAACTTTTGCATATGTACAGACATTTCTCTAAGGTGTTCAAATACGAATGTCAACTCAACTGTATGTATATTTTTGGAGTTTTTTCTTTTCCTCCAAAGTTAGGTTGAACCTGCCCCACTGCTTTCTGGTGTTCAGTGCTGTTAAGGATAAGTCTGAGACCAAAGAGGTTTTCCTTTCTTTGTAACATTTCTCCCCAGACTTTAAGAAAACAAAGCAAAAACTAATTATAGTTAAAATATATTGTCAAATATACACATACATTTTTATTAATTTTGTCTATCTACTACAATTTATTTTTAGCTGAGATTAGTTTTCTTCAAGAGGTCTTTATCACTTCTGTCCAAAGTGTTTTCTTTCAATACACAGAATCACCTACATTTCTTAGATTAAATCTTTATTTTTTCTTTACTAGAGAAAAATCATCTTAATATTTTTTCTCCTTTTTTTTCCTTTATTCTTGAAGAGATTTTCAAGTTTCTGGCCTGAATTCCTGATTTACTTTTTTCCCCTGCATATTCAATTTATTTTTCACATATTCATGTGTGAGTCTATGTGTGTGCATGCATGCAAGTGCCTTGGGGATGGGTCCTTTCTTATCTTGCTCAACTTTCTTTTTAACTTAGTTTTTTATTTTTCTGTTTAGTGTATTTTCTTCTTATGGTTTTCTGCTGAGGTATCATAGTATCTGTTTCCTGTTTCCTACTCAAAATACCAACTTATTTTCAAAAGTTTTTGTTTTGTAACCATCTGTAAGTCTAGAGAATGATGTTTTGACATCCTTGTCCTATGGAATTTTTAAAAGCGTAATCCAAGTGCTATTTACATTTTCTTTGCCATTCACTAATTTTTTTTTTTAATTTTTTTAGGCTGCATTGGGTCTTTGTTGCTGCATGCCGGCTCTCTCTAGCTGTGGCGAATGGGGGCTACTCTTCATTGCAGTGGACGGGCTTCTCATTGTGGTGGCTTCTCTTCTTGCAGAGCACGGGCTGTAGGCACGCAGGCTTCAGTAGTTGCAGCACGCAGGCTTCAGTAGTTGCAGCACATGGGCTCAGTAGTTGAGGCACGCAGGCCCTAGAGCGTGCAGGCTTCAGTAGTTGTGGTGCGTGGGCTTTAGGGTGCTCAGGCTTCAGTAGTTGTGGCATGTGGGCTCAGTAGTTGTGGCTCACAGGCTTAGTGGCTCTGCGGCATGTGGGAACTTCTCGGACCAGGGATCAAACCCATGTCCCCTGCATTAGCAAGCATATTCTTAACCACTGTGCAACCAGGGAAGTCCCGCCATTCACTAATGTTTAATTACAGAGAAAACACTCTACTTCCAGTGCTTCCCAGCAAATAGGGTATACAATATTTATTGTCCACTCTTTGCATCAATTTTATGCCTCTTAAATATCTTTCTTAGGTCTATAACTTCTGGTCCATTTCTCCATCATATATCCTAGTGGGTCTTTTCTAAGAATCAGTCTAATTAATCTCATTCTCATATCAATATATCTTTACTTAAACAATAAAATAAGAAAGTGCAGAAAATGTCAGTGCTCCTGTATGCTGTATTATGGGGATTCTTCCTGTAATCCACACCCAGCTGCACCTCCAAATACCTGGTCCATGAATTCATTAGGAAAGTACCAGGCTTCTTTAGTGCTCCAGCACCCCTTCTCTTTCTTGAAAACAGTGCTAGAGGTCTGGACTATTTTCTGGCAGCATCACATTTTGAAAGAATGTAGAAGCTTAGATTGGGGAAGTGCTCTGCCCACCTCAAGAAGCACTGACTGGTAGAAGGAGGGCTATCCACTTTATTTTCTAATACAGATCCCAGGCCTTTGCATCTTGATGCTGAGTATGGAGAAAACACATTTTTTAAATTATACAGAGACTCAGCTTCATCAGGGAAATTATTGGAAGATTACCACTGGTTTTGGTTTGTTTTTTACTTAGATCTACTTCACCTAAAAACTCTCACACATGTCATACTGATTTATCAATATTTTTGGATTTTCCTAAGTGTTTTAGAGAAAATTACAAATAACTGAATCAAAGGCTCCTTGTCAGATGCCTTTTAAAACTGCTAGTTTCCTCTTTAACTGTTAATAAACAATGTGGGGGCAATATCTGGGAATATCGCTTCCTCTCTCCTATCCACAGCCATGTCTTCAGTCCTTAGAACTCATCCACAGAGATTAGTAGCCCTGTATCTTTCCTCCAGATGTTGTCCTTTAAAGGTGCATTACACACCTCTTACTTCCCACTGCACAGTGTCACTTTTCACCTCTTTTTAATCTGTCTGCCGCACTTAGCTTTGCAGGAGCGCAACAGAGAACTTGGCCTCAGCTATGCTTAGTCTCTCTCTGGATTAGCTTTTTTTTGCTGCCATAACAAATTACCACAGGTTTAGCCTCTTAAAACAATACATATATCATCTCACAGTTCTGTAGGTCAGAAGTCCAGGTTGGCTTGAGTAGATTCTCTGCTCCAGGTTTCACAAGGCTGGCATCAAGGTGTTGATGACCGGAGCTCTTATCACAGGCTCTAGGGAGGATGTGCTCCCAAGCTCATTCAGGCTTATGGCAGAATCCAGCTGGCTGTCAGCTGGGGTCCATCCTTAGCCCCTACAGGTATCTCTATGGTCCTAGTAGGTGGGCCCCTACATCCCAGAACCATGTTTCATAGCTCCCTCATGCTTGCAGTCTCCCTGAGTTACACTTCTACTGATCCCTTCTGCTTCCAGCCGGAGAATGCTTTTTGCGTTTTAGGGCTTATGTGATTAGGTTGGACCAATGTGGATTATACAGGATAATTTCCTTATTTTAAGGTCCATAACCTTAATTATATCTACAAAGTCCTTTTTGCCATGTAAGCTAACATATTCATGGATTCCAGGGATTGGGGCACAGGTATCTTTATGGTGCCATTATTTGACCTGTGACACACTCTTGCTTCTGCCCTGGGGCACCTCTGAGCCAGTACAAAACAACTAGCTCTAGAAGCCCTGCTAAATATTAAATTCTCTTATATTCTTCCTTGCTGGTCCAAGGTCTTCATGATCTACTCTTGAATGTTCTCCCCCTCTTATTGACCAGGTCTCAAAAATGTCTTACTCCAGATACACACCTAATTGACCTTGATTATTTGCCTGAAGACAAATGATATGAGAGCAGACCATTAGGAGGACAAGAACATCTACAGGAACCTACCTGGCACTCAGCATGTGCAACCTGGAGATGTGAAGGTGTTAATACAACATGGAGTAACCATTAACCAATTAAAAAAAGTCCCAATTCCATCTCTTAGCTAATTTCATGCTTCATTCTTCTTCCTGTCTTTTTCAACAGTCTCTGAGAAAAAAACCCAAGATTCCCTTATTAGTGATCAATTTGATAACACCTGCTTGTATCAGTTTCCTGTACCTATTCTCGAAATCACTGCCCAATACAAACTGCTTGCATAAGGCCCATGTCTCAACCTCCATTTTGGGAAATAAAAAGTGACCTTTCAAAGTAAAGCGTCAGGAAGAAATTCTAAAACAGATATAATAAGGACCCCATTGTTGGGGTTAAATGGGAGGATGATTACCCTGACATGCAGTGGCATCACAATTTCTAAGAGTCTCACTAGTGCTAACTCACTAGGATGAGTTACAGGTAGAAGATGTAGCATTGGTTTACATGGTAGCTGTGGTCCTTGGACAATATAGGGGCAAAAGTAATTATAAGGATTATATTGTTGTATAATTTATTTAAGTCTTAAAAAAAAATAGAATCAGGTTAGCCAACAATCACCTCAAGGCACACTGTTATAGGTCAGAAGGCCAAATTGGAGGCAGTTGAAGGGACCCCTAACTCCTACAGCCTCACGCAGACTATACTGAAAATTAGACCTGGACTTCATTTTACATAGAGCAGAGCTACAAAGGAGGTACCCTGGTGTAGACTTGACTTGTCTGACAGCTTAAGGTCAGTGATCTTATAGAAAGCAAACTTTGGTAGGGGATATTTGCGTGGACAAGGGTGAAAATGTCCAACCTCCAATTTTCTCTGAATCATTCAGACTGACAGAAGGAGCACCTGCCCATCTGCTAAAGGAAGACAGGCTGCCTTTGTCTGGAGGCTCTGTAAAGATCTCACCTAAAACAGGTGCCTTGCAAGGTCATCCTTATTCTCCCCACAGTTTGTTCCCATTTCATTGCCTTCATGTCAATAACCAGGTTCAACCAGCTCAAGCAGGGAAACAGTTCCTTTTCCAGGAAAAAGTAGAAGATCTGGTTATTATGAAAGGGAACACATTCAAAAGTGGATCATGAAGACACTGGACCAGTAGGAAAGAATACAAGAGGATAATTTGTTTGACATCATGGTAAGAGCATCTGGAGCTAGTTATTTTGTGCTGTGATGGATCCCTAAATCATGGGAAATATGACGGTCCTCAATAAATGAGGCAGAGATGCTGGAACTGCCTTAACAGTATTTGGGGTCAGAAGGCTCAAGGAGGTAGGTGGGAATGTTAGGCCAGACCTACTGCATATTAGGACCTAGTGTATGGGTCAACCATGTTTTGTGTAAAGTCCAAGAGGATACTCTCTTCACAAAGGTAATAAAAGATTCCCTGGTAAAGGGCAAATTTAAAACTTTGGTAGGCTGGATTTGATAATAGGAGATGTTTTCTGGAACTGGGCTCTACGGTGTCAATAGAGATAATAGGATTTCAGAATGTCATGCTTTAAGTGGAAGCATTTATCCAATAGACGGAAGGTAGAAATATTTACTGCTATGGACAGCAAGGGTGAAGTGGCAACCAGGGTGCCTTGGGTCTGTGGCAATGACTGATAGGCCATAGGTTTTTCTGGTAGCAAGATAGATGTGCAGCCAACTAGGGTGTTACTTGACCTTACATCCAAAGAAATTTAGAGGTGGCACATAGAAGATTTACATCCTCTACAGCAATGGATAAAAATTCATGACTCCTGATGTGGTTTCAAAACCTAAGTCAGTTCACAGACCCAGAATCCAATAATTGAAAGTGAAACCAAATGCCCTTGAGGAAGAATAAATGTTCCTTCAATCTGTCCTCAAAGGTGCTGTGCCAATTGCCAGACTTAACCTCACAATGGAAAAAGGAAATACTCAGAACTTTGGAATGTTTTTGGATATAGTACCCAAACTGATAAGAGAATGCCATAACAATTATCATGCCCCTCATTTAGCGGGAGCCTGGGGAGGCCAAGTAATAAGTAAAGTTCTGATCCAGGTTTATCTTAGAGTGGATCTAGTGCATCCAACTATCTACCCAGTAGCTATTTCCTGGCCCATCAGTACACAGTTGGGATGCATTTTCTGAGCACCTGGCCAAACTCCGACATGTTCACTCTGATTTGTGGAGGAACAGTGATTATGATAAGGGTTAAGTGTGGAAGCTCCTGAAACTGCCTTATCTTCAAGTCAAAATAGTAAATCAGAAGCAAGAATACATTCCTGGAAGAATTTCAGAGATTGGTGCCCCAATTAAAGATCTAAAGGATATGGTGGTGCTGGTTCTGTCTTAAACCATTAGTCAAAAATAAATAAATGAATGAATCTATTTGGCAGATGACAATGGACTACTATAAACTTAACTAAGTTGCAGCCCCAATTGCGATCCTTTGCCAGATGTGATATTTTTACAGGAATATGCTAACATAGGTTATGACACTAGGTGTACAGCTAGTGATCTGGTAGATGCATTTTTTTCAATCCCCATCAGAAGATTCAAACTTTTTCTTTTATGCAAGAAGAACAGCAATATATATTCACTGTTGATCTCAGAACTGTGTTCACCCTCTTTCAGGAAACTTGATGATCATTTCACATTTTGTAGACCACACAGTGGCATGGGAAGGATCACTATCTGTTTAGTAAATATAGGTATGGCAAACATAAACTTCATAGAATAATAAACTATTTATAGTTTTATGAATTTTTAAATTATTTTCAAGGCTGATGTTATTGTATGCAACTATTTTGATAGTGCTATAAGTCCAGGCAGAAGGCAAAAATTAGAACTTAAGTAGTTTTTGCCTAAGTGTTTTCATTTTAAATAATTGGACACAAAAGTATTTTGGATATTCAGAATACTGCCTCCATTCTACATTCCATTTATTTTCTGTGGAATCCTCAAATCTTGAATTATTTGCCCTTTTTTAAAAATATAATTTCTGTTCAAATTCAGTTAAGATACAATTATGCCTACAGAGTTCTCTCCTGCCTGCTTAATGATTTTTTTTTTTTTTTTTTTTTTGTGGTACGTGGGCCTCTCACTGCTGTGGCCTCTCCCGCTGCGGAGCACAGGCTCCGGACACTCAGGCTCAGCGGCCATGGCTCACAGGCCCAGCAGCTCCGCTGCATGTGGGATCTTCCCGGACCAGGGCACGAACCTGTGTCCCCTGCATCGGCAGGCGGACTCTCAACCACTGCGCCACCAGGGAAGCCCTTAATGATTTTTAAAATAACACATTTTTATTTATCTTAAAGACTGCGATAGAAAATACAAATCTTTTTGTATTTTTACAAAATATATTTACCTTGCAGCATGATACCTGCACATCCATTTAAATGCTTCTTTTTGGCCTATATTACAATGCAAAATGAACTCTGAATCCCATGCTTGTAAGTGGATGTATATATATATATATTTGAAATGAACGTCTTCAGTGGACTCTTCAAGACAAGATCCTGAACATTGACTCCTAATTAATTAGTACAAAGAAAGAAAATCTATTCAAACAACCTCGCTATTCATTTGATAGCTAATTAAAATGCATACTCTGTAGAAGTCACTTGACTCTCAATTACAATTAAGTATGCAAGGTTATCAGAACACCACAAGCAGAAAGTTGAAAGTAACCTTCCCCTATTAGAGTGAACACATCAGGGATGGTTCTGTGTGGTAAGGAAAGGCTGTGTGTAGCACAACTGATGTCACCACTGATCCTAGGATCCCATCAGCTGTAGCAGGCTCAAGGTAAAAACCTACTGAACTGATAAAATTGTTTGTGGACCCCATCAAATATCAACTAGAACAGTCTAAGAAAAAACAGCTGTCAAGATTTGCCTGTTGCTCTAATGGTGTTGGGTTAATTTTGTCATAAAATTAATGATGCACTTAAAATGAAGAGATGTATGATACCTGTGAGCACTTCTAATTGAGTTAACCCAACAGAGCAGGTTACAAGTCATAAAACTCGAAAAATGAATGATTAATAAGGTCCCCAAATTGTGTCCTCCCTTATTGACTGAAATCTTCAATAGGCTATTAACATAATTACCTAATTTTTACTTCAACTGTTGTCATTTTAAACCAGATGACTGTGTTTTTCATGAACACCAAGCTAGATTGTTTTCTTAAATTAACCTGTGAGTAAAAGCTTTATTGAGCCTTAGAAGAAAAACTCTCCCTCTCTAAGCTCCTCTCTGAAGTACCTAGATAACAATATCTGATGCACATTTCCTAAGTTATTTTACAGATGCTAAAACCCCCACCAAATGGAAGATGTTAACTATTTGATGACCATGAGCACATAGTCCCCAGGCCTCCTGGAGCTTCCAGATCGATAATGTTAACCCTGTGACACCACCCTGTTACCTCACCACTAACCAATCAGAGAACTGTGCCTGAGACCCTACAACATACCTGCTTCACTTGGCCTTTAAGGATGCTTTCCTAAAACCCATCCAGGAGTTCCGGTGTCTTGCACACTAGCTGCCCTGGACTCCTAGCTTGGCGCCCTACAATAAATGCTGCACTTTCCTTCACCACAACCTGGTGTCAATAGACTGGCTTTACTGCGTGCAGGCAAGCGGTCCCAAGTTTGGTTGGGAACAGAAGCTCTGAATTAAAAATTTTTTTAAAAAAATATTTGACCTAGACACACTGGTGGCTAAATTAAAACAGACCTGTTTACTGCTTTGACGCAAGGCTGTTCAAGGTCTCTAATCCATTACTGTGACCCAAATGGATTTTAAAAAGAACAAAAAACCTCACTGAGTTTCGGCAATACTTTAATTCTGTGTTTGTGAAGCTGACGTCCCCTTGGCTGAAACTTTCAGTACAGAAAAGGACATGTCTTGGTGATAATCATAAGTATAAATGTCTCAAGGGAGTATAGTTTAGGGCAGTGAGCAGGAGAAGGAAAATGATTAGAGAAAGAGGGAGGATTCAGGCCAGGAGTTGAAAGCTTTTCTGGAAATTTTAATGTAGGTGGAACTGCAGGAACACTTGAATGATGAGTCATGAAGATTGTAAATCATGGAGGTTTTATTGTTTTAGATGATCTTTGAGAGCCTCCGTTGTTGTAGATTTTTTTGTTGTTTGTTTTAAATTAGTACCACAAGGATCATGGTTTTTCATCTGACTATTGGACCATTCACATATATTTAATTAATTCTGACAGATGCGATGTTATTCTAGAGAACCCATCAAAAATTACATATTTTCTTAGAAATAAACAAGATTTCCCCCAGCTCTAAAGGTAGGTGGTTTATAGTCAGCTACAAAACCCATAGGAAGAGTTATTAAACTCAAAGAAGTTAACATTTATTAATTTATATAAACTTATTACTGACCTAGACTTATTGCTTTATTCAGAAGAAAACAGAGCATTTTTATTTTTAAGGACCTGGATTTTGTATACACAATAGTCTATTATCAATTCAAAAGTTGGTGGCAACATTATTCTAAGAACATGATTGAGCTATCTGCTGATATAATCAGAGAACACAACACATATTCTGCATTTCTATTTCCTAACATGAATAAATGAATAAATAAATACATTAGCTAGCAAATGACCACTTACAATAAATAGAATTCACAGATAAAATCTGCATTAAAAGATCATTAGCATTGGGGATTGAAAACACAAAACTATGGAAATGAGTTTTGAAAGCTTAATTCTCTCATTATATCTTCTCAAAGTTAGGTACATACCTCAAGATATAAATAAATCCAGAGGGTAATTTTAGTGGCATATGGGGTAACATATTCTTTTTTTGTGTTTGTAATTAGAGAAAGGGAGTTTGAGATCTCAGCCACAGTACTGGTCTAAGCCTCATCTTCGTTTTCTGAGTTAACTCAGTGAGAGAACACCAGCCTTGGATGGGTCCTACACCAGATGTCATCTTTGCACAGCACAAAGTACCACCATTTTGCTTTATATAGCTTATAATCTATCCCCTAGGGCTGCTAAGAGCCCCTGTGTGATCTTTGCTACAAAAGAGGGCCCATTATCACTCTAGAAGGACTTTGGAGGGCCAAACAGAGGAGTTTTTTTTCCTTTAGAAGGGACTTACAGACTTGAGTAGCTTTTTCAGATGGAGTGGGGAAGGCTTCAACCCAACATGTGATGGTGTCAACAAATACTAGTAGATCTCTGTATCCTGACCACAGGGTCATTTGGGTGAAATCAAACTGCCAATCTTCCCCAGAGTATGTCCCTCAGCATTCAACTGGTTTGAGTAATGAAGGGGGGATTGGGTGAGCCTGCAAGTTATTACCGGCACACAAATCACAGGCAAGAGTCACTTGTTTTACTGTTCCCTTAAGTCCCTTCCCTGAAAACGTCTTTTGCACCAAGTCCCATAGTGCATCCCTCCTATAGTGGAAGCATCATGCAAACTCTTTTTTTTTTTTTTGCGGTACGCGGGTCTCTCACTGTTGTGGCCTCTCCCGTTGCGGAGCACAGGCTCTGGACGCGCAGGCTCAGTGACCATGGCTCACGGGCCTAGCCGCTCCGCGGCATGTGGGATCTTCCCGGACTGGGGCATGAACCCATGTCCCCTGCATCGGCAGGCGGACTCCCAACCACTGCGCCACCAGAGAAACCCACTCCAGTTGTTTTGAAAAGTAAGCCACGGTCTCTGACCTGGTCCCGGCTTTTGGGTCAGGACTCCCACTGCTATTCCCAATCACTCATGAATGTACAGGATAAAGAGTTTGTCTAAATTTGGAAGCCCTAGTGCTGGTGCTCTACTTAATTCAGTCTTTAGAGTCTCAAAGGCCTGTTAGTGGTCCCCACCCCATTGGAGAGGTTCCCTTTCTCCTCCCTTTAGAGCCTCATTTAGGGGTTTTGCTATGAGGCCATAATTTGGAATCCAGCTAAAGCAGAATCCAGCCATCCTGAGAAAGCTTCAAAG
The DNA here is from genome assembly GCF_949774975.1 of Lagenorhynchus albirostris. Lineage (NCBI taxonomy): Eukaryota > Metazoa > Chordata > Mammalia > Artiodactyla > Delphinidae > Lagenorhynchus > Lagenorhynchus albirostris. Next base: position 89,310,306 of record NC_083100.1, read on the forward strand.
TTGTCTATTTGTGATTGGAGATGGTAATGCACTACTTACTACCTTCCAATCTATGGCCAGGGCTCGTGCTCCTGGGGTCAAAACAAATTCTAAATATTGAATCCTTGGCTGTGATATCTGAGCCTTGGTTGGGGAGACTTTATATCCCTTTTCTGCCAGAAAATGTAGGACCTTAACAGTATTCGAATCTGAATCTTGTTTTGTCTCACTACTTACAAGTAGGTCATCAACATATTGTAACAGAGGTCCATGTTTCAGGCTCAGTTCCCCAATTCTTTTGCCAACACATTTCCAAAAAAATGGAGGCTATCCCAAAAACCCTGTGGAAGCATCCTCCAACTGTATTGCATATCCTCCAAGGTGTCAGTGTCCTTCCACTCAAAGGCAAAGAGAAACTGTGAATCTGGATATAGGGGAATACAGAAGAATGCATCTTTGAGGTCCAACACAGAAATACTGAGCACCCCCTGGCACCTAGGTGAGTAGTGTGTATGGGTTTGGCACCATTGGGTAAATGGAGATGACTGCTTCATTTACTGCCCATAGGTAAGTCTTGCACAAACCAGTACTCCCCGTTAGGCTTTTGGATGGGGAGAATCTGGGTGTTGCAAGGGGACTGACAGGGCCGAATGAGTCCATGTTTGAGGAATTTGGTGAGCAGTGGCTGGATGCCCCTCCCCTCCCACCCAGGGCTTCAGGCTTTAAAGGGTATTTCCTTTTCCAGGGATATTTCCCCTGGGTTTTCATCTTATTTCTATTGGGGAAATACACTTTGCCCTCTCCAGCATTGAAATATCCCAAACCCACCTGATCCGCTTGTTCTCTAATTTGGGGAGAATGTCTCAATGATCAACAGGCAGGTCATCTGAGGCCACTAATAGATGTACTCCTTGTTCTCGTTTCCTACTTCCTTGAACTTCCCCCTTGTTCTAAGAAAATGCTGGCTCCTAATTTATTTAGCTGGTCTCTTCAAAGGAGGGGGACAGGGCATTCTGGCATATACAAAAAGGAATGAGTAATAATAATAGACCTGACTCCCAGGTTAGGGGAGATGTAAACCACCTTACATTTGGCTGTCCATCAACTCCTGTCACAGGACAGTCAGGGTTGGAGAGGGGGCCAGTTGGCCAAGTGAGGACAGAGCAGGCGACTCCAGTGTCTACAAGAAATTCAGTTCTTCTACCTGCCACATTGAGGGTGACTTGAGGCTCCGCTGGAGTGATGAGAATGGATCAAGTAGGACCCGGAGCCCTGCGGGCACTTGGGTCCTGTCAGTCAGTGTCACGTGTGGGAACCTCTCATCCAGGGATTCACGAGGAACTAAGGCCAGCAGGGGTTGTCCTTCGGGCTCCCCACAAGAGGGCGCTCTGGGCATTCCCTCTGCAACTGTTCCTCTTTCCTACAAAAGGCACGCTGATTTCAACCCAGGCGACTTCTTGGCTCTCCGTCTGGTCTTCTTGGCTTCCTAGAGTCCCTTCGGGTGGCAGGTGGATCAAAGCAGCCAAAAACTGCGTTTTCCTTTTAACTTCCTCTTCTTGTTGGCCTGCCCTGTAAAGTCTCCGTTACTATAGACTTTAAAGCCTTCCTCTGCCAAGGTTGATAACGGGGTTTGGGTCCAGCCTCTAGCTTTGGTAACTTTATCCTGACATCAGGAGCAGACTTGGTGATAAAATGCATGGCCAATAGCCACCTACCCTCTGTGGACTCAGTGTCTGTACTGGTGTCCTTCCCGAATGCCTCTGTCACTAGGCTCAGGAAGACCACCAGATTTTCATCCTTCTCTTCTGTAATTTCTCTGACCTTCTCATAATTTACCAGCTTCACCATACACTTTCTCATTCCTTCTGATAAACAAGTAGCATAATGTCTCGTGCTGGCCTGACCTATGTGACCCTCATAATCTCAGTGTGGGTCCATGTCTGGGATAGCACCACCACCCATTTCATAAATCTGGTGCTGCGGGTTGGTGGCTAGTATGCTATCTGTGTGTTCCCTGGCCTTTCTCAGTATGTATGTGTTCCTTTTCATCTGGGATGCAACAGTGGGCCAGAACAAATGGGATGTCCTGCCAGGTCAAGGAGGATGTTAACCCCAGCCTGATAAATTTGTTCTTAAACCTGTTGGGGTTCTGCAAGAACCTATCAAGCCTCTCCTAACAGATTCCTAGGTCCTCCATCAAAAAGGGGGCATGCACCTTAGTAACCCCTCCATTTCCATCAGCTACCTTACGGAGAGGGTGAGGTACCTGTGGGGCAAAAGTGGGAGCTAACTTTGAACCTGACTGGAGCCCTACTGGGGACAGCACTGGGAGCTCTGATATGGGGGGTTTCTTGTTTACCAGGGTAAGATGCGGGTTCAGGGGCTGAAGGCAATGCTGAAGGAGAAAGAGTGGGGACCTGAGAAAGAGGCTCATGTGCGAATGGTCAGTCGGTGGTTGAAAAGGCGGGTCCCTGAGGAAATCTGGCTCTGAATCTTTTGGGGATGAAGTAGAAATAGAGGCCACGCACACATGGCAGGAGCCCTCAGACCGGGGTCCTGATAAAGCTTCATGAAGGCCTGCATGTAAGAGATTTCTCCCCACTTTTTTTTGTGTGTGTGGTACGCGGGCCTCTCACTGTTGTGGCCTCTCCCGCTGCGGAGCACAGGCTCCGGACGCTCAGGCTCAGCGGCCATGGCTCACGGGCCCAGGCGCTCCGCGGCATGTGGGATCCTCCCGGGCCGGGGCACGAACCCGTGTCCCCTGCATCGGCAGGCGGACTCTCAACCACTGTGCCACCAGGGAAGCCCTCTCCCCACTCTTGAGAGCACTTGCAAAATACGTCCAGTTGTAAAATGGCATTAAAATTAAGCAATCCATTTTGGGGTCACGTCTCCTGGTAGCCTAAGGCATATTGAGGCCAAGTCCTATTACAAAAGAAAACCAGCTCGTTCCTTTAAGACATCTAACTTGAACTGTCCCCAATTATTAAACATGCAACCCAAGGGGGAGTCTCTGGGAATTCCTGGGACATTTCCCATTGCTATACTTCTAATGACCAATGATTAAAAGTCCAGGAGCGCAAAAAAAAAAAAAAAAAAAAGTCCAGGAGCAAGATGGAGGCCTGGAGACGCTGCATCAATGTAATTATCTGATCCTTTCTGGTCCCAAAAACTCCAAAGAAGGAGGGAATAAAGGAGTGACAAACAAGCTATGAAGACTCAAGGTCTTGTGACCGGAGGAGCTCCTCTATTGCCTCAACCTTGTACCGGGTCCAAGTCTGGCTAACCTGAACCCCTTTCTCCTTTCTGATTGAAAAACAATGAATCAGGCGTCAGACAATCAAGCGAACAAAGGAAAAACTGGGACTGAAGAGTCTATGAGGGAATGGGCCCAAGTATTATCCAAACGGTCTTCACAGAGTCAACCAGGGGGGTTTCGAGGGGAGAAACCAGGAAGAGAAGGACGGTAAAGGCAATCACAGAACTCTCCTCCCTGCAGGCGAAGGAACAGAACAGGAAAACATCCAGAGGTAAGGTGAAGGTTGTCCCAGGAGGGGACCTCCAGGATGGAGGAGAGTGGAGGGTTCAGATATGGAGAGTAAAGAAGAAAAAGAGGAAATGAGAGAGAGTGCGCGAGCCTGCCCTTTCACCTGCCGCTCTGCGGTGTCTGTTCAGGCAGTTCCAAGCCCCACTGTCCTGGCAGAGTGGCCACAAATTATGTTATGATCAGGCCTCCTGAACTCTTTAATCAATAGAAATTGACAAACGGCCAGAGCAGAGTTTGAGGCAAGGCTTTACTGCGGGTGCGGTGCAGCGAAAGCACTACGCAGGAACCCGACTGCTGCTGGTGCTCGGTTCCTTTAACCGGGTGAGGGTGGGGGCAGATGGGCGGGCGGGGCGGGCGGAGGGGCGGCTTGGGCGGGGCGCTGGGCCCCCTCAGAGAGCGGGGCGGGTCGGCTCATGCGCAATCCTTCGCTTTTGCACCCGGCACCTCGAACATGGTGGACGAGCTCTTCGTCATCCGCAAAGGAGGGCGTCAAGCGCAAAAGCAGGCAAGTCTCTGATAACTTCTCATACTCAACCTTCAAGAGGTTTCATGCTGCCGAACGATGAAGTTTTTTCCTCTTGATCCGTTTGCGGTCCTCGACCTCCTGTTTGTCCAGGGGGTCGGTAGGTGGTGTTCAGGCTCAATTGTTCTGGCAGATTCTTGGCTTTCAGCTTCCCGTTGTTTAAGGAAGTGTTGTCCAGGTGCAAGTGTGTGGGCAGATGACACCCTGTTGTTTTCGGAGGTGTTGTCCAGGTGCGGGCAGACGACCTCAGGTCCCAGCCTGTGTCAAGCGAAAGAAGTTATCCTCCTTATTGAAGCAAAACTTCCCAAACACTTTCTCTTCTGATCCCGCTTGACCAGAGTGTGGAAACAGGGCCAATTAGATGTACCCAGAAGGGACTATTTCTGGGGGAGTAATGCACATAAGTAGGGAACACATTAGAGTTTATTCCCGGTGGTGGAGGGAGAAGCAGTGCTGGTTCAGGGTGTGGCCTGCAGCATCCTAACAAGACTCTCCCTAGAGCATGGTTGGAATGTAGTTCTAGCCTCTTAGCCTCATTTGTAACGCGTCTGTTTTTCAAAGACTGCTTCTGCAGACCTCCCGTCAACACGAGCTCTCTTTATCATGGATGTAATTCCTTTTCAGCCTTTTTTTTAACTCCAACCAACTTCTGTTGCTTACATTGTGAAGTCTTTAATACTACTTAAATTATTACCACTGAAATATTTAAATATTCCCCACTGAAACTCCTTCTATTTGGTGAAAACATTGAAGTCTGTTTTGGGTAGGGGGGGAAATGTTGAACATGAGGAGAAGTCTCAGTACTAAAAGGTCAAAGTGCCTATGGAGCAGTCCTGCCCATTGTTTTGGCAACAGTCACTGTGAAAATTTTAACATCTCTCTGATAGCTCCTCATGCATTTTGAACGTAAATGAAGATCTTTATTTTCAAGGGGATTATGATGAAATGGTTAGATAATTTCTAATTTTTTTTCATCAAAACACATTTTCCCAAATTGACTTCATTTGGAGTGCTGAAAACTGTTATCCAGGCTTTGAAAACAAGAATGGGCAACCTGAATGGAAGGGCCTTTTTCCCACCAAAGTATGGAGATTCGGCTAGAGTTTCTCCCCTTGTTTCTCAGGATTAAATACTGTTACACCTCTCCAAAATCCTTATGTATAAACAGCAATTTCTGTACTTACGTTGGTAGTTCTCTTTGTTTCAGGACATTTTGTCTTTGCCTTTCTTACTGAAGATGTGTGAGGTGTATGTAAATATGTGATTTGGTTGATAGTTAAATACTAGATATGGAGAAAGACTCAAGAACTATATCTGAAGCCAAATGTTAGCACTTCTACAAGCCACCTGGAAACATTTCAGTAGCTTGAGTAGAGGCTCTATGTCCCAATAGCAGGAAAGACAGTGTTTAACTGTTATATACAACCTGGTAAACGGAATCATTTTGAGGTGGCTCCTTCCACCCCCATGATGTTGGCAGTAAACTTCAAGATGGTCAGTAATTCTCCAACAGTCCCTCCCTCCTGTATGTGTCTCTGTGACCTCAGAAAGGAAACTTCTACAAAAGGATGAGATACCTAGTGGTTAACCATTTACCTGGGTCACAGACAGAGCACCTCCACCCTACCCCCATCCCCTACCCCCCCTACCCCTGCCCGAGCATGCTCCCTGATCCTCCCTCATGGATTTGTATCACCACTAGGGGCCTGTGAGCCTTCAATGAGCTAACGTATCAGAGTACTCAGCACCCTGAGCGACCTATTGTTTATTCAACAAATATTTACTGAGTGTCTGCATGTGTTAGCACTATTCCTGTTGCTGTGGGTATAGCATCGAACAAAACTCATTTCCCTTCTCAATGATCTCCTGACATTCCAGTGAAGAAGAAAGGCAATAAACTTAGAAGAAAGGTGTGTAAATATTGATAGGCTGTTATATTAAGTAAGCTGGCCAGGAAAGGCCTTTGTTCAGAAATGACATTTGCAAAGAGATTTGAGCCTAGTGAGGCTGAGTCTTGTGAACCTATGTGGGGCATGGGGGATGCTTCAGGCTTAGTGACAGGAAGTACAAAAGCAGAGGGTGTGATTGTTTATTGGCAAGTGCAGAAGGCCAACGTGACCGGGACAGAGTGAGCAAGTGAAAGATGTGAGAACTGAGAGGGAGGTGGTCTGTGACCAGATCATGTAGACGCTATGAAGGGTTTAATTGTACCTCAAGACTAACAAATAATATGTCACATATATGAAAAATCTATTATTATAGCGTTAATAGTTTAGACATGTGCCTAAGTGAAAGTGTTACAACTACATATTAAAATGCTTCTTTTATTTGTAATCAGTTTTAGGTAATGATGTGATTTTATATTTTTATAAATATATAAATATATATGCTTATGGAGATATATATATATATATATATATATATATATGAACATTCTTCTAAACTATACTTGTTGGGTATGTTTAAACCAGGAAAACCAGCAACCTGACCAGCATTGAATGTGAATGAATAAACACAAAGAAAACTCCCAGATTGAGGCATTTCTTAAGGTCACATCCAGCGCATTTTTGAATATGAAATGCGTCTGAAATGCCCTTTAGAGACTGTCTCTTTAATCCAAAGAAAACACAAAATAAATATTTGTGTTTGTATTTTTAGTGGGCATTAACCTTCAGGGAATTGAAAGAGGTTGGGGAATAAAGAGGCATTTTCTGTGAAATTATATGTATTCAGCCAATTAGATGGTAGACCTTTTACCTGTTCTTTTTTTAGTATAACTTTTTCTCTGCCTTAAAATAGTCTGGCATACAAACTCTGTAAATACAGGTAGATATCTTGGTCCTGCAGAAACATAAAATATATATGGATTTGTTCCCAAAATATATGCTGTTCTTTTCCCAAGTTATATTAACCAAAACCAAAACCAAAAACAAACAAACAAAAAAAAACAGGCTTTGGGGTTACCAAAAAAGACCTACTTTGTCTAAAATCAGTACTCTTGGCCTTGCCTGGTCTAACACAAGGTGATGTCACACTTAGAGTTTAGAGAGAAACGGCTCCACTAATTAAATATTTCACAGAAAAATGACTTTCTTGTCAAGGAGGTGATACTTACTTTGGATAGGGGACATGCTAAAAGCCAGCCTTACACAAGGAAGAATTTCTATCAGTTCTAACCTGCAGGTTTCCTGGGCATAAATTCTGCCAAAACTATAGATATTATCCCAAATGTTGTAAATGTCTGCTGTGAAGGTTTGAGCAACTCTGTTGCTGTCTCCTCAGCACCTGCCAAAGCCAGCTCCTCCCTCTTCATTCCTTCTCTCTCCACACCCCCCAAAGCTGCCCCTGAGTCAGCTGCCACTAGAAATTTTCTCTGGAAAGGTTTTCATTTAAAACTTGCCTACATAAAGCAATTATAGTTAGTACAATGCTAGATGTGACAGTATTTAGTTTGGAGCATCAGAAAAGAGAAGTCGGGGTGGGGTGGATGCAAACTGTCAAGAATAGCAGGCTGAGACTTCTGGGTTTTTTTCAAGGCTATAGAACCTATAAAAGGGGACCTCAGTAGTTAAAGGTGGAAAGTACTTTTATTCTAGTCCCTGGACAATAAAAAATGCAGAAGGGATTCTAGAGTCTTTGCCAATGTGGAAACCACTCTTGGAGTAAAAAGTAGGGCATCACAAGTCAGAAACAAAGAAAATTACTTAGAAAAAGACATTTAGAACATGATTCTTTGGGGCAGGGGTTAGCCTCTTATCTGTAAAGATGCTATCAGTAGCCATGAGGAAAGATTTGTGGTTAAAAGTGAAAACATAGGGCTTCCCTGGTGGCGCAGTGGTTGAGAGTCCACCTGCCGATGCAGGGGATACGGGTTCGTGCCCCGGTCCGGGAAGATCTCACATGCTGCGGAGCAGCTGGGCCCGTGAGCCATGGCCGCTGAGCCTGCGCGTCCAGAGCCTGTGCTCCGCAACGGGAGAGGCCACAACAGTGAGAGGCCCCCATAGTGCAAAAAAAAAGAAAAAGTGAAAACATAAACAACCTAAAAGAATGCCTCTATAGTACATAAATGACCAAGTGTCCTATGAGTTTACTAAGTGGGCAAAAAATGTCTTTGTGTTTTCTCTACAGATTTCTGAATTTATGTATTTTTTTTCAGTAGTCAAATTTTTAGTGATTGTGTTAATATTGTTATATATGATATGACATAAAATGAGTAACTATTATTTTTTCTTTGTTTTTGGTTTTTGTCTTTGTTTTTTATTGAAGTATAGTTTATTTACAATGTTGTGTTAGTTTCAGGTGTCAACAGCAAAGTGATTCAGTTATACATATATATTTTTTTCAGATTTTTTTCCTTATCGGTTATTACAAAATATTGAGTATAGTTCCTTGTGCTATACAGTAGGTCCTTATTGGTTATGTATTTTATGTACAGCGGTGTGTTTATATTAATCCCAAACTCCTAATTTATCCCTCTCCCCCCCTTTCCCCTTTGGTAACCATAAATTTATGTGTGTGGGTTTAATTTAGAAATTCTCTAGGAACTATCCCTTCAATTAAGTGAATGTAGAAATGCCTAGATGTGATCTGGAAAGCACTTTCTAATGTCTGTGTAAACATTTGTCTTTTTGGACCTCCCAGTGTTTCAGACCTGAAAACTGACCATTCCAGTTTGAATACTGCTGTGTATAGGAAGCTTCCAGGTGCAACCCTATGCCCATCCTGATGCTTAACCAACTCTGATCTTTTTTCCTTGAAATAATCATTGGCATAGCATATGCATGATAGGGCTGACACATTTAAAATCAACCCAATAGAAATGAGTCTTTTTTGCATTTTTTCAACTCAGAAGTGCAGGTCTCAACTGCATAAAAATGTAAAATATTACTTTAAATTACAGCCCTATTTTATTGTTACACAGCCCAAGTGCTGTTCTACATGTAAAAGAAAGTCTATAATTATTATAATTGCTCGTCATCATCAGATGCTTTATAATCATTAGTTGCTATATGAATTATAAACATGTTGATGAACAGAATAATTACCATTAACATCATGGTCAATGGTAGGTTTCTCATAGTTAATGAAGTTTTAGAAAAGGAAATCCATGAATTTCATCTGAGGAACTTGCTTTTTATTGGTCTCTTAAAATGTCTTGTAAATTCTCTTATTAGAAGATAATGATAATATTAGAGGGGAAAAGACAGTCTGAGAAATGTATACGTGAATCAGTAAAACCTGGGTAGTTGTGTCTAATGACAGGTTGTATAAGGGTCTTTGTATAGAATATTTCCTTTGGTCATGTTGTTCTTCATCAGTTCACCAAACAGAAAAAGAAAAAAAAAATCAACCTAGCATGACTAGAGCCGAGTTTTTAATATTCCTTATATAGAGACTTGGAGCTGCTCAGGAAAACAGTATTTTCCAATACGCACAAGCCAAGTGCAAATTTCCACTGAGAAAGCAGTTGGAAGATTGTATTAATACTGCAGGCTGCTCACATCAGATGACAGTGGTAGTTATGCACCTATATGCCAGGTGCTCTGTTAGGTAGTTTATGTTAATTATAAATTCATCATGTGTTTGCAGAAGAAGATACTGGAGCTTAGAGAAGTGAGGTCAGTGTTCTGAACGGCAGAGCTGTAACTTGAACCCAGACATTGTGACTCTGAAGCTAGATCCTGTTGCCTCCTCCAAATTGTAAAAAATTAATGGCAGCATTTATTTAAACATTTCCCATGCTAAACATTTATGTTACTTAGTCTCTGTAACAAACAATAAAACTTACAACTTACAACTAAAATCATAGTTTATTAGATTTTCTTTTTCCTGAAAGCTGGAATTCTGATAGGCATATGTGTCTCCCATAATGCTTTGCAATGACTCCTAGCTGTTCAGTAAATACATAAGAAGCATCTAAATAATGTATACATTCACTCTATGCCATGAGAGGAAAAAGTGACTTCGTGCATTTGGTGGCTTAATAATTATAATTGTATAATAGACTCTTCATTCTTTCTGTTGTTTGCCTCTGAATTTTATTTGAATTGTTATCATTGCTTATTAAACCCTAAAGGTTTGCCGTACAAATATATTTTCACTCTCATCATATTAAATACACTCCTAAGCACACATTCTCTTTTAAGTAACATGTTTAAATATATTTTGTATATTCAGTAAAAGAAACAAGGCTACTTCACTCCAAACGAATACAAGACAACAGAATTTATAAAATCTTCTCAGTTCCCTTCTAATAATTTCATTGCAAAACAGATTAAAAATAACCATAATAAAACGGAAACCTTTTGGATTTGCTCATTTAATTCATTTTATGAGAAGCCACGATCGTAATCAAAACAGAGTGAATCTAAAGTCCTTGAACTTGAAAAGAAAAGAAAATACATAACAACTTTGAGTTGCTATGGACAAAATATCCGTATGAACTGTAGTTTCCCAGTATATGTTGATATGCTTTGAGAAAACAATCTCTCATTAGCATTAAAAGCTTACTGATTACTGAAATTTTTATGTATTAATCACTAACTTTATTACCCACATTTAAATAGTTCCATGTACAAGTTCAACATTAGCTAAAGTCTAGTAAGTTCTATTTTAAATTTTTTTGTTTTTATTTTGTTCTTCATCCTCCATAAAAAAATAATATTCTTTATTCATTTTACTTTCCATACCTTCATCACTTTCTCTGTTTTACATTTTACCGTTGCTATTCTCCATCTTAAATAGTAAACTTACTTAAAATCCCAGGATATCCCTATGCGTCATGTTGCTAATGAAGTAGTTGTGTCTGAATGGCCACATTGATTTCTTTAACAGGCAGTCACTGTTGTCTTCTGTATTCCAGGTCTGGTTCTAGGTGCTGGTGCTAGAGCAGTGAAGAGAACAAGCTTTTTGACTTTTTCTAGTCAATAAACTAATAGTAAACCAATAGAATTTTATTATCAATTAATGATACATTCTATAAAGAAAACTTAAGCAAGGTAGGGTGATGGAGAGTGATGAAGGAAGAAGAGGCTGATTGGTGATAAAGAAAGGCCTGTCTGAGGAAATAAAATATGAGAAGAGCCATAAATTAAGTGGTGGGTAGAAGCATGCAGATATCAAGAGGAAAACATTCTCAAAGAGGGAGTAACTGGTGCAAAAAGCCTGGAGCAGAAATGAGGTCAGAAGAGCATGGTAACTCTGGTAGGCTAATGAGGGAAAAGTGGCAGATGTGAGTGGGGAGAAGACATGGGTTAGATCATGGAAGCTTTGGATTTTGTCCTCACTGTGACGGAAGGGATGTGGAAGATTTTGAACAGAGTAGTGATAAGAGCCGAGTAATCTTTTGAAAAAGGATTATTTTGGCTGTTATATGCAGAAATGAGCTATTGAGGGGCAGATACATACAAGGGTGTGGTAGAGGAGACTAAAAGTAGCTGGATTTGGAATGTGTTTTTTAAGATAGAACTGACATAACTTCCCAACCAATTGGATGTGGATTGCAGCAAATAGGAAAAGATGCCACAACCCAATTACTCTGTCATTAGAAACCGAAAAAGTAAACAGGATTTGGCATTAGAGGAAGTACTTCTCTAATAGCAGAAATTATTAGAAGCACGTGTTGACTTGCAAATGTGATTTTCAGTGGAAGATAAGGATATAAGATGAGGCAGAGTGAGGAACAGTTCTAGTGGCACTGGGTTCTGTTCCTGAAGTAGGCAAGATGGTTGCAAGAAGGTGAAACCCAGGAATTAGGAAAAGGGAGATAATTTCAGGATCATCATGTTTCTTCTCACCAAGGACTAGGCTATGATGGGAAGGAAGACAGCAAGATGGAGAAGGGAGGAAAGTAATCTACCTGCTCCCACATTCTGTTCTCAACAAGTATTGCCCAGTCTTCTTTGCTGAAGTCCTAATATTATTAGCAATACTCATATTATTTCTCAGTTACCTAAGGTTTTATTAAATTCCATTGATTGGCCTAGGGATATCTTCACAGGTATTACACATTCTCTCTATGGAGAAATCCATGCTGAGTTCTAAACAGCTGACTTACAAACAAACTTTGTAAGCATAATCTGTCTGTAAACTTAGGAACTGCATAGCCTCAGCTCCCTTTGTGAACATGTCCTCAGCATGTTCATATTTACAGCCGTGGTGGAGTGCTACATTAGAACTGCCCAGTGTGGGAGGAATTGCTTCCCACCCCGGGATGGGGATAGAGCTTTGTTACACATAATTTACATATTTATATGGTTGCGGTTGTGGTCAAACTATAACGTTAAAAGGGGTGGTTTTGTAGAAGACTCTTTGATATTAGATTTGCTAGTAACAAAAAGGCATCTAGTTCTCTCAAAATGTACAGATGTTCTGCCCCTAAACTTGGGCCTTCTCCCACTATTCTTCACTGTTTTTCTGAAAAAAAAAAATGCTTTGTGGATTATATCAGAAGAGAAATTAAAACAAAAGGTTCTGAAAGAACAAAAATGAAAAGGGAATTACATAGGAATGATCTCCTTCAATCCCTCTATAAAAAGGCTGTGCTCTACAAGATCAAAGGGTACATAGTGAGTCTATCATACTGGGTTGTCATTGTGGGGTGGGATAGGATAAAAAGGTATATGAGTGAATAAATACAGTTATAAATTATAAAACAAATAAATGCCTTACACAGACGAATGGTGATGCCATGAACTGAAATATTTGCTTCTTAGGTTCAAAACAACAATAGCAGCTAAAAACAAAAAGTTGATTCAAAACTTTGAAAGTTGAAATGCGTTTTTCCTAAGAAACAAATTTTTCACCACTTCTTCAGAGAGCTTATGTTGGGCAATCTATTTACCTACTTCCTGGCATCCTCTAAATTCCAATTCCTTCTTTCCTCACCAGCCAGAAGAATGTGCCTTGTACCTTATGTGGCTAACACCGTCCACCCTCCACTCACATTTCTAAAGATTCCTAAGTCAGGGCTGCTTCTTACCTGTGTGTCCTCCCTCTATAGTACCTGACTGCACGTTGTTACCCATTTCTTGTTAGGGTTAAATGTAAGAGAGCAATGGGAGAGAGTGCAGAACGCATCTACTTTGCATTTCAACTTGCTTTGTTCAGTGTGCTTAAAATACGTAATGCACTCTGTTAATTTTTCCAAACAGAAAGGAGACCTTTCTGTGCAAGTTGGACATGTTGATTACGAAGCAGGAAAGAGAAAGAGAGAAATGCCAAGACAAACATGCTGTTTTAACATCAAGCAACGAAAAAGAGGCATGGGGTTATTTCCAGCCTAAAGTTAGAGACTATGTTTGGAACAAAACCCTAAGAGACCAGAGGCTTAACCCAATCTTTTTTTAAAAAATTGAGGTAGAATACACATAACATAAAATTAGTTATTTTAAAGTGAACAATCCAGTGACATTTAGTATGTCACTGCATACTACAGCATATGCAGCAACCACTACTTTCAAGTTCCAAAACATCCTCATAACCCAAAAAGAAACCCATAGAAATTAAGTCAGTATCTCCCTATATTGTAGTTCCCCAAGTATTGGCAAACATCAGTCTGCAATCTGTCTCTGTGGATTTACCTATTCTGGATATCTCATATAAGTGGAATAATACAATATGTGATTTTTTTGTGTGTCTAGCTTCTTTCATTTAGGATAATGTTTTGGAAGTTCATCCATGTTGTAACACGTATCAGTACTTCATTCCATTTTTTTTAACCTCCATAATATTGCATTGTATGTATTTACCACAATTTGTATAATCATTCATCCATTGAAATTCAATGTTGTCTTACTCAAAAACACCTGGAGACGAATATGTATTCACTGATAGACTTAATAACAGGTGATTACTAAGACTATATACCTCAAACACATCCAACTGATCAAAGTGATGTTCCTTCAACCCACAGAAATGTTCTCAACCACTCTTTTTTTTTTCAGAGACTTTCTCATAGTCATCAAGTATCTCTTTGATTATCTGTCAGTACATCATACTCAGATATCATTGTTTCTGCTAATTTTCACTGAGTGCAAATCACTCAGGATTGTGCCTCAGAGAAGTTTCTTACATATACAGAAGGGTTTCATTTCCTCCTGCTTTCTTGTTTCTGTTAGTTTTGGTATTGAGGAGTAAGCTAGCATTGAGAGGCCAAAGAATAAAAATATCAGCAATGACTGAAATGTTTTTAGGGTTCATACTTTTAACCTCTTAAAAATTTAGTTTCTATTTTCTCTTGTGGCTTTAAATTTATAGTCTTGGAACATGATAAGGAGAGGGATATTGATTTTTGTTTTACCTTTATATATTTGTGGTTCATGTTAGACTGAATTTATACTTCAATGTTAGAAATAATCCAGGAATTATTATTTGCAGAAAAACAACTTGTCTCTACTGCAGAATTGAGTTGAATTGGGAATAAATAATAATGTGGTGTAGTGAGAGACCCCAAACCTGAGGCACCTCAGACCTGGCTTCATATTCTAACTCTATTCATTACTTTCAGTGCTTCTCCTCCAGGGGATGCACTTTCCTTCTCATTAAAGTAAATTAGATTTAAGGGTTTTCCCAAAAGGATGCTAATCTTTTTTTTTTTTTAACATCTTTATTGGAGTATAATTACTTCACAATGTGTGTTAGTTTCCGCTTTATAACAAAGTGAATCAGTTATATATATACATATATATAACTGATAACATATCCCCATATCTCTTCCCTCTTGCGTCTCCCTCCCTCCCACGCTCCATATCCTACCCCTCTAGGTGGTCACAGAGCACCGAGCTGATCTCCCTGTGCTATGCAACTGCTTCCCACTAGCTATCTATTTTACATTTGCTAGTATATATATGTCAATGCCACTCTCTCACTTCGTCCCATCTTACCCTTCCCCCTCCCCATATCCTCAAGTCCATTCTCTAGTAGGGCTGCATCTTTATTCCCTTCCTGCCCCTAGGTTCTTCATGACCATTTTTCTTTTTTTTTTCTTTAGATTCCATATATATGTGTTAGCATATGGTATTTGTTTTTCTCTTTCTGACTTACTTCACTCTGTATGACAGACTCTAGGTCCATCCATCTCACTACAAATAACTCAATTTCATTTCTTTTTATGGCTAAATCTTCCAATACTATGTTGAATAAGAGTGGTGAGAGTGGGCAGCCTTGTCTTGTTCCTGGTCTTAGTGGAAATGGTTTCAGTTTTTCACCATTGAGGACGATGTTGGCTGTAAGATTGTCATATATGGCCTTTATTATGTTAAGTTCCCTCTATGCCTACTTTCTGGAGGGTTTTTATCATAACTGGGTGTTGAATTTTGTCAAAAGTTTTCTCTGCATCTATTGAGATGATCATATGGTTTTTCTCCTTCAGTTTGTTAATATGCTGTATCACATTGATAGATTTGCATATATTGAAGAATCCTTGCATTCCTGGGATAAACCCCACTTGATCATGGTGTATGATCCTTTTAATGTGCTACTGGATTCTGTTTGCTAGGATTTTGTTGAGGGTTTTTGTGTCTGTGTTCATCAGTGATATTGGCCTGTAGTTTTCTTTCTTTGTGACATCTTTGTCTAGTTTTGGTATCAGGGTGATGGTGGCCTTATAGAATGAGTTTGAGAGTGTTCCTCCCTCTGCTACATTTTGGAAAAGTTTGAGAAGGATAGGTGTTAGCTCTTCTCTAAATGTTTGATAGAATTCGCCTGTGAAGCCATCTGGTCCTGGGCTTTTGTTTGTTGGAAGATTTTTAATCACAGTTTCAATTTCAGTGCTTGTGATTGGTCTGTTCATATTTTCTGTTTCTTCCTGGTTCAGTCTCGGAAGGTTGTGCATTTCTAAGAATTTGTCCGTTTCCTCCAGGTTATCCATTTTATTGGCATATAGTTGCTTGTAGTAATCTCCCATGATCCTTTGTATTTCTGCAGTGTCAGTTGTTACTTCTGCTTTTTCATTTCTAATTCTACTGATTTGAGTCTTCTCCCTTTTTTTCCTGATGAGTCTGGCTAATGGTTTATCCATTTTGTTTATCTTCTCAAAGAACCAGATTATAGTTTTATTGATCTTTGCTATAGTTACCTTCATTTCTTTTTCATATATTTCTGATCCGATCTTTATGATTTCTTTCCTTCTGCTAACTTTGGGGTTTTTTTGTGCTTCTTTCTCTAATTGCTTTAGGTATAAGGTTACGTTGTTTATTTGAGATATCTCTTGTATCTTAAGGTAAGATTGTATTGCTATAAACTTCCCTCTTAGAACTGCTTTTGCTGCATCCCATAGGTTTTGGGTCATTGTGTTTTCATTGTCATTTGTTTGTAGGTATTTTTTGATTTCTTCTTTGATTTCTTCAGTGATCTCTTGGTTATTAAGTAGTGTATTGTTTAGCCTTCATGTGTTTGTATTTTTTATAGATTTTTTCCTGTAATTGATATCTAGTCTCATAGCGTTGTGGTCAGAAAAGATACCTGATGCGATTTCAATTTTCTTAAATTTACCAAGGCTTGATTTGTGACGCAAGATATGATCTATCCTGGAGAATGTTCCATGAGCATTTGAGAAGAAAGTGTATTCTGTTGTTTTTGGATGGAATGTCTTATAAATATCAATTAAGTCCATCTTGTTTAATGTATCATTTAAAGCTTGTGTTTCCTTATTTATTTTCATTTTGGATGATCTGTCCATTGGTAAAAGTGGGGTGTTAAAGTCCCCTACTATGAATGTCTTACTGTTGATTTCCCCTTTTATGGCTGTTAGCATTTGCCTTATGTATTGAAGTGTTCCTGTGTTGGGTGCCTAAATATTTACAATTGTTATATCTTCTTCTTAGATTGATCCCTTGATCATTATGTAGTGTCCTTCTTTGTCTTTTGTAGTAGTCTTTGTTTTAAAGTCTATTTTGTTTGATATGAGAATTGCTACTCCAGCTTTCTTTTGATTTCCATTTGCACAGAATATCTTTTTCTATCCCCTCACTTTAAGTCTGTATGTGTCCCTAGGTCTGAAGTGGGTCTCTTGTAGACAGCGCATATATGGGTTCTTTTGTATCCATTCAGCCAGTCTGTGTCTTTTGGTTGGAGCAGTTAATCCATTTACATTTAAGGTAAATATCGATATGTATGTTCCTTTTTTTTTTTTTTTTTTGAGGTACGCGGGCCTCTCACTGTTGTGGCCTCTCCCATTGTGGAGCACAAGCTCCAGACGTGCAGGCTCAGCGGCCATGGGTCACGGGCCTAGCCGCTCCATGGCACGTGGGATCTTCCCGGACCGGGGTACAAACCCGTGTCCCCTGCATCCGCAGGCGGACTCTCAACCACTGTGCCACCAGGAAAGCCCTATCCTGTATGTTCCTATTACCATTTTCTTAATTGTTTTGGGTTTGTTATTGTAGGTCTTTTCCTTGTGTTTCCTGCCTAGAGAAGTTCCTGTAGCATTTGTTGTAAAGCTGGTTTGGTGGTGCTGAACTCTCTCAACTTTTGCTTGTCTGTAAAGGTTTTGATTTCTCCCTCATATCTGAATGAGATCCTTGCTGGGTAGAGTAATCTTGGTTTTAGGTTTTTCTCCTTCATCACTTTAAATATGTCCTGCCACTGCCTTCTGGCTTGCAGAGTTTCTGCTGAAAGATCAGCTGTTAACCTTATGGGGATTCCTGTGTATGTTATTTTTCTCTTGCTGCTTTTAATATTTTTCCTTTGTATTTAATTTTTGATATTTTGATTAATACGTGTCTTGGCGAGTTTCTCATTGGATTTATCCTGTATGGGACTCTCTGTGCTTCCTGGACTTGACTATTTCCTTTATCATATTAGGAAAATTTTCAACTATAATCTCTTCAAATATTTTCTCAGTATCTTTTTTTTTTCTCTTCTTCTTCTGGGACCCCTATAATTCAATGGTGGTGTGTTTAATGTTGTCCCAGAGGTCTCTGAGACTGTCCTCAATTCTTTACACTTTTCTTTCTTTATTCTGCTCTGCAGTAGTTATTTCCAGTATTTTATTTTCCAGGTCGCTTATCTGTTCTTCTGCCTCAGTTATTCTGCTATTGATCCCTTCTAGAGAATTTTTAATTTCATTCATTGTTTTGTTCATCACTCTTTGTTTGCTCTTTAGTTCTTCTAGGTCCTTGTTAAACGTTTCTTATTTTTCTCCATTCTACTTCCAAGATTTTGGATCATCTTTACTATCATTATTGTGAATTCTTTTTCAGGTAGACTGCCTATTTCCTCTTCATTTGTTAGGTCTGGTGGGTTTTTATCTTGCTCCTTCATCTGCTGTGTGTTTTTCTGTCTTCTCATTTTGCTTAACTTACTGTGTTTGGGGTCTCCTTTTCGCAGGCTGCAGGTTCGTAGTTCCCGTTGTTTTTGGTGTCTGTCCCCAGTGGCTAAGGTTGGTTCAGTGGGTTGTGTAGGCTTCCTGGTGGAGAGGACTAGTGCTTGTGTTCTGGTGGATGAGGCTGGATCTTGTCTCTCTGGTGGGCAGGTCCACGTCTGGTGGTGTGTTTTGGGGTGTCTGTGGACTTTTTATGCTTTTAGGCAGCCTCTCCGCTGATGGGTAGGGTTGTGTTCCTGTCTTGCTAGTTGTTTGGCATAGGGTGTCCAGCACTGTAGCGTGCTGGTCATTGAGTGGAGCTGGGTGCTGGTGTTGAGATGGAGATCTCTGGGAGATTTTCGCCGTTTGATATTATGTGGAGCTGGGAGGTCTCTTGTGGACCAGTGTCCTGAAGTTGGCTCTCCCACTTCAGAGGCACCGCACTGATGCCTGGCTGAAGCACCAAGAGCCTGTCATCCACACGGTTCAGAATAAAATGGAGAAAAAAAAAGAAAGATGATAAAATAAAATAAAGTTATGAAAATAAAAAATAAAAATAATTATTAAAAAAATTTTTTAAAGTAATAAAAAACAAAAGAAAGAAAGAAGAGAGCAACCAAACCAAAAAACAAATCCAGCAATGATAACAAGCACTAAAAACTACACTAAAAAAAAAGGAAAAACGGACAGACAGAACCCTAGGACAAATGGTAAAAGCAAAGCTATACAGACAAAATCACACACAGAAGCATACACATACACACTCACAAAAAGAGGAAAAGGTGAAAAAATCATAAATCTTGCTCTCAAAGTCCACCTCCTCAATTTGGGATCATTCGTTGCGTATCAGGTATTCCACAGATGCAGGTACATCAAGTTGATTGTGGAGCTTTAATCTGCTGCTCCTGAGGCTGCTGGGAGAGATTTCCCTTTCTCTTCTTTGTTCGCACAGCTCCCGGGGCTCAGCTTTGGATTTGGTCCTGCCTCTGCGTGTAGGTCGCTGAGGGCGTCTGTTCTTCGCTCAGACAGGACGGGGTTAAAGAGCAGCTGATTCAGGGGCTCTGGCTCACTCAGGCTGGGTGGAAGGAGGGGTACGGAGTTTGGGGGCGAGCCTGCGGCGGCAGAGGCCGGCTTGATGTTGCACCAGCCTGATGCGTGTCATGCGTTCTCCTGGGGAAGTTGTCCCTGGGTCATGGGACCCTGGCAGTGGTGGGCTGCACAGGCTCCCGGGAGGGGAGGTGTGGAGAGTGACCTGTGCTCGCACACAGGCTTCTTGGTGGCTGTAGCAGCAGCCTTAGCATCTCATGCCCGTCTCTGGGGTCCGCACTTTTAGCTGCGGCTCGAGCCTGTCTCTGGAGCTCCTTTAAGCAGCGCTCTTAATCCCCTCTCCTTGCGCACCAGGATACAAAGAGACAAGAAAAAGTCTCTTGCCTCTTCGGCAGCTCCAGACCTTTTCCTGGACTCCCTCCCGGCTAGCCGTAGTGCACTAACCCCCTGCAGGCTGTGTTCACGCCGCCCACCCCAGTCCTCTCCCTGCGCTTCGACTGAAGCCCGAGCCTCAGCTCCCAGTCCTGCCCGCCCCGGCGGGTGAGCAGACAAGCCTCTCGGGCCAGTGAGTGCCGGTCGGCACCGATCCTCTGTGCAGGAATCTCTCCGCTTTGCCCTCCGCACCCCTGTTGCTGCGCTCTCCTCTGTGGCCCCGAAGCTCCCCCCTCCGCCACCCGCAGTCTCCGCCCGCGAAGGGGCTTCCTAGTGTGTGGAAACCTTTCCTCCTTCACGGCTCCCTCCCACTGGTGCAGGTCCCGTCCCTATTCTTTTGTCTCTGTTTATCTTTTGCCCTACCCAGGTACGTGGGGAGTTTCTTGCCTTTTGGGAGGTCTGAGGTTTTCTGCCAGCGTTCAGTAGGTGTTCTGTAGGAGTTGTTCCACATGTAGACGTATTTCTGATGTATTTGTGGGGAGGAAGGTGATTTCCGCGTCTTACTCTTCTGTCATCTTGAAGCTCCTCCCTGCTAATCCATTTTAAATGTTAAAAAAAAGTTTTCACATTCAAGTAATATGGGAAAATATTGGTCACAATGATGAGAAAACCATAATTTATAATACTTTTTGCAAATTCATTAATGAGTATTGCTAATCTCTAAAAATGGTTAGACTCTGGCCTTTCTCAAACATGTGAAAACATATTTTTTTTAAAGAACCATCTAATGGGACTACTTACTTTTCAGGAGAAATTAAGTTGAGATAGTCTCTAACTTCCTCTAAAAGTCTAAGGACCAATAAATATCAAAATATAGTCATAAATGAGAGTGAAACCTATAAAATATGAATATTTTTTGAAAAGGAGAAAAATTGTGACTATTTCCTATTTAAATTTTGAATTTGTATTTTTGTCTCCTTCCTATTAGTGAAGTGAAAGTGTAAGATCTTGCTAACAAAGAAAAATATGGTATTATTGGCTGCTGCATAAGAGCAGAAAGGGTTACAGGAATAGTGAAATAAAAAGAGCTAAGCCAGGAAGAATAAATTACTGAATCTTTCTAGCAGCAAACATCATGACATTCAAAACTAAACAATTTTTTTCTCTCTCTCTCCTACATTGGCCTAGAAGCATGTAGAAGCTAGGCATGCATGTCTACCACACACATGCACAAATGATACACACACGCAAACTCTGATGTGATGTTACTCAATGGTTATAACACTGAAGTCATCAAAATATACTATTCAGTGTTTCACTGTCCCTGAACTGCAGCTGTAAACTCCCCATCATCTTCCCCATTGATTAATAGAGATCATTATCTTCCAATTTATGGTTTTCATAAATCAGTATATATTCAGTGCCAGGAGGCATTACATGAGATGCTGGTGCTTTAGAAACACTGACTGAACGAAGATAGCGATTCCCATCCTCTGTAAATTCGCAGTTTAGAAGAATACATAAGAGATGGTGACAGTCTGATTAAAAATTTTCAGTGAAGTTTCTCACTAACAACTACGGGTAGGCGTTTGTAATTTGCAGCAAAAACACGCTTACATCCCATGGTTAAATACACTCTAATTATTCACAGGGTTTCTAGGTAGCATGCTGCTAAATAAAACAGGACCCACCCTCTCAATTTCTAATAAGAGAATAAATGTAACCAATTTAGAATATAGAAAAGTACTCATGGGACAAAAGGATGTATTCCCTATTGTGTTTATAGTTGAACATAGGATAGGAGTTTTGTACTATACCAACCAGTTGAATTAGAATTTCAGGGAAACCAAAGTCAAGAATTCAGGTGAATAATTGAACAAGCACAAATAAATGAACAAAGACAGTAGATGTAGTAATCAAGCATAAATGCACACAAAAGGAGCACTAAGAAGGCAAGTGACTTACATGCTCCTTCATCAATTAGGAAATCCATTGTATTCAAAACTTGTTATGTACCTTCTGGCTGGGGAAACCTGATACCGATGTATGGCCAGAGAGTATCAGGGAGCTGAGCCAGCAGTAACCTGGGGAGCTTGGAGGAAATGGTGAAGAAACTCCATCTGACGGCGATTTCTTTACTATTCTGCTTACTGATAGTAAAAGAGTAGAAAGTGTATTTTTGGGGGGATGAGTAAGATCAAATAAAGGCAAGGAAATGATTCTTTTTATTACATTGTATTTTTCAAAATTTTAAATATGAATTTGAATCATTTCAGAGTGGCATATTTTTTGCTTATTTGGAATCCAGTAGTGGGTGTCTGCCCAGGGTAATATGAATTTCCTGCTGGAGTAGAGCTGAGCAGTAAGGATGTTCCACACTAGTGACAGGATGTCCCAGTCCAGACTGTCATGGCTGGCTTTGCTTCCTCATTAGTAAAGCCTTGCAGACACCATAATACTCTGGACCAAACAACCCTCCTCCTGCTTCCCAGACTCTTGGAATTTGTTGCCCTACACCTCCATTGCTACCCTGAACACCTCTACACAGTCCCTCTGCAAGACAGGACCCTTCCCAGTCCCTCAGCAAACCTGGTAAATGCTTATCCAAGGTATTTTAGGCTCATTTTATTTTTCAGCCAGTTTTCAGAAACCTGTAATCCTTGGGCCAAAAATTATCAGCAAAGATACAACTAGGTTTTTTTTTTTGAGCACCTACTATGCGTCAGATATTGTTCTAAGCACTGAAGGTACAACAGTAAGCAAAGTAAATAAGAGACCATATTCTCCTGAAGCTTAAAATAGTAGGAGTGGGTAAGTGATAATTAAATGAATACCTGTATGTGTCAGCTGATAATCAGTTTTGTGAAGAAAAGGGATGAAGCTGGAGAGAGAGGTGTGGTCTGCCTGTGGGGGAATGCTATTTTAAGTAGGGTGATTGAGGAAGGTTCCTTCAAATAGGGGTCTTGAGAAAAAAGGCTGATGGTTGTAAGGGAGAGAACCAGGCTGATTTCTTGGGGGAAGAGCATAAAGATATGGGACAAAGGATGATCATAAATTTGTCTTGTTGTTCTCCTGCCTGATACTGGTGTGGGTGGGTGGGATGTGATTCTTGCCAGGAGTACTCCAAACTGCTGCTTCTCAGGAAATTCTGAACTATAAGAACTGAATGGCTTGATGGGCATGGCTCTCCCATGGTTCCTTAGCTTTAAACTCACAGGGGCTTCCTTACCCACTTTGTCTTCATTGGCCCCAGTCCATATGAAACCACTAGGTGGCGTTTGGGGGGCTCTGAGGAGCTCTGGTTCCTTATGTCTCAGCGCAGAAAGAATTCAGTGAGAGGCAAAGTGATAGACAAGAAGTGTTTTATTAGAATGGGACGCTTGTGAGGCTTACAAGCGGGCAGGTGAGAGGGTGCCACACCCCGAGAACTTAGTGGGCTTCAGTTTTATAATCAAAGGAAAGTGGGGAGGGGGAAAAGACCACTTTCTTCCTCATTCTTGAGTAGACATCAGACTTCCATCATCAGCTTCTCCTCCAGGTTGGGCAGGGGAGTTTTCTCATCCCTGCATGGTCAAGCCAGCTGGGACCGTCATGGCAGTATGGAAAAATTATTTCAGGTCTCAGTACAATGAGGGTCTTTCACTTGGAAATGTCACCTTTCCATAAATTATTGTTTTTTTATGTGTGCAAAGAGCACGTCCTAGTGGTCATTAACTTATTACTGAGCTCACTGGACAGGTCTCATGCCACCACCGTTTTATTGTTTGGGGGCATGTCTCATGCTTCTGTTGCATGGTTTTGTTGCTAAGCAAGTCTGCATGGCTTTGTGGTTAAGCAAACCTGCTTTCTTGAGTGATCATTAACTTACAGGGGTCTCTCATACGTTTTTCTTTTCCTATAATCCCCTAGTGGGATTAACTATTTAATTACCTACTTTCTCCCTTTACTCTGTCCCTGTCACATACACAACTTTCTTACCTCTCTCTTCATTATCTATCTAGTCTTGACCTATTTGTTCATCATCCCTATGATTCTCTAACACCTTAGAGTCTCCAGGCCCTTACTCTCCTGCATCACCACACTGAACATCTAATACAGTAACTAAGGCAGGAGTTTGAAAGGTTATGAGGGAATAAAAGAGTAGGTGCTGGTGGTGGCTTCAGATTTTTCCCCTTCACATCGTCGTCAGCTGTGAACATTGCGGCTGGGTAACAATGCCCAGTTTTCTTGAACTTACTTTGGAAGACATGGACCTTGAAATGGTTTCAATTTGTCTTGGAAAGGATAAGATCATTTTATCACATGCTTAGTGTCCTAGCCCACCAAAGAAATGGGATATACTATACTCTCCGGACAAGTAACAAGATTCATAACAGGGATGGTGGCTGAAAGGATGTGCTCCTCTAGGTGTTCATAACAGAATAGGGAGAAAGGAAGCCTTATGTGTAGCTTCTAAAATCTTCAGTGGTGATACGCTCACCTAAATTGACATTTGCTGTGACTAGCCCAAGTCCCAGTTCTTACGATTTTCTACTGTGTAGGACATCGTGACACCCCAAAACATTGTGCTTACCAGACAGAAGTACTGTTGTTGTCGAACATAAGTTCCTGTGCCTGACTCACAGTGAGGCCAAACAAACTGAAATCTTAGGGTTTGGAGCAGAAAAAAGTTAACGCAGAAAAAAGTTTATCACAAGGGACAAGCAAGGAGAACAAGCAGCTTGTGCTCAAAAGACCTGAACTCCCTGAAGGGTGTCAGAAAAGAGTTTTTAAAGGGAAATTTGTGGGAGGAGAGGGGGAGGGCTGCAGGGTGTGTGTCTCTCTTCTCATTGGTTGGTGGTGAGGTAACAGGGTGGGATTCCGGGAATCTCAGTCATCAGCCTTTACCTTCCAACCAGTCTGGGGTCCCGTGCTTGTGCTCAGTCTGAAGTTACTGTCCTCCACCTGTGTGGGAACTCCAGCTCCTGTAGAAGAACACAGAGATAAGTGTCAGATTGCTGTGCACATCCCCCAGGAGGACCCAGGACCCTGCCCCATCGCTGCACTATTGTTTCTTGACTGCCTTTCCTTTGTTTCTGCATTCCCTCACTTCCCTAATTAGCAGCTGTCTGAATCTGCCCTTTGGAACTTAGGGGAGGTCTAGGAGGCTGAAGCTTTTTTCCTACACACAAGAAATGGGGGTTACAGAAAGGTCTTTGCACTCACAGGGGCCCCACAGGGTCCCGCTTTGTTTCACTGTGAGGACTTTGAGGCACCCTGTTAGAGCACATATTTCTCCTCATTGTGTATGATCCTTTCTTTTTAAGGAAGCTCCACTTCACCAGAAGCTGGCAAGCATTTCTCTTGCTGATCTCACCTTTCCTCACCATGCATTTTCTTTACTGAAGCATTAGTTACATTAAACACTTGCATTTTCACACTAGCATTTCATTTTAAAATATAACAGGAAATGATCAGTGTTACATAACCTCAGTCATTCTACAAAGAGGAGTAAGAAAATGTTGATGTCTTTTAAAGGTTAGAGAAAGTGATCGAAGTGATTAAAATCATCTCGAATACCATCCTTGGTTAAAATATTTGAGAGCTTAGTTTTTCAACTTGGATAAATAAATGGCATCTGGTAAAATACAAATCAAAGAGTGAAATAAGAAATAATTACTGTGCAGCATCTTTGGTTCAGGAATAGGAGAGGGGAGGGTACTTTTTCTGTTCAATCACCAGAGGGGAATAAAAAAATTGGTGCTGTTAAGGTTACATGGTATTTCAAATTCTGCATCTCCCAAGGATTACTCCAAGTATAGTGAAGGCGAACACCTTTTTTTCCCTGAGTACTCAAAACCTATCTACAGGAGCACATTTCTCCACTTCCTCAGATTCATAGTAAGTCAGTTTCACTGCATGGAAAGCAAATCCTACTGGGAGCAGAGAAGATGCTTGACCAAAAAAATATACTACTAAATATTCTAAAAAGCAAAAACAAACAACAACAACAAACAAACAAAAACAATTATAATACATACCTCTGAAAACCAGTGTTAAAAGTTTTGTCATCTAAATTTGTGTTTTTCTTTTTTTTTTTTTTTTTTGCGGTACGCGGGCCTCTCACTGTTGTGGCCTCTCCCGTTGCGGAGCAACAGGCTCCGGACGCGCAGGCTCAGCGGCCATGGCTCACGGGCACAGCCGCTCCGCGGCACGTGGGATCCTCCCGGACCGGGGCACGAACACGGGTCCCCCGCATCGGCAGGCGGACTCCCAACCACTGCGCCACCAGGGAAGCCCTGTGTTTTTCTTTTTAAATGAGTCCTAGATTGTTTTACTTATGGGTCCAATGTCTCATTTAAAAGTTAAACCAATTTTGTATGTGTATGTTGTAGTTATTAAAGTAAATGACACATTTTAACAATTATTTCACACAAAAATGGACAGAAGTTTAACTGAACGTTCTCTGACTAGCCTGGTGATAATGTAAATTTCAGTGGTGGATTTAGGGCTGAATAGCATCACTTACATTTATTTCTAATTCCCTAAAGAAATACAGAAAACACTCCCTCACACATGTGCACACTCACACAAAAACAACTTCAGGTTTCAGTGAGGAGTACTACTTCGGACACGGTCAGCGTTCCTGGTATGGTGCCAAGAAAATGAAATTCACACCCTTCTCTGAAAGAAGGTGCCTCTGCTGCTGTTTTGGCCTGGTCCAGAGCTACAGCTGTAGTCTCAGTTGTAGACTCTGTGGACTCCGGTACAGCTTTCACCTTTTCAAGAAAGAAGACACAGTTGTTTCTTTTCTCCCCAAACTTCAGTAATTTTAGTGCTGGCTTTATTCCTGCTCCTTGATGGTCAGGGTGTTCCAAGATTTTGCAGTCCTCGAAACTCATTTCAGAAGGCCCCTTCATGAGAATTCCTGGCAGGGAGTCTGGCCAGAGCATCAAAATATTGTCATAAAATTCATATTTTATTGCTCTTACTCCTGTAATAGGAAGCACCCAGAAGCTTATCCTGTGTCCTGTCAGGTGGAGAATGTTTGAAGACTGTTTAGCAGAATCATGTTGGCAAGTTTTAATTTTAATGACATCCTCAAAATAAGTGTTGGCTTCTGCATCAGATTTCCCTGGCCCTACTTCTGCCCGCCCAGGATTCACTAACAAATGATCTAGATTAATTTAGAGAAGATTGGGAGAGAACTCCAACAAAAATAAAGAAGTAGAAAGACATATAGATATATAGTATATACTATACCTCAATTTAAAAAAGTAGATAGATCAGTACATCATTAGATCAATAGATCCATAGATAGATAGATAATAGAAAGAAAGAAAAAGAAAGAAGGAAAGAAAGGAAGAAAGAGAAAGAAAGGGAAGGAAGGAAGGAAGAGAGGAAGGGAGGGAAGAAAGAGGGAGGGAGGAAGGAAGGAAGGATCTACGAGTGATTTTCACTTTGTTTTCTTTGAGTGAGATTTGATATTACTTTATGTTTGTGGAATCCAATAAATAGAGTTCTGGGTTATTGATCCATAAAAAGAGGAATATATTTATGCTCACACATCACATGCTCTTCTGTCTTTTTCTGAGCTTCTCTGCTCCATTGTCTATTATGAGGGATAGATGTTGACTTTGGATATTTTTCTTGGTTCACTTGGTGTTTGATTCTTATGCCAGACCTGCTTCTCAGCCATTGTGTGTTATGCATTTAATCCCTAGACTCTAGTAACCTTTGGCTGTGAAGATAGGTGGATCCATGAATATGCAGTGCATAAAAGTTCACACAGTGAGCCCCAGAAGAAAATTAGATTTTACAATTAGTAGTACCAATCACATTTCTACTGTAGGTTCTTTACGCCCACCCTCATGTGCTCTTTTCTTAAACGACCTCCCCCTTAAACTTCTCAACTTTCTCCTCTGCATACCCAACCTAGTTGTGGAGATGTTTTCATTATGTATATTAGCAAATGAGAGTAAATGGGTGTTACCCTCTTTGGGAGTATTTGTACTGAGAAGCATTCCACGCCAAGACCCCTTAAATCAAAACATTATAGATCCACCCATTCCATCTACTCTAAACGCTGATTTTGCTTTCACACTTAAAAGGATTTGACTACTTGGGCTGGTAAACTCAGTTACAGTATACAGACAACCTTATAAAGTTTTCTGGCTAGAATTTATGGGTTGTTTTACTCTGTTGAGCAGTCATAATTTCAAAAGACTACACGATCACACTCTCAAGGTTGAATAATCACTGGTGGTGTCCTGATGAGCCAAAATATCACAATAAGGCTAAATAGCATATGCTTTTGACCCAGCTGTCAGGTGTTATTAATAGGCTGACTTAAAAACTGAAAGCAGTAGGGGTGCCATCGACATTTTGAGGCCCATATGCTTAATGCAGTAAAACACCTGCCAAGGCTGGTTTCTGGTTCCAAATGAAGTAAGTCAAGCTTGCTTCCCCCTCACAGTTAAAAATACATCAACACCTACTCAGAGTGTTTCAATGTGCCATAACCCTCAGGCTATCACCTCTTCTACTCTGAACTGTTATGGTCCCAGGTAAAACAACTGTTTCAGTTCTTCTCACCTTTGGAGTAAACTTTATAGTATGTATTCCTTTACTCTGTCTGTGCTTGTGTGTGTTAATTGGGCTCCTCGCCTTTTACTATCTCCGAAATTATAAAGTTGAAATGGAAATTTTGTGCACTTACAACATAGAAACCAAGGAGAATTTGGAAAATCCTATCTCAAGATGCTACGTTGTGGTGACGATCAGATAGATCAGAAAGTAACCTAAACTTATAAACTGTTATGTATCGAGCCATAATAGTTCTATATCACGGGAAGAATGGAAATGAAGACTTTTTTTTTCTTACTAAGGATGAAGTACACTTCTTTCAGAAGTCACTGAAAGTGTGTCTCTATTCAAATTCTTTGGGTAATCTAGTTTTAAAATCATTTATTTTACATGGCTTCATTTAAAAGAGAAATGTTCAAGTTGTTGGTTATTCTGTGGGTGTCATTATGGTGGAACTGAGCAGATAGGAGTTTTTTATTGAGATTAGGTCAATCTGAACAATGGAAAAGCATGTCGTTGGCTTTTTGACTTGAGTAGGTTCTCCATATTTTGTACGTATAATTTTAGTAATTATTTCATTTTAGCAAGAATCTATTATTCCTCTTGTCTACTGGTCTGGGGAGTGCTGGACTGTAGGGGGAGGGAGAAGAGTGGGATAGAGAGTGATGCTGACAGTTCACACTTTATCCCAAGACCATACTTGAAGATATTTGCTTTAGTTGCTTGCATTATTCTGCTTCATTTCCTTTGGTAATCTTTCAGTTTGAATTTTCTGTTCATCTTCTTCATTTTCTTGGGTAGTTTAAAAACGAATTCTCAAGACAATTTCAAAAAAGCAGCTCCCAAAATTTTTACTAATGATACATGCATTCCATTTCTGTACATTCTCCCAAAGTGACTATTTGACAAGGCAGGTTTCAGTTGACTATTATTATGTTTTTCTGTTTTTGTAAGTCATTATTTTTCCCATCTTGTAGTTGTTATTTTAAACACTGAATCTTTTACATCATTTAACAAATGACTATCCAATACTGATAACTGTCATTGAACTTTCAAATGCATTTTGTATACTGCCAGATGTTGACTACCAAGCTGAGAGAATCTGAGCTATTGTTATCTACCCCTTCTCTTTTCTTTTTTCTCTGGAGAAATAATCAATTCCATTTATAGTCATCATCTCTCCCATTGCCTTACCCAGCTAATACTTACAGGAGGGTTGAAACAGCAATGCAAGTTCATGCCAAACTCCTACAGCATTTCTAATGTTCAAGATGAACTGAGTTTATTTTTCTGTGCATTGTGGAGGAAATAAAGGTAGTAATAGGATGCCTCAGCAAAGATTGTTGGAAGATAATTTCATGAGTAAATGTCAGATCAATAGTGTTGTATTCTTCTGACATTTCTTCCCTTGTGATGCTCCCAGCTCAGCTAGAATCTAAACTAGAATCACCTAATAAGCATAACCAAGGAAGCATTACCATTGACAGTTGGTCTATTTGAGTTCTTTTTCAGGTGTTCACACCACCCAAAGGAAAAAATATATTTCCTTTACTTCTGAGATCTTAATGATGCCCTCTCACTACTGCATTCACTGTGCTTTCCATCCTTTTTTCTTCTCTGGCTTCATTTCTTCTGCTTTCTTATACCACTTTTATAGTCACACAAAGACACTTAACATTTCAAAAAATGGTAGTGCCCTTGATGATTATTTTTATGTCACTGCTCAATAGCCTCAGTTAAAACTCTAATTTTATATATGCACAGTGGATAAAAAGAGCTCAAGGTCTTCTTAGGCAATAAACATGACAAGTCCTGCCTTTCATAGGCCGTGAAAGTAGCTACAGTCCCCAAGGAACATGTCAGAGGCATTATGATTGCTTCCTCCTGCTAGTCATTTGATTTCTCATTGGCAGTGGAATAAAAAAGTATAAAAAATCTTCTCCACTGCAAATTCTTTGAGACAGGCTAAATGTTTGCCAAGTGCAGTAAGTACCAATACAAGTAATAAAATAAATTAAAAACAGAAGGCAGAATGTTATAACCACTTTAAATGTTTTGAAACAGTAATTTTTGTGAAATTTTTTGAAATAGCGATTTTGACCACTTACATAATTAAATACTAATACAGACTTCTCTTCAAATAATACAGATATCCAAATTACTATATAGTAATTGGACAGTACTCTTTATACTATTACTGTTAAGAAATAATGACGCAAGTACATTAAATGTTTTCACATTTACTGAATCTTATTGGACTTTTCTACACAACCATTATAAACATTCAATCAAGAACCACAAAGATATTTTACATTTGACTCCTTTTTTTTCTCACAAACATCTAATTCATAGCATATTCTTTCTGTTTTCTGTTTGAAATATGTCCCGAATTTCACCACTCTCACTATCTCTGTTGACACCTCGTTTCAGCCACCTCAATCTCTTAGATAAATTATTGAAATATCTTCCTAACTGGTCTGCCTACTTTGGGCCTTGCCCCCTTGCAGTATTTCCTCAACACAATAGCCAGAGTGATCTTTTCAAAACACATCAGATCGTGTTACTTCTCTGCTCAATAATTTTATGACTTGTGAGAGTAAAAGTCAAAGTCAGAGGTCTACCCTGTCTGCACCTTCAACCCCAGTCCCTACTTCTCTGACCTCATCTTCAACTAACATCTCCTCCCCTTCTCCCATTCCTGCCACATTACCTTCCTGGCTGTACATGCCAAGCACAGAATCGTATCTCTTTCCAGTTCCAGCTCAGATGTCACCAGAGTGAGAGCTTCCTTACTATCCTGTTTATAAATGCAACACTCCCACTTTCCCCCTGCATGCCCCATACATTAACTCATCATCGTTCTCCATAGTGTTTATTAACCAACTGATATATTTCATGAATGTATTAATTTATCATCTTTCTCCTTTTCTTCTTAAATGCAAATTCCACGGAGAGAAGGGATTTTTTTCTGTTTTATTTACTGCTAATAACCCAAATCACTAGAATATTGTCTGATTATAGCCTGTGCTTAATAATAATAGCCTGTGCTTAATAATTATAGCCTGTGCTTAATAATAATATTAATTAATATAAATGAATGAAAAGAACATGCTTGGTGGAATATGTTGAACATGGTAATTATACCATAAATGGTAGCTATTGTTATAAAGATAATTTTTTTTCCAGGGGATGTACTGTATTTTATACAGTCAAAGTTACATTTAAATTCTACTAATAGACAAGTTGTCCACTAAGAAAACCTGGACAAGTTGTCTAATTTCAGTGAACATTTGAAACAATTTGAAACATTTGAACAATTTCAATGAACCTGGATGAAAATGACAAGTTTGAAATGTCTGCTATAGTGTTTGGTCCAAATCGATAGAGATTTGTTTTCTCTCTGCTTCCTATCCATCCCCTCTTAGTGCTCTTTGACAATTACTTTTTGAGTGTCTACCATGTGTCAATCACTGTGATTGCCACTGGAAGTCAAAATATGAGATACACTTCTTGCTTTAGTCCATTGAGAAGAAAACACATAAGCAAAAAAAAAAGTGCTGTCAAAGAAATAGAGAAAGTAAAATAATGGATGTATGGAGGAAAGACACCTAACAGTGGAAAAGTTGCCTGGATTAGGTAGTACCTAAGCTTAATCTTGAAGGATGACTGACGTTTATCCAAGCATCCAAGCTCAGAATGAGGAAAGCTTTTCTAGGGGAAGAGAAGAGCATAAGCAAATGTACAGAGACCTGAATGAACACAGTATGTGTGGGAACGTGTGACCAACTGTGTAAGGCTCGAGGGCAAGGTACAAACCAGCAGTGACAAAAGAGGAGCATGGGGATTTTGGAAGATACCAGGATATGGAAAGTCCTGTATGTCACAGTAAAGAACTTAGATCTTGTCCCATCGTCAATGGTAGGGGTGTGGGGTGGGTATGAGAGTATGGCGGAGCCACATCTGTGCTTTAGAAAGATAATTATGCCAAATATGTGAAGGATGAATTTTAGTAAGTCTCAGGAAAGTAGGGCTTTAAGAGTATGGAATATGGAACCAGAATTTTAAGTTCCACTCTCACCAGTTCCACTGTTTCCGTTGGCTCCAAACCCACTAATATGTTCACATTCTAAACTTTCACTTTCAAGCCGTGCAGGCTTTGAAAAGTTATGCACTGTTTCAATTTTCTTTTCTGTAAAAATGAGATTAAAGTCAGTATAGTTTCCACCAAGGTGTTATTATGAATATTAAAGGCATTAAATTTGTCAAATTGTAAGCACACTTAACTAAATATATGAATTATAAAACACCTTTTAAAATTTGTATAAATAAGAACTATAGGGTACCAATTAAAGTCATTATTTTATTTAAAAATTTTAAAAGATTATAGAAGTCTAATTAGGAAGTTGTTCTTTTCCGTTGAGATAGCAGTGGTAGTTGTGATGGAGAGGAGATGGATTCAGAAGTATTTGTGAAGTAAAACTCTCAGAGCTTGGTAAGTGAGAGGCCAGGTTGGGGAGGATGGTGAGGGGTAAAGAAGCCTGAGACTTCTTGGATAGAGTCCTCGGTTTCTAGTTTGGGTAATTCTGGATGTCATTTAATGGAATCTGGGATAAAGGAGGAGATATTCATATTACCCAGTTCTATCTATCTTTTCATTTACCAAATACTTATTCAGTACCTAATATGAACCTCTACTATGCTAGGTACTGAGAATACAAGAGTAAACAAGATACATGTGATTTCTGCTTTCATAAAGCTTAAATTCTAATGAATGAGGAAAGAAATGGTGGAAATAAACACCTAATGGATGAAATAAGCAACTAATTAAATACATGATATTTAATTACAAATATAAGTGCTATTTAAAAAGTTATAAAACGTGACAGAGAATAGACCATGTAACCTAGGGACTGACCTAGTTGTAATGAAGCGGAGGTGGATTCAGAAGTATGTGAAGTAAAACTGTCAGAGCTTGGTGAGTGATCAGTGAGGTTGTGACATTTAAAAATATCTGAGAAATAAGCAGACAATGACAAAGGTGTATATAAGCTGAAGCTAGTAAGATAAACAGTGTGCAGGGCTTCTTTTTGGCCACCGCATATATGTATGTGCGACGGAAAGCCACTGAAGTGTTTAAAGTATAAAATACCCAATCCTGTCTGTGTATTTAAAATGTCCCTGTTACATGCAGCATTTTATGTGAAATGGATTAAAGCAAGGTAAAGAGTGAGTCTAATAGAGAGGCTTTTGTAATAGTTCAGGCAGGAGAGAGTAAAAAGTTGGACTAGCGTGGTAGTGATGAAGATGCGAAGAAATAGAGAACCTTTAAAGGTGAGAGAGTATTTTATAACCGATGAATAGGTCACATCTTTCTAGTGGCAGGATCTCAAACGTATCCCTTCTCAAGGTCTATGTTTGGGAGGGTGGAAAGGGGAGTGTTGGAAAGGGGAGTAGAAAGGAGAAAGAAACATGCTTCATATAAAAACAGGGCCACTACTTGCATCTTGCAGACCTGCAGCTCAGGTGTCACAGGCTGCCTCTAGACTCACACCACCAAGCACCTGACCCTGTCAGTCAGGCATGCTGCTTACACTCTGTTCAGGTTGTCCAGGAACGTGTGCTAACCTCTGTGATCTCTGATATCCTTCGAGCTTCTTTTCACTCTCTATTTTCACCCTCTGAAGCCTGTTTCAGGGTCAAATACCTTATGCGTGTCTCTAGCTAGTGGGGAATTTTTTTTCTCTGTCTGGATCCATTGCTTTTATGGTAATGTATTAGCTGGCTATGGCTCAATAACAAACTTTCCGAAAACTTAATAGCTTAAAATAACACAGTTACTATCCACAGTTTCTGTGGGTCAGGAAACTAGGCAGGCTTAGCTCGGTTCTCTGATTTAGGGTCTCTCATCAAGCTGCCATGAAGGTACTGTTTGGGTCTACAGTATCATCCAAAAGCTGGATTGGAGAAGGATCCACTTCCAAGTTTACTCACGTGGCTGTTGGTAGATTTCAGTCCTTTACTGGCTGTTGACTAGAGAAAGTCCTCAGTTCCTGGTTACTTGGGTCTCTTCACAGGATAGTTCACAACATAACCAGCCTCATCAGAACAGGAATGGGAGAAGAGCCGGGGATAGAGAGAGAGAGAGACAGAGAGACAGAGAAAAAAAAACAGGCACAGAGTGTCATAGTCTTTACAGCTTAATCTCAGAATTGCCGTCCCATTGTCATTTATATTCATTAGAAACAAGTAACCAGATCCAACCTGTGCTCAATTTGAGATTACACAAGTGTGTGAATTCCAGTAGGCTGGTATCACTGGGTGTCATTTCAAAGCTGTTTGTCACAAATGGGATGCATTCAGTGTGTATGGGACTTTGGGTAACACAGTTCCTTATTTTTAGTAGAGGTTTCTCCTCCCTGGGCCACACAGAGTGTCAGGTCCCCTTCATATATCCAGGTTCTTTCTCAGTATGTGCAGCCCACCCCCTGCCTTCTTGTCCAATCCCATATATTTTTAAAAACTAGTTTATAAATATGATGAAGGTGTCTAGAAAGATATACCTTAAACTGTTAACAGTACTTTATCTCTGCAATTACGGGCAGGGTCAGAAGACTTCCACTTTCTCGTTTTCTTTTTTCTCCTTTGTTGACTGACTGCCTGAATACATACTACTTTTATCAAAACTTTTTTTTTAACAAAGGGAAAAATAGTCATAAAAAATTCCACAGCAGAGCATTCCAGGGAAGATCGTGTACACTGGCTACTCAGCCTGCACTCCAACCTCTCCATCTTTCCCATCAAACTGGATATTTTCTCCCAGGGTCCTTCAGACAGTCCTTGAAGTCTTACCTTTGTTGTCTACTCCTAAGTCTCTCACAGTTAATCAGATAAGTCTGTTTAGGTCTAGAGCCCAGTGGTACACAAGGTTCAAGTCTTTTTCTATTAGATTCTTAGATATCAAGCAAATCAGAAGAACTGGCCAGAAACTAGTTTAATTGCTAAATATTTTATCATCCTAGACGCTTAAGGTGAACTTCCAAGAGACATCCACCTTTAAAAGTCAGTATGTCTGATTATCAGTTCCAGCGCAAATGAAGACAATATGATAATTACTGTTCAGCAGACATGCTGTGATGGAACAAATGTATTACAGTTTTATAAAGCAATTAATGGGTTCAGCAACCTACATGCATGGGCTATTTTTCTCATATTGGTTTAAACTGCAGTTTATAAAAAATGTCAATCTGATTATTATAATTCTCTGATCAAAATTGTCAATTTTTTAATATCATTATAGCTTTTAAGATGAAGTTTTAACTCTAAGTGGCACATGTGCTCTCATTATCCAGCCCCTGCCCACCTCTGTTGTCAAATCTAGTTCTCTCTCCACAAGCATTCTTCCCTCCAGGCTTTCTGAGCCACACATAGTACTGCCTCAAGCCTCTGTGCCTTTGACCATGCAGTTCCCCTGCTCTGTTGTCTCATTCATTCCTAGCTTCCCCTCCTTCCAAGCTCAGTTCAAGTGTACTGTGCCTTAGAGAGCTTTCCTTGATTCTCCACTGTGGAGGATCAGATCTCCTTGAAAGAGATGACTGCACTCAGCTGCACACTGTGCAGTTAGCTGTGAGCCTCCAGCTGTCGGCCCCTTCTGGATCCTTCTCAGCTTTTGAACCACTGTCGTCATGCTCTAGGACCTGGGTAGCCCCAGCCAGTGCTGAGTATTACAGAAGAATTACAAGGGCCTCTTCTTTTATCCGAAGCAGGCCTCCTTGAAAGGGCAATCTAGTCCAACAGGAACTCCCCGTTGGACTAGACATACATTAGCTCTGCATCTTGGTCGGAGGCTCCTCTTGTCATTCCTGTTTCTTCTGCCTGTTATCTTTCCACAGGTGTTAGCCCCCAATAAAGCTCCTTATTCTGTCTCACTATATGCTACCCAGCAGACACACTGAACACATCCACTGAGAAGTCAGTGCTTTTCTTCTGTTACTTACCATGCGGACATCTTCTATAGCACTGCGGACATCTTGTATAGCACTTGTCACATTGTATCATAGTGAGAAGTGTGTGTGTGTGTGTGTGTGTGTGTGTGTGTCTGTCTCTCCCATTATTCTACAATGCTCTTGAGAGCAGAGAGCAAGTGTTATTGGTTTTTGTATCACAGATCTTTGCACAATGACATGATATACTGCAAGAGCTCAGTAGTGTCTTGAGTGGCAAAATTGCCAATAGGCCAGTCACTGAACCACATTTTCTTCTCTGTTGCTTTCATCAGCTACTGTCTCATCTCCTTCCCAACTATTACTTCCATTTAATACAGCCACTCATGCTGTTCTAAGTCCCAGAGTTTTGCCTTCTACTGCTCTACCTCTTTGCAAGATTTTAGATAAAACTCATAATTTAGTGATTGTGGAAAAAACAATGTTCATTTGTATTAATTTTTTTTAACATATCACCTCTAGGTCAAGTGAGTTTGCTAGTTTGCTAGTTTACTGACCTCAGAGTTGTAATGGCATTACAGATAAAAGCAAGAATTATTTCCTGGGTAGGATTGGGAGGGAATTCTTCTTTTGAAGTATATTACTGCATAACAAATTACACCAAACCTCAGCAGCTTAAGACAACAGTTATTATTTCATAGATTCTATGGGTCAGGAATCTGGGCATGACCGACTGGGTCCTCTGACTCCGGGTTCCTCACAGGCTGTTACTGAGGTGTTGGCTGGGCTTGTAGTCTTGCCAAGGCTTTACTGGGGGGAGGAAACACTTTCCAGATCTTGTACATGGTTGTTGTCTCTGAGGGCCTCAGTGCTTCACTGGCTGTTGCCGGAGGAGGTCACCCTCAGCTCATTGTTGCCTGGGTCTTTTCATAAAGCAGCTCAAAACATGGCAGCTGATTTCATCCAAGCATGAAGAGCTAGAGGATGTGGAAGCAAGGTAAAAAACATGGCCTTTTGTCACCTAATCTCTTCATGCTGTACTCTGTTCATCAGAAGTGGGTCATTAAGTCCAGTCGTCACTTGAGGGAGGGAATTACACAGCGGTGTGACTAACAGGAAGCCGAGCTCACTGGGAGCATACCTCATGTGATAACTAAACTCTTTGTTTCTCTTCATCAGGACTTCCCTGGTGGTTCAGTGGTTAAACTCCGTGCTTCTACTGCAGGGGGCACAAGTTCGATCCCTGGTTGGGGAACTAAGATCCCACATGGGGAACTAAGATCCTGCATACTGCATGGCCAAAAAAAAAAACCCCGAAGTCAAAACCTCTTTGTCAATACTCTATGGTTTCTCTCTTCAACTCCTCCATAATAACATTTTCAGCTTAGATCACAAGCATTTATTGAACACTTAATTTGTGCAGACGCTTCTAAACTATAACATAGGTCTTCATTTCTCACTACTCTATTTAGCATGCATATTATTGTATAAAACTTCAATTCCTTTACTCATTCAGTATATATTTATTAACCACCTACTATGCACCTGAAATTGTACTAAATATTGGAATTTCTGAAATGAATAAGGACTCAAATTTTTAACCTACACCAATTTTTAGGTATAATTTAATTAGCTTTACTTTACAGTTGAAGTGACCTTTTAAGACTTAATTCTGTAACAGTATTTTTATAGAAAAATAACTAGTCTTTGGTATAATGTATACTTTGAGAATTATGCTATCAGGTTAGTTATGTGTTTGGATTTTAGAACATGGCAGGATAAATACCCTTGTTTGAAAATTCATTATTGCTCCTGTTTCGTTGTTCCTATTAATGTTTTGTTTATGCCATTAAACTGGCTGCAATGATTTAAATTCCTGTTTATAATAATGTGTGAACCCAGACATTTATAGTAGGCACATTAAAGTGAACTAGACTAGTACATATTCACAACAGTTGCAGTTTTCTCTCTCTCTTTTAATACTAGTGATTTAGTTTGCATTAAACTTAAAGTTGTATTCCCTTTGCAAATTGCTTTTCTCCTTTACTCTCAAATATATCATAAATTAATTATAAAACTACTAAGCACATAGCTATAATATGGAAAACAACTGCTCTAAGACCGACCAGAATGATACATGTGGTTCCTAGAAGTCTGTCTACTGGATTGTGTATCACAATAAAACAAATAACACAATAAAACAAAAACAAATAAAACAAATACACAATAAAACAAATACACAAATAAAACAAATACAAAAACAAGTAAAACATATTGTGTAACACAATAAAACAAATAAACAAATACAGCGTGGTGTAACCAAGAGTTATATGAGCTGGTTCTCAGATTCTTTCTGCCTCTGTCACAGTAGAAAGAACAGAGAGTAGAAAGTAAAGGAGATAAGATGTGATAGATCAGTAACATGGAGTAATAATGACACTTTGGGATTCTAAACAAAAACAATCTGATGATAATTAAGTTCAAGGTGAGAGAACAAAAAAGTGAAACTAGCTAATATGAGATTTATCTAGGGTTAGCGGTATAGCCATTGTTAGGATTCTACACATATATACACAGTTTTTGAAAAAAATAAGTAAATAATTGCCTTGGCCAAAATCTTAGAAATGTTTTAATTGTTTAACTTTGTATTATGAATTCTTTTTTAGATGTTTGGTAAAACCATTGTGGCAGATGACAGGTCAGATTTTAATTTGTGGCATGAAAGCACTGTGTGAAACGTTTGCTCTGCTGGCCTCTGACTCTCAAGCTGAGAGATTTGGGGTTACAGTGACCCCTGGGGGACAAGGAGAGGGTTTATGGGGTTCACAAATAAAATATGTTAACTCTAGAATCTCCCTGGGATTATAGAGAAAAAATAAAACTTAGATTTCAGGCATGGGATTGAAAATATTTTTAAACAGACTTGTTTTGATAGAATCAGTTTATTTCCTTTGCACTAGAATAGACAAAATTACTACTTTGTGGGGAGGGCTGGTGGGTGGAAATTTTACTTGCCAGCGGACAGTTAACAACATCTGGAGACATTTTTCATCTCTCCAAAATTAGAGAGGGATAGTGAGTTAGCAGTGAGTAGAGGCCAGGGATGCTGGTAAGTGTCCTACAGGGCACAGGAGGCCCCCCTGCAACAAAGAACTACCTGGCCTCAAAAAACAATAGTGCCAAGTTTGAGAAATGCTGAGCTAGGAGTGAAGTAGACACTGAAAGAAGAGGTGCAGGAAGGCAGAGTAGAAAAAGTGGTGTCTTTGTCCCCTCTGCCAACGAGGGTCCGGGGAAGGAGGAGGAAGGACAAAAGAGTTCCTGGCAAGATCAGGGCAAACCTAAGTGAAGAAAAGACTGATGTCTTGTTTTTCAACTGCAGCACAAGAAAGGAAGGCCACAAATACACCCTGGGAAAAAGACGGTGCCATCTGAGTGTGAGAGGTACTTAAATAATCCCCTTAGTTTCCCACAAGTCTGAAGGTTGCATGAGGAGATGTGTGTTTCCCCCAGGGCCAGAGTGAACTGTGGAGTCTGGCTGGGGAGTGAGCCAAGAAGACATTCCAAGGAAATGGGAAACTCACCTCAGATAGGTGCACATGCATTGCTGATGGGGAGAGGGGAGGGGCCTGAACATGCACCAAGGCTCCATCCAAGATTCAGAGACATTAGCACATGGGCAAGCAGTTGACCAGCTCTGGAGTCTAAGGAGATGCTGTAATCCCTACTAAGATGTTTTTCACCTAAAACCCTAAAGGAATGAACCCCTCCTTCCCCTGCCACACACACTGCTAATACTACCACTGGAAACTGGCATGCAGGGACCATGTCCTGAGCATTTAAAAGGAAGATAGAAGGGAGAAAAGGGAGAAGAGCCTTGGAGGGAAAAACAATGATATGGAGATGAACTTCTGAACATCACTTCTGAGCATGCTTCTTTAGCGGCTAAACTCTTCTGAAGTGGCCTGAAAATTTGTGCAATAGTATTGAATTTACCTAAAAGCTGATACAGTAAGTCATCTGACAGAGACTCAAAAATTAGTCAAGAAAAATTCCATTTTATACACCTCTGTTACATGGGCTGTTGTAACTGTGAAATATCATACCTGTTACAGTATTTCTGGTGCTTTTTATTTCTTGACATTGAATAGTAAACTCTGAGAGACAGGACCTTCGATATAACTGATCATTTACCTTCCCTTGGCTTTACTGTTTCATTCTTAGAAGTTGTATTCCTTAATGATCTGCCAATGGTTTACATTTTGGCATCGCCAACCTGTTCATCTCATTAAACCTTACTCATTCTTTTTGCTTCAACTTAAACATCTCTTCCACCTGGAAACTTTCCCTGACCACTACAGATTAGGTTAAAATCCCGTGAAATACATTTTCATAGCGCTTAACAAACTTTGCTGTAACTCTTTATTAAATTATTCATTTTCTTTGAAGACAAAGTCAGTGTTTATGGCTGGTCATGGACTTTCCAGGGCCTAACACAGTACTTTATACTTCACAGGCACTAACAAATATAAATTTATCTAACTAAGTAATTAAATCTGTTGAAATCTGCAATGACAGTTAAGTTTTACAGCTAATTACAGCTCTTAAAGCCTTTCCCCCATTTTCTACATTCAAAAGCCTATTTCTGCTACATATATCATTTATGAAAAGTATTTGTTTTTAAAACTGAACTTTGAAACTCTGTTGCCTCCTATTTCCTGGGTGACATAAAGTAGGACCATGGCATGTAAGTGAGGGGATGATAAATTAGATATTTGGGTTAGATGCTCCCAAGGGTGAGATACTGGACTGTTTCAGAGAACCAAATGCACATAACAAATATTCAACTGTTTTTTTTTTGAATAAGGGAGAAAATGTGGTGGAAAACACTATAGGTTTTATAGACTGACACAAGCAAGGTAGAGGGTTGGCTCCACTGTTTACCAAGTTTGTGATATTGGAAGTAACCTATTCAAATGTCTGTTTCTTAATATGAGGAAATTGGCATAACAATACCTACTTGTATTTTTGCCGGTTATATATTTGCATCTGTGTGTGTGTGTGTGTGTCTCTGTGTGTGTGTGTGTATTTTCATCTAAGTCCTTGTACAGGCTAAATCATAATCTAATTTCTCCCCATAAAAATGTTAAGTGTCTTTAGCGCACATTTCCAATTCTGCTGGTGGAAGAAGTCAGTTGGTCTCTTGAATGACACGTTCAACTAACTAGGAAGGGCCCTACTGCTTTTTTTTTTTTTTTAATCTTCAAGCTCATCAGAGAAGAGACTAATCCAAGTTGCTCTATGCTCTCATAGCATGGTGTGTTATG
Organism: Lagenorhynchus albirostris; assembly: GCF_949774975.1. Classification (NCBI taxonomy): domain Eukaryota; kingdom Metazoa; phylum Chordata; class Mammalia; order Artiodactyla; family Delphinidae; genus Lagenorhynchus; species Lagenorhynchus albirostris. The sequence goes on from NC_083100.1 coordinate 89,351,905, forward strand.
AAACATTTACTGGATTCCTGGTGATTAATTTCTGAAACTGCTCCATCGCCAAAACATTTAACATTTAGGGCATTGCTTAAAAACAGGGAATTCCCTTTGACAGAAGCTGCTAACGAGGGTAAAAAACACATGTCCTCTCTCCCCTTGATAGGCCAGATCCAGGGAACCAAGGTCTGTAGAATGTCAACGTCTCAATTTCTCATTTTGCTTGAAAAGCTACTGATGCATGGAGTTAACAGAATGGACGTGCTGATACTGAGCTATTTCATGATAAAACTGATGCTTAAAGAGGTAATTTGTCTGACTTGTAATCCTACCATACTAAATTGGAGGAGAAAAAATAATTACATGGGGTCTTGAAATCAGTTATTAAACTAAAAATTCCTTTAGAGTACAAATTTAATATCCATTTTATGATTAAATTCTGCCATTATATTCCCAGAGCCTCTGGATAAAATCCCACTTCGTAGTTTGATACAGCTTTCTGTCATCTACTCCTTCCCTGTCTCTCCACCCCCTTCCTGATGCTCATCCCCATTGTGTACTCTGCTCCAACCATGCTAAAATACTTGTGATTCTCAAATAAACTATGCCTTTTTACTCCTCTGTGACCTAACTCTCCTAAGCAAAGTTTATCACCCCCACTTATTGTACTTTGTATTTCAAATTATTAATTCAACAGACATTCATTAAGTGCCTTCTATGTCCCAGTTATAGCAGAAGGTGCTTGGGAAATACAACACTAAAGGCATGACCTCTTTCCTCAAGGGTTTCAGATCTTATAAAGGGAGACCAGCAGATAAATAAATACTCAGAGATTTTATGGTGGGTGCAATAGAAGTGTATACTGCATGCAGTGGATAGCATGGCAAATTCCAAAGGGGTGAGTAGGTTTGGAAAAGGATTCAGAGAGGACTAATGATTGAGCTGAGTCTTAAATGAAGGTTAGAAGGCAGAGAGAGCTGTGGAGGAAAAGGTAGAGTTAGGAACTTTTCTGGTATGTCAGGGAAAATATTTGGAGGAACTACAAACATATTGGAATAGTGGTTAAGAGTTACTAGGATATGTCTGGGGCCCAAGATGTGAGTCTGCATTCAGACTCTGTGGCTGCATGTCCCATGTGTACATACTCAAACCTCTCAATTCCTTCATCTCTAAAAGGTGAGTAACCATCTTCCACAGTGTCATCAAAACTAATCCAGAGAGTATAAAGCACTTAGCTGGAACACATTATTACATCTCACTTATATTACTTTTTTGTTTATGTTATTATTTTAGAGGCTGTCGTATAGTGTGTGGGGGTGGTATGTGATCAGAGACAGAGTTAGAAACAGAGAGAGGCATTAGTTAGAAGCTCAATATGCTGTATGTATGATGGAAAAAATAAGAGCCTCCGGAGGTGTCCACATGCTAATTCCTAGAAGATGTGAACATGTTAGTTTATATGACTTTGGAAATTTAATTTATTTAAGAATCTTGTGATGGTCCCTGATACCAAAACCAGACAAAGAAACTACAAAAAAAGAAAATTACAGACCAATATCACTGATGAATATAGATGCAAAAATCTTCAACAAAATACTAGCAAACAGAATCCAACATCACATTAAAAGGATCATACATCATGATCAAGTGGGATTTATCCCAGGGATGCAAGGATTCTTCAGTATACTCAAATCAATCAATGTGATACACCATATTAACAAATTGAAGAATAAAAACCATATGATCATCTCAATAGATGCAGAAAAAGCTTTTGACAAAATTCAACACCTATTTATGATAACTCTCCAGAAAGTGGGCACAGAGGGAACCTACCTCAACATAATAAAGGCCATATACGACAAACCCACAAGAAACATCATTTTCAATGATGAAAATCTGAAAGCATTTCCTCTAAGATCAGGAACAAGACAAGGATGTCCACTCTTGCCACTATTATTCAACATAGTTTTGGAAGTCCTAACCATGACAATCAGGGAAGAAAAAGAAATAAAAGGAATACAAACTGGAAAAGAAGTAAAACTGTCGCTGTTTGCAGATGACATGATACTATACATGGATAATCCTAAAGATGCCACCAGAAAACTACTAGAGCTAATTACTGAATTTGGTAAAGTAGCAGGATACAAAATTAATGCACAGAAATCTCTTGCATTCCTATACACTAGTAATGAAAGATCAGAAAGAGAAATTAAGGAAACAATCCCATTCACCATTGCAACAAAAAGAATAAAATACCTAGGAATAAACCTACCTAAAGAGGTAAAAGACCTGTACTCAGAAAACTATAAGACACTGATGAAAGAAATCAAAGATGACACAAACATTTGGAGAGATATACCATGTTCTTGGATTGAAAGAATCAATATTGTGAAAATGACTATACTACCCAAAGCGATCTACAGATTCAACACAATCCCTATCAAATTACCAATGGCATTTTTTACAGGACTAGAACAAAAAATCTTAAAATTTGTATGGAGACACGAAAGACTCTGAATAGCCAAAGCAACCTTGAGGGGAAGAAAACGGAGCTGGAGGAATCAGGCTCCCTGACTTAAGACTATACTACAAAGCTACAGTAATCAAGAAATATGGTATTGGCACAAAAACAGAAATATAGATCAATGGAACAGGATAGAAAGCCCATAGACAAACCTGTGCACCTATTGTCAACTAATCTATGACAAAGGAGGCAAGGATATACAATGGATAAAAGACAGTCTCTTCAGTAAGTGGTGCTGGGAAAACTAGACAGCTACACGTAAAAGAATGAAATTAAAATACTCTCTAACACCATTCATAGAAATAAACTCAAAATGGATTAAAGATCTAAATGTAAGACCGGACACTATAAAACTCTCAGAGGAAAACACAGGAAGAACACTCTTTGACATAAATCACAGCAAGATCTTTTTTGACCCACCTCCTAAAGTAATGGAAATAAAAACACAAATAAACAAATGGGACCTAATGAAACTTAAAAGCTTTTGCACAGCAAAAGAAACTATAAACAAGATGAAAAGACAACCCTCTTTTCTTGGGAGGGAGAAAATATTTGCAAACGAATCAACTGACAAAGGATTAATTTCCAAAATATATAAACAGTTCATGCAGCTCAGTATTAAAAAAAACAAACAACCAAATCAAAAAATGGACAGAAGACCTAAATAGACATTTCTCCAAAGAAGACATACAGATGGCGAAGAGGCACATGAAAAGCTGCTCAACATCACTAATTATCAGAGAAATGCAAATCAAAACTACAATGAGGTATCACCTCACACTGGTTAGAATGGGCATCAGCAGAAAATCTACAAACAACAAATGCTGGAGAGGGTGTGGAGAAAAGGGAACCCTCTTGCACTGTTGGTTGGAATGTAAATTGATACAGCCACTATGGAGAACAGTGTGGAGGCTCCTTAAAAAACTGAGAGTAGAATTACAGTATGACCCAGCAATCCCACTACTGGGCATATACCCAGAGAAAACCATAATTCAAAAAGACACACACACCCCAGTGTTCATTGCTGCACTGTTTACAATAGCCAGGTCATGGAAGCAACCTAAATGCCCACTGACAGACAAATGATAAAGAAGATGTGGTACATATATACAATGGAATATTACTCAGCCATAAAAAGGAATGAAATTGTGTCATTTGCAGAGATGTGGATGGACCTAGAGTCTGTCATACAGAGTGAAGTAAGTCAGAAAGAGAAAAACAAATATTGTATATTAATGCATGTATGTGGAATCTAGAAAAATGGTACAGATGAATCACAAAAAGTTATGGTTTGGAAACAACTGACAACTTTGAGTTGTCAGCGAAAAATTAATCAGTTAATCTCAGAAATAAATGGAAAATTTTATTGAAACCAAATTGAGGATTATAACCCAGGAACAGCGTCTCAGAAAACTCCTAGAACTGTTGTGCACATTAGACGTCAAGGCACAGTTATATAAGTTTTTTGAGGCAGAGAGCTTCATAGTAAATGATGTATTATTGACAGTCTACACAATCCAGATCTAAGTGTCATCATTAGAAGGATGTTATCTTTTAAGGAGTTGTCTTGTCAGTGCTAGGAGAATGTTGCTTTTTAAGGTTGAGCAGATATTTCTACAGATGGGGGAGGTTTGGTCAATGCATAATGTTGATACACAATACAAACTAAAGGGGAGAGAGGAGGTCAAGGGGCAGAGAAAATTTTTTATGTTTAAATGTTTCTTCTCTTGCCATAAAATATGAACTTTATTTCACAGGCTTTAAAAAGTCAGCTTTCATTTAAAAAAATGTAAAAAATAATATTATAGTATATAAAATAATTGATAACAAAAAACTTCATTTTTGACATCATGGATTCAATTATGAGCTTATTATAATCTTTCTTTTTCTTTAGTTGTTTTTGTAATGTATCAACTTCCAGATTTACTTTGACCAAGTTCTAGTATATCATTTTAAGTATAGAAACAAACTGTCACTCTATTGCAATAAATTTATTACATCCAATCCAACTGCATTTAATCCATCAAAGTTGACAACATCCCCTCACAAAATACTTTACCAAGAAAATTTTGTTTGAGTTAATGACTTAGGAGCACTGTTGTCAAATCCAAGTTTTTGTGCTTGAAGCACAGTGAGGCCAAACCAAACAAAACATTGGAGTTTCAGAGAGGAAAAGTGTTCATTGTAGGGCCAGGCAAGGAGAATGGGTGGCTTGTGCTCAAAAGACCCAAACTCCCTGATGGTTTCAGGGAAGACTTTTTATAGGCAAAATTTAGAGTGAAGGATTCGGAGTATGTGACTTTCTTCTGATTGGTTGGTGGTGAGGTAACAGGGCAGTGCTCCAGGAATCTTGTGCTCAGCCTGAAGTTACCATTCTCCACCTGGGTGGGGGCCTTAGTTCCTGCAGAAGAACTCAAATATATATTGTTATGTATATATCCCTTCAGGAGGAACCAGGACCTTGCTTTATTGCTGCACTATTGTTTCTTGACTTCTCCTTTGTTGCTGCATTCTGTCCATTCCCTGATTAGTAACTGTTTGAATCTGCCCTTTAGAACTCAGGGAAGGTCTAGGAGGCTGAAGTCTTTTTCTTACAAACACAAAAAGGGAGCCATGGAAAGGCTTTTGTACCCAGGAGGTCCCCACAGTGTCGTGCTTGGTTTCAGCACTACACCAAAAATAAGTTTATTCCACAGTAATAATTGTCTTATAGCATATAGCTGAGTAAGTTCTTATGAGCCTTAAAAAATAAGGGATGATTGGGCAATATTGGTATTTTAATCAATATCTTTCTAAAACAAATTCATATGACTAGATAACAATTCTGCTCATATATTGGGTTGGCCAAAAAGTTTTTTTGGGTTTTTTCCATAAGATGTTACTGAAAAATCATGAACTTTTTGGCCAACCCAATATTTTGATTAAAGTCATTAATGTCACCTTAGGTGTATTTGGTATTTTGTTGATGACTTTCATCAAAGGTAACAATGATTCTTGCAATAACCTTACTTGTATATGAGTAGGTATGTCCAGGTGCATATATATGTAGGAGAGAGAGCAGGATAGTCACCACTTTAGGTGATTATGAACAAGTTCCATGCTCACCACTTCAGAGCTCCAAAAATCAAATGTCACACCAAATACCAGTTTGGCTATGACAAGTACTTAAAAAAAAAAAGATGCTTTTTTTTTTCTTTAAGCATCTACTATTTATAGGATACAGTTTTATAATGTTGAAGAGGATAAAATAATGTCTGAAATTTCAACAAACTCTCTAATATGTAGATCCGATTTTCCATACTCTGCATCAAATTAAATACCTGAGAATTATATAATTTAAAGGCTGTCATAATCTTATTTTTACATCAGTTTCTCTTAAAACCTGAGATACATCAACATAATATTTTTAAGGTTGAAAAATCTTCATTCTTTGAGAATGTTTCCTTTTGAAATACTGAGAAAAATTTCAGATGCCATTCTAGTGAATAATGTACCTGATTGAACTGGCTGATGCTATTTTTGGTCAGAAACAAGATGCCATTCTGAAGAAATGAATCTGATTTCATTTTTGTGGCTGGGAAAGTAGGTAAAGCAATTCTAAAGTGGTTTTGAATTATGATAGCCTCATGAAAAACGTGCGTTCCCTTGTAAGCAAATGACTAGAAAGGGGCCTCAAGCTTTTGGTTGTGTAAGCTAATCATTTAGAGGTGTCTATTACAGTCTGTCCTTTTACTTCATAATTCTAATGCATTTAATTCTTCTGTAACATGCTTTTTTTAAATTATAAATATCAAAAGCATGGAAACAATACTGACTTTATATTCTGTGAAGTATTTACTATATATTATCTTGAGACCAGGATAACCTGATTTAATTCCAGTTAGCAATTAAATAATTGAATTCTAATGATGTCACATGAGCTCTAGATATTAAAAAATTGCCCAAGTGATGTATAATTTATCCACACCAATTAGAGTTACATGATTATATTATGACCCTCACACTAATCCTCTTCCAGAAAGAAGGTTAGACCAGAAAATACTGAACAGTAACCCAGATGATGCTTGATAGAGAATTAGGGGCCTAAATTAAAAGTTAAAAAAAGAAAAGGCTATAGCTTAGTCTTCAAGTGAAATCCTTCAAAGTTCAGAACTTTTAATTGCTCAGAGACAGAGATTTAATTCAATAAATAGTAATTTATCTTCAGATGCTGTGCTAGTGTGTTGTATTTCTTGGTGTGGTGGATTAAAAATGAAGTGTGACTGGCATTCTACACTGATAATTGGAACCATTTCTATTCTTTTGTTATATCTTGCCAAGCAATCACTGGTGTGCATTAAAAATAAATAATAAATTCCAGCCCCCTATTAAACACGTGAAACCAAAGGTCTGCCTAGGGTTTTCTTTCATTTTTGGCCCGCAGTTATTACCACTGAATTATTTTCAATGAAGTGCCTGTTAGCCGCCTTTATTTCAAGGCCTACATATTTTAATAATGTGGCTACTCAGAGAAACTCAAAACATATGACTACAATTACTGAGACATACCTAAAAGTTGTATTTTTTTTCTATAATATAAAGAAGTCTTTACATTTATTTTCATCTCTCATTATTGTTTTAATGACTAATCTACACCAATTTAGAAGAATGTAAGAATCTGTATAGATGAAACAAAATATTTGTATAAGAAATAAAATATTGAATCCTTTTTATTCTACTTGTTGCTTCATTTAGACAATTGTGAATGTCCATTTGTTCTTAAATATCGTCTGATTTTTTAATCTCCTGTCCACTGAAAATAGGTTCACGGAGAAATTTATGCCTCCTAGGTAAGGTTGGAGTCAAAGTGTTTGAATAGAAGTTTGGCAACTCAGATTTATATTGCCTGCTGACACAAAGAAATTGTTGTAAAAATTGTCATTGATACTTCAAGTCTCAGTTGTTTGGAGATGTTTATAAAGCATGACCCATTTTTGCTAATTGGGATGCTTACAAACATACACACACACATTATCAAATTTCATTTTTAAAATTCTATTTTTTTAAAAACAATTCACCTTAAAAATAACCAAGAATGCTTTACTAGCATTGGGTGGTCTTAATGTACAATACACAGATGAACTGGAGAAAGGGGCTTAGCCCAGTGCTTCATCACCCCAGGCTCTCTCTGTTTTGCTCTTTCCTACAGTGGGAGCTACATACTTCAGTAAGCTTAGCCCATGTATAGCTGCCAGGTTTCAGTCACTTTTCTTCTTTCTTTAGGTTATCTTTTATTCTGCCCTCATGGCCACTTGTTTATCATTTATAGTTCTCATTTTAAATATATATATTCCCTGTCACTGCTCCTTCTGCTAAACTTTTCAAAGTTTTTTTTTAACTTCAAAGTAAGTAGTTCCATGTCACGAGATTTTTTAGAAAGTTCCCCGTTGTTTGTTTTTTTTTTTGTGGTACGCGGGCCTCTCAATGCTGCGGCCTCTCCGGTTGCGGAGCACAGGCTCCAGACGCGCAGGCTCAGCGGCCATGGCTCACGGGCCCAGCCGCTCCGTGGCATGTGGGATCCTCCCGGATCAGGGCACAAACCCGTGTGCCCTGCATCCGCAGGTGGACTCTCAACCACTGCGCCACCAGGGAAGCCCAGTTCCCCGTTTTGATAATTGAAGAAAACTGGATCTGAATTGTTTGAATTGTCTAAAGTTAAAATGACAAGCTTCAGAGGTAGAATTCTTGCATTTTTTTGAAATGTTTTGCAGGATCTAGGGCACTCCAGGTGCTGTGTTTCCACGTAAAAAAACCCTTTCTTTACTCATAAAAAGGAAGAGCAAGTATTTATAAGCTAATTCTGAAAGGCAGAATAAATCCTTAAATCTTCCTCAACTTAAAGCTGTTGAGAAAATAGCTTACGGAGGACTTAACAATCTTGTTTCTGAAACACAGCTCAATTCTCCCTAATGTATTACTTTATTCGTAATGAGAAATTTTAGTATCAAATGTCAAATAAGGGGGAGAATGTTATTTCTATAAAAGTGAGCACAAGAAAGGGGAAACAAATTTAAGTTAAAGTACCAGGGGCAGAATTCTGTTTTTTAACAGACGGATTAAACATGACACATATTCAATACTACAAACATGTATGCACATGCACCCACAAAACAGTTCAAAATAACCATGGTCTATTAAGAATAAATGGAGATATATATATATATATATATACATATCTTATATCTTATATATATGTATCTTGATCAGAATTGTCTATTTGCGCATACATTTTTCTATCTTTTATTTATTTTTATTATGGAAAGGAAGAAAAAATGTTGTGAAGAACCTTTCTTTATTATTACGCAACTTCAATAATTATCAATAATTTGCCATTCTTGTTTCATCTAGTTCACAGCTTTTTTTCCCCTGGAGTATTTTAAAGCAAATTTCAAATTTCATTTGGATTTGTTTATAAATATTTTAGTCTCTGTATGTTAGTGATGAATATATTTCTGGTAAAGTTGAAAATTGGCAAGCCTAGATATGTCTGCTTGATGTAAGAATCATGTAATACATCATTAATAATCACCTTGTTTTTTATGAGGTTTATTTACATACCTAAGGCCTAGGAAGTGAATAAATAGCAAACCTATAAAATGACTCTCAGTTTTGTTGAAATCAGGACTCAAAGGTCAGGGTGGAGCCTGCAGGCTCACACTGACCTTAGCTGATCCTCCTGAATTTTCCGTCAGTCTTCCAGGTCTTCAGTCAAATCCTTCCCCATCTGATGACACCTAAGATAAACTGCATTTCCAGCAAGAATACATTATTAATATTAGTCAACTTTGAGCAGACAGCACTTTGAAGATCATGTAGAATATTTATTTATTTTTCCCAGGTTACCTTCTGTCCAATACAGAGTCTCCCTCAGATAAGCAAAAGGTCTTTTGTGGCTCCTTAGTGTCTCTTCTCATTTTCCTCTTCTCTGTCACCGGACGCCAGTTCCTTTCGGTTGTTTCTTCCCTTCTGCCCTTCCCCAAAGTCACACTCCATCCCAGAATCATGCAAATTCTGTAGGAGGGGTATTGTGGAGTGGGAAAGGGCACAGGGTTTGGACTCTAATAGAACTGGGTTCACATCCCATTTGTGATATTTAAGACCCATGAGACTTCAGGAAATGTGCTTAACATGTCCAAGATTCATTTTTCTCATTTGTTAAAAAGGATAAGAAAATAACTCATAAATTTATTGTATGTGTTAATTAAATAACAAATATGAAGTGCTTAATTCAGTGCCTGGCATGTAGCAAGTGCTCGCTAAGTAGCAGTCATATTTGGGTGGTACAAGGCACAGGGTCGTGTGTACAATAAGCCAAATCACTCTTTTGTAACATTCTTAGTTACAGCCCAAAGTGAGCTTTTTCTTCTCTAAACTGGAGTAACTTTTATAGCAGGTATTTTATACTCTATTTTATATTTCTCCAAGATCAAACACAATGTTAGATGTACAGTAGATATTCATTAAATAATTGCTGAACTTAAATATTATCATAGCTGGTATCCATGTCCTAAGGAGGATGTGACGGGCTTCACCATATCTGAAATAATATTACTATTTTCATTGGAAAAGAGCAAACTAAAATGCTTAAATCACTCTTAACTCCTATTCTTTCATGCATCAATATTTATCTTTGTTCTTTCAGTTTTTGGACATAGACATGAACATTTTTATATTATTTCTACCACATGGTATACAGACTCTAAATGAGACACTTAAAAATGAGGTAACTCTTTAAATGTAAGCTTATATTATATTAGTACTATATTAATACTACATTACTTTATTATTACTAGTTTTTCTTTTGTCTTCCATTATTCTTGTTCCTCACTCAAATGAGTTGGGAAACAAGAATGAGAACATATCATATTCTGCTGCCTTTGCATAATTCCATGACTCTATTTGGGTCCTTTTTAATTATTACCCCAACTTTTGAGAGAAAAATCTTGCAGTAGTTCAGGTAAACTGAATGCACTTACTTTGCTTTTCGGAAAAAAAAAAACATATTTTTATATATATATATTGTGTATATATATATATATGTGTGTGTGTGTATATACGTATATAAAATGTTTAGAATTTCTAAAAAGACACTATCAACTCTGGAGCTATTAAAAAAACTTCCTATGTAGATGCAATTTACAGTATTCATGGGTTGATGACATAGTGTGAATAAAATTTAATCTCAAACTGCTGTATATAAAAACTTAATCAATTGTCTTTAACTATCATTGATGAATAGGGAAGATATTTGGGGAAAAGAAGGTATATATGATACAAGGAGTATATAATTTGTCATTTTCATGCTCAAACACCTCTTTACTCAGAATTGTGTAGCTTTAGAGTATACACATGGTTAAATCCTGCTGTGTTTAAAATTAACCACATTAGGCTCACATCGGTGTGATTAGTGCAACTCATCAGAGGGTTCTTGAGTTAATGTATACATTTGTATCTATACTCTCATGAAATGATGATTTGGATGATTGCATTATTTAAGAATTTGTTTTAATGTTTATCAAAATTGGACTATCAAAGGGTGGAGGAGAAAAATAATGTGTAAGCACTTAATATGAGAAAATACTGCCAATGTCTCACTCTCAGTTGGAGACATTTGCTGATATTTCCAGTGCGCTGAAGAGAAAAGCTGCAATCACAGTTGTGTTCTGCCAAGAGCAATGCAACTGTTAGTTCTTTTAAATGAGTGAACCTAAAAACAAATTAAATAAAATGATTACCTTCTTCCCTAGTTGTCAAGAGTTCCAAAGCCTTCATTTTAGATGACACTTGGTGGAATCTTACTCCACCCTCTTCAGAAGGCCCAAATTCTATTGAAATGCTAATGAAACTAATCAGGTTGTTTCTTTTTTGAACTTTTTGTCTTTGAGTCTAAACTCTTACTTTCTGAGATGCTGATTTCATTTACTTACCTATTGTTTGTCAGGTTTATATATTCCTCTGTCTCCAGGGGTAGAAATTAGGGATGTGGAAGCAAAAAAGAAGAAAGGACTATGAAAGAATGTGTCAGTTTCTTCAAAGTGATACATCACTTCCAGGTTTTGATTCCACCTGGATGGCTGCAAATTTGGGTGCATCAGAATGTTAAAGACTAAACAAGTAACAGAAGGGCTGTCAAAGGATTATCATCTCAAAGTTAGACAAGGCAGAAAGCAGCTTCTGGAAAAATGGCTAGGTTTGGGCTATATTTACAGTAGAACTAGCAAGTAAGCAGAAAGAAGCTTTGGATGAAGGTCAATGTTCCTTTTAAGGAGAGATGTCATTTGAGACAGGTGAGATATTTTTGACATGATCATATTCATTTCATTTCTTACTTTTTTTAAAAAAATACATTTTACATTTTTTACAGGCAAACCTACAAAGGATGGTAAAGAGGACTAACTTTCAGATCAGGTCTGAGTGATCACCAATTCTGGAAGCCTCTATTCTCACATGACTGCATCTAGTTCCACACATGGTCCTAAACTAGTCCTAAGTTTAGTATATTCAGGAGTAGAGGAAGTTGTCATTTTTTGGAGGGAAGGTGAATTCTAGATCCAGCAACTTAGAATCATAGATTCTGTGCTGCAAGTCCCTGGGCATCAGCTTACTGTGTTCAGTTCCAGGAGCACGTAGCAATAACAGTGATATTCTGTTTGTTTTTGTGTTCCACATGTTACATCCTGGAAGGAATGTGTGTATGTGCATGTATGCATGTGTATGTGAGAAATTTTCAATAAAAATTAGTGAAACATAAAGGACCATTTCTAATTGTTACCATGGATAATTTATTAGGAGTAGGCTGAAAAAGATTTAATTGATATGGGTAATGAAATTTTTTTTTCCACTTATTTTGTAGGGAGAAATTTGTGCTTCAGTGGAAAATTATGCATTGTTGGAGCACATGCATCTTGATTATTCAATTCTAGCATTATATCGCCTTTGAGCTATTTTAGAACTCCAAATTATAGGTAATTGATAACAATGCAAAATCTTGTTCATAGGTATGCTAATTCTGTCCTGTAGAGGTTCAATTTACTTCACTCTTCCAATGTGGAAGAAGCCAGTTTTTGCCTCTGTTTGCATATTCACTTCAGTATTCCTGAACTATAAATGTATGTTTTCTTTGGGTTCTCCTTTGAATGGGTTGTTAGCATCTTAGCAGTTTCCTCAGTTACATAAACTCTATAATGTGTGTTAATATTGTATGAGAGTTACCATTATTTAAAATTATCCTTCAATGAGCTTTTTTCCAGATTTAAAAAAATGTTGGTAACAGAACATAAAAAATACATATAGTTGAAAAGGTGCATATATTTAATATATAATTTACATGTTGTATTATATTTTTTTCCAGTTTTGAGACATAATTGGCAAATAAAAATTGTACATAGTTAAGGTATACAATGTAAGGTTTTGATATACATATGTGTTCTTTCTATTTCTGTGAAAAATGCCACAATCAAGCTAATTTACATATTCATCACCTCACATATATACTGTATTCTTTGGTTTGTGGTGGGAACCCTTAAGATCTACTCTGTTAGCAAATGTCAAGTATACTATCCAGTATTATAAACTGTAGTCATTACGCTGTACATTAGATATCCAGAACTTATTCATCCTGCGTAACTGAAACTTTATTCTCTTGAACCAACATCTTCCCATTTCCCTCACCTCCCAGTCCCTGCTAAACGTCATCTACTCTCTGCATTTATGAACTTGACTTTTGTAGATTCCACTTCTAAGTGACATCATACAGTATTTATCTTTCTGGGTTTGGCTTATTTCAGTAGGCATGATGCCCTCCAGTTTCATCCATGTTGCCACAAATAATAACACTTCCTTTTTTTAAAAGGCTGAATAATATTCCAATATTTACCACATTTTCTTCATTCATGCATTGACAAACACTTCAGTTGTTTCCATATCTTGGCTATTATGAATAATGCTTCAATGAACGTGGGATTGTAGATATCTCTTCAAGAATCTGATTTCATTTCCTTTGGATGTATACCCAGTATATACCCAATACCCCATAGGATGGCTGGATCATATGGCAATTCCATTGTTAATTTTTTGAGGAATTTCCATACTGTTTTCTGTAATGGCTGTATACTATACACTGTACAGTGTACAAAGGTTCCCTTTTCTCCACATCCTCACCAATATTTCTATTCTTTTGTCTTTTTAACATAGCCAATTTAACAGGTATGAGATGATATCTCATTGTGGGTTTGATTTGCATTTCTGTGATGACTAATGTTGAGCAACTTTTCATGTTGCTGTTGGCCATTTGTATGTCTTCTGTGATAAATGTCTATTCAGGTCCTTTTTAATTGGGTAATTTGGTTTTTTTGCTCTTGAGTTCCATGAGTTCCTTATGTATTTTGGGTATTAACCCTTTATCAGATATGTAATTTGCAAATATTTTCTCTCATTTTGTACGTTGTCTCTTCACTCTGTTGATTGTTTCCTTTGCTATGCAGAAGCCTTTTAGCTTGATGGAATCTCATTCCTCTATTTTTGTTTTTATTGCCTGTGCTTTTGGTGTCATATCCAAAAAATGGTTGCCCAGACAAATGTCAAGAAGCTTTTTCTTTAGCTATGTTTTCTTCTAGTAGCTCTATGGTTTTAAGTCTTATATTTAAATCTTTAATTCATTATGAGTTGATTTTTGTAAATGGTGTGATATTTTCTACATAGTCTAAGATATTCATTCTTTTGCATGTGGATATCCAGTGTCTCCAACACCATTTGTTGAAGAGACAATCCTTTCTTCATCATGTGCTCTTGGCATTTTTGTGGAAGATCTGTTTGCTGTTAATGTGTAGATTTATTTCTGGGCTCTCTACTCTGTCCCACTGGTTTATATGTCAGCTTTTATGCCAGCTCCATATTGTTCTGATTACTGTAGCTTTGTAATAAAATTTGAAGTCAGAATGTGTGATGCTTCCACCTTTGTTTTTCTTGCTCAAAATTACTTTGGCTATTTGAGGCCTTTCATACAAATTGTATAATTTTCATACAAATTGTATAATTTCATACAAATTGTATAATTTTTTTTTACTTCTGTGAAAAGTGTCATTGAAATTTTGATAGGGATTACATTGAATGGCTTTGGTTAGTATAAACATTATAATAATATTAATTCTTTCAATCCATAAAAAATTTATTTGTGTCTTCTTCTATCTTTCATCAATGTCTTATAGTTTTCAGTGTGTATATATTTCATCTCCTTGGTTAAATTTATTTCTAAGTATTTTATTCTTTTTGATGGTATTGTAAATAGGGTTGTTTTCTTAATTTCTTTATTGGGTAATTCATTGTTAGTGCATATAAATGCAGCTGATTTCTGTATGTTGATTTGGTATGCTTCAACTTTACTAAATTTGTTTATTAGTTTGAACAGCTTTTTGGGTGGAGTCTTTAGAGTTCTCTATGTATAAGATCATCTCATTTGCAGACGTATAATAGATACAATTTTATTTCTTCCTTTCCCATTTAAATGCCTTTAATTTCATTTTCTTCCTTATTGCTCTGGCTAGGACTTTCTGTATTGTATTGAATAGAAGTGGTGAGAATGGGCATTCTTGTCTTGTTCTTGCTCTTAGAGGAAAAGCTTACAGCTTTTCACCATTGAGTATGGTGTTAGCTGTGGGCTTGTTATATATGGTGTATATTATGTTGAGATACTTTCCTTCTATTTCTAGTTTGTTGAGTGTTTTTATCATCAAAAGGTGCTCAATTTTGTCAAATGCTTTTCTGCTCCTATAGTGATGATCAGATAGATGATTTTTATTCTTCATTCTGTTGCAATGTCTGTTGCATGCATCCGATCTATAGTGTTATTCAAGTCCACTGTTTCCTTATTGGCTTTCTGTGTGAATGATCTATCCAGTGTTGAAAAAGGGATATTGAAGTCCCCTACCATTATTACTATTATTTTTCTGTGGTATATGGGCCTCTCACTGCCGTGGCCTCTCCCGCTGCGGAGCACAGGCTCTGGACGCGCAGGCCGAGCGGCCATGGCTCACGGGCCCAGCCGCTCCGTGGCATGTGGGATCCTCCCGGACCGGGCCACAAACCCGGGTCCCCTGCATCGTCAGGCGGACTCCCAACCACTGCGCCACCAGGGAAGCCCCCCCTACCATTATTATATTGTCTGTTTTCTCTTCAGTTCTGTTAATATTTGCTTAATAAATTTAGGTGCTTCAATTTGGGGTGCATATATTTATGATTGCTATTTTCTCTTGATGAACTGACCCCCTTATAATTATTATATAATGACCTTCTTTGTCTCTTTTGACAGTTTTTGACTTAACTTCTGTTTTGTGAGATATAATTATAACCATCCGTGTTTTCTTTTGATTACTATTGCATGGAACATCTTTTACCATCCATTTGCTTTCAGCCTGTATGTGTCCTGAAAACTATATATGCTTAATTAATTTAAAACATCATAAAGGAAAGTAGAATATTATCTGCCAAATTGTTGTAGTGAGGCAGGAGGGAGAAAAGTCTTGAGATTTTTTGTTTTTACTTTCCATTATATCTGTTTACGTATTTGACCTTTTTTATCTAGCATGTGACATTTTTATAATAAAAAAAGAAGGAAAAATAAAACAAATAATAGCTCTTCACCTAACCAGATAATACTTGAGGAAGAGTTTGTTTTTTTTTTAATTTTTAAATTAAAAAAAGAATTCTTGCTTCCAAAATTTAGTGAACAAAACACTTTGAACACCGTTTTTGGGTTTTTTTTTCGGTACATGGGCCTCTCACTGTTGTGGCCTCTCCCTTTGCGGAGCACAGGCTCCGGACGCGCAGGCTCAGTGGCCATGGCTCACGGGCCTAGCCGCTCCGCGGCATGTGGGATCTTCCCGGACCAGGGCACGAACCCGTGTCTCCTTCATCAGCAGGCAGACTCTCAACCACTGCGCCACCAGGGAAGCCCATGAACACCGTATTTTTACGTTACTAAATAATAATAAAAATGTGAGAAAGAAATGCATCAAATTTCATCATCATTCACAGATGTAACAAAAATAGTCTCAGCTGATCAGTAACCTTTTCTATGGTTCCCAGGTTGCTCAAAAATCACACACTTTTATCTTATCGCTATAATGCAATCTCAAGCACTCAAAGGCATTGAATACCTATCTATATTTTTTAAATATCCTTATCTCTGCCATATTCTTGTAGTTCACAGATACCCTACACTGTGCAAAGGCAAAGCCATGTTAATTTTTTACTTCTTATAGTGCAGTTTCAATTATAATAGCTAACTGTTGTTTGACATGTACTTAAGGAATTTGAGAATAAAAGTTGACAATTCATTGTCATTTGTCCTATTTCTTCCTCAGAGATTTTTTTGTTAATGACTTTAGTCCATTTTTTAAAATTGGAATGTTTATGTCTTGCTTAAAAATTTTATATTCTCACTGTATATCAGTTATTGTATATATTTTAAAGTATTTTATAAGTTTATAGTTTTTATCTTTTTTAAAACTTCTTAATGGTGTTTACCAGTGTACAGAAATTTTATTACATAGTCAAATCTTCTACTGTTATGTTTTATGGCTCCCGAATTTGATATCATTCTTAGATATGCCTCCTCAGTTCACAAGAAATGCATGTACTTTATATTATATGTGCTTTATATCTGTACATTTCACCTCATATCTCATCTATATTTCTTTCTGGTGTTAAGTTTTAAGGTAGAGATAAAGACAGTTTTTTTTTTTTTCCGAAATGTATGGCCATATATTTTTAGAAACCATGGTATCATATATTCACACATGCAGCATTACTGACTGTCTTCCATGTTTCATATTCTGCTCTAAGCATGGAAAGACAGCACTGGAAAAGAGAGACACAGTATCTTATACTAATGATGATTAGATTCCAAAGAGTTATAATAGAAAATAAATTAAACAATTAAATTTTTTTAATATAAATTTATTTTATTTTTGGCTGTGTTGGGTCTTCGTTGCCGCGCAGGCTTTCTCTAGTTGCGGCGAGCAGGGGCTACTCTTTTTTGCGGTGTGTGGGCTTCTCATTGCAGTGGCTTCTCTTGTTGCAGAGCACGGGCTCTAGGTGCACGGGCTTTAGTAGTTGCGGTGTGTGGGCTCACTAGTTGTGGCTTGCGGGCTCTAGAGCACAGGCTCAGTAGTTGTGGCGCATGGGCTTAGTTGCTCCACAGCATGTGGGATCTTCCTGGACCAGGGCTTGAACCCGTGTTCCCTGCATTGGCAGGCGGATTCTTAAGCACTGCATCACCAGGGAAGCCCAAACAACTAAATTTAAAAAAATAATGGATCAATAGCTATTTTAAGTATTCAACAGTGATTTATAAATGAGTAGGATGGAAAGCAAAATTCTCAAATGGAGTCCAAGCAGGAACAAAGATGCAGACATAGATAACGGACTTGAGGACATGGGGAGGGGGAAGGGTAAGCTGGGACAAAGTGAGAGAGTGGCATGGACATATATACACTACCAAATGTAAAATAGATAGCCAGTGGGAAGCAGCCGCATGGCATAGGGAGACCAGCTCGGTGCTTTGTGACCACCTAGATGGGTGGGATAGGGAGGGTTGGAGGGAGAGGTAAGAGGGAGGAGATATGGGAATATATGTATATGTATAGCTGATTCACTTTGTTATACAGCAGAAACTAACACACCATTGTAAAGCAGTTTTACTCTGGTAAAGATGTTAAAAATAAATAAATAAAATAAAATAAAATAAAATGGAGTCCAAGACTCCCACTGTCTGGTACTCACACCGTGTGTAATCCCTTTGTTTTTGTGGGAGCAGATCCTACAAATATAATGGGATAGTTGCTCCCTTTTTTTTTTTTTTTTTTTTTAGTGTGTATCCATAAATTGCTCCTTTTATTGTTGAGTAGTACTCTGTTGTATAGATATACTACAATTTGTTTATCCATTCACTCTTGATGGACATTAGGCTGTTTATAATTTTTAGCTTATACAAATAAAGCTGCTATTAACATCTGTGTACAAGCTTTTACAAAGACATATACTTTCTTTTGTGTAAATACATAGGAGAAGAATGACTGGATCACATGCATGTGTGTTTAACTTAAAAAAACTGTCATAATGTTTTCCAAAGTGGCTGTACCATTTTACTTTTCAGTCAGTAATGTATGAGAGTTCTGGTTTTGCCACATCTTTGCCAATATTTGGTATGGTCAGTCTTTTTAATTTCAGCCATTGTAATAGGTGTGGAGTAGTATCTCACTGTGTGTTTTTTTTATTATTATTATTTTTAAAATATTGGAGTATAATTGCTTTACAATGTTGTGTTAGTTTCTGCTGTATAACAAAGTGAATCAGCTATGTGTGTACATATAGTCCCATATCCCCTCCCTCTTGCGTCTCCCTCCCACCCTCCCTATCCCACCCCTCTAGGTGGTCACAAAGCACCAAGCTGATCTCCCCATGCGATCCAGCTGCTTCCCACTAGCTATTTTACATTTGGTAGAGTATATATGTCAATGCTGCTCTCTCACTTCGTCCCAGCTTACCATTCCGCCTCCCTGTGTCCTCAAGTCCATGCTCTGCACCTGCTTCTTTATTCCTGTTTTGCCCCTAGGTTTTTCAGAACAATTTTTTTCTTTTTAGATTCCATATATATGTGTTAGCATATGGTATTTGTTTTTCTCTTTCTGACTTACTTCACTATGTATGACAGACTCTAGGTCCATCCACTTCACTACAAATAACTCAATTTCGTTTATTTTTATTGCTGAGTAATAGCCCATTGTATATACGTGCCACATCTTCTTTATCCATTCATCTGTCAAAGGGCACTTAGGTTGCTTCCATGTCCTGGCTATTGTAAATAGAGCTGTAATGAACATTGTGGTACATGACTCTTTTTGAATTATGGTTTTCTCAGGGTATATCCCCAGTAGTGAAGTTGCTGGGTCATATGGTAGTTCTATTTTTAGTTTTCTAAGGAACCTCCATACTGTTCTCCATAGTGGCTGTATCAATTTACATTCCTACCAACAGTGCAAGAGGGTTCCCTTTTCTCCACACTCTCTCTAGCATTTATTGTTTGTAGATTTTTGGATGATGGCCATTCTGACTGGTGTGAGGTAATACCTCATTGTAGTTTTGAGTTGCATTTCTCTAATGATTAGTGATGTTGAGCATCCTTTCATGTGTTTGTTGGCAATCTGTATATCTTCTTTGGAGAAATGTCTATTTAGATCTTCTGCCCATATGGATTGGGTTGTTTGATTTTTTTGATATTGAGCTGCATGAGCTGCTAGTATATTTTGGAGATTAATTCTTTGTCAGTTGCTTCCTTTTGCAAATATTTTCTCCCATTCTGAGAGTTGTCTTTTGGTCTTGTTTATGGTTTCCTTTCCTCTGCAAAAGCTTTTAAGTTTCATTAGGTCCCATTTATTTATTGTGTTTTTATTTCCATTTCTCTAGGGGGTGGGTCAAAAAGGATCTTGCTGTGATTAATGTCATAGAGTGTTCTGCCTATGTTTTTCTCTAAGAGTTTTATAGTGTCTAGCCTTACATTTAGGTCTTTAATTCATTTTGAGTTTATTTTTGTGTATGGTGTTAGGGATTGTTCTAATTTCTTTCTTTTACATGTAGCTGTCCAGTTTTCCCAGCACCACTTACTGAAGAGGCTGTCTTTTCTCCATTGTATATTCTTGCCTCCTTTATCAAAGATACGGTAACCGGGGGCTTCCCTGGTGGCGCAGTGGTTGAGAATCTGCCTGCTAATGCAGGGGACATGGGTTCGAGCCCTGGTCTGGGAAGATCCCACATGCCGCAGACAACTAGGCCTGTGAGCCACAACTACTGAGCTTGCGCGTCTGGAGCCTGTGCTCCACAAGAGAGGCCACGATAGTGAGAGACCCGCGCACCACGATGAAGACTGGCCCCTGCTTGCCACAACTAGAGAAAGCCCTCGCACAGAAACGAAGACCCAACACAGCCAAAAATAAATAAGTAAACAAATGTGGGGTTTAAAAAAAAAAAAGATAAGGTAACCGTATGTGCATGGGTTTATCTCTGAGCTTTCTATCCTTTTCCATGTATCTATATTTCTATTTTTGTGCAGTACCATACTGTCTTGATTACTGTAGCTTTGTAGTAAATCTGAAGTCAGGAAGCCTGATTTCTCCAGCTCCATTTTTCTCGCTCAAGATTGCTTTGGCTATTTGGGGTCTTTTGTGTTTCCATACAAATTGTGAAATTTTTTGTTCTAGTTCTGTGAAAAATGCCATTGGTAGTTTGATAGGGCTTGCACTGAATCTGTAGATTGCTTTGGGTAGTATAGTCGTTTTCACAATGTTGATTCTTCCAGTCCAAGAACATGGTATATCTCTCCATCTGTTTGTATCATCTTTAATTTCTTTCATCAGTCTCTTATAGTTTTCTGCATACAGTTCTTTTGTCTCCTTAGGTAGGTTTATTCCTAGGTATTTTATTCTTTTTGTTGCAATAGTCAATGGGAGTGTTTCCTTAATTTCTTTTTCAGAGTTTTCATCATTAGTGTATACAAATGCAAGAGATTTCTGTGCATTAATTTTGTATCCTGCTACAAATTACCAAATTCATTGATTAGCTCTAGTAGTTTTCTGGTAGCATCTTTAGGATTCTCTATGTATAGTATCATGTCATACGCAAACAGTGACAGCTTTACTTCTTCTTTTCCATCTTGGATCATTTTTATTTCTTTTTTTCCTCTGATTGCTGTGGCTGAAACTTCCAAAACTATGTTGAATAATAATGTTGAGAGTGGACATCGTGTCTTGTTCCTGATTTTAGAGGATATGGTTGCACTTTTTCGCCATTGAGAATGATGTTTGCTGTCGGTTTGTCATATATGACCTTTATTATGTCGAGGTAGGTTCCCTCTATGCCTACTTTCTGCAGGGTTTTTATCATAAATGCGTGTTGAATTTTGTTGAAAGCTTTTTCTGTATCTATTGAGATGATCATATGGTTTTATCCTTCAATTTGTTAATATGATATATCACATTGATTGATTTGCATATATTGAAGAATCCTTGCATTCCTGGGTAAACCCCACTTGATCATGGTGTATGATCCTTTTAATGGGCTGTTGGATTCTGTTTGCTAGTATTTTTTTTAGGATTTTTGCATCTATGTTCATCAGTGGTATTGGTCTTTAGTTTTCCTTTTGTGACATCTTTGGTTTTGGTATCAAGGTGATGGTGGCCTTGTGGAATGAATTTGGGAGTGTTCCTCCCTCTGCTATATTTTGGAAGAGTTTGAGAAAGATAGGTGTTAGCTCTTCTCTAAATGTTTGATAGAATTCGCCTGTGAAGTCATCTGGTCCTGGGCTTTTGTTTGTTGGAAGATTTTTAATCACAGTTTCAATTTCAGTGCTTGTGATTGGTCTGTTTATATTTTCTATTTCTTCCTGGTTCAGTCTCAGAAGGTTGTGCTTTTCTAAGAATTATTCTATTTCTTCCAAGTTGTCCATTTAATTGGCATTTAGTTGCTTGTAGTAATTTCTCATGATTGTTTGTTTTTCTGCAGTGTCAGTTGTTACTTCTTCTTTTTCATTTCTAATTCTGCTGATTTGAGTCTTCTCCCTCATTTTCTTGGTGAGTCTGGCTAAGTGTTTACCTTCTCAAAGAACCGGCTTTTAGTTTTATTGAGCTGTGCTATTGTTTCCTTCATTTCTTTTTCCTTTTTTTCTGATCTGATCTTTATGATTTCTTTCCTTCTGCTAAGTTTGGGCTTTTTTTCTTCTTTCTCTAATTCCTTTAGGTGTAAGGTTAGGTTGTTTATTTGAGATTTTTCTTGTTTCTTGCGGTAAGATTGTATTGCTATACACTTCCCTCATAGAACTGCTTTTGCTGTATCCCATACATTTTGGGTCGTCGTGTTTTCATTGTCATTTTTTTCTAGGTATTTTTTGATTTGCTCTTTGATTTCTTTAGTGATCTCCTGGTTATTTAGTAGTGTATTGTTTAGCCTCTATGGGTTTTTATGTTTTACAGTTTTTTTTTCCTGTAATTGATATCTAGTCTCATAGCTTTGTGGTCAGAAAAGGTACTTGATATGATTTCAATTTTCTTAAATTTACCAAGGCTTGATCTGTGACTCAAGATATGATCTATGCTGGAGCATAGATCCATGAGCACTTGAGAAGAAAGTGTATTCTGTTGCTTTTGGATGGAATGTCTTATAAATATCAATTGAGTCCATCTTGTTTAATGTGTCATTTAAAGCTTGTGTTTCCTTATTTATTTTCATGTTGGATGATCTGTCCTTTGGTGATAGTGGGGCGTTAAAGTCCCCTACTGTGATTATGTCACTGTCGATTTCCCCTTTTATGGCTGTTAGCATTTACCATATGTATTGAGGTGCTCGTATGTCGGGTGCATAAATATTTACAACTGTTATAGCTTCTTCTTGGATTGATCTCTTCATCATTATGTAGAGTCCTTCCTTGTCTCTTGTAATAGTCTTTATTTTAAAGTCTATTTTGTCTGATATGAGAATTGCTACTCCAGCTTTCTTTTGATTTCCATTTGCATGGAATATCTTTTTCCATCCCCTCACTTTCACTCCCCTCACTTTCACTCTGTATGTGTCCCTAGGTCTGAAGTGGGTCTCTTGTAGACAGCATATATACGGGTCTTGTTTTAGTATCCGTTTAGCTAGTCCATGTGTTTTGGTTGGAGCCTTTAATCCATTTACATTTAAGGTAATTATCCATATGTATGTTCCTATTACCATTTTCTTAACTGTTTTGGGTTGTTTTTGTAGGTCTTTTCCTTCTCTTGCATGGGGGAAGGGAGGGGTAGCTAGTTATACTTGGGATGCAGGGCGAGCCTGTGGTTGCAGAGGCCGGCTTGATGTTGCAGCAGCCTGAGGCATGGGGTGTGTTCTCTGGGGGAAATTATCCCTGGATCATGGGACCCTGGCAGTGGCTGGCTGCACAGGCTCCTGGGGGTGGGGGTGAGCATAGTGCCTTGTGCTTGCATACAGGATTCTTGGTGGCTGAAGCAGCAGGGTTAGTGTTTCATACCCATCTTTGGGGTCTGAGCTGATAGCCACAGCTCACGCCAGTCTCTGGAGCTCATTTAGGCTGTGCTCTGCCTTCTGTGGGCAGATGGAGAAGGAATCCCTTCTCCTCACGCACCCCAAAACAATGGTCTCTTGCCTCTTAGGCAGCTCCAGACCTTTTCCCGGACTCCCTCCTGGCTAGCCGTGCCGCACTAGCTCCCTTCAGGCTGTGTTCACGCCGCCCACCCCAGTCCTCTCCCTGCGCTCCGACCGAAGCCTGTGCCTCAGCTCCCAGCGGGTGAGCAGACAAGCCTCTCAGGCTGGTGAGTGCTGGTCGGCACCAATCCTCTGTGTGGGAATCTCTACGCTTTGCCCTCTGCACCCCTGTTGCTGCGCTCTCCTCCGCGGCTCCAAAGCTTCCCCCCACCCACCCCCTGTCTCCGCCAGTGAAGGGGCTTCCTTGTGTGTGGAAACCTTTCCTCCTTCACAGCTCCCTCCCAGAGGTGCAGGTACCGTCCCTATTCTTTTGTCTCTGTTTTTTTTTCTTTCTTTTGCCCTACCCAGGTACGTGGGGATTCTCTTACCTTTTGGGAAGTCTGAGGTCTTCTGCTTGCGTTCAGTAGGTGTTCTGTAGGAGCTGTTCCACGTGTAGATATATTTTTGATGTATTTATGGGGAGGAAGGTGATCTCCGTGTCTTACTCCTCCACCATCTTGAAGGTCCCTCCTCGTGGTAATTTTAAAATGTCTATTGTCATCCATAACTATGGGATGGATGACACTACTATTTCTAAGACCTTTGCTATATCCTATTAAGATAAAAAGTAAGGTGATATTTGCTCTTAATGAATTTGTATTCTAGTTGGAATGCCAGTTTATGTAGATTTGAAAACATTAGTGAATAAGAATGCAAATAAACTGGTAGATTGTGTGCTAAATTTTGTGAGATGATGTTAATCCATTACTGATCATATTTAAGATAGGCATAAATCGCTATTTCTCCTTTAAGGGAACAAAAATATTACTATGACTGAATAAAGTTCCTTCTAATCTCATTCATGATTATGTCCCCCTTCCTTCTCTTTTCTGCTTTTGAGGTATTCATCTATAGTTTTTCTATATATGAATCTGAGAAACTGAATTTTAGAAATATTTCCGGACCCATTTGGAAAGCAAAATGTTCTTTTCCTTTTTAAAAAATGTGTGATTAAATTTACTTTTTGCTAATGGAAAAGCAGTTTGATATAAAATGTTACTAAAGTTTCATAGATTCCTGTCATTTAATATATTTATTTAGGGGGTATATCATCTTTATTGATTAAATTAAGTGATGAGACATAGATGCCTGTCCTGTTTCATTTTAAAAAATTTCCTACCATCCAATTTCATTTACAATTATTTTTATACTGTTAACCTAGAGGATCATCATCAAATAGCTACATGTATTTCTGTATAAATATTGCATAGAAAAATCATTTATTTTCTTTTTGATTCATTTTTCTTCTGAGAATTGTACAAAAGTGAAGCTAAAAGAAACAATAAAAGAGAAATGAATTGAAGGCCTTTGACAAAATTGAATATAAAATCTCCTCTTTGTAGTTTTTGCCAACAGAATTTTTATATGCTGTTGTTGATACCTGAGCTTGAGGTGTAGACTTTTTTTTTTTAGAGAATATTATATTAAAGCCAATCTATGGTGGTATTTAAAGACTGTTACATGTTGCATGCTACCTTCCTTGTCAGAGGAAATTCAGTCTGTTGGAATCAAATGACATAGGAAACAAGATGATTAATTCCTACCGCCTCCCACTTCCCATTGGTAGAAGAGTTGAGAAACTCAGGCTTTACATTCTTTATCCAACCTGATTTAAAGCTCAGACACTTGTATGAGAACTCTGGTAAATCCAGTGATCACAGACAAACATCATCATCAAGCAGTTTTCCAGTCTTCTTTTTTCCACTAGTCATAGTATATACAGATTATTATATATCTATTATAAAGAAAAGAAAATTGATCTGAAAAAAATTGTTTTTAAGTATCTGATAATTTGTGAAGAGGTTTGAACTGTATTTTTGTAAATTTTTAAGGCATCACTTGAGAAGTGAAATGAGATTGTATTGTGCAAATAGAACCCAATGTAAAAAAAAAAAAAAAAAGAGTAAAAGATCTATGGGAAGAGAATTCTATTGTGGATTCTACTCTGTGCTTACTAGATTTCTCCAGCCATCACCGTAGCTGTTGCAGGTTGACCTGGGGAAGTTTTCAGCTTGTCAAATGATCTCTCTTAGAGTGTAGCAAGGTGAAACTAAAGATCTGCTTAACTGATTCCCTGGCTTAGTTCCAGCAAGTGCTCGTGGTGCAGCTCTCAAGTGTAAAGTAGTTAATCATTAAGCCTGCTCTGGGAGAAAAAAACAGTTCACACATTTCCACACCAGTATGGTATCTAATTAACCCTTTAAGTGAAAAACCTCTTAAGCAACAGGTAGATTTCTCTTCTACCTTGTAATCACTTACTGAATGCTGCTATTTGTAATTATGCTGCCTGTATGATTAAACTTCTTTGAGGGATTCTGATGCAGTGCTGAGTACCTACCATATACACTAAGGAGTACACAGATGAGTAGATATTTCCAAACATAAAGGAGGAATGGGAAGGTGTTAAAATCACATAAACACAACATATGAAAAAAGTCATGTGAACTGTACAAAGAAGAAAACCACAGTAATCATTAACAGAGCAGTTACATCATTCAAGAGCACCAGGAATTCCTTTAAGGAAGATATAAAATCTAAGATAAAAATAGAAAATGATTTTAAAAAGCAGGATATATTCCTTGGAGAGAACAGACTGAGGAAAAATGAGGCAGGCACAAAGCTTTAGAGTACATCTGATGAACTACAATTAGTCCAATCCAGTTAGATCACAGAACAGTTGTGGGATTTAAATTTTGAAAAACAGTTACCAGTAATTCATAGGTGGCCTTGATGTCAGAGGTTTAGTCAATATAAGAAAGCTTCTGAAGATTTTTGGAAAAGGGAGCGACACAGCCAGAATTGTGTTGAAAGGTTTACTTGTGGACCGAGTTGGGGAGAGTTAGAAGCCAGGAGATTCATTGTGATGTCCAGCAGTAGTGTTCATGCACATTAGTCTAACAGAAATGGACTAGAGATTTTGGCTCTGTGACAACTCAGAGGGTGATGTACAAAGAGATTTGCAGGAGAAGGTGATAAGTGTTTTGAACATGATGAATTTGAGATAAAAGCAGGTGAAGATATATGGGAAATAGGAGAGAAGAGAGAACTAGAGCACAGGAGAGAAGTCAGAACAAGTAAAAAAAGATTTGGAAGCCATTGACTGAAGCATGGGGATTGAAGTGGATGAAATAAATAAGAACTCTAAGGACAAGCGGGTAGATGAATGACATTTTTCATCAAAATGTGTGCAGGCCCACTCACAACCTGAAATAGATCCATCCATTTGTTTTAAACTCATATAGTTTTTTTACTGTTTTATCTTAGAACTGTATGATTATACTTATTTTTATGTCTATTTAACATCTGTCTCCACAATAAGCCCATGTACCAGTCAGAGAAACAAACCACCACAGAAGAATTTTAGTACAGGAAATTATATTTTGGGTTGGGGTGAACACAAGTGAAGTGGTGAGTCTAATCTAGATGTCTTGTTCCCTCTCATATGACGGAAGAGACGAGACATCAATGCCTAGGCTTCCTGTTTCTGGAGGCCACTCATGAATACTCCCGAGACTTTTTGTGTGTGTGTGTGGTAAGCGGGCCTCTCACTGTTGTGGCCTCTCCCGTTGCGGAGCACAGGCTCCAGATGCGCAGGTTCAGTGGCCATGGCTCACAGGCCCAGCTGCTCTGCGGCATGTGGGATCTTCCCAGACCGGGGCACGAACCCGTGTCCCCTGCATTGGCAGGCGGACTCTCAACCACTGTGCCACCAGGGAAGCCCCCTCCTGAGACTTTTTGAAGTATTTAACAACTTACCTGCTTTTTCTTATTTCCTCACTCCTTTTCATCTCTCATTTCCTGCTGCCATTCAAATAGCCTTGACTTTCCAGAGTCACCAACACACGCCCCTCCTCAGTTGCCCCTGTCTATTGAAATAACCCACTTAGTTTCCGTCAACTCTTTCTGATGATTTGTAACTTTAGTGTGTAGGGCAGATGGGAGTGTGTGGGGGGAGGGAGATGTTGGCATCTCGAATAAAATAGTTTTGTTAGAGGACAATGGTTAGGTAGTAGATGCAGTTTAAAACACCTTTTGAGCTTGGGGAACAAACCTCATTAACTAAGGCTCAGTTTTCCTTAAAGTAACAAAGTACTGGATATAGTTCCGTAGAAGTACTCCCAGGCTGGTGGGAGTGAGGAGTAAGGTTGGTTTTCCCTGCACGGCTGTCTGCTGCTCTTCACAGGAGGGAGATGGGCTACTGCTCCCTCTCTGCTGGCCCTGACTTGGGACATCTCCGGGCTTGTCCATGAAAGGTCCAGAACAGGGGGGTGGGCCCTCCTGCTGAGGGTGTGTTTTCTCCTAGAATCTCTAAAATCAAACAGATTTTTTACTCTCTGAAGACTGGTTTAGGAGAGCTCCCCCTTTTTGAACTAAATGAAAAATGGTATTCCTCTTAAAAATCATAGTTGCATCTTTTTTCTGGTGTATCCAGTTGTGTTTTTTGCCTTTACATGGTAAGAGAGCATTCTTCTCCTACCCACCTGGATTTATGTCACAAACCATTGTACTTGATTCTGCTGTGGAAATCAAGAGTAGTGAAGAAGTTTCAGAGTTGTTGTTGTTTTCCCTCAGGAGGAACCTAAAAAGTCTGCTGAAACATCTGCCATTTGGTCTCTCTAAACTTCATGTTACATGTGTGATTCTATATTTCTAAACAATAGTTATCTTGTATAAAATATATGCTAACTCAGCACTCCCCCACATACTTTTTAAGTGAGTGTGATATAAAGTGATCTTAATTTTGGTCATTTGATGCAGTATTGGAAAAAGAATATTTCAGGTTAGGGAATGAAGACAAAAACAAAGATAACAATACAGGCAGAGAGAGTGAAGTGTGAATTACAGAAATATGTAAGAAATAAAAAAAAAATTAAAAAGGTGAAAGGAGAGATCAAAAGGAAGATAACCAAAGAGAAAAGGAGAAAGAAAACTGAGTAAAAGAAACGTCATTCACCAGGGATTAAAAGCGCCCAGCAGTGAAAGCTCCCAGTCCTATAACCACTGCACCACGAGAGAATTCCCTAAACATATCTTTTTAATGTGTAATTAGAAAAAAGAAAAGAAGTCACTTCTTCAAAACGTTGTCTAGAAGATCTTGATTGGTTTTTAGCAATGTTTTATAGAACAATCTATATCTGAATAAGATCTTATTTATAGTCATAAAAACAATGAAAGATACACATACGTATCTTTCAACTCAGTGTTCCCTAGAGCCATATAAACAAGTGAATCTGTGACTTTGACAAGTTAGGGGGTTATTCATCTTGAGCAACAAGCCAGCTAGGGTAGGTGGTCAAGGGTGGTCCAGCCTTGCATGGTGCCAGCTTCCTCTCTCTTCCTGCCCAGCCCTTCTTAGCAGAGGCTGCTGCACCTCAGACATCACAGCCTGTCCCTCAGAGAAAGAGGAAGTGGAGGAGGGGATGTGTCTTTGGCCAGAATGGAGTCCCCGGCCTCTCCTAGCTAACAGGATTTTTGGGAAGGCACATTTTAGATTTTCCAGTCTGTGTGGGAGAGGAAGGCAAGTAAGATGAGGGTGGAGTTGAGTAGTGAGTGGCCTCTAGTTACCCTTTTGCCTCAGTAGCCAGAGATTTCAGGCCTTCCACCTCCCCCCCACCCCCCCCGCCCCACTATTAATTAATAAACTATCCTAAGTGGCATGTAAAAAAAAAAAAGTGTCATTCAAAACTTTTTCTTGGGCTCAGGCTTTTGGGTGTCAAGTTTTAAGCCCTAACTATAGCCATAGCTTATCTCATTATCATACCCCTTAACACTTCGAATGCCATTTCTCAGGACTGTATCGTCCATCAAAACCAAGTGGAGTAGCTAAGAAGGTAAATATAAGAAGGTGGCACATGACCTGTCTCCTGGGAGGGGCGAAGTAGAGTGGTGAGCCTGATGGAAAGAAAATTAACAACACCTAAAGAAAACACAGAGAAAGAAAATTAAAAATAACCTAGGATTCTAACATGTACAGATAATCAGTGTAAAGGGTTTGGTCTCTGTCCATCTAAACTTGTATCTCTATATGCATTTTTGACATTAATCATACTGTGCCTATAATTTGCCACTGACCTTTATACTTTAAAACATTATGATCAGTTTTCCACGTAAATAGATGTAGGAGTACACTATTTTGATGAATCAGTATACTGCCTGACTTAGGAAGATGTCGATAAATGTCTGTTGAGTGAACTAATTTTAATAGCTACATAGAATTACGTAACCAACATTGTGGAAGTTAAACTGTAAATGTCTAGGGACATGATTTGTGCTATTATGCTATTTGTTCTAGTGTGTGGGCACAGGAAATGGGATCACCAATATTTTCTGAGATTCTTTATAATTATCCCTTTGAGCCAGTTTTTTCACACAGCCCAAGTTGGCTGGAAATGATCCCAATCTGCAGGTTTTAATCTTTTTCTTTTAATTTGAAAGCCCAGTTTTTATGTCTCATATATGATCCGTACTATCTTCTAGGATAGAATATTCCAAACTGAAGAAGAGAATCATCTGGATTGCTTATTAAATATAAATACTGGCCTGTCTCTCTTCTAAAAATTATATTGTAACTCTGGATTGTTGTCTAAGAATCAGTATATTTAAGAATCCCTCCAGGCAAGTATTGGTTTTGTTATTTATCTTCATCTTTCCCACAACCCCTGTGGTAGGAGTCATCCACGTTGGAGAAGGCAATTTGGTGAAGGGGAGGAACATGGTTTTCAAGACATTTTGAACTTCCCAGAGCAAGACCTAGTGTTGGCCTTTATTTCTGACATTTTCAGGTTGAAAGCTGCAAATCACAGTCTCCATTTACTTTAAAAAGGTAGCTTTGGGAATGAGCATAAATACAGGAAGTCGTAAAGGACAACAAGTAGGGAAGTTTACTACTGAGTGCTTTAGGAATTCTTATGTATGAAGCAAGATTTTAAAAGTATTTCCCATGAGAGTTGTTTTTTTTTTTAATCTTCAATGGACTCAGTTATCTTTCACAATTATTTTTTGCTTAGAGAAATAAAGACAGAAGAACATAATTAAATCCTTGACTTTGGCATCTCTTAAGTGTAAGACCCAGAGCTACACGATTGATTGAGAACTATATGTACTCTATCAGTCGTAGGGCTTCCTGTCCCCCAACCCTAGACTAGCTACAAATTACATAGTCTGGGGAAAGAGAAAGAGTCATAACAGAACACAGCTAATTAAATGCTAGGTGATGATCCTGAGAATTAACTCTGTGGTCTCTTCCTCACTAACATCCTGCTGGGAAGTGGAGGAAAATAGAAAATCCAAATAGATTTGGAATATCTGAGAATTAGAGGGACAGCTTCCTCAACCTCTCTGTGGAGTTTCTGGCAACCACTGAATGGAAAGATGGCAATGTTGGCAGGTGGGCTTGGCATAGCCTCAAAATTCCAGTGTAGTTATTTGTCTCCTGTGGTCCAAGAGTGGCAAAGAAGTAGCTGGAAATGAGGGAAACATGGTGATGATTTGTTGTCAGAACATATAATATGCTGTAATTACCTGCGTGGAACAATAATGATAAGGCAAATGCAAGTGAGTCTATTTCAGTGCGTACGTCTTAGACTGATGATGACCCTGAACTAAGCAAGGAGCTTTCTGTCTCAGAAGCCCACCAAACCAATGCCTTAACCCTGTACAAGCCCCTAGGAATGTAGTCACATTCGTGAGTAGAAAAGCCTTTAAATAAATAAAATTTCTCTGAATTGTCTGATGTGAATTTTTCCCAGTGGGAAGAATGAGAGATTTAAGTAGACCATTTGTTCAATTCTAGAGACATCAGGGAAGGTTTTGTTTCTCTAAAACTGACAAAAGTGTAGTTATAATATTAAGTTCTCTTGGGTTGGAAACAGGTGTTCCTATATGCTAAAGGAATTTGAAAGGAGAGTGAAGGAGGGGATTGCAGATCAGAATAGACTTTATGTTTTGTACTGGCCAAGACTTTCTGTGGAGCTTGCTGCTCTGCACTTTAAAACTTGGAAAAGGAAGCGTTTTGGTGAAATGAGACATCCATGTAATTCTAAGATATACTTAGCAAGTTACCATGCTGCTATTTCTTGGGATGAAGTGGTATTTAAAAATAAATAAATGTCAAAGAATCAACAAATGTTGGATATTACGTGCATTACATTTTGCTGGATGCATATCAGAAGTTTTATTTTACTTATTTATTTATTTTAAGAATGAATTAAACACAATTCAGTAAACCGATATAGAATCCTACCAGGAGAAATGAGCTGAAGGTAGGGTTAGCCTCCTCTAATGCCAGCTCTGCCCTTGCCCCTGGCATAAGGATGGAAGGGATCTCTTAATATGCAAATATGGTCTGAGAAAGGTAATCCCTTTTGTCCCTATCAGCTCAAGTTTAACTGCCAAATTATTAGGTAATTCTCCTCTGGAAATGACATATATTGCATATTTGTTTACATCAGAAATAGGGAAAGTTTTAGAGCACTCAGTACTTTAGGTGGAGCAAGTCAAGGACAAGCTTTATGGCACGAGTCTGTCAAATTGGGAAAGAACTCGGAAGCTTCTGGGATTTGGGGATGGGGAAAGGATGAGAGTGTGTGGTGTGGTCCAGATAGAAAGAGGGCGTAAAATGGGCAGAGGCAGGGAAATAAAGACAAGCTACTTTAAGAGATTGAATCTGGCCGAAAGTGATATTCCTGACAAAGATGCAGCCCTGAATCCAGTTAACCTTAATAAACCAAACTGGAGAAACATTCTTTAAAAAAAAAAAAACTGACCTATAGTCTATGAAAATATTGTCATAAAATTTAAGGAACTGTTCAAACTAAAAGAGACAAGAGAAACATTACAACTAAATGTAACATGTAATTCTGTGTGGGATGCTTTTTCTGTAAAAGATTTTTTTGGAATAACTGACAAGATCTGCATAGGGTCTGATAATTAAATAATAGTAACATATTAAAGTTAACTTTCTTTTTGATGGTTTTGTTGTGGCTATTAGAATTCCCTGGCTGGCAGAAAATACTCACTAAAATATCTGAGAATGATGGACCAGAAACTGTAAAAAATACTATTTACACTGAAATTTTAACTTTTTCATAAGTTTATGTTTCTTTTAGAGAGAGAAAGAGGACTATTTACAATCATACTTATTTAAAAAACACCACCAACAAATATATACCAAGCAATAGAAAAAATAAACCAATAATTCCTGATTTTTAATAGTTTTATATTATTTCTTTGGATTCTTGCTGTATTCAATATGCCCTGCAAACTATGCTACTCAGTTCTCACCTTAATCTTCACAGGGTTCAATCACACCATAGTCATTTTCTCACAGCTTTCTGACACCATGCTCTCATCTTCATATTCCTCAGGACTTTTTTTTTCTCCAACTGAATATAAATAGAATTTGAACAAGAAGAAATTCTCTAATATGAGAGGAAAAACCTTTGAAGTGATCTCTATGGAAGTTTTATGTTTATTGCTATCCTTTAGCTCTCCCCAAATGCCCATAAGCCAAAGATTTCATGTGTTATTTTTATAATTTGGTAGTTTTCATTCAAATTATGCATTAAAATGAATATCCATCTTAAAACAGTTGGCATGATTAATTATCTGCTAAATTTTTCATTTCATAAAAGGCTGTGTTTTATGCCGTACACTTACATGGTAAAGGGACTTTTAAGTCAGAAAGACACATTTATGTTAAGTCAGGAATCAAGCTAAAAATCCCTTTAATCTCATGTTCCTATTTTAGATTCACTGTTTTCTCCTAGATTTTACTTTAAAATCCACATTTCAATCACACCTACATTTTCAAGAAATTAAATATAGAAAATTAATACTGTTCATGGTAAAACAATGTTTGGATAGAAGTAATGACATAAAAATTAAGATCTGCTAATTAATTCTAAATGCAGATATTAACATATAAATTACTATTTTCATGAAATGTAAAATGTTAATTCTTATGAAATTAATATTTAAGATGAATGTATTTCTTCAGCTTTATATTCTCAAGCTGATTAAAAGAAATACTTGATAGAAAAACCTACTAAGTAAATATAATAGGGCAGATGTTTCTATTACCAAATATGGTAATATTTTTATTTTAATATATTATTTTTCAAAGATATAAATATATATTTTTCAAAAATATATATATAATCATTAGATGATGTATTCATTTTCTAGGGCTGCTATAACAAAGCACCACAAACTGGGTTGCTCAATACAGCAGATATTTATTGTCTCACAGTTCTGAAGGCTAGAAGTCCGAAATCAAGATGCTAGCAGGGCTGTGTTCCCTCTGAAGGCTCCAGGGGAGGATCCTGCCTGGCCTCTGTCTATTTCTGGCAGTTGCCAACTATCCTTGACATCTCCTGTGTTATAGATACATTGGTTCAATCTCTCCGTCTGCAGTCACATGGCTCTCTTCCTGTGTGTCTGTGTCCCCTCTGTGCATGTCTTATCTTATTCCACAGATAAGGATTCCCCTTGCTAGCAATGTGTGTGTGTGTGTGTATTTTTTTTAATTCCAGCAGGTCTGTCGCTAGCATTTTACAAGGAAATTAGACCGAACCTCTTGCCACCCTTTTCCTGGGAGTATCTTCCACCTGCATTGGGCTAACCTTTCACTGTGTAGAGGCATATATGTTTAAAGTTTTGGCCTATTATTACCGCATAACTGAATTTCAAGATATATGTTTCTCATATACCTCCTTTTAAATACAAGTGACCCATATCACTCTTTCTAAAACAGATGTAAACCTGATTTCCTCAAATTTACTTATAGTGATCCTTTCTTATAGGGCCTATAAGTAAAACTATTTAAATTGTTCTACATGTTCTATCAAAATAAGTAAAATTGAAATATCTACTGTATTTTATACTCACACAAATAGTCATGCAGTCTTTGAAATAAACAATAGATGTGTTATGTCTTTTTCTTTCCAATTCTTGATTATCATCTTTTATTTTTTCCACTGTTAAGAAGAAGAAGGATGGGTAGACTTTAATGAGGAAATTCAGTAGTCATTGGTCCGAAGCCTCTTTGGAATTGTAACTTATGTTGGCCAAAGCTAGTTGTTAACAGTACACTTTTTGATGTATTACAGGAAATAATAAATTGGGGAGAAAGCATTCTAGTTCAGCTTTCCTGAGGGAGAGGATGATTTTTTTTCTATAGAAATGTGCTAAGGGTGCTGTTTTTGGAAGAAATCTGTGCTGAAGTTCTTCTTTTTAAAAAAGAAATTGAGATTGATCAATGCTGTTTTCTTAAGCAATCATGACTGTTGGCACAGATATCCTGAGACTCTCATTGGGTTTAATTGGCTTTGTTTATTTCTTACAAACAGTGCACACTTTAATGATAGCAGGGTAAGCTAGTATCAAATGAAGAATGTTAACTCTCACCTTCAGACAAATAAGCCTAAATTCCTGTCTGCTAGGTATAATGGGTTATCAGTGAATTAAAAATTCCAACTGGTTTGGACAACTGTACAGTTTTAATGTCCTACTTTTGTAAATTGGAGAAACAAAACAAACACAGACACACACACAACTAAATGATCGGTGAGCTATAATGTGTTTTTTCTTTTCTTTTTGTTTTTAGCTTTATATGATTGACCTGTAGTATTTTGTCCGAAAGTTGTTTTTTTTTCCTCCCTGTGTTATATTGTTTTCAAAATTGGGTTAGAACTCCATCTGTTTGGCAGTCTTCATTTTTAAACATCGCAAAAGAAAAAATGTCACAGTGAAAGGTTATTCAGGCCTTAGAGCTCACTTCTGTATCTTGCAAAAATTGCCTTTTATTGGGTGCTTTCTTTGGATTTTAAAGCATGTAGCTAACTAGCCTCTAACCAAAACCTTAATTAGATGTCTTAGAAAACTCAGGTTAAGAAAACTCAGGTTATAAGAAATTCCATTCAGTTAATTTATGCGCACCTCTAAATGTTCACAAGTGTCCATAGTTTCTTAATTGGGTTAAAAATTTTAAAACACAATGAAATAGGTAATAAAAGACTGCTTGTAATCCTGACTCCAGCAATACCAAGTCAGTGACCTTATATTCTTCTTATCTCTAAAGATATCCCATTATTTTCCTCCTTTGACCCTTTCATTTGCAAAACTATATTAATTTGTGCCATAATATCAAATATATACTCAAAGTTTTTGCTCGTGTTTATTATTTTAATATATTGCTTAACTTAATTTCCTTTTTGTGTTTTAATTTCTTTGTTGATATATGATAACCAGCTATACTTTTTCTCTGTGACATCTGTCATGTTTCAGTATTAGGGTTTTATTAATTTTTTAAAAAGTAATTGGAAAGATTTCATTAGGTTCTGCATTTTGGTTTCTGTCATACAACTTATACTATCAGCAATTAGGCCACCCAGGTGTAATGCCTTAACTAATAGACCAATGATACCTGAATATTTGCTGTTTATTGCTTAATATCACATAATTATTTTATTAAAACTAATAAATTGGAAAAAAATTCTAGATTGTATTGTTTTCAATGATATAAGTATTGTAAGGTATAACATTTGCGTATATACACTACCAGAAGTCAGAATACAGTTTACATCTAATATATAATAACCCTGAATGACATTTTTCAAAGGAAAGAGTAATCTTGAAGAATTTTGCTGATATGATTACCATTTTAACTTCATGGCTTGAAAAAACATTTATTTCATAAGATGCCTTTTCATATAGGTGAAAATGTCAGATAAATGTTATTTTAGGCAGCTGCCTAAGCAGTAATGATGTCTTCTTATTTTGAACTCTAAATTAAAAAGAGTCTATCTTCCTGATCATCAAAAGTTAAATAAGCTCTACCAGAAAGTTTAAGCACCATGCTCATTATTTTTAGTGAGGATATTGAATATGTTCTTTCTAGCAATGATTCCAAGCAATTATATCCTGACTCTTTTTGTACCTAACATATGTACTTGTAAAAGGAGTATTTTTGGTTCTTAGTGACTATTCATTTCAGCCAAGCTACCAACACTCTGCTTTACAATATGAGTCTTTGGGCTTAACTAG
This sequence comes from Lagenorhynchus albirostris, assembly GCF_949774975.1. Classification (NCBI taxonomy): domain Eukaryota; kingdom Metazoa; phylum Chordata; class Mammalia; order Artiodactyla; family Delphinidae; genus Lagenorhynchus; species Lagenorhynchus albirostris. Next base: position 89,388,785 of record NC_083100.1, read on the forward strand.
AAATTCCTATGGATATGATTTGAATCTTAATTTTATCATGATGTTGATTATAAATGGTTATTTATAAGAATAAAGTTTTAATGCCTTTACTTAAGCTTTATAAAGTCAGATCACAATATTATAGATGTAATTAGGTTCTTTAAAAAGTTAGTAAGTTTTGTATTAATAATTTTTTTGAGGATCTACAGTCTGGAGGATAATAGATTCAAAGTGCTATAGGTATCCACCACTTCAGGGCTGTGTTTTCAGGAGATACAATTTGTATGGAATAAAAAAGTACAATTAGAAGTGTAAATACAGTTACAGGTGTATATTTTTTAGGAGAAACTCTTTATTTACAGTCCAAAATTAATTAACAAAATATTTTTAAAGCTAATTCAAATAAACCAGATCATAGAAGCTTGGGACCATTTAGTAAACAGACTCACACACAAGTGTGTCATATGACAGTATACTGATATTTTAGGTGCTGACATTGGAAAACTTAAAAAAAATAATCCTAAGAAGTTGCATAAGAAGGAAGGAAAACGTACAAAACAGTTAAAACTTATTTTGGTCAAAATATGTAAAAAAATGTTCTGGTAAATGCAGTGAAATAAATATGTGGAAAAATGAATATAGAGAGAAGAGCAGATTCATTTATTAAATGTGTATCATATGCCTGGCATTAGTACAAAATATTTTGTTGTACATTGTTCTGTTTTATCCTCATGATGAAATGATCAATGAGGTAATATTAATCTTGTTTTCATAAGCAAGAATATTTATATTCTATTGATTTTCTTATTTTAAATTTGTGTTTTAAACAATTTGTGAATTTTAATCAAGCCAACCAAGTTTCCTTATAATAATAATCAACAGAGATTTTCATTATGTCTTTTATGTACACTAAGTAGCGTCAGCTGTATGCATTTGCAGAAGAGTCACATATATAGATTGAAGTGGGTCTCATTCTCTGTGGCGCCTGTTTTTTCTTCTGTTGCCTGAGCATGCGAGAGCCCCGTTGTGGTGTTAGAAAAGATACCTTTACCTCTTTGCATCTCTAACAGGCACTTTTGACCCGGGCACAAAGGATGAATCAGAATAAGTGGTCCTTAATTTATCTGAAATAGAGTAGCAGTGAAGTAAATATCACTAGAAATGTACAAAATAGAATAATGACTGAAAAAGTCAATATGCTGTACTAAAAATGGAAAGTATCAGGCATTCAGCCCTTGCAATTAAAAGAATATTATCTTGTAGTCTACTGAGAAAAATGAAGAAAATTTAAATTGCTTTTCTGAAACTAATTTGCAAAAAAAGGCATTTAAGGATTGATAATTATTAGTTTGCCATATGACGGTAAAATATAGCAGCCTGAAAGAAGTGATAAGATGGCAAGCTCTTTTTTCTTTAAACTTAACATTTAAAGTAAATTGCACAAACTGAGGAATGGTCCATTGAGGAAAAGCTTGTTTTTTTATTACCCAGCTGAGCTCATAATTGAAATAATAGTGATGCAACCAAATGCTCTATAAATAGCTATTACATTACTGATTTAGGACAAAATATATTAATCAATATATTGTTAATCTGCATAGTGTTTGTGCATTTTCTTGTGAGAGAATTTAGCATTGTATTTAGTCTGAAATTATATCTGGTGAACCCAGATTTTTAGAACAAGGAAAGGCTACTTCAAAAGATTTCATTGCCTGTCAAGGTTGTATTTATTATCTTTTTTCTCTGAGGTAATTGCATGGTGAAATTATGTGTGAAAAGAGAATTTTCACCTACTACCTTGAATAAAGGTTGGGGAAAGGTTATGTTTAGCGTAACTCCATTTCTAACACATTGTTGCCCTATAGGCAGAATAACCTAATTTCACTTCTTTCCTGATTCCAATGGAGGACTGAATCCTTGGTCTTTCAATGCATTTTCTGATCTCTTTCCTCATCTATATTTGCGTTCTTTCCCATATTGCGTGGGAAAATAAAATAATATGAATGTAGTGATTTGAGAATAACTCACCATTTAAAAAATGTCCTTTCCATTCTCAAATTTGCGTTTATCTTATTATTAAATACCTTCTAATAATATTTTTTCTCATTAAAGTTCTAAATTAGTCTTTTTTTTGGTCTTTGCCAATATTTTATTTAACACAGCTTCGCTGTGGGAATTATAATAATTTCACAAGCCGGTAGCCTATAGGATGAATAACGTCTCTTAATATATACTGTCTCTAATAGCATACATAACATCTCTTAATAAACTAATAAAGAAATAACATATTCCAAACTAATAATAGATTAATTACACTGTTGTTCCAAGCAAGGTAAGATGAAGGGAATAAATTTAGTTGAGGTGTACCTTTCTACAAGTTGTCTCTTGGGAGGAGACAGCTGAACCCATTGAGAGCAAAAGTGGAAAGTCCCTGGTTGCTAGGGAACAAAGGTGCCAGTGTGGATGGGCAAGATCTTCTTCCTGGGGCTGCTGCATGGCTTTTGCCACTCCTGGTAAAAGAGAGTCACCTTAACCACAGCAGGAGCTAATGCCCCACGGTCTTCAGAGAGCTGTTTAGATCAGCAGAGGGTAGCCTCGCCCAGACCGAACACACTTGAGTAGACATCACAAACTCTGTGTATTCTGAGTCCAAATACCCCCTCTCCACGGTTGCTTCCTTTTTTTTTTTTTAATTGTTTTTTTAATTTTCTTTTTTAAATTTTATTTTTTTTATACAGCAGGTTCTTATTAGTTATCTATATTATACATATTACTGTATCTATTTCAATCCCAATCTCCCATTTCATCCCCCCCTCACTTTCCCCCCTTGGTGTCCGTACATTTGTTCTCTACATCTGTGTCTCTATTTCTGCCTTGCAAACTGGTTCATCTGCACCATTTTTCTAGATTCCACATATATGCATTAATATATAATATTTGTTTTTCTCTTTCTAACTTACTTCACTCTGTATGACAGTTTCTAGGTCCATTCAAAAGATGCTTGATATGATTTCAATTTTCTTAAATTTACCAAGGCTTGATTTGTGAGCCAAGATGTGATCTGTCCTGGAGAATGTTCCATGTGCACTTGAGAAGAAAGTGTAATCTGCTGTTTTCGGATGGAATGTCCTATAAATATCAACTAAATCTATCTGGTCTATTGTGTCATTTAAAGCCTGTGTTTCCTTATTAATTTTCTGTCTGGATGATCTGTCCATTGGTGTAAGTGAGGTGTTAAAGTCCCCCACTATTATTGTGTTACTGTCGATTTCCTCTTTTATAGCTGTTAGCAGTCACCTTATATATTGAGGTACTACTATGTTAGTAGTAGTATGTTGGGTGCATATATATTTATAATTGTTATATCTTCTTCTTGGATTGACCCCTTGATCATTATGTAGTGTCTTCCTTGTCTCTTGTAACATTCTTTATTTTAAAGTCTATTTTATTTGATAAGAGTATTGCTACTCCAGCTTTCTTTTGTTTTGTTTTTTGTTTTTGCATTACTCGGGCCTCTCACTGTTGTGGCCTCTCCCGCTGTGGAGCACAGGCTCCAGGCGCACAGGCTCCGGACGCACAGGCTCAGCGGCCATGGCTCACGGGCCCAGCCGCTCCGCGGCATGTGGGATCTTCCCGGACCGGGGCACGAACCCGTGTCCCCTGCATCGGCAGGCGGACTCTCAACCACTGTGCCACCAGGGAAGCCCTCCAGCTTTCTTTTGATTTCCATTTGCATGGACTGTCTTTTTCCATCCCCTCACTTTCAGTCTGTATGTGTCCCTAGGTCTGAAGTAGGTCTCTTGTAAACAGTATATATATAGGTCTTGTTTTTGTATCCATTCAGTGAGCCTGTGTCTTTTGGTTGGAGCATTTATTCCATTCACATTTAAGGTAATTATTGATGTGTATGTTCCTATTACCATTTTCTTAATTGTTCTTGGTTTGTTTTTGTAGGTCCTTTCCTTCTCTTATGTTTCCCACTTAGAGAAGTTCCTTTAGCATTTGTTGTAGAACCGGTTTGGTGGTACTGAATCCTCTTAGCTTTTTTTTTTTTGTGTGTGGTACACGGGCCTTTCACTGTCATGGCCTCTCCCGTTGCGGAGCACAAGCTCCGGACTCGCAGGCTCAGCGGCCATGGCTCACGGGCCCAGCCACTCCGCGGCATGTGGAATTTTCCCAGACTAGGGCACGAACCCATGTCCCCTGCATCGGCAGGTGGACTCTCAACCACTGCGCCACCAGGGAAGCCCTCTCTTAGCTTTTGCTTGTCTGTAAAGCTTTTGATTTCTCCATAAAATCTGAATGAGGCCCTTGCCAGTTAGAGTAATCTTGGTTGTAGGTTCTTCCTTTTCATCACTTGAAGTATATCATGCCACTCCCTTCTGGCTTGTTAGAGTTTCTGCTAAGAAATCAGCTGTTAACCTTATGGGAGTTCCCTTGTATGTTTGTCATTTTTCCCTTGTTGCTTTTAATAATTTTTATTTGTCTTTAATTTTTGCCAATTTGATTACTTCGTGTCTTGGTGTGTTTCTCCTTGTGTTTATCCTGCCTGGGGCTCTCTGCACTTCCTGGACTTGGGTGGTTATTTTCTGCCCCATGTTAGGGAAGTTTTTGACTATAATCTCTTCAAATATTTTCTTGGGTCCTTTCACTCTCTCTTCTCCTCCTGGGACCCGTATAATGAGAATGTTGGTGCATTTAATGTTGTCCCAGAGGTCTCTTAGGCTGTCTTCATTTCTTTTCATTCTTTTTTCTTTATTCTGTTCTGCAGCAGTGAATTCCACCATTCTGTCTTCCAGGTCACTTATCTGTTCTTCTGCCTCAGTTATTCTGCTATTGATTCCTTCTAGTGGATTTTTCATTTCAGTTATTGTATTGTTCATCTCTGTTTGTTTGTTCTTTAATTAATTCTTCTAGGTCTTTGTTAAACATTTCTTGCATCTTCTCGATCTTTGCCTGCATTCTTTTTCCAAGGTCTTGGATCATCTTCACTCTCATTATTTTGAATTCTTTTTCTGGAAAGTTGCCTATCTCCACTTTATTTAGTTGTTTTACTGGGGTTTTATCTTGTTCCTTCATCTGTTACCTAGTCCTCTGCCTTTTCATTTTGTCTGTCTTTCTGTGAATATGGTTTTTGTTACACAGGCTGCAGGATTGTAGCTCTTCTGGCTTCTGCTGTCTACCCTCTGGTGGATGAGGCATTCTAAGAGGCTTGTGCAAGCTTCCTGATGGGAGGGACTGGTGGTGGGTAGAGCTGGGTGTTGCTCTGGTGGGCAGAGCTCAGTAAAACTTTAATCTACTTGTCTGCTGATATATGGGGCTGGGTTCCCTCCCTGTTGGTTGTTTGGCCTGAGGTGACCTAGCACTGGATACTGCAGGCTCTTTGGTGTGGCTGATGGCGGACTCCAGGAGGGCTCATGCCAAGGAGTACTTCCCAGAACTTCTGTTGCCAGTGTCCTTGTCCTGGCAGTGAGCCACAGCCACTCCCACCCCACTCTGCAGGAGACCTTGCAACACTAGCAGGTAGGTCTGGTTCAGTCTCCTATGGGGTCACTGCTCCTTCCCCTGGGTACCGATGCGCACACTACTTTGTGTGTGCCCTCCAAGAGTGGAGTCTCTGTTTCTCCCAGTCCTGTCGAAGTCCTGCAGTCAAATCCCTGTAGCCTTCAAAGTCTGATTCTCTGGGAATTCCTCCTCCTGTTGCTGGACCCGCATGTTGGGAAGCCTGACGTGGGGCTCAGAACCTTCACTCCAGTCGGTGGACTTCTGTGGTATAAGTGTTCTCCAGTCTGTGAGTCACCCACCCAGCAGTTATGGGATTTGATTTTACTGTGATTGAGCCCCTCCTACTGTCTCATTGTGGCTTCTCCTTTGTCTTTGGATGTGGTGTATCTTTTTTGGTGAGTTCCAGTGTCTTCCTGTCGATGATTGTTCAGCAGTTATTTGTAATTCTGGTGTTCTCACAAGAGGGAGTGAGCTCATGTCCTTCTACTATACCATCTTGAACCCCTAAATTAGTCTTTTTCTGAAATGTGGCTAAGTTGACTCAGAAAACAAAAAAATAATGAAAGATTCCAGTTTGGTTTTTGTTAAACTTGAATGATACAGTGCTAGTGTGGTATCAAAATCCAGACCCAAGAATTACTTCTTGATTAATATTGAAGCATCACTTTCTACACGTGAATGAAACATCCAGGTTTTCATTTATTTATTCATTCATTCATGTGCTACTTATTAGTTTCTATGTGTCAACCGTTGTTTTACAAATATCACTGATAAATAAAATGTTTTTAAAAAGCTAAGTGGACCAATTGAAGAACGTCCTACAAAATACCTGTCCAGTGCACCTCCAGATGTCAAGGTATTTAACATTAAAACAAGCTAAGTCTGAACATCTGTCACAACCAAGAGGAGCCTAAGGAGTCATGATTGCAAGATGCAATGTGGTACTGAGACATCAGATATAAAGTAAGGAAATCTGAATAAAATATGGGCTTTAGTTAATAACAATGTATTATTATCTCATTAATCGTAACAAATGTATAATACAAAAAAATGATGTTAATAATAGGGGAAACTAGGCATGGGGTATATAGGAATTCTCTGTACCATCTTGACAATTTTTCTGTAAATCAAAAGTTGTTGTAAAATTTAAAAATATATATATTATATAAGTTGGAAGTAATCTTAGTTATAACATATTTAGTCTTAAACTCATTGTCAGTTTGGAGTGGAAGAAACTGACAGTCACAGAGGTTGTATAATTTGCCTAGGGTGGGATATAGATTATCAGTAAAAAAACATGGAACCAGAAAGTGACACATTCTTTAGCATAACTGACAATGAATTATTAAACCATTGCAATTTATATCTCAGGCCTTATAGGAAAGACACCTTTAGTACATATCGTTTATCCCTTTATTTTAATGGTATATCTATTAACTATGTCCAGTAGCATTTTTAACTAGTCGTATCTTTCCATGGTTCAAATTGATAACATTTTTCCATGGCCTCTAAGTACTTTCTGGCTGCCCTTTCTTGTCCCTATCAGCAATCCATTTATTTAATTTTTTTGCCTCTGTACAACTGATATCTCTAACACTTGATCTGCTTTATTTCCATTTACTCTTAAAATGTTTAATTTCTTGCTTTATTTATACCTTTGGGATAGAGATTTTATTACAAAGTCATGAAAAATGTTCTTTTGTAATATATTGAGTTATGTTTGAGCCTGGAAGAAATGAACAAAGCCAAGAGAGTGATTAGCAAAGCTAGATGTAAAATTTTATTTACTTAAATATATATTTAAATTATTTGAGCCAATATGCCTATTTACTATGAAGTTATTAAAAACTAAAGAGGATAATCTCTTCATACCCACCTGCTGGTGTCCAGGTAGTCAGCATTGCTCTATTCAAATGGCACCTGGCACCTGTTGAGATGTGGACGGTCCTACCAGGTATATTGAGACTTGTTTTATAGGGAATTATTTTAAAATTACAAGTGAATGCTCAAAATGCTTGAATAAATGCACATAAAACTAGAGTTGTATGTGAATTAGAAGAGAAAATAACCACAGGTTAATGGAGTAAAATCTCCAAAGAAATATTTAAGAGACATTACAGTAAGTGGAGGAATGAGTTATATTTGCAGAGTTTACTGTTTTAGCTCTAGTAACAAAATTTCTCAAGTCTGTCAGCTCAAGATGTACCATGAAATCGTGGAAATTAGACTTTACCCATATGCAATCAGATCTTATTTTAATGAACAGAGCAAATTCCAACATAGTTGAAAACCAAAGCATAGGCAAAATAAACGCTTCAAAACAGAGAGGAAAACTACTTTACAGAAAGTAAATACCTAATACAGTAATGCATTAATACTGTATTAGGTAGAAAAAGTTACCCGTGTATTTATAAAGACACAACATATTAAATCTATACTTATTTCAAGTGGATTTTTATGTTAGAAAATAGTGTGGGTTTGTTGTATTGCTTCAGATGGCCATTTGAAGATGAGATCTTTTGATATTTTGCAGGAAGTATAGTTAGAAAAATATTGCCATATGTTATTAGGACCACAGTCAGATAATGACAGCCGTAAGAAAGTCTGTGCTGAAGTCTCAGTAATGTGATAAAAACGGAGACAGTATATTCTGAAATGAGCACAAAGGAAATGCTATATTTCCTTTTAACAGCTGTTTTTACCAGGCCTGAGAATATGGTTGAGGGTGAGTGGGTGGCTGACAGCCCACTGTCTTAAGCAGGAGGAGGGAATGTAAAACAGCAACTGCACAGAAGTTATGGAAAAGAATTTCTTCCTTCTCCTTACCTTTTCACGCAGGCTGGACCTTCAGTCCTTCTCCCTTGACAAGCAAAAAGCAATAAGGATATGTGTCAAGCTTTTTATCTTTCTGAAAAACGTTGGACAGAACTTTTCAGATACACCAGGTCTCACTTGTGTAGACAAATGACAGAAATGTTCAACATTTATAAGCACCTTGGAAAATGGGGTATGTGACAATTCACACCCTCTCTCTCCTCCTTGTGTGTGGGTAGGTTTGAATTTAGTGATTAGGTGTAGATAACCTCAACAGGTTTAAAGCTAAAGCACTGTTAGGTTACAAGCCTGTCTATAAAATGTCCTTCATATAAGAGGAAGTAAAATGAAAAAAGGAATTTGTGGTAATTAAATATCTCAGCAGACTGCCCCTTTGCTAACCAGATTTGGGGTCTTTTATGAAGAGTTTAGTGGTTACTCCTCATCACTTCAGTCATTGTGATAATTTGCCCTTTAGAAATGTTCTGTGTTCACAGTTCTATGGTGATAACCACTTCAGCACGCAAGAGACAGTAGAAACTGAGATTTTCCATTTTGAGCCTTTGCTCCATTTTCAGAGCCAATCAATGAGCTAATTTCTCTCCTTGATGCTGATAATAGATTTTCAAGTCACTTAGGTATTTAAAATATTACTTTTAATTTACAGAAGTGGAAGAGATCATAGACTTGACACTTTGGAACTACCTTTTCTAGACTTGCCCCTAAACTCATCCTGCATGAAGCAGATCTAAGTAAAAATCCAAAGCATTTTCTCAAAAGAATCACTGATGCTGACACTGTTTGGGTCCAGTAAAAAGGAGAAATTTTAATAGATTCTGGTTAAGCACCTTATTCCAAGCAATGGGAGAAAAAAATATGTGAGAAAAAAGAGATATGTGATAGCATTCAACACTCCCTTGACACTCTAAATCTAAGGTAAATCAGGTAAACCAAAATCTTCACCCTCACACACCCTAACTTATTCCTTAACAACCTACATTTCAGGATGGACCTAGCCAAGCCCTTGTCCTGGAAGAACCATACCTTTTTCTAATACTCACCCTCTGAGATAAGGTCCCTCAGAGGAAGCATATGACTGCAATTTTTAATCTGCTGCTACTTTATTAGTGATTGCCATTCCAGACAGCAGGAGTGAAGAAAAGGAGTGAGGTACGGAAGAAAGACGAATACATAGCAGCGTGTAATGTTCAGGGACCACCATCTAGTCCTGAACATGACTGACTGCTCCCATGCAGTGTGATCTATTAGGATCATCTTCTGAGAAGCTGTATAAGAGACTGCCCATGAATGCCATCTTAAGGCCTTACTGGATCGTTCAGTAGGTAGCAAGCACGCATGTTTAAAAACAAGCCAGAGAATTTAAAAGTCTGGAGGTCCATATTGTAGACATGGTCCTAGCAATTTTGCAGCTGAATGGCTCCTGGAAACTAATTTTTCCCAGATTGTCAGTTCAAAAAAAAAAAAAATTTGGCTTTTTTTTTTCTTATGTTCCTCTTCTGATTCTCTGCATGAATAACCGCTGGTTCATAGGTCAACTTAGCTTTCTATTTTGATTCATACAAATTGACTTTGTAATCTGTTTTCCATATTCTGCGGCCATCTGAGGTTTGTGCAAGTCTCCTTATGAATTGAATGTACCTATTACAATATATTTAATTTCCAGCTTTATTGAGATATAATTAACATATAAGATTATGTAGTTCATGGGGCTTCCCTGGTGGCGCAGTGGTTGAGAGTCCGTCTTCCGATGCAGGGGACACGGGTTCGTGCCCCGGTCTGGGAAGATCCCATGTGCCGCGGAGCAGCTGGGCCCATGAGCCATGGCCGCTGAGCCTGCGTGTCTGGAGCCTGTGCTCCGCAACGGGAGAGGGCACAACAGTGAGAGGCCCGCATACCGCAAAAAAAAAAAAAAAAGATTATGTAGTTTAATGTGTAAAACTTGATGATCTGATACACTTATATATTGTGAAATGATTGCCACAGTAGACTTAGTTAACTCCTCCATCACCTCACATAATTGCCATTTTTTTATTTGTGGTGACAACATCTAAGATCTACTCTGTTGGCAACTTTCAAGAATATTATAGAGTACCCTGTAGTCACCATGTTTGACTCTATTGATGGCTTTGAGTAGTATGGATATTTTAACAATATTAATTCTGATCCATGAGCACAAAATATCTTTCCATTTCTTTGTGTCTCCTTCAATTTCTTCATTAAAGTCTTACAGTTTTCAGTGTATCAATACAAATTTTTCACTTTCTTAGTTAAATTTATTCCTAAGTGTTGTATTGCTTTTGATTCTATTGTCAATAGGATTGTTTACTTCTTTTCAGATATCTTGCTGTTAGTGTATAGAAACACAACTGATCTCTGTATGTTGATTTTGTATCCTGCAATTACTAAATTTGTTGATCAGTTCTAACAGCTTCTTGGTGAAGTCTTCAGGAATTTATGTATATAAGATCACATGATCTGCAAGCAGAAACAGTTTTACTTCTTCCTTTCCAATCTGGATAGTTTTTATTTCTTTTTCTTGCCTATTTACTCTGGTTGGGACTTCTAGTACTATGTTGAATAGGAGTTGTGAGAGTGGGCACCCTTGGCTTTTTCATGATCTAGAGGAAAATTGTTCAGACTTTCATTGTTGAGTATGATGTTAGTTGTGGGTTTGTCAAATATGGCCTTCATCATGTTGAAGTATGTTTCTTCTATACCCAGTTTTTTCAGAGTTTTATTCATGAAAGGATGGTGTATTTTGTCAAATGCTTTTTCTTCATCTGTTGAGATGATCATATGATTTTTAATTCTATTAATATAAGCTATCACATTTGTTAGTTTATGTATGTTAAACCATCCTTGCATCCCAGAGATAAATCCCACTTGGTCATGGTGTATAATTCTTTTAATGTGCTGTTGAATTTGGTTTGCTAATATTTTGTTGAAAACTTTTACTCTGTATTCATTAGGGATATTGGCCATTAGTTTTCTTTTCTTTTAGTGTCCTTTTCTGGCTCTGGTATCAGGGTTACATTAGCCTCATAAAATGAGTTTGGGAATGCTCCCTCCACATGAATTTTTTGGAAGTACTAGAGCAGGATGGTCTAATTCTTCTTTAAATGGTTGGTAGAATTCACCTGGGAAACCACCTGGTCCTGAGCTTTTCTTTGTTTGGAGATATTTGATTACTAATTAAATTTTCTCACTCATTATTGGTCTGTTCATATTTTCTGTGTCTTTATGATTCAGTCTTGATAGATTCTGTGTTTCTAGGAATTTACCCCATTCTGCTAGGCTATCCAATTTGTTGCTGTACAATTGTTCATAGTAATTTCTTATGATCCTTGGTATTTCTGTGGTTACAGTTGTAATATTTCCTCTTTCATTTCTGATTTTACATTTTTGAGTCTTTTTTCTTCCTAGTTAATCTAGCTAAAGGTTTGTCAATTTTGCTTTCCTTTTCAAAAAAACAGCTCTTAGTTTGTTGATGTTTTCTATTGTTTTCCTGGTCTCTGTTTTATTTATTTCTGCTCTTTGCTGTTTCCTTCCTTCTGCCATATGTGGGGTTAATTTGTTTTTCTTTGGGTTTAAGTGTAAATTAAAGGTTGTTTATTTGAGCTCTTTATTTTTTCTTAATGCAGGTGTTTATCACTACAAAATTCCCTCTTAGATCTGCTTTTGCTGCATCCCCTGAGTCTCGGTATGTTGTGTTTTCATTTTCATTTGTCTCAAGATATTTTTGGATATCTCTTTTGATTTTTCTCTGAGACCTATTGGTTGTTCAGTAGTATGTTGTTTAATCTCCACATATTTGTGAATTTGCAGTTTGCCTTCTGTCATTGATTTCTAGTTTTATACTGTAATGGTCAGGCAAAAATATTGGGTTGGCCAAAAATTTCATTTGGTTAATGAATACGTTGTTTAATAAAGTTCTTGGTGAAAATGAAAAATGTGTCTTTTATTTTTACTTAAAACAGAACGAACTTTTTTGCCAACTCAATATTTAGCATGATTTCAATCTTCTTAAATATGCTAAGACTTGTTTTGTGACCTATCACATGATCTATCCTGGACTTCCACAAAGGCTCTTACGAATAGGTGACTGTTTAGGACTGTGTTCTCCAGGGCCTCTCAGCCCACAGATGAGAGGAAATGGAGCTGATACACAGGCCACTGCAGGGTCCACAGCCAGGACCAAGGTCTGTGTATTACCTGATGTAAGTGTGCACAAGACTCCTCCTAGGTCTCTTGGTGTAAAGTGCTTGATCCCACAGCTTCCACAAATTAATTTTGTCAATGAGGGAGGGATACAAGTGAGGGACATCTTATTCAGTCATGTTGCTAATGTTACTCCTCTGATATTCTTTACTTCTGTTTGCTGGCCATAGGCAAAGATATTCTCCCTGATTCTGGTTGTGTTCCAAAAGAAAGTCTTGAGGATCTATCTAGTTAGGTGGTTTACTCATATAACATTTTTTATCGTTTTTGAATTGCACATATATGTCGCTTAGCATTTAATAAATTACTTTCATATATTTTCTTTTTAGCCTTCACAATACATTCATAGGTAGATGTTGTTATTGTACACAATCCATACGTAGATACTGTGGAAACTAAGTGGCTTACCCCAGACCACATGGTTGGTTAGTAAGAAATTACATGGACTTGGAGCAAGGCTAGTTTCACAACCTTACTATCTCTGTGAAGTAAGGGGGAAAAAAAGGTCGGCTTTTAAAAAAAATTGAGACCACCAGGTCTGAGATTAAAACATGGTGTTAGAAGAGGAGAAAACATTTGTGACCAAGTAAAGGGGGTTTGGGGATAATATCTTTTTCTGTTAGTTATAGCACATTATTTGGGGCAGATACATGTGACTGTGTTAATGTGACAGAGCAGATGATCACTGAAGTTCAGTATCACAGTAGGAAACGTGTTCTGCTACTCTTATTTAATATGCAAATGTGAGAAATCTGTTCCCTGTTAGAAGGCAACTCACAAAATAAACAAATAACATTGTATATATTAACATTAGCAAATGAGAACAGAAAATAGTTGACTTTGAAAATCATACTTTTTAACATACCATGTGAATGATGCATATTCCTTGGGGGTGAAAAAATTAACAATCTGTTCATATTGGTTGCCAGAAAGTTCTTGAATTTTAAATAGGGATAGTTCTATTGTGACTGTGAGGGCTAACAGATCTCTATGCCTGAAATTTCAGAATAACTGGTAAGGCTTGCATAGAACGGATGTTCTGGACACAACATGTGTACTCATTTTATCAATGCTAATATCTTACTGGGGTACAGTAAATATTTCTTTACAAACCTCTTCCTCTTATGTTATTATGAGCAAGAGTATTTGTTACTCAAAATGTAGGAAAAAAACATAAATAAATGATGGGTGGATTAAAAGATTAGCAGCAGCAGAGAAATCACCATCATGTGATCATTTATATTTGGAAATCGTAGAGTGATAGGCTTAGTGAAGCACATTAAAATATTCCCAACTCATCGGGAATTCTGAGTAAGACTATATACCTAAGTTAATGTTTCCTTCTTTCCCTCTCCTTACCTTCTAAGGTTATATATTTTGGGGCTATTTGGAAATATGTTCAGTCATTATAATTCTCAAGATAATATCATGTAAAATTCTGTATGAGATTTGTGTTTTAAGGCTAAAGGAATGCAGTTATGTCAGGGGGAGTTCCTGGATTAGATTGAGGTATTGACTTCATAGAAAGAGTAAGAGCAAAAACCACAGCAGGTAGGATAGTGGGCAGTGGGAGGTCTGGACTACTAAGAAGACTACATTTCTAGTCTGAGAAAGTGAAGGAGAGAACCGTAGTGACAGAGAGGCTGATGCTATTCTCTGTCCAAAAGTTGTCTGAGGACCTTTCTAACAGCAAGAAAATGATGGAACCTGAAAGAAAGAAAGCTTACAAGTCTGAATATCAAGAAAGCAATCATATTACACACCAGCATTTAGATTTAAATGAATTATTTTTAGATGAGTAACATTTATCTGTATTTGTGTTTTGCAATTGGATGATGATGAGGAAGGATCAAATCACATGCCTGCCTTTAAAAGTCTGTTAATAAGCAGGGGAGAGAGACATGTCCACAACAAGTATAAAAATAATAAAGAATATTATGAGAAAGGACCACAGAGGTGGGAAGGATCAGAGGGTATCTGTGAAAAAGAATGTCAGTCTAATATAAAGATCATTTCTTTGGATGAATTGAAGACAGCAATGTCTTTTCTTCAATTTCAGCTACAGTGTCGCTATTTTAATATTCCTTTCTTACTGCACTCTTAGTGAGATGACACACTGAACTTTTCCCCCAGCCAGATAGTGCTTAAAGAAGTACTGAGCTTTACTAGTGAACTTTTAACCACCATTTGTTGATGGTGGGAAATAGGTTTCTAGTTAGACTATAACATAGATAGAGGATTCTTGACTTTTCTTGAGAAGTGGGTGGTGGTGCAGACAGGTAAGGCTGTGGCCCCTCAGGAGGACTGAATTACAGCAAGAGCTGTGTCTAGAAGGGCTGCTTAGAAGGAAGATGGAGCAGTGGTGGCCAGGGGTGTTGTGTGAGTCTGTAATAAGGAAAATATTTGTGTTGTTTATGAAGCCCACTGGTCAAGCAGAAAAAGACTTTTAAATATTACTTTGAGTTGTTTTTTCCTTCTTTTTTTAACTTGCAATTCCATATGGGCTTTCCTGATTATCCTGATTTGCATGGATATGAATAAGTAAAATCTTGTTAATGTGTGATACACACTCTTTGACAGGTTTTCTAGAAATTCAGGACACTACTCAGAAATGTATTAGATATGCTATACTTAGTGAAAACGTTCAATTTATTTATTATTAACTTTTTCTTAGCCATGTTACTGGAAAGAATCATTAGACTGTCCAAAGTAGTAGGTAAGATGAAATCAATTTGATGCTCAATCTTCTTCCTTCCTTCCTTTCTTACCCCTTTCTCTCTCTCTCTCTTTCTATGGTTTTTCTCTCCTTTACTTTCTCAGTCTAGAAATGTAGTCTTCCCAGGAGTCCAGATCTCTTTTTTTTTTCCTTTCTCTTTTTTCTCTTCTTTCTGTTTCCTTTAAGAGAATCTTCTTTCTCTAAAAAGTGACTCAGTATCAACATCTGGCTACCATTCCTAGTCCTAGACAACTTAAGCATTTAACATGCTTGAATTCAAAGAAAGGGATTATTATTTATCAAAGAATGTGTACTTTACGTCATTGAGAGGAGGTAAGTATCTGTTTGAGTAGACATGGTGGGGGTATTAGGGTTCTTCAGAGAAAGAGCCAATAGAATGTATATGTATATTACTCTATATATAGATGATTATATGTATAATGTATGTATAGATATGTGTGTATCTATATGCATATATGATATAATCTCTATATAAACATACAGATTTATTGTGAGGAATTGGCTCATGTGATTGTGGAGCCTGAAAAGTCCCAAGACTGCAAGCTGAAGACCTAGGAGAACCAGTGGTGTAGTCCAGTCTACATGCTGGCAGACTTGAGACTCAGGAAGAGCTGAGATTTAAGTTTGAGTCCAAAGCCAGGAAGAAAAAAAAAAAAAAAGATGTCCCAGCTCAAAGCAGTCAGGCAGGAGGAATTTCCTCTTATTTGGGAGAGGGTCAACTTTTTTGTTCTATGCAGCCCTTCAACTGATTGGATGCAGCCCACCCACATTAAGGAGAGCGATCTGCTTTATTCAGTCTATCAATTTAAATATTAAACTCATTCAAAAACACTCTCACAGAAATATCCAGAATAATATTTGACAAATAGTTGGACACCCCATGCTCAGTTAAGTTGACACATAAAATTAACAATCACAGTGGGGAAGACAGAATTGGTTATAGGAGGCAATGGTGTGAGGCTAGTGTGGCGGGTCAGAAAGATGTTTAGTCAGTGTGGTTTCAGCCAGAAACTAAAGATAGGCCATTTGGGCATCTATGTGCTATAAAATATTATTTTTTCCAAGACTGTAAAACACAAAATTTTAAAGGGCAGGATAAAGTAGCCACAAAAACCATGACTCTTAAAGGGTGAAGATCTTGTTGAAGGGTCTTCAAAATATGGACAACGAAGGTCGACAGGGTCCAGCTGGCATCCTCTGAGGCTTTGGACTTGTGGGACATCCACAACTATGTCAATAGTATCTCCTTTAGATCTCCATTTTGTAGCATCAACTTGCTGAGTTTTCTGCTCGCATCTTTCCTTTTTGATAGACAATTAAAATGTTTTACTTACAGATTTTTACTGTCTTAAAACTGCATAAAGATGGAAGAGAGTAAATATTTTCGGCTAACAATGTGACCACTTTTTTGAAAAGTAATATTTTGAAGGGAAGTCTGTCACCAGACTGATTGGTGGGGATGGCACACCCCTGGTCTTGGGTAAGACATTCGCACCTTCTGCCTGCACGTGGAGCAGCTTCCTGAGTTTTCTTTCCTCCCTTTGTAAATCTTTGTGCCTCCTTTGTTAACATATAAGACCACCCCCGCCGTTGTTTTAACTGCTCCAACTGATAGGGTAGGGCATTTACCTTGCCCTGCCTCAGGGCTGCCTCTTAATCTTCAGTGGTCCTCTCACCCTGTTGCACACGATTGCTCCTCTCAACAGGTAATTAGAAGAAAATGTACAAGTATGATTTTGTAAGTCATTTACAATGAATAGGTGGGTCAAAAGCAAAGGTGAGAGACATAGACTTTGAATGCTAAATCTTGTTGAAATTTTAAGGATATCTTCTTGTATCGCATGGATTTCTTTTAAGTAGAGAGAGCTTCATAGCGGGAGATTAATGTTGCAGGCATAGAGGTTGCTGAACCTAAACAATCTTAGGAAGAAGCCATTCTTCACATATAGCTACCCAGGCTGCCACTTTGGAATGCATTTTCATCTACATGGAGGTTATATGTGGACATATTTCCTGTAACTTCTGCAACTGGAGAGATAAATACTTTCTGATTAATATTTCTGTGGTCAAGTTAGTCTCTCTGACCCTACCTCATCAAGGAACAAAGTCTACCACTCAATCTATGACTGACTTTCTTGCCAGGATTGTCATTTGTGTGCTCAATCCTGCTCTCAACCAGCAGGAGACATGATGCTAGAGCAGAGGCCAGAGGTCCTAGATCGGTTCACTGGTATTTCTCTTTATTTTTGTAATTCTAAACCAGTGTACATAGCTTTGTTTGGCTGAGCAGAGAGAGAAATACAGACTTGACAAGGCAGCTAGGTCAGATAAATTCACCGTGGGAGTTACTGCCATGCAAGATGGCCGTTGTGCCTGATTCAAGCCGTATCCAATTTGGAGAATTTTTAAAGCAAGTGATTGCAAACACTTTCCCTTTCTGTACTCAAATCATATCTGTATATATCTAAGTGCAAACATTAATAATACAGTTTATCAAATAGAAATATAACAAGAAATGGAGCATTCCTGACATCACCAACATTTCTTTTTTAATCACATTCTCTTATTATTCACTTTCATTCGTTCATTTATATTGTGATAAGAACACTTGAGATCTACCCTCTTGAATTTTTAAGTGCACAGTTCAGCATTGTTAGTAGGCACAATGTCATAAGCAGTTCTCTAGGACTTATTCATCTTACGTAACTGAACCTCTTTATACCTGTTCAACAGTGACCGTCTATCCCACAAATACAACATGTTTTTGTTACTTCCATATATTCATATTCATTTACAAATATGTATGTGTAAGAACTTATATGTAATGTTCATCATAAAACATTCCTATAAGTAGAAATTTGAAACATGATAAGGTACTAAAAGGAAGAGAAGCCCGTGTTAGTATAATAGGAATAACTTACATTTATTGAGTAATTATTATGTACCTATACTCCAAAGGATTATGGCCTGGGGAACACATCCATTCACTTTGCAGTTTTGTCTGTCTAGATCATGATGTACACTTGCTAATTCCTGTCTTGCTGATCTCCCAGATACAGGCACTGATTGCCTCCTGGCTTCTCTGTATTAACTTGTTTCATTCTGTGCTGTTGATTTCTGAAGTTGGCTATGTAGACCTTCAGAATTCATGTGTCCTCCATATATCTTAGCAGGCATTTGTATAGATTTGGAATGTTTGCTTCAGTCTCTGATTTTTTTTCAGCTTGGGGGGTGCAATTTGTCTTAGTCTGCCTTGTCCAGTAGTTGCCAACAGTGGACATGAATATATGTGTTAAATATTTACAGCTTTTTGTTATAAATACAGAATAAAAATCTAAGTTCTTCTTATAAATATGTAATAAAAAATCTAAGGTCCTCTGACTCAACGTAGACTTGTTACATTATGTAGTGTGGATAGTTTTAGTACTAACATAGCATTATCCATTGCTTTTACGTGATGTCAAGTTTTGCTCTTGTCTTGGGTGAGAAGCAAATATGGCACATACTTGTATAGAATTGTGACAGGGAAAAATGGTCTTTTAAAATGTAAAGTTACACTGTCTGCTGTTTGAAACTTCTTCTCACATTCAAAATGGTGTGCTCAAAAATTTTCCTTCTGTGATGATTGAACCCTAAGTTGGCCATTTTGCTCCTGTTGTGTTGTCTTTAGAATCATCTGATTATGAATTGGGGTCTGGAGGTTCAAAACTTTTGGTCTGTCCTCATGTCTTCCAACTAGTTTTTTAATTTTTAACTTGAAATAATTTCAGGCTTGGGATGTTGCAAAGATAGTCCTAACAATTTCCTTGTAAACTTCACCCAACTTTCCCAAATGTTAACACTTTACATAACCGTAGCTAATTATCAAACCCAGGAATTATTGATACAACACTACTAACTAATCTATAGACCTTATTACAATTTTATCAGCTGTCTCAGTAATGCCCCTATTTTCTGGACCAGCATCTGATCCAGGACCACACAGTTGTCACATGCATTTAGTCTCCTTTAATCTGGAACAGTTCATCCATCTTTGTCTTTCAAAAGTATTGGCCAGTTGTTCTGTAGAATGTCCCTCAACTTGGGTTTGACATGTTTTCCCATGATTAACTTCAGTTTAGGAATTTCTGGCAGGAATAGCACAGAAATGATGTTGTACTTTTCTCAGTATACCATATCAGAAGGTATATGATATAGAGATTACTTACTGCTAGCAATGTGAGCTATATGATCACCCAGTTAAGGTATGTCTGCCAGGTTTCTCCAGTAGAAAGTTACTATTTTTCCGTTTATATTTTTCTTTGGATGATACCTACCTGCATTGGGGAGGGCAATCTGCTTTACTGAGTCCGCTGATTGAAATGCTAGTCTCATCCAGAAACACCCTCACAGACACAACCTTGTTCATATGTAATTTGCATTATCGGAGGAGTGTCTTCATTGTTTCCCTTTTTCAGTGTGTCATGTACCAAATATTCTGTAGCTCTCTAGAACACTCTCTTTCTCTATGCAAGCTGTGGCAAGCTTCTGGACTTGACATCAAGTGACTTTTGGTGGTTCCCCAAAATAATATGCATTTAACATGAATGCATTTTATTGCTCCAAGGGACAGCCATAAGAATGTACCACTTGCTTAAAATATATTCTAAATGTGAAGTTTAGAAGTGTTTTGGTCAATGAGAGAAAACTAAAATGTGTGTGGAGTTTTCCAAAGGTAAACCATCACTTAGCAAGTATTAATTTTCTCACTTGTACATAGTTTTAAGTAATTGTGGCTGATTTTGTGTTACACCAATTGTTTTGTAAAAGTGTTTTATTTAATTAGAAAAATATATCCATCCTACACATATAAAACTATATTTTTATAAAGTTATATATATGCAGAAATGGGGGCAGGGTAAGAGATGTACTGCTCATTTTTATATTTCTCACTTCAGTTCACATACACCGAAATTACACAAAAGCATATTGAGTCTCTTTTTACATTTTGCCAACCAAATTTATAGTCCTGTGCATGTTTTTGGTGAACGGAGCCAGGTTGTTTCATCTTTATTCCCAATTCATGTTCATTGAATAACAGTGACGCTCTATATCAAAATAGACCATAAACATGTTTCTTCAAAATGTAAAGCAGAAGTAATTATATTCTGCACAGTAAAAAATGATTAATGAGGTGGTGTCCATAAAGTATTCATTTAACTAGCTCAGGGGAAAAGAAAAAACAAACAAACTTAAACACACATTTCCATAATCCCTTAAAACATAAAATTAGGGAGTTTTCAGATGAAAAAGTTGAATCTTTTTTGATTCTTAACATTTATATATATATATATATATATATATATATATATATAGGTTCATATTCTGCTATCATCCTTTTTTTCACATTTAGTGCCATCTTTTCATTATCTCCCCAGCTTTTTTTCATATTTTTGTACCAGTCTGTTTAGTGCCTTTCTTCAATCCTCCTTGTCTTTGTCCTGTTTTATTTTTCTCATGGACCTCTCTCTGCTCCACCAAACAAGCAAAACATTAGTCTATTCCCTTTAGTAAACAATATATTTATTTCTAATTTACATTTGATGTTTTATGGAGCATAGGACCTTGCTTTGTGTTTCCTGTTTTGAAGTGTCCCATCGCTGATTATAATGTATAATAAATAATAAGAATTTCTGAAGACACATGGATTTTCAGTATTCATTTGTTTTAAATTATCCAACCAGATAGCAGCACTGAAAGCCTGCACATTTTTAAACATTCACTATCAGACATATGTAATCTACTTACCATTATGAGAACCATCTTTGGTTATTGTTGGAAAGGTAGTATTTTGGATATGATCATTGAAAAGCACTCATATAACACTGTCAGAAAGCACATTATTCTGTTCTGAAAACATCCACTATATTCTGCAGATGGTTCTTCAAAAAATCTTAAAACTACTAAAAAATACTTTTGCAAGTGTTTTATAATCAGACATAGGTAGTTTCATTTATATTTATATGATATATATATATATAGTGTGTGTGTGTATGTGTATATATATATATACATACACACACACACACACATTATATACACATTAGAAGGCTGGACACTGACAATTTGTATGGTGCTTTCAAGTCCCCTTTCCCCAAATGTTGATCAGTTCTAGGAAATTGAATCGTACTTTTGTTGCCAGTTCATTAAAAATGGCCATGCCTGCTGCCCAGCGCACAGTTATTCCTTCAGACAGCCACAGTAGGGGAAGAGATTTCTTTTTTTTCCTCACCTAATTAAAGAAAACAAATGAGCTATAATAGAAATTGTAGAGTCACCATCGGATATTTCCTTGGACTATCAGCTGTCCCAGATGGTCATTAATACCCAGACTATAACGCATAACAATTCTCATCACTTCTTGCTATGCATTGCATCTTGAAAACAGGCTTATTAAATATTTGGAAACTGGCTAATATCATTGGAAAAATAATCATATACAGTGTTGACTCTTAAGTGGTTTAAAGATTGATTAGTTAGAACTGAAGAATCTCTGGGACAAAAAAAAAAGGATGCAGATAAATCAGTATCATTATATGAGGCAACAGGCATAATTTTGCTGTGTTCTGGGAAGAATATTAGTAGAGTCAGTCGACTGAGTATTAACTGGCTGCTTACAGCGTACTCCTTACTAGTCTTGTGCTTTTAGAGATACAAGGGAAGGAGGACCACAGTCCTTGTCCTTACAATGCTGGGAACAGGTTGAAGACATGTGCTGTGTACAATCAAGAGTTAAGTGGTGTGTAATGGAGCTAGATTTTCCTTGAGAAGCTTTTATTCTCCCCTACCTCCCAACAAGTGAAGAACCAAAAGTCAAAGAATAACAATATGTAAAAATTTGATTTAAAATAAGTGAAAGTATTGCAAAATCACCTGCATAAACAACTGATTGTTCAAAAATCAGTTATTATGCTATTTGAAAAACACAATTTTATTTAAAAGTTAATTGAAGATCTACATGTTGAGATTGCTGAAACAGAGGAGAGAGGTAATGTTAAACCTGTAACTTTTTACTTACATTTTTACTTACATTTGCTTAGAGGTATAAATGTCTGAAGAATTTGGTAGCGTGCATCATCCCTAAATTGCTCAACCATTACCTATTAGCACTTGGAAAGCATTCCCCACTATAGTGGTTCTTAAATGCCTTCAATAGTTCACATACTGAATTCAGAAATGCAATTAGCAAACTGAATATCATATCAACATTTGATAATTGCCCCTAAAATATACAGCATATTATGCAGTTTTACTCTGAAAATGCTATTCCTTAATTCAGTCCCAGAAAATTTCCATTCTTTTTGACATGTTTCATTTTCCTTCTTTATGCAAAAGTGATGGTGTTGAATGCTAATGAACTGATTCTTGGTCAAATACCAAGCAGTTATTTTCAAGTAATTAGTTCAGCCTTTTGCGTCTCTGACATTCTGCAAACGTTTTGTTTGGATTCAAGATTTATCTTTTCTTAATAAACCAACTGCTGACCTTTAATAGGTACCTGTCCTAGGGAATAAAGGGAGCAGGACAGATCTGTCCTTTATGAATGGGTTAATAAGTACTGGCAGTTTTTTAGGCGGGAGCATTTGCTTTGGGTAGCCTTGAAAGTTAGCCATTTGCCTAGAGAACATGAATGCTGTGTGTAGTAGGCATGACTCACGTTTCTGCTCTGTGCAGTCGATACTGGTATTTCTGGTGGGCAGAGGGGATGGGAAATTCACCAAGATTCCAGATGTCTTGGACCATGAGACTCTTTTTGTTCTCCTGGATATGTTCTAACAAATCGTGGCCCAGTACCATGGCAGCTTCAGTTTTTCAGGTCCCACTGGCGGCTGTCCACAGCTCTTTCCATAGCTGTTGTTAAAACCATACCCCTAGGGTTTCTTTTACGAACCTGTGCAGTCTTTTTCCCTGTTGTGATTCTGAGGATTAATCTCCCGAAAGACCATAGATAATCCTTGCAAGCAGCAGAATGTTCTTTTATTGGTATTTCAGGGAATTCAGAATTCATGAATGGTAGACACCTTTGGGAAAACATACTACTTTAGATATTTCCTTCAAAACATGTGGAGCAAGATGGATATCCAAGGACAGTGAGGCTTATTAGCCTCAGGAGAGCTTGATTTTCCACCCAAGTCTCTCAACTTAAAAATAAGATTTTATATTATTATCAAACAGGCATCATTTAAACCTGCCATCTTTCCCATTTCTTAAAAGTTTCTGTTATTTCTGCATCAGTACTTCATAGTACCTTCAGCCTTCAGATTTCTTTATTCATCATTAATTCATTCAATAAGTTGTTCTAAACACTTTTTTATGTGCCAGGCACTAGAACATGCATTGAAATACAGATATCAAGAGAATGTTAGTTTAGTTTCTCAAACTAGTGGTTACCAGTGGGGAGAGGGAAGGGAGGGGTGGGGGAGTAAGAGGTACACACTATTTGGTATAAAATAAGCTGCAAGTGTCTATTGTACAACATGGGGAATATAGTCAATACTTTATAATAACAAGTGAAGTATATATAACCTTTAAACGTTGTGAATCACTATATTGTACACCTGTAACTTATATAATATTACTGCATATCAACTATACTTCAGTTAAAAAAAAGGGAGAATGGGGCTCTTGCTTTCAATAAACTCATGGTCTAGTGGGAGATGAAAGTTAGTTAAACCGGCCATTGGAGCATGTGAAATCAGACTAGAGGAGGGGAGGGAGACAGGTGATTAAAAAGAAACCTTTCAGAGGAGACAGTGAAGTGAACTGAATTTCAAATGATAAGAAGGAAGACAGAGAAAGAACATTCTACCAGTAACTTAGTGCATCTGGTACCAGGGTTTGAGGTGTTATAAACCATGGAGGTGTTTACAGCATAGCGACATAATTGACTGCAAAGACTCCCACTTAAGAGTTCCTGGGTTAGATTTTGTCTTACTACCTGTTGTACAACCTGAAACAGGTTTCTTCTTTTTTGTACTTCGTTATCTCGTTGGTAAAATAAGAAAAATAATTCTACCTTCCTCAGAAGTTTGTTGTGAGAATTAAATAAAATAACAACAGGATGTGCTTAGACTAGTGTCTGGCAAAATAAAATAAATGCCGTCTTTAACTACAACCATACAGGTCCCTACAGAAGTGTTTGGATTAACATTAATTACAGAGGGAGATTTTCAAATTGGGACAATAACATAAACAGAAACAAATTTATGATTTATAAATTCCAAAGTTGAAATAAAGGATGCAAGTGGACATAGTTCAAGTTTTCCTTTCATTCCTGGCACTAAAAAGCCTGTAAACTTTGGAGAGAAAATACAATTGGATTGTATTCTGGAGGGTTTAGCAAGTGCTGAGCGATACAAGGGTCTCTTACAGACTAGAATCCCCCGTTGAGGCCTTGAAGCTTGGGGAATTGGAAAGAAGGGAAAAGCAATGCTTCTCAAAACTGTATGTGGGCCTGGTAATCAAATACTCAGTGAAAGATTTTAGGGGCAAGTGTGAGAGCCCATTAGTAGGTCTCAGTTCCTAAAAGGCATGACATATGACCATTCCCGTATGTTCTGAGTGAGGCATCATATTTAAGGAGGAAAGAGGAAAGGAGAAGAAGAGGGAGAGAGAGAGAGGGCATGAGTGAACAAAGCACAAGTACCGGAGGGGACTTGGGCATTAATATGGTGACACAGGGGCCATTCATTAGAAGGCTGTGGCATAGACAATTGCCTGCAGAGACAGGGAGAGTAAATGATTGTCTTTACCATGGACCGCCATCACTGGGATGCTAAAGGAGTCAAGGCAGACCTAGATTACCCAGATCACCCTTGATGGAGTTGCTCATGTCCAGCTGAGAATCAGAGAGCACAGCCAGAATTACAAGGCCAGTGTAGATCTGAAGCAGATCGAGAGCAAGAAGGAAAAGCCTTCTCCCTAAAACGTGGTGGTGGCAATTGTGTAAACTACCCCAGTCACCCTCCCTCATCACCCAAAGATTAGATTCAGCCCCTAGGAGAAGAGTGCAAGGAAGTAAGAGAGTTATAATCCTAATTGACTGAAAAATCACTAAGTTGGACTGGGTTTACATGAAGGTGACTAAATTGATTCTGAACCAGCCAGATACAGTTCAGAATCAGAAAATTAAATTCAGTTATAAGAAAATAAAGTTAAAATTTTGCACAAAGGCACTATGATTGCAAATGTCTGTACCCCCTACATGATAAAGGATTTGAACTTCTTTCTGAGGGCAATTAGATGCAATTGAAAGATACTAAGCTGAGAGGTGGCACGATCATATTTTTATTTTTGTAAAAAAAATCACTTAGGGAGAAAATTAATTGGATTGGAGTGGGAGGAGAAGCAGCAGGGTGTAGATAAGGAGATCAGTTAGAAGAATATTGCTGAAATTCAGGCAAGAAGAATTAAGTTCTCTAAATAATACAGCCAAGTTGGTGGACCTGAGAGATATTAAGGGGAAAGAATCCACAGGACTTAATGGCTGGATTACACATGGGGTTATGTTGGAGGAGATGGAGGATACATTGATTCATTTAATATTTATGGAGCAGGTCTTGTGTGCCATACATGTGTTAGATGCAAGGAATATAGGAGTGATCAAAAGAAAAAAAAAGACCAGTCATGACCGTCAGTGAGCTTACAGCCTAAAAAGGGTGATACAGTTGCTAATCTAACAATCACATAAACAAACGTAAAATTACAGCTAAGTGATAGAATTCAGAGTTTCGTGATGCGATAAAGGATTTAAATCAGACAGGCAGGTAAAGAAAGGTTATTTGAAAGAGGAACAACTGAACTTAAAATGGAAGGATGGGGAGGGGTAAATTTAGTTTGGGGGGGGAGGAAAGATCTGTCTGACATTTCAGATATTCTGATTATGACCATCAGTAAGAATGCACTTTACCTAGTGACCCAATATCCACACACACAGACACACATAAATATAGACACAGACAGACACAGAACCAAAGTTTTGTGAATCAAATTTACACTAGCTACTTGCGGACACTCTGCCATGATATGTTCGTCTATTTTATTATTTAATGTTGTACACAGCCCATTAAATGGATTTCCTGATCCACCCAGGAGGTGTGATCTGCAGTTCACAAAGTACTGACTTATTTATTGACCATGTTAATTGAAGGTATACCATACTGAACCTTTCTATCACAAAAACCCTGTAAGGTAAATACTAACATTAGTCCCATTTTACATACAGGAAAAATTAAGGTCCCTGGGCTAAACCACACAGTTAAGAAATGGTAGAGCTTATGTCATGAATAAAGCAGAGCCTGAATGCTTAACCACTACACTGTATCGTCTCGTTGCTTACCCGGGCATCTAGATGGATGGGACTACCCCTTAATAGAGATAATAACCTAGAAAGTAAAAGGACAGAATGTGATCTCCTATCACATATGCATCATATCTTTTCATATACCTAAAAGCCAGACTTACCGGTATGGCATGCCACTGACCAAAACAATGATTGTGAAATATTTCCAAAGGAATTTAAGAAAAAAATGGACCACAGTGATTTGCTTTGCCAAATTGAGATTTGGCACAGTCATCCTTAAAATTTCTAATATCCTCTATATCCTTATACAAAATGATGGAAAGACTAGCCACTTAGACATTGTGCGCCATGTTGTGATGTACATCATGACTCGGTGTGCACACACACACATAAACACACATCCCCCAAAGCTTCACAAAGCAATGTTTATTCTAATTATATGTGAGGCGTTATATTTTCTTTTCTCTTTTGATTTTTCAAAATGCTGGTCAGGACCCACTAAATTAAGGTTTATCTGCTTATATACATCTTCCCAAGCATCTGCCATGTTTCGGTGTCATTTTCTTGGGAAAGAGCTGTGTCTTCAGAAATTCTCTATTAAAAATTCAGTTATCTCGTGTGAGTAGTGACACTAATCCATTATCAGTTCTTGACAATTTAATGGGAATTAGATGATCAGATTCAATTCAATATAACAAATATTTATTGAAAATCACCTGCGTCTGTGCAAGGTTCAAATAACTAATTATCTTCAGAAGCTGATGGCAAGAGCAGTGAAGGAACAGGACACAGGTGGATAGCTTTTGATGGGGGGAAAGGGAAAGAAGATGGTTTAGCCCGGCTGTGCTATGGCAAGCTGCTGAAGAAGAGCTGTGTGGGATGAGCCACTATAGAGTGGGGTCTTGGGCAGTGTGAGGCCCCGGGGATCCTAGGGAATCAACAAAGCTGGTAACAAAGCTGGTATCAGAAGCAAGGACCCTCCAGGAGCAACAAGCATACCCAACAGCCAGATCTCAGATTCTAATACCATTCTCCAATAAAAGGATCCATGCTTGAAGAAATAACTGATTCTAGGGCTGGCACAAGATGACCCTGGAGTATCTTGTGTTGCCAGAAAGTAAGGGAGTGTTCAAAAAAAGCCCCCCAAAACAAAATAACCCACCATGATGCGGGTATGTAAAAGGGACACAAGAGCCAATAGAAAGAGCTCCACTGGCCAAAGCTGGAGCAATTTAGCAACAAAGTAAACAAGTATTGGATTAGAACCCAAAGTATAAAATAAATCTCTGTGAGTCCATATGGATATAAATAATTGAATAAATAAATAAATGGGAGATAACAGACAAATGTCAAGCACAGATGAAAATTAAACAATTTAAGTAGATAGTCTACCCTCAAGGAGGTGGAGCATAAATCCTACCTCTTATATGACTTCCTTCCAAAGAGCACAGTATGGAAATGGGGAAGAAAAGAGGAGCTTTACAGTGGGAACAAACATCACCTTGGCCAGGCAGTGAAGGCTGACATCAACAATGGTACACCTTACAGATAGCATGTACCCTTGATATGATGTGATGATGAAAATAGAACTTTACCTCTGTCATCTTCTTTACAAAACCCCAAATCTCAGTCTAATCATAAAGAGAAAAATTAAATAAAAATATTTAGGGACAACTCTACAAAACGCCTGACGCTACTCCTCCAAACTGCCAAGGTCATTGAAAACAAAGAAAATCTGAGAAACTGTCAGAGCCAAGAGGAGCCTAAGAAAGCATGATGACTGAATGTAATGTGGTATTCTGAATGGCAGCCTGAAACAGAAAAAGAACATTAGGTAGAAAGTAAGTACCTTTGAATAAAGTATGGAATTTAGTTCACAGTAATGTATCACACTTGCTTCAGTGGTTGCCGCAAAGGTACCACACATATTATGACATTAGCAACAGCAGGGAGACTGCATGTTACAGGTATGGGAACTCTTGGAACTAGTTCACAGCTTTTCTATGAATCTAAGACGATTCTAAGATTAAAAGTTTATTCAAAAAAAAAAACTGGTATTACAAATGGTAAAAATCTGACGTCTGCGTCACAACCTCCAACAAAACAAATTCTCTTCCTTACGCCTCAGCCTCCAGCTGGCTTTACCTATGTTCAAGAATAGATTCTCTACTTTTTTCACTTGAGCACTAAGTTGCCAAATTAATTCAAGCTTAAAAAGCTGGCAGCAAAACCATTAGCAGTGCAGGTGAGTGACTGAAGTGATGCATTTTCAACATCATCAGAGCCCTCTAGCACACAACTCCTTATATAAAACAAATAAAGTGTTATGAGACAGTAAATTGGATATTATGTAATACCAAATGATCAATTCAATGTGCCTTGTCAACAGAAAACTAGCAACTGCTTGCAGAGAAATCAACCAAGTAATTGCTGTGTGTGACGCAGATAGTGTTTTCTTTGGAGCAGCTGCTGATACCTCAGGAGAAGGGGCGAGGGCAGGTGGTGATAATGTCACTGACTCTTTTTAAGTCGTTCTATAGTTTTTTCCCTCCTCCTTTGGTTGCTGTCACTAGTTGGTCTCTATGAGAGTGTTAAACAGATCGGTGAGGCTACTCAGCACAGCCAAAGTTGAATAGCTTCCAGATAGTTAATACTCCACACCAATGTCTTATTGCGATGGGCTATATTCACTCAGTCCCTCTGCCCAACTGCTCTTTCCCCTTGTAGAACAGAAGCTTACTATTCCTCAGAGCTCCCTGCGTATCCAGAACTGTGCTAAGGCTTTATGTACATTAACTTGTAAAGCCTTCAAAATAGCCCCATGACTGGGGGATCTAGTTGCAAATGAGAAAACTGAGGCTTAGACAGTTTAACTAATTTGCTCAAGATCGGAGACTGGCAAGTGGCTGAGCCAAGATTTGAGCCCAGATGATCTGACTTCAGATCTTGTGCAGTTTCCAGGGTACCACCCAGCCTGCCCCACACAGCCTGTACACAGAGGCAGTCATCTGGATGTGTGTCTGCTTCCCCCACTAGACTGAAAACTCCATAAGGAAATAGATTACATTGGTTTTAGCTCTGACCCTCTTAACATCAGTTTCTAGGAACAATAAAAAAAGCCTTTGTAATTATTTGCTAAATAAAATACACAAAACAGCCTATAAAATATTATTTGTTACTGTTTTAAAATGTGTATTATGCATATAAAGTTACATTGACCTACAAAAAGGTAGTGAGGTCTCGCTAATGGTTTTGTGCCTTTTTCTTGTTCTTTATTGTTCCTGACAACAAAGGGCAAAGTAACCAAGAAAACTTTGCCAGCTGAGATGTTTACAGAAGGAAATAGCCAGTGACAAGTGTTCCTTTTTCATTGCACAAAATCACGTCTTGAAATAACATTTCCTTGAGAAAAGGTTTTCAGGAAGGATGCTCTATACTAGATTATTTGCATAGCCAGCAGGGTAGTGTGATTTTCTGGAGTAGAAAATTGCTTCGTGAAGTGACCCAGTGCTTCTGTGAGAGGCAAAACACGATTAGTTGTGACATTGAGGACTGAGGAAAAATGCCCTTTCTACCTGGTACTGGGAAGCATCCACACATTTACATGTTCTAAGACTTGCTAGTCATTTGCTGTGCACTGAATAACTCTGAAGGAAGTAGATTGCCTGTCTCTGAAGGCATAAAGATGCCAGAGGACCAATGAAACATATGCTTCAGCATCTTTAAATGGGAGCAGCAGCATTGCTCCAAGACTTTTCCGTCAGTTCATGCATTTTGTACTATAGACTGGGAGAGAGTTTCTGAACCTTCTAGGCATTGCTTAACATTCATAAATAAAAGGGGATCTTTATTAAACAACTCTGACAGTGGTTCTGCAATGGAGCTACCAAGAAGATGTCAGACCTGGGAAATCAAGTAGGGAGGAATGGTGGCAGAGTGACTTTTTGATTCTTGCCATCGGGATCTATAAAAGTAGCTGAGTGAGAGGTGATGGAACAGAATACAAAGAAGTAGAAGAAGAGGGAGGAAGGAAGAAAGAGTACAAAAGAAGTAAAGGAGAAGGGGGTGGATAATGAAAAAAGAAAGAGGTAGAAAGGTGGAATCGTTTCTTAGGGCTGCCGTTATCCAAACTGGATGGTTTAAACAACAGAAGTTCATTGTCTCACAGTTTTTGAGGCTAGACATCTAAAATCAAGATGTCAGCAGGCTCATGTTCTCTCTGAAACCTGAAGGGGAGAATCTTTCTTTGTTTCTTCCAGTTTCTAGTGTTCACCAGCCATCCTTGGCGTTCCTTGGCTTATAGAGGCATCACTCCCTCCTCTGCCTCCCCCATCACATGGCTGTCTTCTCCCGGCGTCTCTTCCAGTTGTCCTCCCTCTGTGAATCTCTGTGTTCAAATTTCCCTTTTCTTATAATGACATGAGTCAGATTGGGTTAGGGGCCCACGCAACACTAGTATGACCTCAACTAATTACATCTGCAACACTATTTCTAAAGAAGATGACATTCCGAGGTACTGGGAGAGAGGATTTCAACATATCTTTTGGGTGGACATAATTCAGTACCCTAACTAAGAAGGTTTTGCCAATTAAAATTAATTTCAAAATGTGACCTAGCAAGAATAAAATTTGTTATCGAAAGCCAGAGAATCTTGTGGGAAAAAGTATCTACCCTACCCGGCCTTTGGACATGTATATGCCTTCACTGCCTTCAGAGAGAAGCTTATTTCTTAACCGTGGGCATGGAGCTCTGTGATGGGTAAGTGGCAGGTGGCTGTATGAAGAAAGCTGAAGGGGCGTGATACTTAATTTTGTATATGCAAAAGTGATAGTCTTGCACACTGGACTTCATATATGCAAGGTGAAGGAGAAGAAATGAATAGAGATCACTGACTGGGGACGATCTGTGAGCCATAAGGTTCAAGAGACTCATTAGAGTAGAAGCTCCGTACTGCAGGGAGTCTGGGGTTTTGTTATCGTTGTTGTTGCTGTTACTCAACTCTGTATCCGCAGTTCCACAATCTATCTCCAGTGCCTGGCGCAGTCATCAGTTAAATTTCTGTTGTATGAGTGAATGGAGGAGCTGATGGGAGTTAGGGCTGGGTGGTGGAAATAACAGAGGCTACTAAATCAGAGTTGCTGGTTTCAAACTTTAACTCTGTGACGTATAAATTGTGGAACAACAGCTATGTCATTCTGAGACACCATGTGTCTCATTATGTGCTATCACTCATATTATGTGTGATAGCACATAATTATTAAGGCTTTTATGAATATTAAATTAAATGCCAAGGAATATAAAGCATGCAGTACTGTTAACCCTCTTTTCTTTGGTCAGTGACTATTTCAAATGTACTGCTGTGAGTACAGGACAGCACATGGTTTCAGTACTGTGAAGCAATACATAAAGAAAATGATACAGAATTCTTCACCTCCAAAGAGTTTCACTATAGGTAGCCAGGCATGCAAAAGATAAAGTACCTTAAATGATTAGAATAAAAACTGCATCTTGCAGGAGTGACCATAAATAATTGCCCTAGGATTTCAAAGAAACAAGACGTGTAGGAAAAGCCCTCTGCTCATTTCCCCATCTCTGATACATACATTTCTTTCATAACAATGCATGCTTCTGAGTACCCTAATAACCAAACAGCTTGATGTAACTCAGTGTCGTTATTATTTTAAATTATTTTTCTCAGAGATTTCTTTTTTTGTTTGTTTGTTTTTTGCGGTACGCGGGCCTCTCACTGTTGTGGCCTCTCCCGTTGCGGAACACGGGTTCCGGACGCGCAGGCTCAGCGGCCATGGCTCACGGGCCCAGCCGCTCCGCGGCATGTGGGATCTTCCCGGACCGAGACACAAACCCGCATCCCCTGCATCGGCAGGTGGACTCTCAACCACTGCGCCACCAGGGAAGCCCAAGATTTCTATTCTGAGCTGTCAGCATTAAATCTTTATCAGCTGCTGGACTCAATGCTATGGGATATGGTTTATTTCGGGTATCTTGTTGACAAGGAACAAATAATCTTCAAGAAATCAGAAATACTGGGAGATGGTAGAGATATTGGGAAGATACATATACCCAGGTAGCCAGGAAGGGCTCAACAATGCAGCTTCAGAAAGCACACATGGCAAGGGAGTATAGTGGAGCCTGCCTTCAGGTAGAAGGGGAATCATAAGAAACCTACCCCTAGAGGGTTTCTTCCCAGGAACTGATTCGGAATCCGAGACTGTGAGGGGGACCTAAGGAGCAAAAGATCCCCGATTCTCTTAGTGTTGTATGTTGACCCTGCTCTGTTACATGCACATGTACATCTACTTGTTCTTTCTTTCTCTTTTTTCCCCTTGAAATTCAACAGCCATCTGCCCTTTCCACCCTCTAATAGTGATTCTTTTGCTACTGCATATCTAATTCTGAATATTTATAATTTCTGCTTCCTCTTGACTCCAGGTTGCCATGTTAGCTCCTAGACTTTCCGGCAGAACTTGCTTATTTTATCAATTTATTTCCAGCTTCGAGTTCCTGAGAAGAATTTCTAAAAGAGTCTGAGAGTATGACAGGCACTGCGATTGGCTTTTCTGGTTAAGCCCCTTGCTACTGTACAGAAGAATATTAGAGCTGCACATCACCACTTTATTGAGGAGACCCCTAGAAGCTTCAGTGAAAAGATTAGTAGGCTGAACAAGAGGTGTTTGATATTGAAATAGCATTTCAAGACCTATCACTACTCACTTGGCCAAGTTATCTACCTTTCATGGACCCCAGTTCCCTGTTCTATAAAATGGAAATAGCATATCTGAAACAACAAATGAGATAATAGAGGTTATTATAAAGTTATTGACAAATGAGATAATAGAGGTTATTATAAAGTTATGGAAAACTCTAAATTCCTGTATATATGTCAGCTATTTCTACTATTATGATTGTACTATATATAAATCAGAAACCATTGAACTAATGCACTTTAAAAAAATCAATTCAGGGAGATAAAAATGACTTTCTTTGTTTTAGAAGAATATAATTCTAAATTTTTTTAATCTATAAAATTTTCTCTGTACTCTTTACTGTGTATAAAAGCATGTAAGTTAAACACAGCATCCTAACAGTGTAGCATCAACTGGTTTGTGTTCTGATTGGGGATGGAGAAACAATAAATCAATACTGAAATCAGTATTCCTTAATACCCTCCTGCAATCAGTTATCACTTTCCTTGGGTCAGTAAGTAAAGGGCCATTTGTAAAGCTGCCAAACCTTAGTCCCCCATCCTGCAATTTGAGCCTATTTCCTTTTATTTTATCCATCACAGAAAAGAACAACAGCTGGACACATCAATTTGCATAATAACCCCTCCTGCTTGGATATTGTTAGAAGGTCAGGTCTCCACTCTTGCTGACACATCTCAGGCAGAACTTCTCCCTTTTTCTTTTGTTCTTCTCATAGCAATAAAAATTATCTTTTGATCAGGGCTGTATTTCCTTTAAACGTCTGGGTGTCTGAGTACATAAGATCCCTTTTCTACTTCTCTTGCATTTTCATAGTAGGGCAACTTTTTTTTTTAAACAAAAAAACTCCCACTCCTGAATAAATTACCTGGCTTTGACACTTTTATACATTTTAAAGGAAACTGGAATTGATGGAAGATGCTGACCCAAGAATTTAAAACAAACAAACACAATTAAACAAGCTTTCACTTTTGGTTCTGATCAAGTAACTAGTACTGGTCTAGATTTCTTACGTAAAAAAACAAAACAAAACAAAAAAACTATAAAACTGGGGAAAATATATAAGATAATAGTTTTCAAACATCAGACAATAGGCAGAGTAAGATTGTGATGTAATAAAAATGGGAACGTCATGAAATGAAACCCATATTCTCCCTGCCTGTCTGCATGGGGACACTTCCTTGAGTGCAGTGCAGGTAGCTATAGTACAAGAAGATCATGGTAGATCCACTGAGTTGAGGACCTCAGAGTTCAGGGCAGCTGAAGTGGCTGGAATCTGATGGGCAGAGCATTGGAGAGCAATGGACTGCCTGGGGAAGTGTATGCAGAACAGAAGGATCCCCACAAATTCTTCACCAAAGGTAGAGCTACCCATGCAAAAGGTGAGATTATGCAAGGCTTGCCAAAAATTGGCTGCTACGGGGCAGAAAACAGAGATATTAGAAATTAAGCAGTGCTGGGAGATGGTGGAACTCTGGTTTAGTCAGAATGAAGAAATCATCTTAACACCCTGAACATGCAGCTAAGACAACACAAACAAAAATGCCTTAGTCATAATGACCATGTCCTAGAGGAAGATCTACTTTAGACTTACTCTAAGAATAAGAAAAGTCTCAACAAAATCCACAGAGGAGACACAGTTTAGTGTTTGAGTCTTGCCAAGGTGGAGAATATTAGAAAACGCCTTGGACTTTTCATAGCTCTCAAGATAAATGAAGCTAGAAATCCTACATTTTGTGTTCTCTGACCATGATGGGTTAAATTAGAATTCGATAACAAAATAATGAGTAAAATCCCCTAACATTTGGGCATTAAATTATACTTTCCTAAATAGCCCATGGATCAAAGAAGAAATTACAAGCACACAAATGAAAGTTTTGAGATACAGGATGTTGAAAATGTAACATATTAAAAATTTTTTATGGTATACTTCTAAGGGAGTCCTTGGAGGGGAAAAATGTTTTTACAAGCTAAAAATAGAAGACCAAATTATCCACTAAAAACCAAACATTAGAGAAATTTGTCCATGCCAACAACTCACTTCTTGAAATCATTAATGAAATTTATATATATCCCTTATCAACATAGGTGCAAAAATCCTCAATAAAATTTTAGGACAGCAATATAAAAAAGGATAATATATCATTAGCAAGAGAAGGAGGTAGTCCAAAGAAAGTGAAGTGGTTTCAACATTCAAAAATCAGTCAACTCAATTCCTCACATTAACAGAATGAAGGAGACAAATTCTGTGATCAACTCAGTGATTGCAGAGAAAGGTTTTGACAAGACTCAGTCCCATCCATGACAAAAACTTGCAGCAGACTAGGAATAGTGTGGAATTTCCTCAATCTGATAAAGCACATATATATGAAAAAGGTATTGCTTACATTATATTTAATGATTAATATTGAATGCTTTCTCCCTAAGTTTTGAAAGAAGTCAAAGATGCCTACTCTCTACCTCTTCTATTCAAAGTTTTGATGTTGGTCATGAGTAACAGAATAAGGTAATAATAAGAAATAAAATATATAATAATTGGAGAAGAAGAAAAATGACTGTTGCTGTCTGTAGATGGCATGATTGTTTATGTAGAAAATCTGAAGCAATCTGCAAAGAACCTACAATAATTATTAAGTAAATTTAATAGTTTTCACTTACGAAAGCATGCAAAAGAAATATTTCAGAATAAATTTAAGAAAAATTGTTTAATGTATCCTCACTGAAAACTACAAAACATTGCTGAGAAAAATTAAAGAAGAGTTAACCACCTTCATGAATTGGAAGATTTAATATTGTTAAATGTCCATTCTCTTCACATTGATCATTGATCTATAGATTTGACACCATGTGAGTTAAAATCCTAGATAGTATTTTTATAGAAACTGGAATTGTTTTAAAAATGTATCTGGAAATGCAAACAAGGTGGAATAACCAAATCAGTTTTGAAGAAAAAAATTCGAAGGATTTATACTAGCTGATTTCTAGAATTTTATAAAAGCTTCACTTATCAAATCTCTATGGTATTTGGGTAAGGATAAGCACAAAGATCGGTAGAACAAAATAGAACGTCCATAAATAGACCCACATATATATGTTTATTTTTTCTACAAAGACTCCTGGGTAATTAAATTAAATGATGCTCGAAAAATGGATTTCTGAAGGGAAAAATAATGACTATTGACTTTTTCCTATCTCCATAGAGAAAATTAAGTTAAAATTGATAATCAACCTAAATGTAAAAAGCAAAAGCTATAAAACTGTCAGAAGAAAAGGTAGGAAAAAACTTTATGGCCTTGCAATTAAAAACTTGCACGTGAATGTTCAGAGCATCTTTATAAGAGCCAAAAAAAACCAAATGTCCACCAGAGGTGAATGAATGAACAAATTGTTGTGTATTATTACTAATGGAATAATGCACAGCAATGAAAATAATGAAACAAAGTGTATGAATCTCAAAAACATGCTGAATAAAAGAAATCATGCACAAATGCACACATGCAGTATAATTCCATCTATGTGAATTTCGGGAACAGGTAAAACTAATTCTAGGGTGATAGAAATAAGATCTGTGATTCTCTGGGAAGAAGTTTAGAGATAAATTGACTGCAAAGGGACATGAGAATACTTTCTGAATGTTGTAAATATTTTATATCTTAATTGTTACAGTGGTTACATGGCTATAAACATCTGTTAAGACTCATCAAACTGTTCACTTGTGTGCATTTTATTGTAAGTTATACCTTAATAGAATTAACTTTAAAAAATGTTATTAAGCTTGAGAAAGATATTAATTTCTCCATCTTGAATGCGTTATTTGAAAACAACTTTTAGGGCTTCCCTGGTGGTGCAGTGGTTGAGAGTCCGCCTGCCGATGCAGGGGACACAGGTTCGTGCCCCGGTCCGGGAAGATCCCACATGCCGCGGAGCGGCTGGGCCCGTGAGCCATGGCCGCTGAGCCTGCGCATCCGGAGCCTGTGCTCCGCAACGGGAGAGGCCACAACAGTGAGAGGTCTGCGTACCACAAAAACAAAACAAAACAAAAAAAACAAAACAACTTTTAAATAAGTGGGTTAATGATTTTTTTTCTTATATAGAATGTATCTTCTGTTTTATATTGGGAATCAATATAACATTGAGAAAATGTTAGAATGCTATACTATTTTATAAATTACTTTCCAGGAATGTGTCTTTCCCATGCTGAGATATACCCTTGTTTTAATATCTTGTCACCATGTAAAATAAATTTGGAACATTGAACAATTCCTACCTGTTTCAGTTCTTTTTATTTACCTTCTACTTTGGCCTTGTAAACTGATTGACACTCTCTGCAGATTATACAGTCCTGACGATTATCCAGATTATTTGTAATGAAATAACATAGATCTATTTGTTCTTGGATATGTGTGACACATTTTATTTCTAAAGTGAGTTCAACCTGTCTTGATCTTTGGTTTTTGTTGCTAATAATTTTATTCTGCTTCTTTCTCACTCCTATTTGAAATATACTCTGTAGATTCACAGCCTTCTTGTGCATTAATACTTTGACTTCCAGTTATACGCCGTATGTGAGATTCTGTGAACACTCAAAATTTTATGTGGATGTTGAGACTCATGTAGCCACATGTAATTTTCATACTCCAAGATGGTATGAAAAGGTTTATTACTCACATTAGGAGGCTTTCTGAAGGAGAGCAGGGCAGGCTTCTGAAGCAGGTCTGTAATAGCTTAAAAGAACTGGGAGAGGGGAGTAACTCAGGTTTTTATAGTGGTAGAGTAGTGGGGCTAGGGCTGAGGGTTCTGTCACAAGCAGGGGCTTGTGTGGTTTGAACTTACCACTGGCAGCCAAGGAAAGCACCCAGGCTTTCTTACCACCTTACCCAGATGTGGAGCTGAAGCCGAAGAGGGAGGGGTGGAGCTTGAGAGCTGTCAGCAGTCAAACGTCAGAAATGCATTCATACTCTTTATGACAGTAAGGAAAAAAGGAAAAAGAATCAGGTATCAAGGAAGTTGAAGAATACTGTATTTAAAGTACCTTAAGTCAGGTAGACTGGCCTTGTTTGTTTTTTTTAAACAGAATTTTATTTTCTGAGTACAAATTTGCCTTGCATCTAGACAGGGATACAGTCTTGACCATTAATGAAACAGCATAGTCACTAAAGGTTATGGACAGAGTTGTTTAGATTCTTGGAAGTATTCTAAGCCCAAACGAGCCTTATTCCATACAGAAGTCTGGCTGGATAATTTCTATAGCCTTTTTCAGTTTTCTTTGAGTCTTTGAATTTAAGCATATTTACTTAGTTTCTTGACACAATTGGATCCTGTCAGGGAGAGGAACTTTGAATAGCAGTTACACAGACAATTTTTTCCCAGCAACAAATTCGATTTATTGATGCTCTAATGCCCTCCATTGATGCATAAGCTATTTTCTGTTTAGCTATGACAGGAACTTTCAGGTGGTTGTTTGTTTTTGTTCAGAATTGGCTACTTATTATAATTGGCGCAGCTAGCTATACACAGAAGGGAGTTTTTCCATCTAAAAAGAGTCCCCAGCCATAAATTATTCATTGGTCAGAGATCCAAGTTGTATTTGACATAAGCAAACATTAAAATAAAAATGACAAATACTCAGGTAGCAAACAATTCATGTGACTTGGAAGAGGAAAACAAAACAAGCCAGAGAAATTGATGAGTCATTCATCTTTCTTAAACTTAACTGTGGCTGGTCAAATATTCTTTGTTTCTATCTCTTTAGGGAGACTTTTGAGAAAAACTCAGTTGTCCGTATAAGTCCCTTAATAACAAATTCAATATGGAGGGAGAATTACATTGAAAAGGCCACTGTGTAAACTTTAAGAACTGGAGACCTGGATGTTACAAGTTTAAGTTGAAGAAGCATGTTTTACCTGGAGTGTAAGCCTTCAGGATGATGAACATTTACAATAACATAGGACTACATTTGTACTGTTTATGACTTATGTTTTCAGGACTGAAACTGAATAACTTTGTTTCTCTTGATTTATTCATTAGTTATCTCAACAAATATTTGTTGAGAACTTATTATAAGCTAGATATGATGTTAAATACTTTGTACGTAATTGCAAATGAAAGGTAATCCATACTCTCAAAAGGAAGTTTCTGGAAAAATGGTGGAGATGGACAAGTAAATAGGCAATTGCAACACAGAGAGAAGTTCAATAATTACTATTAACATTTGTGCTATGGAAGCCTATAGGAAGGAATATTAACTTAGACTCCAGGGAAGTCTTACAGGAAGAGTAAATTGGAATTTGAGAGTCTACACTTTGGTAGAGTTGAGTGGGGAAATATCAGGTAAAGAAGACAATACATTGAAGACAAAAAAGAGCATGAACATAGGAAAAACCATGGTAGAAAGTGAGAGGGGCAGTCCTCAAAAATGATACGGAAGGAGTATTCAGAAGACAGAGGATAAAGGCTTACGAAATGATTATTGACTTGATCCTAAGAAAGATAGGGAGTCATTGAAGGGTTTTTAAGTAAGATTGTAATTTAATCAAATTTATATTTTAGAATGTTCACTCTATTTCAGTGTGGAGAATGGATTGGAGGGAGATGGGACTAGAAATAGAGAGAATTTGGAACCCGATCATTCTTTCTTTAATCATTGTCTCAGATTTCCTGTTTTATAAGGTTTGCAAAATCTACACTCTAAATTAAGCACTTCTATTGTAAAACAGATGGCATTGAAGGTAGGTGGTAAAACTCAACCACTAATTACTGTCGGCCAAAT
This sequence comes from Lagenorhynchus albirostris, assembly GCF_949774975.1. Classification (NCBI taxonomy): domain Eukaryota; kingdom Metazoa; phylum Chordata; class Mammalia; order Artiodactyla; family Delphinidae; genus Lagenorhynchus; species Lagenorhynchus albirostris. The sequence goes on from NC_083100.1 coordinate 89,428,891, forward strand.
GGCCTGCAGTCAATATAGAATGTTGCTTGAAAACATGTCCAAATGGACATCCTTCTGGAGTCTTTATCAAATAAACTTATTTGTTGGAAGGATGTAAGTGTGAATGGAAGCAGGCTCTTTGAAAGAATAAATTTTCAAACTTCAGATATTTATTTTAAAGCAATTTTTAATATTCTGAGTATATTTTATTCTTATTTTAAAACCACTTAAAGGTATTTTACAGCTTAGGATTTCATTTTCGATAATGAGACACCATATCTGATTTGGAGTGGAGCCCACTTAAAGTTTGGGTCCAAATCCACTGTTTGGCTAGGTAGTTATTTATGTCAGTGTTAAATAAGTACCAAATAGGTTATGTCCAGAACATCTTAAATACATAAACTTGAAACTTTGAGAAGTTTATAATAGCATTTATATATATTATCTTTTAAGTCTATTATTTTTTGCATGATAATCGTAATCTAAAGGTATTTTACTCACATTTATGAGGGACATGAATACAGACACATAATATAGGAAGTGAAACTAAACAATACCACAGTACTTTATAGATCTTTATAATTATGTGAAATGAACTTGAACTTTTAACCATAGTTCTAAGTCTCAGGATCAACTGAAGTATAAATAAACTATACACAAATATTTTCTAGAGAGATTTGCTATTATCATTTTAAAAGAGATGAGTTTATTGAGTGTTTGTTTTGTGAGAAACAGAAAATCTGAAAAGTTATATGTTTAACCAAAATTGGTTTTGCACAGAATAAAGTAAATTTTCCAAAAGATTTTTCTGTCATTATTTAAAAGCAGATACTGTGAAAATTCAAATATGCTTTCATCCCTTGGAACTGGAAACTCATAGAATTTTTCTGTAAAAATAATACTGGCTACCTGGAGTGTAAGAGCTCATGTTTCAGATGGAAGAAAGTATAAAGAAATGAGTAGCTTGATAGGATTGTAAAGCTGCAGCATTTTCTCCACAGAGAGGACAGACATTGTTACCTAATAACAAGGAGCTTACTTTTACAAAGGAAGTGACTTAGATTTCTAATCCTATGGGGAAGAATGTAGAGCCAGAGTACATAAAAGGCAGATTTTATCTTTTCTGCACTAACACACCACAAACAAAATCTCCTAATATAGGGTTTGAGACTTTTTTAATGCCTTATTGCTACAATGTAATTATCTCAACCATGTTGTCTTCCAGATTTAATCATTATTTCATTCAGCAAGTATTACTGAGTTAACTACTACGTGCCATGCGTTGTTTTAGGGACTTGTATATCAGTAAACATCATGATTAAATATGTTAGCTTTTCCAGAAGTTATTTTGTGATGGTGTTAAATTCCAGACGTATCTGCTGGTAAGAAAGAGTTCTGTTCTTTTTTTAAAAACTTTTTACTATATGTTTTTAATTTTACTTTTTTATTAGGGAAAATTTCAAAATTATAAAAGTGGGGAGAATAGTAGAGTGAAGTCTTATGTACCCATCATACAGTTCAACAATTATCAATATACAATCAAATTTACCTCATCCTCAGCCCTCTCCTCCTCTTCTCATCCCTCACTGACATTGTTTTTGTAACATTTTACTGAAGCATCATAAACATGCAGACAAGTGTACACATAATATCAATACATTTCACAAACTGAACGCATTTGTGGAGCTAGTACCCAGATCAAGAAACAGAATATTACCAGTCCTCAGAGGAGACCCATTTCCCCCCAAATATACTATTCATCTAAGAACATAAATGAGTTTTGCTTATTATTGTACTTTTCACAGTTTATATAAGGTATATGTTCATGGAATCACATAGCCTGTACTCTTTGTGTCAGGATTCTTTTTTTTTTTTTTTAATGTTATGCTGCATGTATCATGTGCATATACCATAATTTTTTCTTGTGCTTTCTATAATTAAGGATGTGAATTATTTGAATAGTTTCAGGTTAAGGCTATTAAGAATATTGCTTCCATGAACACTATACCAATAAATAAATAAATAAACAGAATGGAATTGCTGGGTCATACAGTCAGTATGTCTATATTTAGATTTAGTAGATTCTGCCACACTTGTCTAAAGTGATTTACAACTTATTCTCTCACCAGCACAGACTGTTCTTTCCCTTTGCTCCACGTCCTCATCAAGACTTGTTTGCGTGTTTGTTTCATTTTAGCTACTTCAGTAAGAGAGTAACGTATCTCATTTTATTTGCATTTTCTAGCAACCAATGAATTGATAACCTCTTTCCTTCTCTTCTCTTCTCCCCCTCCCTCTCCCACTCCCAGTCCTAGTTCTTCTTCATTGTCATTGCCATTATCATCATTTGGATATGCTCTTTTGTAAAGAGTATTTTCAAGTCTTTTGTCCATTTTTCTTTTTCTTTTAATGATTTATAGTTCTTTAAATAATCTATATGCACTCTAATTATTTTTATCCCATGGTTGCCTTTCAACTCTCTTAAAAGTGTCCTGATTAACAACATTTCTAAATTTCAAAAATAAAACTGATATAGGTTGTGGGTTTTGGGGTTTTTTTCAGTATAAATCATGTTTTTAACAGAAAATATCTATATTTTCCAAAACAAGAGAAAATATGTGAGAAGAGTGGCATTGTTTTACATTAAGTTCCTTATACATAAATTTACAGAACATTTTTTTAAATTCAAACAGAAAGTCACAAAAATTATAAGCATCCTCATCAGTTCACTCAGTCCCATGTAATTAATTTTTTTTTCATCTTGATCTTTTGTTAGCACTTTTATGAACTCATCAGTTTTCCATTAGAGTTCTGAAAATGCTTATTCATTCAGTTCAGCATTATGGTCAGTTACCAGAAACCTGTACTTGTCAGAGTCTTTTCCATGAATTCCTTGAAGATGAAACCCTTTTATAGGAACATTTTTGCAAAAGCATCACAGTACACCCAGAACTGTCTGTAAATGATAAAAGACTTAAAAATGACCACGGTTAACGATTTGATGAAATTTCATAATAATGCAATTGACAAGGAAATTTAGTTTTTTCAGAGATATACATTTTAAAGCAATAACTAGAATTATGACTTACTATTCCACAAAATACAAGATTTTTAGGAATTTCATGTAATGTCTGAAACATTTATATTAACATATTTCCATACAAATAACCCAAAGAAAGTTTAGTATTAGTTTTTTTTTTAATTTTTTATTTTTTTATGCAGAAGGTTCTTATTAGTCATAAACTTTATACACATCAGTGTATACATGTCAATCCCAATCGCCCAATTCAGCACACCACCATTCCCACTCCCCTGCCGCTTCCCCCCTTGGTGTCCATACGTTTGTTCTCTACATCTTTGTCTCAACTTCTGCCCTGCAAAACGGTTCACCTGTACCATTTTTCTAGGTTCCTCATACATGCGTTAATATACGATGTTTGTTTTTCTCTTTCTGACTTCACTCTGTATGACAGTCTCTAGATCCATCTACGTCTCAACAAAAACTCAATTTTGTTCCTTTTTATGGCTGAGTAATATTCCATTGTATATATGTACAACATCTTCTTTATCCATTCATCTGTTGATGGGCATTTAGGTTCCTTCCATGACCTGGCTATTGTAAATAGTGCTGCAATGAACATTGGGGTGCATGGGTCTTTTTGAATTATGGTTTTCTTAGGTTATATGCCCAGTAATGGGATTGCTGGATCATATGGTAATTCTATTTTTAGTTTTTTAAGGAACCTCCATACTGCTCTCCATAGTGGCTGTATCAATTTACATTCCCACCAACAGTGCCAAAGGGTTCCCTTTTCTCCACACCCTCTCCAGCATTTGTTGTTTGTAGATTTTCAGATAATGCCCATTCTAACTGGTGTGTGGTGATACCTCATTGTAGTTTTGATTTGCATTTCTCTAATAATTAGTGATGTTGAGCAGCTTTTCATGTGCCTCTTGGCCATCTGTATGTCTGCTTTGGAGAAATATCTATTTATGTCTTCTGCCTATCTTTGGATTGGGTTGTTTGTTTCTTTAATATTGAGGTGCATGAGCTGTTTATATATTTTGGAGATGAATCCTTTGTCCGTTGATTCATTTCAAATATTTTGTCTCATTCTGACAGTTGTCTTTTCGTCTAGTTTATGGTTTCCTTTGCTGTGCAAAAGCTTTTAAGTTTCATTAGGTCACGTTTGTTTATTTTTGTTTTTATTTCCATTACTCTAGGAGGTGGATCAAAAAAGATCTTGCTGTTATTTATGTCAAGGAGTGTTCGTCCTATGTTCTCCTCTAAGAGTTCTATAGTGTCCGGTCTTAAATTTAGGTCTCGAATCCATTTTGAGTTTATTTTTGTGTATGGTGTTAGGGAGTGTTCTAATTTCATTCTTTTACATGTAGCTGTCCACTTTTCCCAGCACTACTTACTGAAGAGACTGTCTTTTCTCCATAGTGTATCCTTGCCCCCTTTGTCATAGATTAGTTGACCATAGGTGTATGGCTTTATCTCTGAGCTTTCTATCTTGATCCATTGATCTATGTTTCTGTTTTTGTGCCAGTACCATATTGTCTTGATCACTGTAGCTTTGTAGTATAGTCTGAAGTCAGGGAGTCTAATTCCTCCAGCTCCGTTTTTTTTCCCTGAAGACTGCTTTGGCTATTCAGGGTCTTTTGTGTCTCCATACAAATTTTAAGATTTTTTGTTCTAGTTCCATAAAAAATGCCACTGGTAATTTGATAGGAATTGCACTGAATCTGTAGATTGCTTTGGGTAGTATAGTCATTTTCACAATATTGATTGTTCCAATCCAAGAACATGGTATATCTTTCCATCTGTTGGCATCACCTTTAATTCCTTTCATCAGTGTCTTATAGTTTTCTGCAAACAGGTCTTTTGTCCCCCTAAGTAGGTTTTTTCCTAGGTATTTTATTCTTTTTGTTGCAATGGTAAATGGGAGTGTTTCCTTCATTTCTTTTTCAGATTTTTCATCATTAGTGTATAGGAATGCCAGAGATTTCTGTGCATTAATTTTGTATCCTGCTACTTTACCAAATTCATTGATTAGCTCTAGTAGTTTTCTGGTAGCATCTTTAGGATTCTCTATGTATAGTATCATGTCATCTGCAAACAGTGACAGCTTTACTTCTTCTTTTCCGATTTGGATTCCTTTTATTTCCTTTTCTTCTCTATTTGCTGTGGCTAAAACTTCCAAAACTATGTTGAATAAGAGTAGTGAGAGTGGGCAACCTTGTCTTGTTCCTGATCTTAGTGGAAATGCTTTCAGTTTTTCACCATTGAGGACGATGTTGGCTCTGGGTTTGTCATATATGGCCTTTATTATATTGATAAAGTTCCCTGTATGCTTACTTTCTGCAGGGTTTTTATCATAAATGGGTGTTGAATTTTGTCGAAAGCTTTCTCTGCATCTATTGAGATGATCATATAGTTTTTATTCTTCAATTTGTTAATGTGGTGTATCACATTGATTGATTTGCGTATATTGAAGAATCCTTGCATTCCTGGGATAAATCCCACTTGATCATGGTGTATGATCGTTTTAATGTGTTGTTGGATTCTGTTTGCTAGTATTTTGTTGAGGATATTTGCATCTATATTCATCAATGACATTGGTCTGTAATTTTCTTTTTTGTAGTATCTTTGTCTGGTTTTGGTATCAGGATGATGGTGGCCTTGTAGAATGAGTTTGGGAGTGTTCCTTCCTCTGCAATGTTTTGGAAGAGTTTGAGAAGGATGGGTGTTAGCTCTTCTCTAAATGTTTGATAGAATTCACCTGTGAAGCCATCTGGTCCTGGACTTTTGTTTGTTGGAAGATTTTTAATCACAGTTTCAATTTCATTACTTGTGATTGGTCTGTTCATGTTTTCTATTTCTTCCTGGTTCAGTCTTGGAAGGTTATACGTTTCTAAGAATTTGTCCATTTCTTCCAGGTTGTCCATTTTGTTGGCAAAGAGTTGCATGTAGTAGTCTTTTAGGATGCTTTGTATTTCTGCGGTGTCTGTTGTAACTTCTCCTTTTTCATTTTATTGATTTGAGTCCTCTCCCTCTTTTTCTTGATGAGTCTGGCTAAAGGTTTATCAATTTTGTTTATCTTCTCAAAGAACCAGCTTTTAATTTCATTGATCTTTGCTATTGTTTTCTTTGTTTCTATTTCATTTATTTCTGCTCTGATCTTTATGATTTCTTTCCTTCTGCTAACTTTGGGTTTTGTTTGTTCTTCTTTCTCTAGTTCCTTTAGGTGTAAGGTTAGATTGTTTATTTGAGATTTTTCTTGTTTCTTGTGGTAGGCTTGTATAGCTATAAACTTCCCTCTTAGAACTGCTTTTGCTGCATCCCATAGGTTTTCGATCATTGTGTATTCATTGTCATTTGTCTCTAGGTATTTTTTGATTTCCTCTTTGATTTCTTCAGTGATCTCTTGGTTATTTAGTAACGTATTGTTTAGCCTCCATGTGTTTGTTTTTTTTACGTTTTTTTCCCTGTAATTCATTTCTAACCTCATAGTGTTGTGGTCATAAAAGATGCTTGATATGATTTCAATTTTCTTAAATTTACTGAGGCTTGATTTGTGACCCAAGATGTGATCTATCCTGGAGAATGTTCTGTGAGCACTTGAGAAGGAAGTGTAATCTGCTGTTTTTGGATGGAATGCCCTATAAATATCAATTAAATCTGTCTGGTCTATTGTGTCATTTAAAGCCTGTGTTTCCTTATTAATTTTCTGTCTGGATGATCTGTCCATTGGTGTAAGTGAGGTGTTAAAGTCCCCCACTATTATTGTGTTACTGTCGATTTCCTCTTTTATAGCTCTTAGCAGTTGCGTTATGTATTGAGGTGGTCCTATGTTGGGTGCATATATATTTATAATTGTTATATCTTTTTCTTGGATTGATCCCTTGATCATTATGTAATGTCCTTCCTTGTCTCTTGTAACATTCTTTATTTTAAAGTCTGTTTTATCTGATATGAGTATTGCTACTCCAGCTTTCTTTTGATTTGCATTTGCATGGACTATCTTTTTCCATCCCCTCACTTTCAGTCTGTATGTGTCCCTAGATCTGAAGTGGGTCTCTTGTAGACAACACATATATGGGTCTTGTTTTTGTATCCATTCAGCAAGCCTGTGTCTTTTGGTTGGAGCATTTAATCCATTCACGTTTAAGGTAATTATCGAGATGTATGTTCCTATGACCATTTTCCTGATTTTTTTGGGTTTGTTTTTGTAGATCCTTTTCTTCTCGTGTTTTCTGCTTAGAAATGTTCCTTTAGCATTTGTTGTAGAGCTGGTCTGGTGGTGCTGAATTCTCTTAGCTTTTGCTTGTCTATAAAGCTTTTGAGTTCTCCTTCGAATCTGAATGAGATCCTTGCTGGGTAGACTAATCTTGGTTATAGGTTCTCCCCTTTCATCACTTTAAGTATATCATGCCACTCCCTTCTGACTTGTAGAGTTTCTGCTGAGAAATCAGCTGTTAATCTTATGGGAGTTCCCTTGTATGTTATTTGTCATTTTTCCCTTGCTGCTTTCAATAATTTTTCTTTGTCTTTAATTTTTGCCAGTTTGATTACTATGTGTCTCGGTGTGTTTCTCCTTGGGTTTATCCTGTATGGGACTCACTGTGCTTCCTGGACTTGGTTGGCTATTTCCTTTCCCATGTTAGGGTAGTTTTTGACTATAAACTCTTCAAATATTTTCTCTTGTCCTTTCTCTCTCTCTTCTCCTTATGGGACCCCTATAGTGCAAATGTTGTTGCGTTTAATGTTGTCCCAGAGGTCTCTTAGGCTGCCTTCATTTCTTTTCATTCTTTTTTGTTTATTCTGTTCTGCAGCAGTGAATTCCACCATTCTGTCTTCCAGGTCACTTATCTGTTCTTCTGCCTTAGTTATTCTGCTATTGATTCCTTCTAGTGTAGTTTTCATTTCAGTTATTGTATTGTTCATCTCTGTTTCTTTGTTCTTTAATTCTTCTAGGTGTTTGTTAAACATTTCTTGCATCTTCTCGATCTTTGCCTCCATTATTTTTCCAAGGTCCTGGATCATCTTCACTCTTATTATTCTGAATTCCTTTTCTGGAAGGTTGCCTATCTCCTCTTCATTTAGTTGTTTTTCTGGGGTTTTATCTTGTTCCTTCATCTGGTATACAGCCCTCTGCCTTTTCATCTTTTCTGTCTTTCTGTGAATGTGGTTTTTGTTCCACAGGCTGCAAGATTGTAGTTCTTCTTGCTTCTGCTGTCTGCCCTCTGGTCTGTGGGGTTTTTTTTGATTGACACTTTTAATATTTAGATTAAGAACTATTTAATTACATCAATATTATAAGTATTCTCTGTATTTGTTTCTAAAAACTGTATTATTTGTCTTATAAGTTTAGGTTTGTAAGCACCTTTTAGAAATTTGATAGATGTTTGATTCTATTATTAATTTTAAATGCAGTCTGACTTCTACAATAAAAGTTTTAAAAGTTTCTTCCCACTAACTTAGAAAAATGACTGTTAGAGATATTAGAAAATAACTAATTTATGCTAATAAATAGGGCATACATATTTCTTTTTCTCCATGTTAAAGTCTCATTGAAACAAATATTAAAGGCTAAAAAATGTAATAACTTAATAGCACCAAATATAAACTAGTGAGAATTATCAACAAATTGCTGTAAAAATGGAAATCAGTTGGTCCTGGATGGCAGATGAGACAAGTTGCGATTTTGAGGGGGATTCTTCTGGATGGAGGGGAGTTGGGCTTTCTTTGCCATGTCATGGAGCACCAAGGCCAAGAGTCAGCAAGTGTAGCAGAAAGTGTGAGTGAGAATTTTTTCTGAAAAAAAAAGTAGTGAGGAAGACAACTATAACCATCAGCTCTGATAACCCTTGTCTCAGCCTAATGTTGAAGGTATGCATGATCAATATTTGCTCTCTGGCAAAAAAAACACACCACCCCCAAAACAACTAGAATGTCCTTTTTAAATGAATTTTAGCTTGAAAAACCTAAGTGTCTTTAGGAGGAGTTAATGCATCTGGATAATGTTCATTTTTTCTGAAAAGTCATGTTCCCGTCATATCGAACAAAAGGATGTGTAGATTGAGAGTATAAAAGGAACAGGTGTAGTTAAAAAAATTAGGAAGAGATTACCAAGGAAATATTACAAAACTATTTCCTAGAACTGAAGAAAGGTATGACATTGTCTTTACATTGAAAAGTCTCACCAAATGCCCATTTAGCACAATGAATGAAAACAACCACAAATGAACATATGTGATCTTGAATTTCACCAAAGCAGCAATAAAGAGATTATAAATGCTTCCAACATGGGGCAAGAAACAAATAACAATCAAGAATAATAATAATCAAGAAACAAAGGAATGAAAAACAGACTGATATCAGACTTTTCATCAGCAACTCAGAACACCATAGCACGATAAACAATGGAGTTTTATTGTTTGGGGGGATAATGGATTATCTGTGTAAAGTTCTATACACCACTAAATTATCAATCAGGTGGAAGGGCAGGAGAACAACATATTCAGACTTCAGGAATTTAGATAGTTTACCTTCAATTAACCTTTTTTTTTTTTTTAAAGTTACTGGAGGGATTTCTCTAACAAAAGGAGAAAATAAACCAAGAAAACTGAAGACCAGAAATGCAGGAAATAGTCATTCTAGTAAAGGAGAGCAGGAAAGGTCTGGGAGCCCTCAGCTCTAAGATAGATGTTTCTTGGGGAAAAAACATATAGATGCTTAACCTGATATAATGGAGGGTAAATATACAGTTACTCCCCAAAATGAGACAGTGATTAAATATTTTTAAAAATCCCTTCATGAATATCTTGCAAACAAATTTATAGCATAATTTTAGGCCCTCAATTCTATATATAAAGGTGAAAGGGCATTTAAAGCTAGAGTACCCAAGGACATGGCAATTGATAATCCGTATTTAAACTAACATATAAAAATTAAACATTGGGAAGAGAATAGTGGGATGAATGAAAGCATCAGTGAAGGTAAATCTTTTATCACATCATGAGGGTGATAAATATGATCCAAAATTGAGAAAATCAAGAAATAGAAGTGATAGCACATGACTGTATTATAGGGGTACCTGCCAGAAGAACTAAAAATAAATAAGAATAAAAGAGGTTGCCTCTTAAGGGACAAGATGGGAAGATATTATATTCCTGGATAAGATCCCCAATTCTAGTTGATATTTACTATGTAGCTGTATTATCTTTACAAAAATAAAATATACCTGTTGATATATAAGATGTGCAGAAATAAAAATTGTGCTTTAAGATGCTTTACGTTTGAAGAGCTATAGACAGTGACAGACCATGCTGTAAGGGTAAAGGGAGATTAAATTGCCACAGAAAAGACCACACGTGAAAGTCCGAAGAACAAAGGCAAAGTTCTTTGCTCTCAGCATGAAATGACTTACGTTAACCTAAAATAATGGAAATAAATGAGTGATTTTAATCAGGAGAATGACATAATCTTTTATGATTATAATGATGATAAGAACACCTCTATACAGAGAGATCTGTATGTGTTACGTCAGTCGGCCATGGGCAAGAAGCCTTAAAACAGTAATATATTCTATAGATAAGCAACCACTGGCTTGCACATTGACTTGACACTGCCCCTTCACAGCAAGGGAATCCCAAAGCTACAGAACTCTATTTGGGACTTGGCTCCAAATCTTTGGACCAAGAAGCATGTCTGGGTATGTTGGGTGTTTGTGAATGTGTACATTGGGGAGTCCACAATGATTGTGGTTGTCATGGGGAAGAGTGGCAGAAGAAAGAGATACAAATTACCGTTTAGTCTGCCTGCTCTGTCCAATGCATACATCAGCAACACCCCAACAGAGTTCTGAGGTTACCTTTACACACGCCAAAGGTTGAGGTCCACTGTGTTATAGCACCATCTAAGAGTCTGACTTGGGAAAATAGTGGGACACTGTCTCCTTCCTGCCCATTAACACCAATACCTTGACATCCGTATCGGAATCTTCTCTCCTCTTTGGTGACCTCAAAGATCCATGAAAATAAATATAGTAGTAATTTCTTCTAAAAATACATGATTTCCCTGTTTCTGAGATTTTTATCCAGGTATCTGGTTTATAAGGGGAAATGAGGTCACTGCTTATAAAAATCCTTATAATCAAAGTAGTTCACAAATATTATGGCATTTTCTTTAAAGGAGAAAAAACACAGGGTCTCTGGTAATTTATAATTTATGCTTACAGTATCTTTTACCTAACTTTGGTCAATATCTTTCCTTCTAGATACTCAAGTGATTTTCTTGCAGGATTACCATGAGATGAAGGGCCATATACTATCAGAAATGGAAGTAACTAAAGACCTTCTAGCTAAGAAACGTGTTTAAATCTGACACTTGGGTATCTGCTATTACTTTTCCTCAGGTCTTATGAGTACTTACTATCCAAGGCTATTTACTTAGGTAATGTCCTATCTGACTTTTTCCTTTTTCTTTACTGAAAGAGAATTGACTGAGTTTAGGAGGCTACGGTATAGATATGCTGGGCTGCTTTAAGACCTTCTTAGGTGGGGAAGTGTTTACCAAATACCTGTTTAAAGTACCAAGGATCCTCTGAATTGCAACAAAAGCATTTGCTCAAGAGCCATTTCGTAGAAGTAATCTTATAGGTCTGCACACTGGCTGTTTACTACTTCTTTTGTCAAAATTCTTAAGTAAAATGATTCTGATTTATTACTATTTCCTTGGTCAAAATGCTTACAAATAAAGTGATTATGATTCAAACGAAATGAAAATATTTTTGTACAATTGCAGAAATGCTCAAAATTGCAATTACAAGGTACCCCAAGATATTCTCTTCTATATCCATTGTAATAAAACCCTTTTTACTCAACAAATGAGTCACTTTACACTCTTTTGACACTTTGGATTAAAGACACAAAATTTAAAAACTAAAGTGTAGTTGATATACTATTAAGAAGGCCAATATTATAAATGTTTACTACTTCCAACACTTACCTTTTACATGAGAATGCATTTTGAAATAGTTGTTAAAAGTATTTGTTAAATGCCAACTCAGGCATCTGGTTGAATTTGGAATCAAGTAGTACTACATGGCATGTATACCCCATTAAAATAGTTTTGAAAACTCTGAGAAGAAGAATAATACCACAGTAATAACCACAATAATAGTGACAAAGAATCCATTTCAGAAATTTGGAGGTATTTCTTCTCACTTCTCACTATAAGACCCATAGAGCTAAAATGGAGATTATAGTAAGCTACTGTAATGGTTAATTTTATGTGTCAATTTGACTAGGCCACAGCGTCCCAGATATTTGTTCAAACATTATTCTGGGTGTTTCTGTGAGGGTGTTTTTGGATGAGATTAAGCTTTTAAATCGGTAGACTGAGTAAAGCAGACGCTCTCTCTAACGTGGGTGAGCCTCAGACCATCACTTGAAGGCCTTCATAGAACAAAAGGCTGACCATCCCCCAAGTAAGAGAGAGTTCTTCCTGTCTGATGGCCTTCAAAAGCGGGGCATTGCCTTTTTCCTGCCTTCTGACCCAGACTGAAACATTTTCTTTCCTGGGTCTTGAGCATACCAGCCTTCGGACTGGAACTACACCTTCAGCTCTCTGTGTTCTCTGACCTTTGGAATCAGACTAGAACTAAACCATTGGTTTGCCTGGGTCTCCAGGTTACTGAATTACCCTGCTGATCTTGGGTTTTATCTACCTCCATAATGATGTAAACCACTTCCTTATATATAAATTATAATTTATATAATAAATATAATGAATATGTACAGGTATACCTCATTTTACAGTGCTTTGCTTGATTGCATTTTGCAGATATTAGATTTTTTACAAACTGAGTTTGTGGCGACCTTGCACAGCAAGTTTATTGGGGCTACTTTTCCAACACCATCTGATCACTTTGTATCTCTGTGTCACATTTTGGTAATTCTCACAAAATTTCAAACTTTTTCATTATTATTATAGTTGTGGTGATCTGTGATCAGTGGTTTTTGATGCTACTGTTGCAAAAAGATTATGACTTGCTGAAGGCTCAGATTATGGTTAGCATTTTTTAGCAATAAAATACTTTTTAACTAAGGTATGTAGATTGGTTTTTTCAGACATAATGCTATTGCACACTTAATAGACTATAGTGTAGTGTAAACATAACTTCTGTATGCACTGGGAAACCAAATAAATGTGTGACTGGCTTTGTTGCAGTTGTCTGGAAGCAAATATTTCCTAGGTATGCCTGTATAAATATAAAGATAAATATATATATAAATAGATTATTTTATATATTTATATTTCAATAAAAAATTTTTATTTTTATATACATGTTTATATATAAACAGGAGGTGTGTGTGTGTGTGTGTGTGTGTGTATGTGTGTGTGTGTGTATATATATATATATATACACACACACATACACACACACACATATATATACATACTATTGCTTCAAGTTCTGGAAAACCCTGACTAGTATAGCACAGGGAACTCTACTCAATGCTCTCTGTTGACCTAATTGGGAAGGATATCTAAAAAAAAAGAGGAGGTATACGTATACATATAGCTGATTCACTTTGCTGTACAGCAGAACTCCTACAATGTTTACACAACATTGTAAAGCAACTATACCCCAATTTAAAAAAAATAAAGTAGTAACAAAAAAGAAAGAATATATTTTGTATCAACTCAAAATTTAACAGAAACAGTGCTTTAACAAGTAACATACACCCAAAACTAACACAACATTGTAAATCAACTGTACTCCAACAAAAATTTTTTGTAAAAAGCAACAAAAAACTAGAAGAGTCTAAAACCATCAAAGAAATAGAGTAAGTAGTTCACAATTTCCCCACACCTCTACTATCACAAATACCTATCAGCTCAGGAAGTTCTATGAAATCATTTTTTTTAATTAATTAATTTAATTAATTTTATTTTTGGCTGCATTGGGTGTTTGTTGCTGCGCACAGACTTTCTCTAGTTGTGGCGAGCAGGGGCTACTCTTCGTTACGGTGCGTGAGCTTCTCATTGTGGTGGTTTCTCTTGTGGAGCACGGGCTCTAGGTGCGCAGGCTTAAGTAGTTGTGGCACGTGGCCTCTAGAGCGTAGGCTCAGTAGTTGTGGCACATGGGCTTAGTTGCTCTGTGGCATGTGGGATCTTCCCCAACCAGTGCTTGTACCCATGTCCCCTGCATTGGCAGGCGGACTGTTAACCACTGCACCACCAGGGAAGCCCTCTATGCAATCTTCAGGAAATAAGGAAATAGATAATCCAGCTTCTACATTAGAATGCTCAGCAACTCATTTTGTAATGTTTATATAATTCTGATTCAAAACCAGACAAGGGCAATACAAGTAACCAAAATTATGTACCAGTTTCATGTATAAATGTGGATGCAATAAACCTAAATAAAATAGTGGAAAATTTAATATCAGTGACATAAAGTATAATAAACATAGTGCTAGAACAAAATTTCTTTGAATTGGTAATAGATATCTAATTAAACAGATAAAAGATACTTTACTTGATGGTGTAATATTAGACAGATTCCTTCAAAGTCAGGGGCAAGAAATTTCTTCATTCCTAGTCATCATTTTACTGGAGGGCTGAGCAAGTGAAGTGAAATAAAAAATATATATATATATATATGTATAGAGATTAAAAAGGAAGAGTCCAAATTGTCATTATTCACAAGTAATAAAATTGTACAATGGATCATAGATCCAATAAACTACTGTAACTAATAGAATATACCAGAGAATTAGAAATACATTTTAATAGTCATTGAAAAGTAAAGGATAAGAATATCAAGGCAATGAAGAAAAAATACAAGCAAGGATTCTCTTTACAGTACATCAAGATTTAATTAAAGTAAAAAGTAATTGAAAACACTATGATATGTTGTAGTACTAGATAAACAGACCAAAGAAATGCGATAGGGAACCCACATATATTTGGGAACCAATTCATTAAGGACAAAGCTTATCACACTAGAGGATACTTATGGGCCACTTAAAAATAGTATCATGACAACTGGATACTCATATTGAAAAAAAAATAGATCCCTACCTCACTCTGTACAAAATAATCAAATTTTACACATTCTTACACAAATATAGGAAAAAATCATTATGAACTTAGCACAGAGAAAGATTTATTAAATAAGACCCAATAAACACAAACTATAGATACGTACAAATATGTACAAATGTGGTTAGATTAAACTTTTAAAACTATTTACAGGAAAAAGTATTGTAAACACAGTAGAAATACAAGTGACAGACTTACCAAGATATTTACACACGTAAGCAAGAAAAAACTTTTAATCAGAATATACAAAGAACTCCTAAAACTCAATAAGGACAAATGTAAAGTGGAGTGAGGTTTTGAACAATCCATTTACATAAGAAGAGTCCAAAAGGCAAATACACATATTAAAATATCCTCACCTCACTGGCACTGTTAATCAGTGAAATGTAAATTGAAACATCAATAATATATAATTTCTCATCTTTTAGAATGGAAAAACTGTTTTTAAACTCTATAATGCTAGTTGCTGGTAAAGATGCAGGAAAATAAACATTTTTACATGTTCCTTAAGAGATTGTAAATGGTAACTACCATAAAATTCAATTTGGTAAAATAATGAAGATGCTCATATTTCATATTCTAATATCCATCAATTTTGTTTCTACCTATAGTACTCTAAAGAAGCTCTTTCAGAAATTCAACTGGAAACAGGAATAAGTTATTGAAGGAAAAAGAAATGAATCTCCCTCAGTATGGAGAGAGACAAATTAACTCTAGTGTAGTACTGCAATCGTATGCTATATAGTAATTAAAATGACTAAAGTGTCTTTACCATGGATAAAGGTAAAAAACATTAAGGTAGAGTGTGAAAAACAAGTTGCAAATATGTATTTATTAATATCACGTTGATTTTATACATTTTCAAAGCACAAAACATTTGTGTGTATTGTTTGTCTAGTAAAATTACAAAAGTTAAATGGTGTTGAATAGTTCACCTGGAAGGTAGAACATATAGAAAGGCCATGGAAAACCTAAGGTATGTTCTGGTAACTGCACAGGATCCCTTTGACTGGGGCACTGAGGTAAGCTTAAATGGGCACAGGATGAGACGGGCTTGATGGTTTAGGACTTTGTGGGCCCTGTTAAAGAATTTTGAACAAATGGAAACTAAAGTGCAGTATACAATGGATGACAATCAGACATGCGCTCTTTTTTATAAGTTTTTAATTTTGGTAAAATACACATAACATAAAATCTACCATGTTGACCAGAACTTTTTTCATCTTCAAGAACTCAAATTCTGTACCCGTTAAACACTACAACTCCCCATTTACCACCCCACTCCCACCACCCCTGGTAACCACTATTCTACTTTCTGTCTCTCTGAATTCTACAGCTCTAGGTACATCATACAAGTGGAATCAGATGCTATTTGTCTTTTTGTGTTTGGCTTATTTCAATTAGCATAATGTCTTTAAGATTCTTCCATGTTGTAGCACAGATCAGAATTTCATGATTTTTTAAGGTTAAAAAATATTCCATTGTATGGATATACCACATTTTGTTTATCTGTTCATTCACTGATAGACTTTAAGGTTGTTTCTACTTTTGGCTTTTGTGAATAATGCTAGTATTGACATACAGATATCTGTTCAAGTTCCTGCTTTCAATTCTGTTTTTATTTGTACTCAGAAGTGGAATTGCTCGATCAAATGATAATTCCAAGTATAGTTTTTGAGGAACAACTTTTTTCCCCACAGTGGCTACACCGTTTTAGATTCCCACCAGCGATCCATGGGGGTTCAATTTCTTCACATTCTGACCAGCACCTTTTGTTTTCATAATAGCCATGCCAGTATGTGAGGTGATATCTCATTGTGGTTTTGCTTTGCATCTTCCTAATGATTAGTAATGTTGAGCATCTTTTCATATGTTTAGAGTAAGAGAAAAGGGAGACTGAGAAGAGAAAACAAATAAGGAGGCTTCGGTTCCCAATCTGATATGGATTAGGTCAGAGCCCCCATGAAGAAGGGGCCATTATTCCCATTTCTGCAGAAAACGTCTTATGAGGACCAAAGGGAAGCAGCAGGATGTCAGCCTGGCTTTGGGAGGTAGCAGGCTTGGGAGGACAATTGTCACCTAGAGAAACATTAGCTGAGCACACATGGGGGTGGCACCATGCTCTGTGGGCATGGGGCACCCAGTACAGACTAGCAGAAGATCCATATCCTGAGTGGATACAGGCTTGTTTGTGGATACACATGAAAACCTTTTTGGAGATAACTGGAAGTATCAGTGGAGATGTGTAAGAGATGAGATTAAAAAAAGGCAGATGGAAGCATAGAGGACATTTCAGATTTCTTAGTGAGTTCATGTTTTATCGTATAAATGACTCTACCTGTATACTGGTTAACATATAGAGTAATATTTTAAAAATAAGACTGAAAGGGATCAGGGCATCAGGGATGCTTTCCTAACATGCAATGCAAAATTCCCTCAATGTTTGACCTGAGGGAAGTCATTTGACCTTTTTGGGTCTTAGTTTCTTTTCATGTAACATTTGGGGAATAAGAAACATCCTGTCTTTTTCCAGGGCTTATACAGCTACAAAAAGATAATATGTGGGAAAATGTTTGGAACAGAATAAAGTGTGTAAGATATGATTATGCCAAAGTTGACAACTAAAAGGATACATGACAAACTCATTCACTCCCCAACAATGCCGTATTATTTGCTAGAGGAGGTTTACCAAGTGATTTGTCTGCTGCAAATCTAGTGCCAGTCAGAAGTAGACTAAGAATGACTTCCTGCTTTCTAAAGAGTATATATAGACAGTGTGCTTTTTGTTGGGGAGGAAAATCTAGAATTTATAGGCTGAGCGAAACTGCAATTTATATTTCTTAATGTGAATTGCTATCTCAAATACATGAGACATGGAAGGTGGATGGACCAAGCAACACATTACCAAGAGATTCAAGAATGATTCCGGAAAGTCCCAGTGTTATTCATACCAATGCTTTTAGGTTCCCAAGTGAGTAATCAGTTAGAATTTGGTATTCTGCACATCACATCAACCACAACATCTCCAATATGTATACAAATGAAAACTAGAAAATCATAATATATGGAAATGAAACTGACATACCCAGAAGAAGCAAAAGGTTGCATGTCTGTCGTCCAGTGTTCCCAAACTGACAGGTCTCTGATAATTGATGACAGCAAAAAGAAACTTTTGCCTTGTGCAAGACAAGATGGCTCAATGCCACAGTTCTTTCAGAATCAAAGAACTGTCAGGTATTATTAGTATTAACAGAAAGCTTAAATACATGGTAGAACAAAATGTGCCAGCACCATTCTATTTGATTCATGTTCTCCAAAGACCTAGTTTCTTGGCCTCAGTTAATGACGGATTCTACTATTTTAAAGTGTTGTTGATCTCCGGTTCTTATCAGAAGAAACGGAATGGGTAGAAATATAAATTGTGAGTATTTTCTATTAAGCTCTGTTGCTCATTTAAAAAAAGAATTAAATACATTGCTTGCATTATTTGTTACTATGGTCATCATGCAAATAGTTGCAATTTTTCTGAAATTTGGCATGCAATAAGGATTAAAAAGACTTTTTTTCATCATCTGTGAGACTGTGTGTTTGGCAAAAGATTGAATGTACAGGAAGAGTGGTGCTAGGTGTAGGTGGTGGGGAAGGTGTTGAGGATCAGCATTTTGATCTGACAAGTTCTTTATGCGCCCAACGTGTTCCTGGCAGTGTTCTAGGTACTGGGGATATCAGCTAACAGAATCCCAAGATGACTGCCGTGGTGGATCTTACATTATAGCTGGGAGACACAGATTAATAGGAAACAGACAAATAAAATAAATATGCAAAGAAAATAAGATCAGAGTGTGGGGGATTAAAAGCATAAATGTGGAGGTAGAGTGGTTACTTTAAATAAAGTATTCAAATTGGGTTTCACAGGAGCAAATACCAAAAAAGGGTGGGTGGGGGGGAATTTGCCACATAGAATATATGGGTAAAGAGCTTCCCTGGCAGAAGGAACAACCAGTGCAAAGGCCCTGAGACAGAAATGTGCCCAGGGTGCTCTGCAAACAGCAAAGCCTAGAGCGCTGGAGCAGAGTGAGTGAGGAGAAGCAAGAGGAAGAGGAAAGGGGTGGGGAGGAGAGTGAGGGTCCTGGAAGGACTTGTAGGCTTTTAGAAGGTTGTTGGATGCTAAAACACGGAGCTGTGGAGGGCCCTGTTAGAGGTCTGACTTGCGTATTGACAAGAATTGCTCTGTCAGCTGTGACAGACTATGAGGTAGGAGAGAAGTAAGGCAACCAGATTAAGAGGCTTTAGCAGAAGAGGTATAGTAGCTGACACCAGAGCAGATATTAGCAATGGTGGGCCATCTGAAGTTTACTAGGTGGGCCCAGAGAAATGATATTGGAACCTGACTGCAATAAAATCTGAAGTCCAAGATAAACTAAATGGTGATGTATTTTGTTTTGTTTTTTAACATCTTTATTGGGGTATAATTGCTTTACAATGGTGTGTTAGTTTCTGCTTTGTAACAAAGTGAATCAGCTATATGTCCTCCCTCTTGCGTCTCCCTCCCACCCTCCCTATCCCACCTCTCTAGGTGGTCACAAAGCACCGAGCTGATCTCCCTGTGCTATGCAGCTGCTTCCCACTAGCTATTTTATATTTGGTAGTGTATATATGTCCATGCCACTCTCTCACTTCGTCCCAGCTTACCCTTCCCCCTCCCCATGTCCTCAAGTCCATTCTCTACGTCTGCATCTTTATTCCTGTCCTGCCCCTAGGTTCTTCACCATTTTTTTTTTTTTAGATTCCATATATGTGTGTTAGCATAGGGTATTTATTTTCCTCTTTCTGACTTACTTCACTCTGTGTGACAGACTCTAGGTCCATCCACCTCACTACAAATAATTCAATTTTGTTTCTTTTTATGGCTGAGTAATATTCCATTGTACCTATGTGCCACATCTTCTTTATCCATTCATCTGTCGATGGACACTTAGGTGGCTTCCATGTCCTGGATATTGTAAATAGAGCTGCAATGAACATTGTGGTACACATATCTTTTTGAATTATGGTTTTCTCAGGATATATGCCCAGTAGTGGGATTGCTGGGTCATATGGTAGTTCTACTTCTAGTTTTTTAAGGAACCCCCATACTGTTCTCCATAGTGGCCGTATCAACTTACATTCCCACCAACAGTGCAAGAGGGTTCCCTTTTCTCCACACACTCTCCAGCATTTATTGTTTGTAGACTTTTTGATGATGGCCATTCTGACCGGTGTGAGGTGATACCTCATTGTAGTTTTGAGTTGCATTTCTCTAATGATTAGTGATGTTGAGCATCCTTTCATGTGTTTGTTGGAAATTTGTATATCTTCTTTGGAGAAATGTCTATTTAGGTCTTCTGCCCATTTTTGGATTGGGTTGTTTGTTTTTTTGATATTGAGTTGCATGAGCTGCTTGTAAATTTTGGAGGTTCATCCTTTGTCAGTTGCTTCATTTGCAAATATTTTCTCCCATTCTGAGGGTTGTCTTTTCATCCTGTTTATGGCTTCCTTTGCTGTGCAAAAGCTTTTAAATTTCATTAGGTCCCATTTGTTTATTTTTGTTTTTATTTCCATTTCTCTAGGAGGTGGGTCAAAAAGGATCTTGCTGTGATTTATGTCATAGAGTGTTCTGCCTGTGTTTTCCTCTAAGAGTTTTATAGTGTCTGGCCTTACATTTAGGTCTTTAATTCATTTTGAGTTTACTTTTGTGTATGGTGTTTGGGAGTGTTTTAATTTCATTCTTTTACATGTAGCTGTCCAGTTTTCCCAGCACCATTATTGAAGAAGCTGTCTTTTCTCCATTGGTGATGTATTTTGGAACAGAAGGCCTAGGGAAACATTTTTACTTTTGTCTCTCTTTCATAATGTTTTCTCTCCTCACATCAGGATCTTTTTTTTTTTCCTTTAACTTGAAAAATCATTACTAATTTTCAGGAAGGATGCACAATCATCCATTAACTTTCAATAGATGCCCTTGTATTCGTGGAGCACTGCCCTGTTGCCCTGAAACTAACAGCAGGATGCGTAATGCATAATGCACTCCATGCCTTACATAAATACACATAAAACTTTAGCAGTTAAGAGGTAAGAGGATGGAGCTATTAAAGAAAACAATGTGGGTATAAAACAGTTTTGCAGAGATTAAAAAATTTTAAGCCAGGGCTTCCCTGGTGGCGCAGTGGTTGAGAGTCTGCTGCTGATGCAGGGGACACGGGTTCGTGCCCCAGTCCGGGGAGATCCCACATGCTGTGGAGCAGCTAGGCCCGTGAGCCATGGCTGCTGAGCCTGTGCGTCCGGAGCTTGTGCTCTGCAATGGGAGAGGCCACAACAGTGAGAGGCCTGCGTACAGCAAAAAAAAAAAAAAAAAAAAAAATTTAAGCCAGGATCTTTTTCTGAATGAACAATTGGATTTCTGATTAGGGATTGGAGGAAGTGATTATTGAAATATTCATTTCAATACCAATAGCCTAATGTGTGTGAATCTGTCCAACTCTTATTTGGTTTGGCTAGAAAGAGAAATAAATCATAATCATATATTTTCTTGAAGTACGTAACTTTTTTTCTGCATTTTGTAGCCACGTTTCTCTGAAATGGGTAGATTTTTTTGTTGCTATTGTTGCTGCTTTTAACCAATTTACAGTTTGCATTTTCTGTTTAGTTTTTCATAAATTTGCTTTGAAGCTCATGGGTATGACTTAAATGATAAAAGAATGAGCATAAAAAGACAAGGAAACTTCATGTAAAAACGTGCTTATTTCTTCATCAGCTGAGGTAGTCATTCCTTTAATCTCGCTGATTGTTTTGTAGCTATTACTATTGAAAATGGCAGACAGGCATGGACTTTTGATTATCAGCATGCTTCATCTGTGAAGCCTCTCTAGGTTGCATATTCACTTTTCAGAATAGTCTGTTCTAAGCAGAGGATTTTTTTGAACACTGTTTGTGATATATGATCTCATATCATATGCTGTTTTTTTTTTAAAATCCTTTTTGTTTTCCACTGTGATTAAGCTTAAGTAAAGAGTGTATTTCATTTTTGAAATTTCAGAATTCAGATTTCTTTTCAGTTTTTTTGAAGTCATTGAAAATTGCAATATATGTCTTTCCCACCAAGAAGCTGGAGCCAAATCTGGGAGACCTGGTCACTAAGTCTGGACACAGAAAAGTGAGTTAGAC
The DNA here is from genome assembly GCF_949774975.1 of Lagenorhynchus albirostris. NCBI lineage: Eukaryota > Metazoa > Chordata > Mammalia > Artiodactyla > Delphinidae > Lagenorhynchus > Lagenorhynchus albirostris. The sequence continues at coordinate 89,451,194 of NC_083100.1, forward strand.
AATGTTGATGGAGGGACAAAGAAGCAGACTCTTTAACACTTACTCTGACTTTTAATTTTTTAATGGTTGCCTGAAGTTGGAACATACTTTTACAGCTAACCTGTTTATACTTTCAGATGATACTATACTGCTTCAGTGATAGTGTGTATACCTTGTTACAGAGTATTCCCACTTCCTCCTTCTCATCCTTCATCACATTGCTGTCTTTCATTTCACTTATCCATAAGCTATAATCACCTGGTACATTTTTGCTATTATTCTTTCAAACAAACAGTTACCTATTATATCAATTAAGAATACAAAACATAAAGTATTTTATTATATACTTATTCCTTCTCTAATGCTCTTCTTTTCTTAATGTAGGTCTGATCTATAAAATTCTCCTTCTCTCTGAAGAACTTCTTTTATCATTTCTTGCAAGTCAGGTCTACTGGTAACAAATTTCCTTAATTTTTGTTTGTCTGACAAAGTATTTCTCCTACACTTTTGAAGGATGATTTTGCTGGATATGTAATTCTAATTTTTTTGTTTTTTAATCTTTTAGAACTTTAAATATCTCACTCTACTCTCCTCTTGCTTCCATGGTACCTTAAAAAAGTCTGGTATGGCTCTGATTCTGTTCCTGTATAGGTAAGGTGCCCCCCCCCAAAAAAAAGCTGTCTTCTTTTCAAGTTTTTCTCTTTTTCTCTTTGATTTTCTGAAGTTTGAATATAATATGTGTAAGTGTAAATTTTGTTTTTATTTATCTAGCTTGGAATTTTTTGAGTATCCTGGATCTGTAGTTTTGTGTCTGTCAGTAATTTTAGAACTACTCAGCCAATAGTACAATATTTCTTCTGTTTCTTTTTCTATTTCTTCTCCTTCTGGTATATCCATTTCATGTTCAATACAGCTTTGGTAATGGTACCACAGATCTTATATATTTTGTTCCAGTTTTTGTTGGTTTTTTTTTTCCAGTTTTTAAAAAATTTCCATTTCTTTTTGCTTTTTAGTTTGGAAAGTTTCTATTAATGTCTCTTCAGGTCACTGATTCTTTCCTTAGCTATGTCCACTCTACTGATAAACCCATCAAAACATTCTTCATTTCTATTACTTTTTTTCCCTAAGATTTTGTTTTGATTCTCTTTAGAGTGTCCATCCCTCTGCTTACATTGTATGTTATACATTTATTTTTCATGAAATGCTTAGAATTTAATCATAATTTACAAAAATTCAAATTCTGATAATTCCAAATTCTCAACCATATCTTGGACCTGATGCATGCAATATCTCTTCAGACTATTTTTTGCCTTTTGGCATGCCTTGTAATTTTTTGAAAGTTATTCATGATGTACCAGATGAAAGGAACTGGGGAAAATAGGCCTTTAATGTGAGATTTTATGTTTATCTGGCTAGAAATTAGACTGTGTTTACTGTTTACTATAGCTGGGTGTCAGAGAATAAAATGTCCTTAGTGTTCTTGTTTTTATCTCCTCTGTTGTCTTTAAGTTTCCCTAGAGCCTCTTTATTAAATAGGGTCTGAGGATAGTGGTTTTTCAGCTGTCACTTTCTGTTACTATAAAGGAACTTATGGTTAGGTATAAGGGAAGGGGAACTATTCTATAACCCCATGATTAAATCTCAGTCTTTTAGTCAGGGATATCTCTGGGCTATGACCTTCACAAGTGCTTCTCAGTACCCTCTGCCCATAGGTGAAACAGGAAGGCTAAAAGGGGATGGAGTTGGGTATTTCACTTCTTCCATGTCAGCTAGGCTTTGGTAAAACCCAAGTGTGTTAGTCTTGGTAATGTAGTTTTTCTTGAGGACAGGCCTTGTTAAAGATAACATAAAACTCTGAGAATATTTCAAAATGGTTATTTTTCTTCTCTCCCTGCCAGAAGAGCAATGGGATTTTTCTCCTGTCTTCATAATGAGAACCTTATGGAGCTCTTGGAGGTAAAACTTACAAAAATGTGGTGTCCCCCAAGACTGAACCCCACATTTTTAACTCTCAAGCTAGTCCACACTGAACCTTCAATCAATGTAATTATAGTTAAAGTATTCCTACTGGTACTGGTTCCAGTGGCAGGACTTTGCTCTTGGGCTTCTATTCCTGGTAAACTGTGTTGCTCTGTATCTCCTGTCTCTCCAGTTTTGGGGGCAGCAGTGTGCCCTGTAATCATAATGCTTTAATGGATCTAGGAAGAGTAGTTGATATTTAGTTCATTTGGGGTTTTTTCCCCTTGTTATGGGGAATCGAATAATGACTTCCAACTTCTTTACATGTCAGATTGAAAACTAGAAGTCCTCACTCTGTGACTTTTGAATATCACTAGGTTATAACAATGGCTTATTCCATCACTGAGAGGCAGTCTGACCTGATGGCACCTGCCCTGACTTGAAATAAATCCTAGTTCAGGCACTAAATAGCTGTTACTCACCTTTTTCTTCATTTGAATGTTTATATTACTTATCTCAAAGAGTTGTATAAAAATGACCCTCTATAAAGAATATATATACACTCTCTCTCTCTCTCTCTCTCTATATATATATATATATACATACACACACACAATATATATATTGTGTCTTAGTACACAATATGTGTTCAAACAAATATTAGATTCTTTCGTTCCTTGGTTTTCCACGAAGAAACAGTTGGAGGTTATTCACAGCAAGGAGGCAGATGAAAAAACAACGCTGGTTCTTTCTTCTTTCCTGCTCTTTAAGTTCTCATTTACTTCTCTTCTCAGGCACTGCTCCTGTAGTTCCATCATAGAATAATAGTCTACTCCACAGCATGTCACGCATGTAAAATCTTTCAAAGTTTCTTCTTGGTATTTATATTCTTATTTCCCAAGTTTGTGGTTTTGAGTTCATTATGTGAGAGTGAAAGTCCCTATATCCTTGTGCTTTGCCAACACCTCCTCCTCACGGAGCTGTTGGGATTCTTCCTTAATTAGTATAAGAACTAAGTGAACTCTCTATCACCAAATGAAAGTGTTAGGTTGGAGTTGTTCTGGGGAATACATGCAAAAATTCTTCTGTGTTAATTCCTGGGCTGTGACAGACTTCAGCAGTTGTTAGAAGGGACTTAGAATTTCAAGATGAATGTAACTGCAGAAGAATTCCATTTTATTTGGTGTTGAGTGATAATTACAATCATTGTCACAACACAGAAGGATTTTAAGGTAATGTGAAAATTGTCTCTGAAAGCCATCAGCTTTATGAATCCCAGTATACATGTAAGTATAAAATAAACATATGCAGTTGAAATAATCTATTAGCTGAAGAGCTTTAAGCCATAAAATATGAAATTAAAGCAATGCAAAATTAAAGCAGAAACAAAATAACTCTTTTATGAAAATGGAGACAGGTTTGCCTAGATGATATCTTTCATGGGCTAGTTAGGATGAGAGATAGCTAATTAAGTATTTGGGTTTCTAAGGTCCACTGCTGGATAGGAAGTTTGAAAGAGGGAAAAATACCAAGCTAAGTAAGAGTCAGAAAAATCAAAGCACAACATCATTGGAAAAACAATCTGAAAATAATATTTTTTATATATTATCAAGAATTGACTTTGCATTTGTATTTTTAAAAGGAAAACATTTTCAGATTCGTATACTTGTTTAAATGCCTACTGTGCAAAAGTACCATGCCAGATGTTAACCATAATCTTTATATCTTTCACATTTCATTTCAATTGCTTTCATAAGTCACAGGCAAAACATAACAATGTAAACTTGAGAAGACTTCTTGTGTTCTTTTATGCTATTATAATAATTTATGTTACCAATTTTCAAACCAACTTTCACCCTCCTGGTGAAGAGATAACCATCCTGTCATATGATCTGTCCTCATAGCAGAGGGGTTCTCACTATCTATTGTCTTCATAAACAAACAGAAAGGAAATATTTTGTTACTTATCAGGGTTTCTGTCTACTTTTTCTTTGATGATACAAGCAATGAAAATCTGTGCATGAAGTGAGGAAATAACTTTTTAAGCATCTTTTAATCTTTTAACATGTCTCTGTAATTCTCTTCCCTGTTTTCTCCCTGATTGCTTAATTTAGGTTTTTTAAATTTTTAATAAAATTTTTAATAAAAATATTTTTAAGGAAAGTTGAAACAATGATTGCATCGCTACCAATTTTATTATTATCCTTTGCAAACCACAAACACTGGGCAGGTGTCCATTCAGTATATCTAGTGTAAGTCCAAATATGAAGACTTTAATACAAATTCCCTTCCCAGATGCTAAAGACCTATCAAGTTTCATTCAAAACAGTCTTAACTGACATAAATATGTGCAACAAACTTACATTTGGGGGATATTGAGTAAAAATGAGCTAACACAAATATGAATATTAGGGAAATTGTATGTATTGTGTTAAAGTTGAAATAGATCTATAAGTTTTGTTTATGGACTTGGCAAACAGCAAATCTTCTGATTTGTCAGATAATTCATAAAATTTTTTTCATTTTCTCTAGAAGGCTTTTTTTAATGAAAAAATTATCCCCTAGGGCTTCCCTGGTGGCACAGTGGTTGAGAGTCTGCCTGCCAATGCAGGGGACACGGGTTCGTGCCCTGGTCCAGGAAGATCCCACATGCCGCGGAGCGGCTGGGCCCGTGGGCCATGGCTGCTGGGCCTGCGCGTCTGGAGCCTGTGCTCTGTAACGGGAGAGGCCACAACAGTGAGAGGCCCGAGTACCGAAAAAATATATATATATATCCCCTAAAACAAATATTGAATGTCTGCTCAACTGAGTTTTTAAAAGTCACAGGGAATTACAACTGTAAATATCTTTGGTAGTAGAAGGGCCCACACCAATAATTTTAAAACTGCCATTGCCATATGGGGGAGTTGCAGTACAAGTCATAAACTAACAAATCTTCCTTTATTTAAATTAATTGGAATTATCAAGTGTTGATATACTGGTACTTGCCTTAAACTAGCACAAGATGTCTTGGATAATAAATCAAGAGACAGATTCCATCACTAATTAGCTATGTGTCTTTGACCATTTTACATAACTACCTCAGAACCCAGGTTTCCTCACCCCGTGTAATAGACACTCAATGTACCCCTTGGGTCCTTTTACTGTTTCTGTATGGTCTTTCCCCAATGTCCATGTTCTTAAACTTCTAATGACTTGCATCTCTGCTGCTCTTCATAAAATAGGACACAATTCACTGGAAAATGCAAGCAGCCAAAAGTACATGATAATTTACGTGCCACTGCAGCAGCACTTAGCCAAAGACTGCCTCATGCAGGAGTGCTAAGGCTTAGCCCCTCTGTTGCTGGTTGGAATAGACTCTGACATGTTATTTACCCTCCAGAGCTCCCCTTCATGATCAGGCTGAGGCTAGAACTTTGCCTGAAATCACACCCTTTCTTGACTTCTTCCCTGTCCTGCTTCTTCTGTTTTCTTATCAATCTGGCTAAGGGTGCTTCCTTAATACGTCACTTGCTGCAAATCCTCAGTTAGGTTTCTTCTTCTGGGGAACCCAGTCCAAGACAAGGTGCTGGACTGTAGTCCTCTTCCCTTCTAATATTCTATGATTCAAATTAATTTATATATAAATATAAGTTAGACCATATCAGTATACTGTACTCATTTCTAGTGAACAAAGAACAGTAACAGCAACATCTCTTTATCAAGTTGACTTCATTGTCATTGGGAAGATGCTACAATTACATTGGTACCTACCATGATATTCATAAAAATTAAAAGGGAATGTTATTTTGGTTGGGTATCTGTTGATATAAAACATTTATTTGGATCCTTTTCAAATTAGAGAAGAGAGAAATTATGTCTGTAATCATCTAAGGTCGATGCTGAGGTTGAGGGTAAAGAGATTTTCTTTGTACTTGCTGGTTCTCTGGAAGAGAGAAAATAATGATGAGCGTCTGTAGGTAGCATTTTTGGTTTTGTGTTGTGCGGTTTTTTCCTTTCAGGAAGAGAAAGAACTGGCGGCAATTTGCCATCAGAGGAAAGTCTCAATTGACAAGAATGCAAAGACACAGTAGGTGTGTGTGCACTCATGCAGTTATCACCCAAATGAGATGTGGAAATACAAAAGTCAGACTCCAGTTGGACTGCATAAATGAGGGTAGAGTCTCAGAAATAAGCAGTGGTATTTAGCAATCCAAGGTATGTATTCTCATAATTCTATGATCCTGATGTTGAGAAATGAAAGAAGAAAAATATGTCAATAATTTAGAGACCACACATTTACATGATATATGTAAGGGGTAAGGCATTCTCATCATCTTTTTCAAAGAGTCCTTTCTTAGATTTGTCTGAGAATTCTGGATAATGCAGTGATTATCATGAGTTGCATATTTATAATGCAGATACTTCCTATTTATTTAATTATAATATTTGCCAAGAACTGTATTAAAACCTTTCCATGTATTAACTAATCCCATTCTCACAACAACCTTATGATGTAGGTATTATTAGCTACATTTGATTTAGAGAGTTAAATTCATTTATTCCTCATTTTTCCTTTCGTTGAGCATCCAACTATCTAAACATGGTACTAGTCCCTGGTAATCAGTGGTAAAGAATGCAGACATAGTCCTTGCTTTCCTGTGGCTTACAGTCTAATGAATACAGTTGGCCACATAAGGAACAGTGGATTTAGAATTTTAAACAGATCTTTCATATGCTAAAGCTCATAGTCTTAACCATTATCCTATAGTTTTTGACAACACAGTAATTGAAATTTTACAAAAAATCACTGATATCTTATTACCTAATGAATTCATGGTAGATATAACTATCCAGTTATGAGTTTAAGGTGCCTATCATTTTCCTCTTGAATCAGAGTGTCATTGAAACCTTAGATATGAAGACTAGAGATGAATATACCATGCTCATTTTGGAACTTATATATTTTGTACAAAGTTCAGGAATTTTCCCAGGATGTCACAAAAGGGAAAAAAGACAAAAATTGAGCACAGTTAATTCTAAGTCTAGTGCTTTCCATCAAGACAAGTTGCCACTCATGTGGACTGTATAAATTAGTTTGCTTCCTTTTATTAGATAATAATACCCAAGTATCTTTTTTTTCTAAGACAGAAATTCTGGATATTTTTTGGTTTTCAGTTGCAACAAATGTCATGGAGTAAACACTCCATGAATAGCAGCAATCATTTGTATATAAAATTATGAAAAATAATGATGTGTGATTCCCATATTATTGACATCAGGTATAAGAAAAAACCATAGGGCTTCCCTGGTGGCGCAGTGGTTGAGAGTCCGCCTGACAATGCAGGGGACGCGGGTTCGTGCCCCGGCCCGGGAAGATCCCACATGCCACGTAGCAGCTGGGCCCGTGAGCCATGGCCGCTGAGCCTGAGCGTCCGGAGCCTGTGCTCCGCAATGGGAGAGGCCACAACAGTGAGAGGCCCATGTACCAAAAAAAAACAAAAAAAAAACAAAAAAAAAAAACAAAAGAAAAAACCATAGTCAGACTAGGCAAGTTAAAAATTTTTAGTGTTTATGGTTTGCTATTACTTACCAGACTTCAACAATATTGATAATACCTTGTGCACAGTTTTAATAATTTGAGTATTTTATAAAATATTATATTGAACTCAACAATAGTATCTTTTAGCATTTACTTTCCTCAAGTATTTTGTTTTTATTTATAATTTACATCTCAAAATTATAAAATAATTCTTATTTATAACTACACTTAAACAACTGCTATACAATTTTGGGTAATAGTGAAGAATGCAAAATAGAAGGCAAAGGCTGTGACTGACTTAACTAAACAGATACAAAGGAGACACTTTTGTCTTTATATTAGCTGAAAGGGGACATAAGCTATCTTATTTTGTGGATTGTTTTTATCATTCTCCGTATATTATGAACATTCCTCCAGGTCAATAATTATGCACCTACATTATCATTCTTAATTCCCTTTATTATTCATGGTACGAATATTACAAAATTTACACTCACTTGTTTCCAAATAGTTAATTTATCACTCACATATGAAGAGAAAAAAAAGTACCCATTTTCTGACACATCGATACTGATATTAATGATCTTTTAAAAATTTGGCAACATAAGTTAAGGAAAATCTGTCTTTTTATCAGTTTAAGCAAAAACATGTTCATACTACTTAGTAACAAAACAAAGTGCGAGAAATAATATATATGTTGAGAACTAAATCAGAATCTCTCCTCAAAAAACAGAAATAGCAAAACTCAAGGATCCAATTTAAGGAAGTGAAATGTGATGTCGAAAAGAGGGCCTCTGGAGTTTGGAGTTTCAGAGTTTGGAGGACCACATGGAGTCTACAGATGGTACAGAATGAAGAAGGCTTCAATTACTGGTTAGAGCTATATCAATAGGGAGATCACATGCTCCTAACCCTACAATGCCTATTCTGAACTGAATTCTTTACAAGAGACCTTCAAGATGGCGGAGGAGTGAGACATGGAGATTGCCTTCCTCCCCACAAATACATCAGAAATACAGCTGCATGTGGAACAACTCCTACAGAACACCTACTGAACGCTGGCAGAAGACCTCAGACTTCCTAAAAGAAAACAGAATGGATAGAAAACCAAAACTGTAGCAGCACAATTTGGATGTCACCAGACCATTTCTCCTAATCATTGACCCTATGCTCAGTGACCATAAAGAGAAAAATAAAGAACAGAAAGCATTCAGAAATCCAGAATTAGAGGGCAACAAATTGTGGTCTTTAAAATCCTCAGGAGAGGCCTCACCAGGCATCAGGGCTGTGCCTCTGAGGTGGGAGAGCCAAGTTCAGGACACTGGTCCAGGAGGGACCTTCCACCTCCACGTAATATCAAACGGTGAAAATCTCCCAGAGATCTCCATCTCAATGCCAAGACCCAGCTCCACTCAATGACCAGCAAGCTACAGTGCTGGACACCCTATGCCAAACAACTAACAAGACAGGAACACAACCCGATCCATTAGCACACAGGCTGCCTAAAATCATAAAAAGCCCACAGACACCCCAAAACACACCACCAGAAGTGGACCTGCCCACCAGAAAGACAAGATCCAGCCTCATTCACCAGAACACAGGCACTAGTGCCCTCCACCAGGAAGTCTACACAACCCACTGAACCAACCTTAGCCACTGGGGACACACACCAAAAACAACGGGAACTACGAACCTGCAGCCTGCAAAAAGGAGACCCCAAAAACACTAAGCAAAATGAGAAGACAGAAAAACACACAGCAGGTGAAGGAGCAAGGTAAAAACCCACCAGACCTAATAAATGAAGAGGAAATAGGCAGTCTACCTGAAAAAGAATTCAGAATAATGATAGTAAAGATGATCCACACTCTTAGAAGTAGAATAGACAAAATATAGGAAGCGTTTAACAAGGACCTAGAAGAACTAAAGAGCAAACAAAACAATGATGAACAACACAATAAATGAAATTAAAAATTCTCTAGAAGGGATCAATAGCAGAATAACTGAGGCAGACATTGGATAAGTGACCTGGAAGATAAAATAGTGGAAATAACTACTGCAGAGCATAATAAAGAAAAAGAATGAAAAGAACTGAGGACAGTCTCAGAGACCTCTGGGGCAACATTAAATGCACCAACATTCGAATTATAGGGGTCCCAGAAGAAGAAGAGAGAAAGAAAGGGACTGGGAAAATATTTGAAGAAATTATAGTTGAAAACTTCCGTAATAAGGGAAAGGAAATAGTTAATCAAGTACAGGAAGCACAGAGAGTCCCTCCCATACAGGATAGATCCAAGGAGGAACACGCCAAGACACATATTAATCAAATGATCAAAAATTAAGTACAAAGAAAAAATATTAAAAGCAGCAAGGGAAAAACAACAAATAACATACAAGGGAATCCCCATAAGGTTAACAGCTGATCTTTCGGAAGAAACTCAGCAAGCCAGAAGGGAGTGGCAGGACGTATTTAAAGTGATGAAGGAGAAAAACCTGCAAACAAGATTACCCAGCAAGGATCTCATTCAAATTTGACGGAGAAATTAAAACGTTTGCAGACAAGCAAAAGCTGAGAGAATTAGGCACCACCAAACGAGCTTTACAACAAATGCTAAAGGAACTTCTCTAGGCAGGAAACACAAGAGAAGGAAAAGACCTACAATAACAAAGTCAAAACAATTAAGAAAATGGTAATAGGAATATACATATCAATAATTACCATAAACGTAAATGGATTAAAAGCTCCAACCAAAAGACAGAGACTGGCTGAATGGATACAAAAAGAAGACCTGTATATATACTGTCTACAAGAGACCCACTACAGACCTAAGGACACATACAGACTGAAAGTGAGAGGATGGAAAAAGATATTCCATGCTGTTGGAAATCAGAAGAAAGCTGGAGTAGCAATTCGCATATCAGACAAAATAGACTTTAAAACAAGGACTATTACAAAAGACAAAGAAGGACATGACATAATCATCAAAGGATTGATTCAAGAAGAAGATATAATAATTGTAAATATTTATGCACCCAACATAGGAGTACCTCAATACATAAGGCAAATACTAACAGCCATAAAAGGGGAAATTGACAGTATCAAAATCGTAGTAGGGGACTTTACCACCCCACTTCCACAACTAGACAGATCATGCAAAATGAAAATAAATAAGCAAACAGAAGATTTAAATGCTACATTAAACAAGATGGACTTAATTAATATTTCTGTGATTTTCCAACCAAAAACAACAGAATACACGTTCTTCTCAAGTGCTCATGGAACATTCTCCAGGATAGATCATATCTTGGGTCACCAATCACGCCTTGGTGAATTTAAGAAAATTGAAATCGTATCAAGTATCTTTTCTGACCACAATGTTATGAGGCTAGAAATCAATTACAGGAAAATATTTGTAAAATATACAAACACATGGAGGCTAAACAATACACTACTTAACCAAGAGATCACTGAAGAAATCAAAGAGGAAATCAAAAAATACCTAGAAACAAATGACAGTGAAAACACGATGACCCAAAACCTATGGGATGCAGCAAAAGCAGTTGTAAGAGAGAAGTTTATAGCAATACAATTCTACCTTAAGAAACAAGAAACATCTCAAATAAACAACCTAATCGTACAGCTAAAGCAATTAGAAAAAGAAAAACAAAAAACCCCTGAAGTTAGCAGAAGGAAAGAAATCATAAAAATCAGATCAGAAATAAATGAAAAAGACATGAAGGAAATGATAGCAAAGATCAATAGAACTAAAAGCTGGTTCTTTGAGAAGATAAACAAAATTGATAAACCATTAGCCAGACTCATCAAGAAAAAAAGGGAGAAGACTCAAATCAATAGAATTAGAAATAAAAAGGAGAAGTAACAACTGACTCTGCAGAAATACAAAGGATCATGAGAGATTACTTCAAGCAACTATATGCCAACAAAATGGACAACCTGGAAGAAATGGACAAATTCTTAGAAATGCACAACCTTCTGAGACTGAACCAGGAAGAAATAGAAAATATGAACAGACCAATCACAAGCACTGAAATTGAAACTGTGATTAAAAATCTTCCAACAAATAAAGGCCCAGGACTAGATGGCTTCACAGGCGAATTCTATCAAACATTTAGAGAAGAACTAACATCTATCCTTTTCAAACTCTTCCAAAATATAGCAGAGGGAGGAACACTCCCAAACTCATTCTATGAGGGCACCATCACCCTGATACCAAAACCAAAGGAAGATGTCACAAAAAAAAACTACAGGCCAATATCACTGATGAACATAGATGCAAAAATCCTCAACAAAATCCTAGCAAACAGAATCCACATTAAACAGAAAGCACATTAAAAAGATCATACACCATGATCAAGTGGGGTTTATCCCAGGAATGCAAGGATTCTTCAACATACGCAAATCAATCAACGTGATACACCATATTAAAAAATTGAAGAAGAAAAACCGTATGATCATTTCAATAGATGCAGAGAAAGCTTTTGACAAAATTCAACACCCATTTATGATAAAAACCCTCCAGAAAGTAGGCATAGAGGTAACTTTCCTTAACATAATAAAGGCCATATGTGATAAACTCACAGCCTACATCGTCTTCAATGGTGAAAAACTGAAACCATTTCCACTAATATCAGGAACAAGACAAGGTTGCCCACTCTCACCACTCTTATTCAACATAGTTTTGGAAGTTTTAGCCACAGCAATCAGAGAAGAAAAAGAAATAAAAGGAATCCAAATCGGAAAAGAAGAAGTAAAGCTGTCACTGTTTGCAGATGACATGATTCTATACATAGAGAATCCTAAAGATGCTACCAGAAAACTCCTAGAGCTAATCAATGAATTTGGTAAAGTAGCAGGATACAAAATTAATGCACAGAAATTTCTTCCATTCCTATACACTACTGATGAAAAATCTGAAAGTGAAATTAAGAAAACACTCCCATTGCAACAAAAAGAATAAAATACCTAGGAATAAACCTACCTAAGGAGACAAAAGACCTGTATGCAGAAAATTATAAGACACTGATGAAAGAAATTAAAGATGATACAAATAGATGGAGAGATATACCATGTTCTTGGATTGGAAGATTCAACATTGTGAAAATGACTCTACTACCCAAAGCATTCTACATATTCAATGCATTCCCTATCAGCATTTTTCACAGAACTAGAACAAAAAATTTCACAATTTTTATGGAAACACAAAAGACCCTGAATAGCGAAAGGAACTTGAGAAATAAAAATGAAGCTGGAGGAATCAGGCTCCCTGACTTCAGACTATACTACAAAGGTACAGTAATCAAGACAGTATGGTACTGGCACAAAAACAGCAATATAGATCAATGGAACAGGATAGAAAGCCCAGAGATAAACCCACGCACATATGGTCACCTTATCTTTGATAAAGGTGGCAGGAATGTACAGTGGAGAGAGGACAGCCTCTTCCATAAGTGGTGCTGGGAAAACTGGACAGGTACATGTAAAAGTAGGAGATTAGATCACTCCCTAACACCATACACAAAAATAAGCTCAAAATGGATTAAAGACCTAAATGTAAGGCCAGACACTATAAAACTCTTAGAGGAAAACATAGGCAGAACACTCTATGACATAAATCACAGCAAGATCCTTTTTGACCCACCTCCTAGAGAAATGGAAATAAAAACAAAAACAAACAAATGAGAATTAATGAAATTTAAAAGCTTTTGCACAGCAAAGGAAGCCGTAAACAAGATGAAAAGACAACTCTCAGAATGGGAGAAAATATTTGCAAATGAAGCAACTGACGAAGGATGAACCTCCAAAATTTACAAGCAGCTCATGCAACTCAATATCAGAAAAACAAACAACCCAATCGAAAAATGGGCAGAAGACCTAAACAGACATTTCTCTAAAAAAGATATACAGATTTCCAACAACACATGAAAGGATGCTCAACTTCACTAATTATTAGAGAAATACAAATCAAAACTACAATGAAGTATCATCTCACACCAGTCAGAATTGCCATTATCAAAAAATCTACAAACAATAAATGCTGGAGAGTGTGTGGAGAAAAGGGAACCCTGTTGCACTGTTGGTGGGAATGTAAATTAATACAGCCACTATAGAGAACAGTATGGAGGTTCCTTAAAAAACTAGAAGTAGAACTACCATATGACCCAGCAAGCCCACTACTGGGCATATACCCTGAGAAAACCATAATTCAAAAAGAGACGTGTACCACAATGTTCATTGCAGCTCTATTTACAATATCCAGGACATGGAAGCCACCTAAGTGTCCATCGACAGATGAATGGATAAAGAAGATGTGGCACATGTATACCATGGAATGACAGACCATAAGGAGAAACGAAACTGAGTTATTTGTAGTGAGGTGGATGGACCTAGAGTCTGTCATACAGAGTAAAGTAAGTCAGAAAGAGGAAAACAAATACCCTTTGCTAACACACATATATGGAATCTAAAAAAAGAAAAAAAAAGAAAAAAAAGGTGGAGAACCTAGGGGCAGGACAGGAATAAAGATGCAGACATAGAGAATGGACTTGAGGACATGGGGAGGGGGAAGGGTAAGCTGGAACGAAGTGAGAGAGTGGCACAGACTTATACACGCTACCAAACATAAAATAGATAGCTAGTGGGAAGTAGCCCCATAGCACAGGGAGATCAGCTCAGTGGTTTGTTACCACCTAGAGGGGTGGGATAGGGAAGGTGGGAGGGAGGGAGACGCAAGAGGGAAGACATATGGGAACACATGTATATGTATAACTGATTCACTTTATTATAACGCAGAAACTAACACACAATTGTAAAGCAATTATACTCCAATAAAGATGTTAAAATAAATAAATAAAAATCTTCTGGGCAAAAAAAAAAAAAATTTGCAAATGAAACAACTGACAAAGGATCAACCTCCAAAATCGATAAGCAGCTCCTGCAGCTCAATATCAAAAAAACAAACAACCCAATCCAAAAATGGGCAGAAGACCGAAATAGATATTTCTCCAAAGAAAATATACAGATTGCCAACACACACATGAAAGAATACTCAACATCAATTCATCGTTAGAGAAATGCAAATCAAAACTACAGTGAGATATCATCTCACACAGGTCAGAATGGCCATCATCAAAAAATCTACAAACAATAAATGCTGGAGCGTGTGGAGAAAAGGGAACCCTTTTGCACTGTTGGTGCAATGTAAGTTGATACAGCAACTATGGGGAAGAGTATGGAGGTTCCTTAATAAACTAAAAATAGAAGTACCATATGACCCAGCAATCCCACTACTGGGCATATAGCCTGAGAAAACCATAATTCAAAAAGAGACGTGTACCACAATGTTCATTGCAGCTCTGTTTACAATAGCCAGGACATGGAAGCAACCTAAGTGTCCATCAATAGATGAATGGATAAAGAAAATGTGGCACATATATACAATGGAATATTACTCAGCCATAAAAAGAAACAAAATTGAAATATTTGTAGTGAGGTGGATGGACCTAGAGTCTGTCACACAGAGTGAAGTAAGTCAGAAAGAGGAAAACAAATACCCTATGCTAACACATATATATGGAATCTTAAAAAAAAAAAAATTGTCATGAAGGACGGAGAGGCATGACGAGAATAAAGACACAGACCTTCTAGAGAATGGACTTGGGGATATGGGGAGGGGGAAGGGTAAGCTGTGACAAAGTGAGAGAGTGGCATGGGCATATATACACTACCAAACGTAAAATAGATAGCTAGTGGGAAGCAGCCGCATAGCACAGGGATATCAGCTCGGTGCTTTGTGATCACCTAGAGGGGTGGGATAGGGAGGGTGGGAGGGAGGGAGACGTAAGAGGGAAGAGATATGGGAACATGTGTATATGTATAACTGATTCACTTTGTTATAAAGCAGAAAGTAACACACCTTTGTAAAAAGCAGGTATACTCCAATAAAGATGTTAAAAAAAAAAGTGAAATGTAAGGGGAGTTGATAGATGCTTACAGTTGGCTCTGACATTCTAATGGCAGAAATTCAGGGTGAGGAGATGAGCTCAGTGGCAGCGCATCTGAAAAAAGACATAAGAGATTTAGCCATCAGCAAGTTTCAGAGGGATCATCAGAAGCAAGTAGTCATCAAAAAATAAGTTGTGATCTTGGATTCTGTTGCTATCCATATATTAAGTAGAATATTTGGCATTGGCCAGATACATCTGTAGAAACCCTTTTCATTCTTTATACAGTACTTGAAATGAGATATAAACAAGTTGAGTTTGTTTCAGTGAACAGGAATTAGGTAATCAAGAGAGTTAAGGGAGACTAAACCTTATTATATAAGATCAGTTGAGGAAAATTAGGATATTTTGCTTGGAGTAGAAAAGATTCAGAGAGAATAAGACAGCTGCTTGTAAATATTTGAAGTATTTCCATGAGGCTATATGGCCCCAAGAATGCAAACTAGGGCCAATTTTTGGTTGCTACAGGACAGGATTTCAGCAAAAAATAAGGAAGAGCTAGAGCTATTTTACACATGAAGCAAGCTCTCTTTGGTGGCAGTCTGTTAGCCTGTCATTGAAATTGTTCAAATGTAGGCAGGGGAGAGCCACTTCAAGGGGGAATTGTAGGGGAGATTCAAGCATAAAAGTGTAGTGAAATGATATAATGGTTACCGCCTCACTCCAATCCAAAAATTCTGTGCTTCTATTTCTTAGAGGTTTTATTTGATTGTAATCTCAGTGTGAATTAAAATGGAAGGTTTTTTTTTTCCTCTCAAAACCAAAATCCCAGTTTTAAGGGAGGAGGGAAAAGGGAGGTAAGAGTTTCACTGTGCTTTGTTTAAATCAGATCACAATGGTGAAGTGAACTTGATGTGTAAGATAGATTGGGAGCAAAATGGAGAGAACAGTTAAAGAAGAATGAATAGATACTAAGCATGTCTTCATATATGAAAGAGTTCTCATGTGAAGTGTGTTCGGTTAATTTTGTGATGACTGTCAACATTTCAGGAAAGCAGATTAAACTCAGAATAATCACAAATGAATCAAGGATATATTTTATAAAATATTACCTCACAACGAAGCATATTCAATGTTTATATAGCCATAATTATTATAAATTCAGAGTAGATTCTAATTCCTGCTTCTCTTCTACCTAGCTACATGATGTGGAATACGTCCATTGCCCTGTCCTGGCCTCAATTTCTTCACATGTAGTGGGAAGTCATTTAAAGTAAGTGACAGCTAATTTTCCTCCCACTTCGGAAATGCTAAAACTCCACGCACAGGTGCAAGTCTGTTTTTTGGTAACATTCCCCTAAGACCTACTTCCATCTTTCCTTTATCATGTCCAACTCCAATGATGATTATCATCCTGTTTCAAAACCTTACTGTGATTGCCTGCTCAGAAATCCAGTGAATTTTATATCATCTTGATTCGGAGAACTTTAAACCCCACTAGTCAGTCTAGCAGACTGTTCTGAAACCTGAAAGTGACTGTTGCTCATTTGTAGCATCCTTGGGGAACCCTATGTGAAAGACATGCAGGTAAGGTAAAATATTTTTACAACATGGCTCAAATGCAATTAATGAATGTTGAAACACCTACATAAAGCCCCTTTGGAAATTGAAATAAAATTCATGATTTTGACATGATGTGACCTTTGGATAGGATGTTTGCAATACTACCCTTTATCACTGTTGGAGAGAAAGAATGGAGGGAAGCAAGCTGACTCTAAACACTAGCTGAGTTAAGAATGCTGCTGCAAGAAATCCATTTCATGAGCTCCTATAGTTGGCAACTTCTTGATATTGCTGCCAGTTAAAGTACATACTCAATAAATATTGTTGATTGATTGTGTATTTATTTTATTTTGTAGAACAATTTAAAATATCTCATTCTCCATCTCTGTCGGCCAAACTCCAGCATAGAATTTACATTGATGTCTGATCCAAAAGGCACCGGTAAGGTTTCATTGATGTACATTGCATGGAGTGTGACAAAGATCTGAGTAAATAATTCCATTGCTCTGTGTCTTAATTTCATCATCTGTGAACTAAGAAACTGGTGTTAAATGTAAATCAAAAGTTACTTTCTGCATCTGAACTTCTTTTACACTCCACTGGTGGGATTATGCCTTGAGGTTAACTAAAGACACATATTTTGTCATCCGCTATTTGTTACACAACCCCGCTGCTTTCAGAAGCTCACAGCCACATTATGTTTCAGAAAGTCAGCAATGCAGTTGTGGAGACAGAAGCACCAGCTTTGAGAGTTGCATACATGTGATCATTTCAGAATCAAGGATGCCTTTTTCACTTTACTTTTTTTTTTTTTCTTATTTCTTTTCCTTTTGGTCAGAAGGAAGGTCAGATGCAAATTTTGCAAAGGTTTGAAAATGCTCAATTTGATCTCCAAATCTTACACTTTTTCCTAAGAAAAGCAATAAATCATTTGGTGAAATGAATTCTAGCAATAATGCCTTTCAAGTCCCTGTGGAAAAATGTAAATTTGAAGAACATTATTTTTATAATCTTTTGGAAGAAAAAAAAACTTTTGCAACAGCCAAAGTAGGCAAAATGCAACATCAATAAAATGTAAAAGTAGTGTACCTTTTACCTGAAACATTAAGTATTAACTTGAACACAGTTTCCATGGGAAAGCTGGCAAAACCAAAGATATGTCCCTGATTGGAATTTTTAAGACCATTACATTTTCTGTTCTTTGAAGTCCACTAAGATAATGAGGAGTGAGGTGCAGGGAAAAGAGGAATCACAAGAAACTTAATTATGCTATACAAAGGTATTTTAGAAGGGTAAGCATATTTTATAGTACTTTCAGATAGATTAGTATTATGGAAAGTTCTCAGCTCTGTGATCGCACTGAGCTTCAGATTTTCTCATCTGTGAAGTGGGAATAACATCTCATATTATCAGATTGTTGTGGCATTTAAAATAAATATTAATAAATTATACAGAGTATAATGTTTCAATATATAAGGAAAATAATTATTTTACGAGAAAAAGTGTTTCAAGTAAGTAAAATACAAAATACTGCATGTATAATTGTGGACGTGATCTTAATATTTTTCTGGTTTAGGATATGAGGCAGAACATGAATCTATGTTAAAATTATCAAAGTTTTAAACATATAATGAAAAGATATAAAAACTGAAAATCTCTAATCAGTCTAGATGAGTAGCAACATATTAACTGTAGGAATCAGGAGGTGGAATAGTTTGATAGGGAACAAAGGGAAGGTAGATTTGTAAGTCTATGCTTCCACTTGGATAAGACGGAAGCAATTCAGCTGATTATTTCTGCAGAACCAGGCAGGGGCCTGAATGCATAATAGTCGCTCAATTGTTGTTTGGTAAATAAACTTGAAAGGGAAGGTAACAGTGAAATTTTAAAAGTAGCTTGCACTTTGGCATTTATAATTCTCCATTTAAAACTTTTCTCCTTTGAAATGGAGTCCAGTTGAGGGATCCACATTTCTTTCTGGTTTGTTATTTGATGCAGATGGTGTGAAGTGATGGTAATAGTTGAAACCCTAAAATTATAAGAATGTTGTTAAAATTAATTTTAGCGGGAGTAATCAGGTTTGCCTTTGAAAGGAGTTGAAAACATTATCTCTGTATAGCAATAGAGAGTCAATAGCCTCCTTTTATAACCTTTTGCAGAAATGACTCAAACTCCTTCCATCTGAAATTCTATTTTATTATAGAGAATCACGTATAGACACTAAAGAAATTTAATTATTCCCCAATAATTGTATGTTCCTCTTTGTGTATGCTCTTTCTCTGTTGGAAGTCCCTCCAGTCAGTGAGTCACTGGATCTCGTTACCTGGGATTAGACTAGATTCTTCACTCTTCCCCAGATCCAGTAAAATGTCAAATGTTTCAGATTCTACCTCTAAAATATTTCTTACAGAATTACCTCTCCATCTTCATTACTGCTACTCCTCTAATACAGGCTTTAATCATCATTCACCTTGACTGTGGTAATGGCTTCTAACAGAACTCCATGTCCTGTCTGCTTCAAATTAATATGCTATTTATTCTACAATCAAAGCAATCTTTCTAAAAATGCAAATATTAACTTATCATTTCCATGCTTGAAGTCTTTACTTGTGTACAAAATATCTTCAGAATAAAACAGGCATTTTTTAAATGTCATACAAAGCAGTCTGTGATCTTTCTCCTGCCTTATCTGTTAGTATTCCTTGCTTTCAGTATTATTCTTCATCAACACTGAATATCTTGTAGTTTCCAGCATATACCGTGCTGTTTCGTAACTCTATTCATCAGCAATATAATTCTAAAAATCAAAACTGATTGTATAAACAAATGAGGTTTCATGATGGGTCAGCTAAGTCCTATGAAAAACAACCAAAGTATTTCTGATTCCATTTCCCTTCCTTCGTGAACACAACATCTTTTGTTCCAAAGCAAGTGTAGTTTTCTGCTTTAGTTGGTAATTCTGGAGATCTGGTAAAGCAAAAGAGAGATAATAAAGACATAGAGAATTCAAGAGTCCTGAAATATTTGTAAAGCTGAGAACTAAGATTTCTAAAATGCTAACACCTATATCAGTTAGAATGGTTGGTTGGAAGGAAGTAACTTGAAAAGTATAAGAATTTATGACGTTATTGGAGAGTCATGCGTATTGCATAGTAGTTAAACTTGTGAACCATGGAGGTGGAAAGTCGTGGCTTATATCTTTGCATTGCCATTTATTAGGCATGTGGCACAAGCAGATATTTGACTCCTCTGTGCCTCAGTTTCCTTTTTTGTAAATTAAGATCATTAACAGCTAGTTAAAGAAGCTAGATTTTCTTGTTCCGCGAGTGTGTTCAGTTTGCTCTTCCTTATGTTTGGCAGTCTACGGTGTTTTTCCCACTACATTCAGTGACTAATTCGCCTTTTAGATCTTAACTTCCTCAGCGAAGCTATCATTGACCTTCAGATGTTTTAGAGTCCATGTATATACATGCCTAATCCTCTAATTTTACTTACTGTAATTTCTGGCTATTGATATAAATTAATTATGTAAGTCAATATTGTTTAAAATATCTTTCCCAGTAAATCTCAAGGGCCATGAAGCCAAGGATAGTATTTCTCATGGCCATCACTATATCTTCAGTTTCTTACACAGTGATGGACATGAAGTAGCTACTCAATAAATCTTTTTTAAACCAATGAATAAACTCAAGGAGCAATGGATGATTGATTACGTGATAACTGTCAATCTAGATGATACTCTAGATTGACAAGAACATCTTTTAGATATTATAAATGTTAATAGAGAAGAGAGTGACAGTCTTCACTGGGAAAAAAGTAACAACCCATAAGGGGGAAGGAAAGGGGACAAGGGGAGAAAAGTATTTCTATTCGATTGCATACATGTAAATACTTTTTTCTTTCTCTCCCTCTCTTCTTAATGGAGAATAAATACAACTTCATACTGCTTGCCTCCCTGAATAACTTATTATACTGAGAGATATGATAGTTTGGGCCTAATGTGAAATTCTCAATTGCTATATGCACAAGATAGCCACAGGAGTAGGTGGAAAACATATTATGGAATTTGATATGCATTAATGCATACTGAAGAAGAGAAATTCTGAAATGAGATATAGAAGAAGAAAATCCGTGTGGGACAGTGTTCTAGGCTGTTTGATAATAAGAAAGCAATGACTAAGACTATCCAAGGGAGAGCCAGTATTTCTTGGGATTGCAACAGTCAAATTCACAGTAGGAGAGGTCAGCTTATAAGAAACAGAATTTATTTTTTTAACCTCTGAATGCTTTCAAGGTGAAGTGATTATAAACTCACACAATTTTTCTTACAAGTTCTGTCTCTGAAAACAATGTTGTAATATCATAGCCTCTATCCTACAGTCCATTTCAAGGATGGTTATTATTTTTTAAATATCTTAAAATATGAGCTGAAACTGATTGCATTCTTGAAACAGAATTGAACTTCAATACTACATGTCACTGATTTAAAAGAGGGCTCTAATTTTATGTAGGGCTGGTGCACTTTTTAATTTTAATGTGCAGACAAAAGTGAATAGAAGTGTGAAGAATGCAGGCAAGTTGAAGAGCTGCAAGTGTCACTTTAAATAAAAACTACAATATCGGGAGCTGAGTCTGACAGTGGAAACTGAAATTATGGTGACACTTAGAGAAGCTAAGGAGAGCTTTGTGAAACTGTAACAAAGGAGTGTTGCCTTTAGAGAAAGACACTGTTAACTTCTTTCAAATGTAAGTGGAGCTGAACAGAAGATTTCCCCAAGAAGACACCTTCTCCAGGCAGTGGGGCAGCCACAGTTAAGCCCCATGTACAGACAGTTTATGGCTGAGAAGTTATCAGAGATAGAGTAAGATCCAAATCCAAGCATATGGTCACAAAGGGAACATGATTCTTTTCAGATTCTGATGGAAACATTTGGCCCCTGAAATAACTATAGAATTCAGCAGACTGACTCTAGCCTCTGCTGCCAGAGCACCCAAAGTTCACTTCTGTCCTAGCTCTTATTACTGTCTGTGTTATTTTCCATACATCTATCCCACCATACTGTCATCCCCTTAAGAGCAGAAACCATGGTTTGTGTGTTTCGGCCCTTAGCACCTAGCACAGTTACCTATCCCATGGGATACACTCAGTGTGCCAAGTAAACGGATGGATAGATAAACAGATGCACAAATGAATGAATTCATGTATTGCTGCCATTGACCAATACGGATGACTTTCTTTATTCAGCATGCAGGCTCACATCACACATTGAGAGATAATAAGGGAAAGTGAAAGCTAGATTCTGTATTCTTTTATTATCTGCTGCGACAACTTTAAAAATGATGTTTTAGCAGACTCTACACTCTGTGAGCATAGAGGTAATTTTTAAATGATTTGTTGTGTTTACAATAGGCTAATTTTCAAATATTCGGGGTAATATTTTCTTGCATAAAAACCATTTGCAGGCAAATGTATTTCTCAGACTAATGTTATGTTCTTGTGTAGTCTACTGTGCTTAATTTAAAAGTGGAAGATGGTGTGGAACTTTCTGGCAGGAAGTTGAGTGATAACACACATTAATGAAGGCAAAGTGTATGACACATCAGTTTAGGTCTCATTGGATCAAAGCATAACTTTCATGCACATTCAGTGTCCTCATTGTGCATCTCCTTCTCCTTGTAGTCTCGATACTGAGCTCTGAAATGGGGCATTCTTTCTGTGCCAGTGTTGGCAAATACTGTTCACTGCTATCAATATGCCATCTATATAGAAGGAACCGGGATGGCATCTCATGCTTTTCCCTAAAGGGTCATAAAACTTCAAACTGTCTCTGGATGTCTCTGCTACAGATATTGACATCACGAGAGGAACCACTGCCTTAAACCCGCAGAGGCCCCTTTTCTTTGAAAAAATATGGATATATCAGTGATGAGAAGAGAAAAGAAAAAAAATAAACTTCAAAAGTGCCTTTGAAATGTTTAAGCCCTTTTGACAGATTATCCATTCCTTTTGATTTTTTGTTGTGGGTTAATAGCCAAAGGAGATAGGAAAAAAATTAATAAGTCTACTATACATTTTTATTTGATTCTCAAGTTAACATAATGCATTGTGTTTTTTGTTGTTGTTTTAGAGTTTAAATGAAAAAGGTTTATTTCTGTACATAGTGCAGTGTTAATTCGAGTCCAGTTTTGTGAGAGACAGTGAGTAAATCCTCTTAATAAGCTACCTAAACATCCCCAAGATAGTCAGAATTTTACCAATTATGTACAAAGTTTACACCTAATATACAAAGCTTAAACCTATCTAAATAAGGGCAAAACAAACAGAAATGAACTGTGGACTATATCAGCACAAACTAAACAGCCTAGGAGACACTCAAAAGGAAGGAAATGTCATCAAAGAAACAGAAACACAATCCAATCATCAATTTGCATCTCAGTTGCATTCTATAGAGCTATTTTTCCAAAATGGGACCCCACTCCCCCAAAACTACTTAAGAATAATGTATGGTGCTTAGAGGGGAAAAAAAGTCATTTGAAGAGTATTTATTTGGAGCTACTCTGTACTGGGCATTGTTTAGGTTCTTTATCAACACCTCTGTTCATAGTTTTATTAAGATTTCAGTATATATGGTTTTAAGTATTCACCTTTCTGAGAATGCTAATCCTTTTCTCATTACGTTTACATTTTCATTCCAAACTAACTTTCCTAACCAGTCTGAAACCTCAAACTTTCCAGCATTCTTGACTCACTTTCTCTCTTATTCTTCTGTTGCACCCACCTAAGCACTGATTTTTTTTAAACTCCTTTTTTACTTCAAGGAACACAGGAATGTAGAGGATTTCGTCCCTGTGTGTTACTTTGCTCTGTCAGCATCAGCTTGGAAGAACACGCCGTAGAGACTGGCATATCGAGTAGTATAAAGCACTACAGTGCTAGATACAGCCTTTGGCACAAAATGTACAATACTAATAATACCTCATTTATCCTACTACTGCCCATAGAGAACCTGTAAGTGCTAAGCATAATTCATTTTGTCTGCACTAACTTACTAATCCTTTTGCATTAGCGCTCTCTAAGGTGTTCGTTGTTGACAATTGTCTTCCAAGCAGGAGACACTTCAAGTTCTAGATGCCAAGCAGTTAAAATGATATGGAATTATTAAGTCATTGAATTTTCTATTTGAAGAGATGCCTGGGTAAATAAATCCTTTTGCTTATGCAGATGTGGTCCATCCGATATTCCTGGGGTGTCTGTCATCATTAAAGATGTAGAAGCAACTTTGCCAAGCATGTAAGGCTTTGTTTGTCTTCTTGGCAAATTCAGTATCATAGTTAGAAAAGTTTTAAGTTCATGGAAACTTATTACAGTACAATTGAGACA
This sequence comes from Lagenorhynchus albirostris, assembly GCF_949774975.1. Taxonomy (NCBI): domain Eukaryota; kingdom Metazoa; phylum Chordata; class Mammalia; order Artiodactyla; family Delphinidae; genus Lagenorhynchus; species Lagenorhynchus albirostris. Next base: position 89,475,556 of record NC_083100.1, read on the forward strand.
AAGTAAACAGGAAAAAAATAGGAAGAAAATAAATAGGAAGAAAAAAAATAGGAAGTCACCCTTTGCCACTCTGTAGTTTAGCTTTGCATCAATGGTTTTGGTGTTTTGTTTTGTTTTTTTTTTAAGTCTTGGAAACATTTGTTCAGCTGGAATGTTTGGAAGAAGTCCAATATGTAAAATGCACACTAGGGGATTTTCTCTGCTTGAAATGCATGTGAGCAGGAGCAGCCTGGAGCCCTGCCTGCTTGGCCCTCTTTCGTGTCTTTCATCCCAGCCTCCCCCCACCCTCACCCCACAACAGACTCACATCACCCTCTGAGCACTCCACAGAGTACAATTTATAAAGCACTCTTTTAAACCATAACTACCTGAGGGAAAATTGAGTTGAATATCAGTGTCAAAAATCACCCTGTACTGGTCTTCCCTGGTGGCGCAGTGGTTGAGAATCCGCCTGCTAATGCATGGGACACAGGTTCGAGCCCTGGTCTGGGAAGATACCACATGCCACGGGGCAACTGGGCCCGTGAGCCACAACTACTGAGCCTGTGCGTCTGGAGCCTGTGCTCCGCAACAAGAGAGGCCACGACAGTGAGAGGCCCACGCACCGCGATGAAGAGTGGCCCCCGCTTGCCACAACTAGAGAAAGCCCTCACACAGAAATGAAGACCCAACACAGCCAAAAATAATAAATAAAAATTAATTAATTAATAAAACAAAAAAATTATCTCCAAAAAAAAAAATCACCCTGTATTAACCAAGGTAGCAGTAAGAAGTTGTTAGTTGTTCATTCATTTAATTAAGTTTATGCATTTTTTTATGCCAGGCATAAACACATTCTTCCCTTTAATACGGATTGATTAAGCAAATGAAATAATATAGAAAAATAAGTGCCTATAGGACTATAGCATTTATATTGAAGCCTCTAGTGCTTTTCTAAGTTGGGATACAGGAGTTTAGATTGTGAGTTATTGGGTGAGTTTCTGGCCAAAGGGGGAAACTAGAAAGACAGAATCAAAGTTCAAACTAGGAATAAATAACAGAGAAAGTCTGAAAAGTCTCAGGAAAGGAGAAGACATCAATATAAGCCTTCAAGACAAAGAGTGGAGACAAGGGATGGAACATCCTGATCAGAACACAGGACAGTACTCTTCTCGAAGGAACCTCTCTGGAGTTCCTGCAGTAGGCAGGGAGGTGAGGAAAGAAACGTCATGGATGTGGACACCTGTTACATTATAAAACATTAAATACATATGCATTTTATGAGTAAATGGACTTTTTTCTATTACACACATGTTGTACTAAGTACTGAGGGAAAATAAGAGAAAACATAAAAAAAGAGGGGTGATGTAGAGTTTAGGGAAGTATTTAAGACCCTCTAATGGATAAGCAGAAGTATGGTGTGTAGACAGAATGTACTAAAACATGAGCAAGACCAGCAAATAGTTGAGACTGTTGAAATTCAAAGTAAAAAGTGTAGGAGTAGGAGGGCAGAAAGTTGTATATTTGGACAGTGGCCAGATGAATTTAAATTGATTTACTCAGTTTAAAGTTCGTTCTATAGTCCTTGGAGAGTCATTAAAATATATTGTGCAAGGGATTAGCAAGATCAGTTTTGTATGCTAGAATAATATAACAGAGTAAGGGAAGACTAAAGGCACATTGGCTGATAGAGTGATTCTTACAATTGTCAAAGAGAAATTTCCCAAGTTGTTTTAACTAGGAGCATTCTATGGTTAGAAGTATTACAAATTACTAGTGGGTTAATAAAATTCTTCATAAACTTCTTAGTAAGATGGCAGCCAGATAACTTTATTTCACATTTCCTGTTGAATTCTCATAAAAGCACAGGAAACATTGCAACCGTTAATTGGACAAAGGAAGTTGAGAATACACATATCACTCTTCCGAACTCAAGATGAAATCCCAGGATGTAATTTCAGTAAAGTGAAGTTAACTCTTAAATCCAAACGGCAAAGCAAAGGAGCTAGACAGGAAAAGGAACTTTTCACCCAACCCTACTTTGTGCTCAGAAATTTGGAAGCTCTTTGAGAGAATAAGCATTCATACTGTTTTGGGTTGGATGTGGCTTTCTGAGACAGCAAAGTAATTCCATCCTCCAAAGCCTCCAAGCAATGTGTTTGTTTGAACCCTGGCTCCCGCATGTGATATTGGGCAAGTTATGTAGCTTCTATATGCCTTAATTCCTTTGTTGTAAAATATAGATAATACTGGTATCTACTTCTAGAGATTGTTGCAAGGATTAAATGAATATAGATAAAACTTTATAACTGTCATAGGTATAAAGTAAGCACTTGTAATTATTAGCTATTACTGTCACTGTGCACATTCACGGGCTATCGTTTGTGGAAATGTATTTATTCATTTGTAAGAATAGGAATAATGACACCTGACACCTATCTCACAGAATCTTTTTAAGTACCTAATTTAACTATGTATGGGAACTTCTTTACTGGTACCCGTAATATGTTAACTTAAAACAGCCACCTCTCCCAGTCTTGCAGGAGTGGTCTCATGTAAGAGATGTACCGTCACTCAGCCCAGCCCAAGCTCTTGGTTGTCTTTCAAGGCTTTGTGAGTTTCTAAGCCACCCCTTTGTCCTTAATGCCTCCCAGTTGTTGATGGTGTGCCAAGACCCATCCATGCCCCAAAGGGGATGAATGCAGTCAGCTCCTAGGTGCAGGCTGATTAGAAGCTGGACCCTCAAGCAGCATCTGTGAAAGCATGTAGTTAAGGTCTTTTCAGGGAGAAACCGGAGACAGGCATTTGTTGCCTCCCCCCTCTGCTCTGAGCCTGGGTGTATAACTGTCCTGGAGAACTCCTGCACCTGTTGAAAAACTGCTTCTTTGTTCGTTATAGTCCTGTGGGATTTGTGAATGTAAGCCCTATTGGCTATTGGTGGTTTGGGAGTCCATTGCTCGGGCAGCAGCTGCAAAAGCCGGGGAACCAGACTTGCATAGCTCATTCTAGGAAGATAGTGACAACTTGGTTTTATTGTTGTAGTGAGCTTGGAAGGGGATGGGGATGGAAATCTCCATCAGCATTGCTAGTCTCCAGGGAGAGAGGCAGGCAGCCTCCAGATGCATGCTAAGTTAGAAGCTGGACCACTAAGTATTAGCTTCCAAAATACACAGAGTATAAAGTACTCTGTCTTTCATGGAAAGACTAAGAACTGGACATTTTTGCCTGCTCCCTTGCACATGGGGGAGGGCCACAGTGACTCCCCACATGTTTGTACGTTAGGAACGGCTTCTTTTTTGTTGCAGTCCCATGGAACTCGTGAATGCAAGCCCTTTTGCTATCAGAGCCAGGTAATCTGGGTGCCTGTCTCTCATGTGTCAGCCACAAAAGCTGGAAAACCAGATGTGTGTATAAGCTGCTTCCAGAGAGATACGGTGACTCGGTTTTATTGTGAGAGTAGGTGAGAGGGTTAAGGTGGAAAAAGTGTCTGCTAGCTTCCCCGGTCTCTGGGGAGGATCTCAGGCATCCTTAGATGCCTGCTAAAATTAGAAGCCAGACCCTCAGGCAGCAGATTGTGAAGTATGTAGATAGATCCTTTTTATGGAAAGGTGGGATTCAGGTATGTCTGTTCTCGGTACCTTGAGCCCTGGGGAGATAGCCACAGTGATGCTCACACACCAGTTAGGAGCTGCTTCTTTGTTTGTTTTAGTTGTATGGCTCTTAGGGAAGCAAACCCCTGTGTGCCTTCAGAGCAAGGTGTTTTGTTTTACAGGTTTGTCCCTTGGGTGGAAGCCTCAAATGTTGTACTGCTAGACGTACAGTCCAAACAACTCCTTGGGGATACTCTGGGAGTTGGAGGTTCCCTCCTGATTGTATGGTGCTATGCTGACAGTGGGGTTTTTTGTTTTGTTTTGTTTTGTTTGTGGTACGCGAGCCTCTCACTGTTGTGGCCTCTCCCATTGCGGAGCACAGGCTCCGGACACGCAGGCTCAGCGGCCATGGCTCACGGGCCCAGCCGCTCCGTGGCATGTGCCATCTTCCCGGACCGGGGCACGAACCCGTGTCCCCTGCATTGGCAGGCAGACTCTCCACCACTGCGCCACCAGGGAAGCCCCATGACAGTGGGTTTTATGGTGACAGTGTGTCCCAGTCTTTCCTACCTGGTTCATTGCAGGCGTTTTCTCATTTACCTAATGTGTAGGAGTTGCTCATTTCTAGCTTTCATTCGGAGGGAGTTTGCTCCGGGTGTAGCTGTTATTCAGCATGTCTGTGGGAGGAAGACTGCTCAGGAGCCTCCTCTGTCACCATCGTTGTCAACTCCCCTCTTATTAACACAATTTAAAGAAAGTGTACTCCAGATGCAGGGGATAATTAAACTCTTTAGAATTTTTAAAAATAAACGAGAGGGCTTCCCTGGTGGCACAGTGGTTGAGAGTCTGCCTGCCGATGCAGGGGACACAGGTTCGTGCCCCGGTCCGGGAAGATCCCACATGCCGCGGAGCGGCTGGGCCCGTGAGCCGTGGCCGCTGAGCCTGCGCATCCGGAGCCTGTGCTCCGCAACGGGAGAGGCCGCGACAGTGAGAGGCCCGCGTACTGCAAAAAAAAAAAAAAAAGAAAAGAAAAAGAAAGAAACGAGACTAAATTTTAAAAATCGTCACATCATGTTATTAATAGAAGCCAAGGAAATACAGACTCTAAGAAGATTAAGAGATGTTGAAATAAAGTGGAAGGTGGTAGAGATGGAGCTAGGCATGAATGAAAAGCTAGAATAGATGATGAAAGATTGCAAAGAAATTAAATAAGCAGAATTCAAAATCTGACCTAAGCACAATAAGGGCAGAATGAGGCTACAGAAAGTTGGAATGGGGCCATAAAACACACAATCCAAGTGTTCTTTCAAAAATATAGTAGAAATCGACAAAAAGATAAACAGTGGAATAGTGACAGACATAAAAGTTTAAAAATGGCATTTAGACCAAGGGGTATGTGGCTAGACTTAAGAATAAATGAAAGTAAATGGTTTAGAAACAATCAACAAACATAGACTCAGACACTAGAAATGGCTAAGACATTTTCTTTACCAAAGCCACTTTTAAGCCAGATACACTCACTATACGCTAATAGGTCTTACTAAACACATCTTCTCCTGCAGGTTAAGATCAAATCTGAGGTTTTGGGCCAGTGCTTTGCTACTCTTTCTGCTCCTTAGGGCTGTGGCATATTTTTTCAGGCATGATTTGGGCTGTCTTTTAACTATTCACTTAAATAGCCTCATCTTTGTGCTTTAGTAAGAAGCTTTTGAATTGATCCTCATCCAAATGTATATTCCTCGTACCCTCACATGGTCCATCTAAATTGCTTTGTGTAAATGTTTAAAATAATCCCTTTTGGCCAGCTTCAACTTCAACACACTTATAAAGTGTGTTAAGCCTATAGGCAAGATCTCACTGATGATCATGACTGACCTCAGTCTGCAGCATAGATTGTGGAGAATTGGTGTGTTTACCATGAAAATTCCTGGCATACTTGGTGATACACCTCTCCTTTCTCTCAAACATCCTGAGACATCATTTTATCATAATACCTTATACACTGAAGGTAGCACTTATTAAATTTTAATGTGCATATAAATCACCTGGAAGACCTTGTCAAAATGTTGATTCTGTTACAGTAAGTTTTGAGATGAGTGCTAAGATTCTGCCTTTCTAGCAACCTCTTACGTGATAAAAAGAATGCTGGTCCAAGAACCACATTTATAGCAGCAAGGTACTGAAGTAACTAGGCTGATGATTTTAAACCAAGGTTGTATATTAGAATTACCTGGGGATCTTTTAAAATCAGCTATGTGTAATCCCCATCCCAGATTAAATTAGAATTTCTTTGGGTGGGCCCCAGGTATTGATACTGTAAAAATCTATGCAAGATATTCTAATGTGAATTCAGGAGTGAGAACCTCTGGTTTAGCCTAAGCTGTCTGAATCTTGTATCTGAATATATATTGCTAATATCTGTCCATTCAAGGCACTTGCCCAGAGCCAGCTGAAAATTCCTTGCTGCGAAGAGCAGGGGTGCTATTGTACTCACTGATTTAACCGTGACACATAACACAGTGTCTGTCACATAAAAGACTCTCACATCTTATTTGTTGAAAAGGTCAGATATTCCCGAGAACAGGCCTGTGAACTGTATGAAACTGAATGTTTCCTTGATCAATTTGGGCAAGAGAGAGAGAAAGACATACTATTTATTAATGCATCCTTTCAAAATTCATTCAGCGTCTCTTGTCTGTCAAGAATTTTGAGGATACAAAGAGCCTGTCCACAGGAAAGTTGGAGTCTAGTGAAGTAAGCATTTGTTTGTCTTATCGCCTCGTATTCAGAGTAGGATTTTGGAGTCATTCATTCTGTTATTTTCAGCAGCATAAGCATAATTGTAAAACAATAAAATAGACAACTAGCAAAGATGACATCCATAAAGTAAGGGCTATCAAATGAACCAACTGTCAAATTATGTAAATTTGAAAGCCTAACAACCTTGGTAAAGGTCCTTTAATTGGATGACTTGTATAGGAAATAAATGTACTGTCACTTAAAAGTCCCTCTCTATAGCCAGATTTAAAGGAACAGAAATAGTAGTTTAAAAGACTCAAGATAGAATAAAAATCAATAAACGTCAGCATATTTTTACATACCTAAAGTCAGTATATTTTTAATATACTACAAATACTATATGTAAGTACTCCTTTGCTGAAAGAAAATTTTATTTTATGTACTAATAATGGTATTGGAAAAGTTGTTAATAGTTTGAACAAGATTTTGCGATTTTAATTCATGGAGATACATAAAATATTAATAGTTTTTATACCTAGATGTTGAGTTCATACATAATACTTTCTTATTTACTTTTAAAAAATATTCTCCAGATTTTCTAAGGTCATTGTTAATTTGTAATTAAGACATTATTAAAATAATATATTTAATAGCATCTCTATTTTAATATTAAACTATATAGAAACCATACCTAGAATTATTTTTCCCAACTATTTTCACCTTCCCTCTTACAGGATTCGACTTTCCTGCCTGTTGTTACATGACTTACCTGTTTGATTGAATTTGGGTTTGGAAGAGTGACAGGTTTCAGCTGAGCCGTGTGTTTTGGCATTAGGGTGGACATTTCATGTGATTGCTTGGTTTAGCTCATGCTCTCTTGTTCCTGCTTTTTGCATAGCTTAGAGAGGCACTACTTTTTCGGCCTGGATCTTGGAAAGAGAAGGTTGAGGAGCAGAAACCCAGTCTACATGTAGCCCAGCTGCACTGAACCACAGTGTCCCAGTGCCAGCACTTAACATGAGTGAGCGTGAATCTTTGTTGTTTATGCCACTGAAATATTGCAGTTCTTTATTCCCAAAGCAAAAGTAATAGGTTAGAAAATTTATAAGGAAAAATTATATTAATAAAACAAATTATTCAACTTCTTTAATGATCCTAATGGTATCTTTAGATAAAGGAATCATTAGAGAGGGGAATTAGGGAGAAATTAGAAGAGAAAAACAGAGAGAAGTACAACTATCAGAGATGCAAATGTAAAAATAATGGAACCACACAAACACTAGAAGAAAACAAGTGTGACTACTTTTATAACTTTGGTGTTGGGGGGAATCTTCCTATGACTCAAAATCAAGGAGCAATAAAAGAAAAATTTGACAACATAAAAATGAAGAAAAATTTCTTTTCGTTTAACAAAACCACACCATAAGCAAAGTCCAAAGGAAAATAACACACTAGAAGAAAATATTTGAATATATATCAAAGATAAAGGATTAATATTCCTAATATATAAAGGAGTCTAATACTGAGGGAATATAACCAAACACTTTTGAACAATGAGTAAAAACATGAACAGAGAGTTCACAGAAAATAAGCAAATGTTCCTTAACTGTGTTCAAAGAAACAATGTTCAAAGAATGTTCAAAAAGTTTACAATGAATAGAATGATAATAAAAGCCTTCACACGTATCAAATTGACAGAAGGTAAAAGGTTGATCGTTCTGGCAGAACTGTGAGGGAAGCTGTGGGCAACTGTGGGGAACCTCCTCCACTGCTGTGGGAATGCAAAATGGTACCACCATTGGGAGGAAGAACTTGGCAAGATCTAACCAAACTACATGTGCATTTACCTTGTGACTCCGTAATCCCACTTCTAGGAGTTTACTCTAAAGATATATCTCCAGCAATAGGAAAACAAATATGCACAAGAGAGTCACTGTAGCATTATCGTACTAGTGAAATGTTAGAAACAGCTTACATCACCTTACAGAGGAGATCAGTTGAATAAGACACCATGCATCCTCACAGTGCAGGACTGTGCAGCTATAGGAATGGAATAAGGAGAGCTCTACGAACTGATGTGGTGTAATATCCCAGATACACTGTTAAGAGGGGAAAAAAATAGGATGAATTATGTTACATTTCCTGAAAGAGAGAAGAGGTTATTTTTTGCAAAAGAAGAAATGCCGGAAGGATAAACTAGGAACTAATGAAAATGGAAAACTACAATGTGTGTGGGCTTCTCTGAGTATACCTTGCTTTATACAGATTTGAGTTTTCAACTATGTCAACATTTTATATATTCAAAGTTAACTTAAAATGACAAAGATCGGGGGAAAGCCTTACAGTTGAATACAAACAGAAACTAATGAAGCTAAAAGCCTCTTCTCTGATGCCAGGTTCTCTTTTCCTTCCCAGTGTCTTTGAACCCTGTGTTAGGCAGGGGACTCCTCCAGCCTGGGGACCTGAGTGAATCTGAAGAGCAGAGCCCTTAGGCAGCTGACATTTGACATGTAGAATTGATGAGAAATAAGCTTGTATATAGTTCAGCAACTTTGATTTTTTTTTGTTTCCACAGCATAACCTAGTCTATGCTGATCAATGAAACAGAATACTGAGAGAATGTTATGCTGTGGCGTTTTAAAGACAGATTATTAGCAAACTCCAAATCTTTATTACCTCTTCCAGTAGAATACAAAACAATAAATGTAGGTATCACTCTCAAATCGTTATCATAAACCTTTGTGCATTTCTAGACATTACAATTGGGGGAGAGTAGTTCTTGATGAGCAAGGACACAATAAATCACCAACCAGACTAAGAATCGTGACAATCCAAGTCTCTGAGGTGATGACGGGGACTCTGGTGATTACAGCTATTTGTTCAGAAAGCAGAATAACTATGGAATATTTCCACGTGTTTACTGCCATGCCTAATAGAAATACATCTCCCTTTGGAAACCAAGAGCTCGCTGGGGAATCACTAGAGAATAAGAACAAAAGTGGTATAAAGAATAAGAGAGGATTCACCAAAGCGAGGAATATTAAGAGATGACCTAAATGTGAGAATAAAAAGGAGGAAGTAAAGATGAAAAGCTGGGGACCAAGGGAGATAAACAGGTGGCATAATTTTTTTCTGACAATTGTTTTTATTTTTTTTAAATCTTGGACGCTTCATCTTAAACTATGTGCACTAAATCCAATCTATGATATTCTGTATGAGAATTACATCTTTGATATCAAGACCATTAACTAGTTAGGATCATTTTACTTACAAATAAATCTTTAGGCACTAGGAATTCTTATTAAATTAGTTCAACTGGTCAGCAGCTAGTGAAAACACATTTAGTTGGTGTTAAATATTGCACAGCACGTTACAAGTGGCTGATGCTCCATAACCAGTCCATTTATAGTTTATGGTGCAAATTTTAAAGTCAAGTAAATTGTGTTTTCAGCAGTAGTTCATGTGTTATGACTTGTCGAGGTCGTAAATAATTTGCAGGGCATTTATGTATTTCTAGATTCCATGTACCTCTTGCTTATGAATCTATTTATTAACCCTTATAAATAATTGATGGCTATATCTTAAAATGAATCATTCCTAAAATTGCTTAACTGTCTGGAATTTTTCTTTAGTAATCCCATCCTTCATTTTCTTTTCATATCTCAATCAGGTATAAATAGAAGAACCTTGCATACACCTTTTTCTTCTCATTTCCAAGTCTAAGTGTCTGTGTCATTATTCACCTTTATGGTGAGAAGCTATGAATTTATGTCATCAGTTCTGCTTCTGGCACCTTCAATGAGTAATTGGTTTTCTTCCCAACCCCCCATTCATCGCAGCTTTACAACTGGTTTTTCTCTCTCTCTCTCTCTTTTTTTCCTCTTTTTTATTTTCTTTTTCACTACTTGGCTACCCTACCAATTTCTTTCCATCCCTTAATATCAGGGATCAGAATACTCAAATTCATCATCTTACTATGATGGGTTTTTTTAGCATAGTAACTCTGAATATTCTGTGTCAATTGACATGAAAGTTGTAGAATAGAGAGGAGAAGAGAGAAGTAGGAAAGAGGCCAAGAGTGGTTAAAAAAAAAAAGAGAGAGAGAGAATATGCATGACAGTGAGTGACAGTCCCTTGAAAATTTATGAAGGTGATGACTGACTTTTTAAAGCATATGTTTCTACCCTACTTTGTACCATTTTTCATATTGAAACCTAAATCCTCCCACCTTTATCCCATCTACCAGGAAACCATTAGTGAACTAATACATTTTAATTTTTTTCATTCTGCTATTCATACATTCATTCAAAACAATTTCTTAGTTCATTATTCATCTTTAGTTGTTTATTCATTTATTTATATGTTAAACGAGTTGTTTCAGAAGGAATGCAGGTTTACAATAACATATGAATTACATATTTAAATAAAATCAAACAAATGGATGAGACAATCTGAACAGAAGGAATTTAAGGAGGTAAAAATAAAATGAAGCTAAGTGAGTCATACATAGGTCCTTAATCCTTTCATATAGTGCAAAATGCATGTTCCAGAACAATGTTCATCCTTAAGACCACAGAGGCTCTTTTATTTAAATGCCATTGTTTTCTCTATGTGTATTTCAAACGTGCTAATACTCTGGATTTAATGATTCAACAGAGCAGAGATTATTCATAAATCAAGCTGGATTTCACGGGAATTATCCACATAAACATTCCATGAATCAAATGGAGAAGAAAACTTGCTGTCCACACTGAGAGTGGTCTTTGTCAGCAGATCACAGACAAATGATTCTTGGTGTAGGTGTACTTAGAGTTTCTCCATAGAACCAAGCACTTTTCCTGGGGTAGAGCTGTTGGGGGAGATGAAAAATGATTGTGTTAGTGTAATTAAAGTGTTATCTCCCTCCAAATTCCATTTTGCATTATGCAATATTTGAATTAGCTGCTGTTTGAAGGTAAAAGTTTCCACTAGGTGAGAGGTCAGACACAGGTAAATGTGGTTTACTTAATCAGAAGGAAGTCTCAAACCATATGCCTGAGAAGTAAGAAAAGCCATGCAAGGATTTATTGAGGAAAGTGTTCAGTTGATAAACGATAACATTTATTTGTAATTTGAGAATTTGACCCAAATGACACTCATTAGCTCAGCTTGTATGGAGCCAATTAGTTTTATAAATTTATTTTTGGTCCTGATGCTATTTGTAAAAGGATTTTATTATAGTACTGGAAATGAGATTTGTTTTAAAACAAATATGAATGATTTTAATTATGCTATTTTGCTTTCTCTATAAAATTATGGATATCTCATTTTCTCATAGCGGACAAATAGATGATTGTCCTAGTTAAAAAACATGACATAATAAAAACTCACTGTTTGTACTTTAGGCAAATTTTTGAGGGCATAGGAGATACTGATTACTGATTCTATTTTAAGTATCTTCTTTGCCACCCACCACTTACTGATCTTAATAACAACAGCCAAAAAGTTTCCTGAGAATTTCCTGTGTTCTAGGTAATGAGCTAACTATTTGCAATAACTCTCTTTTTAAGTTTCACAACTCAATAAAATACATTCTATTACATTCACCATTTTGGAAATGAGGAAGTAGAACTTAGCAATTACAAGCAATTTGCCTATGAGGAACTGGTATACATGCATACGGTTTGTTTAGAGATTTTATTATACTTAACTATTTTATTCTTTCTTTTGACTTCGGTGACATTTAATTTTATCATATTCTTTACTGTTCACATCAAAATTGCTATTTCCGTACATAGTAAGAAAGTATTAGGAAACAGACGGTCCCAAATACCTGCTTACCTTGAGTCAGAAAATACCTTAAGTGTATTTGAAGAAGATATATCCATTTTTAGTAGATATCAAATATAAATTGCCTTTTTTTTCCTTGAGATTCAGATGTATTGCCTCTCACAAGCTAATTTTCCTCATTAAACTCAACTCTTAGGGAAGATAGGCCCATTCTGATACCACCATCTGTTACTATGAAGGCTTTGAATCCAAGGTTTCAGTTTATTTGGTAACTAGTTAAAACTTAAAAATTTAGAAAGGGGTTTTTATTGAAGAAAGTCTAATGTTGGTTTAGGAGACAGAATCGAAGCATCTGAATAAAAAATTCTGCTACTGCGACTACTCAGCAGTACCTTTCTAACAAAAATTACCTTTTGGATTTAGAATCATTATAAAAAAGTATCTGTTCTGTTTCACTTGCTATCTTCTGCCTCATTGTTTATATTTTTCTGGCACTCAGTAGTTTACAATATAATTTGATATTTATTTTCATAGCCAATCTCTACAACAATGAGGAAACTAAGACTCACAAAAGTTAAATACATTTTCAAAAAAATAAAGCCCCAAGTGGCTTTTTTAAGCTAAGCCATAGCTCCATTTTGTATAATAATATACATAGTATGTAGAAGCAATTTTAATTCAAACACCACAGAAGGTAACTTGCCCATACTTGTCCAAACATAGATATACAAGTAAATATTGACTAGTGACTTTAATAAAATGTTTGAGTTCATTCAAACCTGCCCCTCCCAAACATGCTCCTCCCCACTTGCGCACTTTGTTCTGCCTTTTTCTTCAAATAAATGTATATCACGTTAAAACATTTCTTCAAGATTACTGCCTTCTTGGAACTTCCCTCAATGTCTGCTTCCTAAACTAACTTCCTAAAGCTAGCAGGTTAAATCTACACAAGAACTGCACAAAGACCTCATTTATTGCTACCTTGAAGCATTTGTTTCTCCCTTACTTACCAGTACGGTACAAGAGAATATGCATATCTAAGTTTGTGTTTGTTCTGAGACAGAAAGAAGTTTGGGCTTCATTTTATTCCCACACATAGAATATGTGTTTGTGAAACAGTGTGCCTATTTGGGTAGAAGAAAGTTGGGGAAAGTTATGAAGAGGATCTGGAGTTTAAGATACTACCCTTGCTCTGTGCTGTCCAGTTCTGGAGATTTGGAGCATGTAGGCAGCCGTTCACTGTCATACCAAAAGAATAAGTAAGGGACAAGGTGTCAGAAATATGAGTTAGGTATTTCCAAGCACTCCTCTCCTAAGAATCCTGATGATAAGAATCATGGAAATGTATATATTAGCATAAAGGAAAAGGGGGTCCAAAGGTACAAATTTCTAGTTATAAAATAAATGTCATGGGAATTTAGTATATAGCATGGTAAATATAGTTAGTAATACTAGATTGCATATTTGAAAGTTGCTAAGAGAGTAGGTCTTAAAAATTCTCATCCCAAGGAAAATATTTGTAACTATGTAAGATGATGGATGTTAGCTAGACTTATTGTGGTGATCATTTCACAGTGTATACTGTATACAAATAGCGAATCATTATGCTGCACACCTGAAATTAATATAATGTTATATGTCAATTATACTATAAAAACTAACAAAGATTTTTAAAAAGATAGTAAAGAGAGAGTGACTTAATTAGAGGGTTTATAAAGGATGCTTATTTTCTTTGGTCATTAACTCTAGAAAATGAGAATCAGGGCATAGAAGCAGGTATCAAATGAATCATAAAGAACAATATTATGTTGGTGCTTCTTTGCTATTGTTTCCTGATAGAAGTTATTGGTAAATAGTGGTGAAATTGAAAAAGTTACCAAATACTATAAAAACAATATTTCAGAGGTAGATTATTATTGTGATTTGTTTTGCCTTAATCATGAAAATAACAATGTGGTAGGAATCTGGTTTTAATCATGTTATCATCCTTGTTACCTTCCATAGTTCTTGGATATAGAAAGTTCTTCATAAATATCTGTCATTGTATGTTACAGCCAATGAAATACACACTCCCACAAAAATCCTTATAAATTTGAAAGCTATAACACAGGATATTGAGTTAGAACAGAACTATTTCTCCCTCAGTTTGGACTGAGGTGCCAAAAATAGATATCAGATATCACAGTGACACAAATTTCCAGTACAGACTTTTCAAAAGGAATATTTTAGAATTAGGTAGGGGGAGGAAGAAGAATCCTATCTTGAATACCTCAAGCCTAGTGATGGACTCTTCTTTTGGAAGACTCAAAGAGCTTGAGATATGTTCTCTGCTGCTGCTGGAAGACCCAGAGGTCTGGGACCAAGCTTATTCCAGAGAAAGCTAAAGTAGGCAGTGTGTGTAGCGTGCAGGGGGCTGCGTTAGAATTGTCCTCTTCTCCAAGGCTGTCAGGGCAAGGGATGTGTGAGCATCTTCCTTGGAACTGATGTGGGCACTGGAAGGACAGTAGAACCCCAGAAGCAAGAAGATAGATAGGAAGACCAGTTTACTAACAGCTAGGGATAAGGTCACAAGTGACCACTGAAAATACAAGAACATTTTCCAAAGTCAAGCGATTTGCATGGGAATAGTATCCAGTGATGAGTCCTAGCAAGAGTTCAGAAAATTACACCTCAAGACAATGAGTCATCTGTAAATATCAGCCAGGTCTAGAGAGAACAAAGCCAGTGGAAATAGTGTAGCCATTCACTGTCACCACATGTATTTGATGGACTGAGAGGGACACTGGAAACCGCTGGTCTTCACCTTAGTTGTGTTGCAGCGTTTTTTCTTTCTCAAGAGAGTGGAAATCTAGATATCTTACGAGATTTCACTGAAAGGGAAGGGAGAGTGATAGTTAAACACTGTATGAGTGCATTTGATAGTAAGAGTGTCAGGGCTCAGTCTTTGGGACCAGCCCACTGTCTTTTGAGGTAGAGAGACACGAACATCTAAAGATGAAGGAATCAGAGAAGACAGAATGATGGTCTTCAAAGATATCAGGCAGTGAGTGACATGACTGGTCCTGATTAACTTTGGGGGAAAATAAACTCCTGAAAGCAGAGAACAAGTTTTCCTAGTGACCAGAAAGACATAATTGTACTTCCATCTCTACCAGAACCAAACCCTTGAGGATTCTTTTAAGACGCAAGAGACATACTGATAGGGAAGGAGATTTTAGTCTTTCGTTCCCTTTCACATGATGTTGAATTCCTTCTCCTAGATATAGTACTCTTGGGAACACCAATTCCATCACAAAACACTGAAGTTTCATTAAATGATTTTAAAATATCTTATTAGAATATCCAACAATGTTTCTAACACAAGACATAATGAATGCCGTTAGGTAGAGAGGAGCTCTTATTTGTTTTCAGACAAAAGAAAATGAAAGCTTTGGGGAGATTCTCACTCTCTAACTTTGCACCTCAAACTTGGGGTATGTTTAGAATCTTTTTTTAAAATATTTTTTTATGTGTTTGTGACTGACCAGTGCTTAGCACATACAGTCCACATTGCTATATTCTTGTGACACTTGATGTGGCCAATTGGGATTATGGCCCCTGGGTCATCTCCCTGATAATATCAGGACCCCTTCACTGGAAATTGATTCATCTGAATAAAAACTGTTGTTCTCAGGAGAACTGTTTGTGGGATGGTATGAACCAAATTGGTCAGTGGATAAAGTGCAACTTTAGAAAGAACTCATCTAGTGCAGCTAATGTCTTTTACAGCCTATAGGATTTAATAATGACCCTCCAAACACGCTCAGGAAAAGAACTTTTCCCGACCAAGAAATGATTAATCTGAAGATGGACAGTTCTTTCATATCCAGGTGGCCCAGGTGAAGTCTGGGGCTGTGCAGTAAATCCATCTCACAGTTGGAAACTGTATGATACATGGTCTTGAATGTGAAAAGCCTAATCTCATAGTGCCCCCTGTGTTGCACGCTTGTCGTTGAGTCTTTTTGGTTCTTTCCTTTGAAGATAGGTGCATCAGTTCTTTTGTAGTACAGAAACCTAAAAGAAAATAAAAATAGTGCACCTATAAATTATTTTCCCTTGGAAAATCATGAACAAGGTCAATCATATTCCACATGGGACAGCTGTTCTAGCATCTTGTAACTGCATATTTCACTTAAAATTTCAGTTGTCGGTGAAGCAATGATCATTTGATGGAGGGAGTGACTTCCAGCTTTCCTTACCTTTGTTCTTCTTGTTTGTAATGACCTTGGAGTGGTAATTTAAAACGATATACAATATACTTAAATATTCATAATTCATTTTTATGTTTCTTTTTTAAATATATAGCAGTTTAAGACATTTTTGAAACAAGCAAATGAACTACCACAATAAAAACAATGAATTAAGTGTAAAGATTGCTACTTTATCTAGGGTTGAATTTCAGAAAACAAACTGATATAACCCAAGGAAAAAGAAATTCAGCAAATGAGTTAAGTGTACCACTGTATTATACTAAATACTGATAACGTTTATTAGAAACCCAAACCCAACCTTGGAATTGGTGGGGACGCAAATACAAATTTGTGGTTTGATGATCGTTTGAACTAGGGTACTTATAGCCCCTCAGTTGCCTGCTTTATACTTACAGCCTCAGAATTACTTGCTTTATATGATTCCTTTTGATGAAGATTTTTTACATCTGAGATATGAGTTGAAAAAATGATACACAGCATAACATAACTTCAGCAAAAGAAGAGAAATTTTCAATACAAACAAATATTTTTGTTTGTTTGTTTTTAGTAATCATTAGTTTAAAAGTAAGTTTCCCTGAGGTTAAAATTGGAAACCAAATGCAAAACCAAAACCTCATATTTTTTCCCTCAAATATCTATCTGGGGCTTCCCTGGTGGCGCAGTGGTTGAGAGTCTGCCCGCTGATGCAGGGGACACGGGTTCGTTCCCTGGTCCGGGAAGGTCCCACATGCCGCAGAGTGGCTAGGCCCGCGAGGCATGGCCGCTGAGCCTGCGCGTCCGCAACAGGAGAGGCCACAACAGTGAGAGGCCCGCGTACCGCAAAAAAAAAAAAAAAAAAATCTATCTGTATTTTCAAAAGCAAACATGGACTTGTATTCAAAATATAAAAACTGTTAAATATATTTAGTAAGGGTGTGTTTGCTCTTTATTTTATTAGTGTTGATATCATATTCATTGCCAGCAAGGACATCTTTGGACATGGCAATCATTACTGATCCTCAGGAAAAGGAAAATAAATTTAATTCTCAGGATATGTGCATTATAGTTTTTCATGAATTGCCTGAACAATCTTTCTGATAATTCATAGTTTTGGTACCAGATAACAAGATTATGTAGCTTTTGTCAGTATTTAATTTAAATTACAAGCATTGAGATATCTAGTACCACACCTGGAACCTATCAAGTACTCAATAAATGTTTGCTAAATGAGGAGGAATAAAACAGAATTAATTGCTTCAGATTCCTGGCTGTTTTCAATCAGGAGAAAAATATAGAAACTGGGTGGTTACCTAAATCAAAAAGACAATCCCAGCCTGAAAATGTTGTCTGAATTCTGAATTTTGGAAAATATTTCTTTAGGTATTTTGCACATTTAAGCCAACAAGGAATTAATGATATTTTAAAAAGATAGTTTCAATGATTGTAATTGAATAAACATGGATTAATTTGGCAGCAAGGATTTTTTTTTTTTACTCTATTTTTAGAGCAGTTTTAGGTTTATCACAAAATTGGAAGGAAAGTACAGAGCTTTCTCATATTGTCTCTGCTCCCACACATGCACTGCCTCCCCCACTATCAACATCCCCCACCAGGGTGGTACATTTATGACAGCTGGTGAAACTACCTGGGCACATCATAATCACCCAAAGTCCATAGTTTACATTAGGGTTCACTCTTGGTGTTATACATTCTAGGGTTTGGACAAGTATAGTGATGTATATCTATCATTATAGTATCATACAGAGTCTTTTCACTGCCCTAAAAGTCCTGTGTGCTCTTTCTCTTTATCCCTACCCATCCTTGCCTCCACCACCTCTGGCTACCAGTGATCTTTTTACTGTTGCCATAGTTTTGCCTAGCAGCGAGTCTTTTTAAAAAAAAAAAAAAACCTGCAAATTCCCAAGACTCCTTACCTATGGTAGTGTGATTACTGCTTTATATAGTCATTTATTTCTTAAACATTTGTTTTATGCTTAGTGGATAAGAGACGAGTTCACCATTTGGATAATTCCAGGGAGACAAGTACCTTGCTGTTCAGTTACTCTCCAGAAAGTCCTGCTTACATGGAATGCAATGAGGATGGAGTTGTGCAGTGTGGGTCCCTAATGCCAGGCGCTGTTGTAGGCACTCGTGATAGAGCACTGAGCAAAACAGAAAAAAACCCAGTGTTTATGTCTTAACTTCTAACAGGAGAGGCAGACAACATATGAATTAAGTAACTAAAACATATAGTGTATTAGATTTAGAAGTTCTAAGGAGAAATCTAAAAAGCAGGAGGATATCCTGGGAGTGCAGGAGTTGAGCAGAGAAATTTTCGATGTGATGTGAAAGAGCTCTCTAGGAAGGTATCAACTGAGGAAAGTTATGAAAAAAGAGAAGAGTCACATTCCCTCATCCAGAAGAGAAGCATTCTCAACAGAGGGGATAGGGCAAGTGGAAAGGTCATAAGGTACGTGTGTGTCCAAGGACTTTCAGAAATAGCAAGGAGGCCAGGGTAGCTGGAAAACACTGAGGCAGCAGCAGAGTTACTAGAAATGAGTTCAGAGAGGTAAGGGGGAAGCAGTCATGTAGGACTTTGCACTTCAAGATTGGAACTTGGGCTTCTAGTCAGAACAAGTGAGAAGGAAGCATTTTGAGAAATTTGAAGAGAAACATGAAAAGGTCTGAGTATGTTTTAACAGGGTATATCTGGCTGTTTCAATGAAAATAGGCTGTAGGGTGACAAGGGCAGAAACAGGGAGAACAGTGAGGGGGCTACTGCAGTAATGCAGATCAGATGGGAGGAAGTCCCTCACCATGTGGCAGCTGTGTAGGGAGATGGCCACAGTTGTCCCAAGATATATCTTGAAGTTAGAATCTACTTATGAACAAGATATTTAGTTTCAGAGAAAGAGTAGTGTGGATAAAGGGGTGAATAGTTAAAAAGTGGAGCTCCCCTCCTCTACAAAGCCCCCCCAGCAGTGTGGGTCCTGGCCTGAGCCCTGCCTACGCCAGAACCTCCTCTGGCTGCATGGGTCCTGACAGGCTGAGCGCCACACCCCTCCAAGGCCTCCTCTGGCTGCAGCAGCCCCTGTGGGCACACCTGTGGAGGCCTGTGCCCCAGTTGGCCTGTGTGGCCATGTGTGCTCTGGGCCAGCTTCAGGAGCAGATGCTGGTGAGAGAAACACATGCAGAGGTGGGGCTGACACAGCTGGTCCACAGACCTACCTAGAGGTCTTGGAGTGCCTACTGAGGAGGCAGGGATTGGCTATAGCTCACCATGGGGGCAAGGACACCGATAGCAGAGGCACTGGGGAATGTTTTATTTTTTTATTTTCTTATTTTTTTCTTATTTTTTATTCTTTTAATTTTATTTTTTATTATTTATTTTGCTGGTGTGGTTCTGTTTTGCTTGTTGCTGTTTCATTTTTATTTTCCTAATTTTATTTTATTTGTTATAGTTCTGCTCTTTTTTGTTTGTGGTCTTCTTTTTTTTTTTCACCGTACTGCACATTTTGTGGGGTCTTGGTTCCCAGGCTGGGGCTCAGGCCTGAGCTCCTGTGGTAGGAGCACCGAGTCCAAGACACTGGACTAACAGAAACTTCGGGCCCCAGGGAATATTAATTAGTGTGAGCTCTCCCAGAGGTCCTCATCTTGGCACAAAAACCTGGCCCCACCCAACTGTCTGCAAACTCCAGTGCTGGATGCCTCAGGCCAAACAACCAGCAAGACAGGAATACAGCCCCACCCATCAAAAAAAATGAGATGACAAAAAAATATGTTACAGACAAAGGAGCAAGGTAAAAACCTACAACACCAAATACATGAAGAGGAAATAGGCAACCTAACTGGAAAAGAATTCAGAGTAATCATAGTAAAGATGATCCAAAATCTCAGAAATAGAATGGAGGCACAAATAGAAGAAATAAAAGAAATGTCTAACAGGGAACTAGAAGAACTAAAGCACAAACAAACAATGATGAACAACAAAATAACTGAAGTGAAAAATACACTAGAAGGAATCAATAGCAAATAACTGGTGCAGAAGAACAAAGAAGTGAGCTGGAAATTAGAATGGTGGAAATACTGGAAAAACTGCCAAGGAGCAGAATAAAGAAAAAAGGAAAAAAAAAATGGAAAGAAATGTGGATAGTCTAAGAGACCTCTGGGACAACATTAAACACACCAACATTTGAAATATAGGGATCTCAGAAGAAGAAGAGACAGAGAAAGGAACTGAGAAAAAATTTTGAAGAGATTATAGTTGAAAACTTCCTAACATGGGAAAGGAAATAGCCACCCAAATCCAGGAAGCACAAAGAGTCCCATACAGGGTAAACCCAAGGAGAAATATGCCAAGACACATGTTATTCGAACTAACAAAAAAATTCAAAGAAAAAATATTAAAAGCAACAAGGGAAAAGCAATAAATAACATACAAGGGAATCCCTACAGGGATAACCCCCATAGGTTATCAGCTGATTTTTCAGCATAAACTCTGCAGGCCAGAGGAAGTGGCAAGATATATTGAAAGGGAAAAAACCTACAACCAACATTACTCTATCCAGCAAGGATCTCATTCAGATTCGATGGAGAAATCAAAAGCTTTACAGACAAGCAAAAGCTAAGAGAATTCAGCACCAACAAACCAGCTTTACCACAAATGCTAAAGGAACTTCTCTAGGTGGAAAACACAAAAGAAGAGAAAGATCTACACAAACAAACCCAAAGAAATTAAGAAAATGGTAATAGGAACATACATATTGATAATTACCTTAAATGTAAATGGATTAAAGTCTCCAACCAAAAGACACAGACTGGCTGAATGTATACAAAACAAGACCCATATATATGTTGTCTACAAGAGACCCACTTCAGACCTAGGGACACATTCATACTGAAAGTGAGGTGATGGAAAAAGATATTCCATGCAGATGGAAATCAAAAGAAAGTTGGAGTAGCAATACTCATATCAGACAAAATAGACTGTAAAATAAAGACTGTTACAGGAGACAAGGAAGGACACTCACTACCTAATGATCAAGGGATCAATCCAAGAAGAACATATAACAAATATAAATATTTATGCACCCAACGTAGGAGCACCTTAATACATAAGGCAAATGCTAACAGCTATAAAAGGGTAAATCAACAGTAACGCAATAATAGAGGGGGATTTTTAACTCCCCACTTAGACCATTGGAAAGATCATCTAGACAGAAAATTAATATGGAAACACAAGCTTTAAATGACACAGTAGACCAGATAGACTTAATTGATATTTATAGGATATTCCATCAGAAAGCAGCAGAATTCACTTTCTTCTCAAGTGCACATGGAACATTCTCCAGGATAGATCACATCTTGGGTCACAAGGCAAGCCTCAGTAAATTTAAGAAAATTGAAATCATATCAAGCATCTTTTCTGACCACAATGCTATGAGATTAGAAATCAATTACAGGGAAAATAACTATAAAAAACACAAACACATGGAGGCTTAGCAATACGCTACTAAATAACCAAGAGATCACTGAAGAAATCAAAGAGGAAATCAAAAAATACCTAGAAACAAATGACAACAAAAACATGATAACCCAAAACCTATGGGATGCAGCAAAAGCAGTTCTAAGACGGAAGTTTATAGCAATACAATCCTATCTTAAGAAACAAGAAAAATCTCAAATAAACAACATAACGTTACACCTAAATCAACTAGTGAAAGAAGAGCAAACAAAACCCAAGTTATAGAAGGAAAGAAATCATAAAAATCAGAGCAGAAATAAATAAAATAGAAATGAAGAAAACAATAACAAAAATCAATGAAACTAAAAGCTGGTTATTTGAGAAGATAAACAAAATTGATAAACCTTTAGCCAGACTCATCAAGAAAAAAGGGAGGGGACTCAAGTCAATAAAATTAGAAATGAAACAGGAGAAATTACAACTGACATTGAAGAAATACAAAGGATTGTAAGAGACTACTACAAGCAACTATATGCCAATAAAACGGACTAGCTGGAATAAATGGACAAATTCCTGGACAGGTACAACCTTCCAAGACTGAAACAGGAAGAAATAGAAAATACGAACAGACTAATCACAAGTGATGAAATTGAAAGTGATTAAAAATCTTCCAACAAACAAAAGTCCAGGACCAGGTGAAATCTATCAAACATTTAGAGAAGAGCTAACACCCATCCTTCTCAAATACTTCCAAAAAATAGCAGAGGGAGGAACACTCCCAAGCTCATTCTGTGATGCCACCATCACCCTGATACCAAAATTAGACAAAGATATCACAAAAAAAAAGAAAATTAGAGACCAATATTACTGATGAACATAGATGCAAAAGTCCTCCACAAAATACTAGCAAACAGAATCCAACAACATGTTAAAAGGATCATACACCATGAGCAAGTGGGATTTATCCCAGGGATGCAAGGATTCTTCACTACACACAAATTGAGTAATGTGATACACCATATTAACAAACTGAATAATGAAAACCATATGATCATCTCAATAGACGCAGAAAAAGCTTTTGACAAAATTCAACATCCATTTATGATAAAAATTGTCCAGAAAGTGGGCATAGAGGGAACCTACCTCACCATAATGAAGACCATATATGACAAACCCACAGCAAACATCATTCTCAATGGTGAAAAACTAAAATAATTTCCTCTAAGACTAGGAACAAAACAAGGATGTCCACTCTCACCATTATTATTCAACATAGTTTTGGAATTCCTAGCCATGGCATCAGAGAAGAAAAAGAAATAAGAGGAATACAAATAGGAAAAGAAGAAGTAAAACTGTCACTGTTTACAGATGGTGTAATATTATACATAGAATATCCTAAAGATGCCACCAGAAAACTAATAGAAGTAATAAATGAATTTAATAAATCTGCAGGATACAAAATTAATGCACAGAAATCTCTTGCATTCCTATACACTAACAATGAAAGATCAGAAAGAGAAATTAAGGAAACAGTCCCATTTACCCTTGCAACAAAAAGAATAAAATACCTAGGAATAAACCGACCTAAGGAAGTAAAAGACCTATACTCAGAAAACTATGAGACACTGATGAAAGAAATCAAAGATGACACAAAGAGATGGAGAGATATACCATGTTCTTGGACTGGAAGAATCAATATTGTGCAGATGACTATACTACCCAAAGCAATCTACAGATTCAGTGTAATCCCTATCAAATTACCAATGGCATTTTTCACAGAATTAGAACAAAAAAATTTCACAATTTGTGTGGAAACACAAAAGACCCTGAATAACCAAAACAATCTTAAAGAACAACAGAGCTGGAGGAATCAGACTCCCTGACTTAAGACTATACTACAAAGCTACAATAATCAAGACAGTATGGTACTGGCACAAAAACAGAAATATAGCTCAATAGAACTGGATAGAAAGCCCAGAGATAAACCCACTTACCTATGGTCACCTAATCCATGACAAAGGAGACAAGAATGTACAATGGAGAAAAGACAGTCTCTTCTAAATTGTGCTGGGAAAACTGCATAGCTACATGTAAAAGAATAAAACTAGAACACTCCCTAACACCATACACAATAAAAAACTCAAAATGGATTAAAGACCTAAATTTAAGACTGGACACTATAAAACTCTTAGAGGAAAACATGGGAAGAAAACTCTTTGGCATAGATCACAGCAAGATCTTCTTTGACCCACCTCCTGGAGTAATGAAAATAAAAACAAAAATAAACAAATGGGACCTAATTGAACTTAAAAACTTTTGCAGAGCAAAGAAAACCATAAATGAGATGGAAAGACAACTCTCAAAATGGGAGAAAATTTTTTTTTTTTTTGTGGTACGCAGGCCTCTCACTGTTGTGGCCCCTCCCGTTGCAGAGCACAGGCTCCAGACGCACAGGCTCAGCGGCCATGGCTCATGGGCCCAGCCGCTCCGCGGCATATGGAATCTTCCCAGACCAGGGCACGAACCTGTGTCCCCTGCATTGGCAGGTGGACTCTCAACCACTGCGCCACCAGGGAGAAAATATTTGCAAACAAAACAACTGACAAGGGATTAATCTCCAAAATGTACAAATAGCTCGTGCAGCTCAATATCTGAAAAACAACAACCCAAGCAGAAAATGGGTGGGAGACCTAAATAGACACTTCTTCAAAGAAGATATACAGATAGCTAAGGAGCACATGAAAAGATGCTCAACATCACTAATTATTAGAGAAATGCAAATCAAAGCTACAATGAGGTATCACCTCATACCAGTCAGAATCGATATCATCAAAAAATCTAGAAACAATAAATGCTGGAGAGGGTGTGGAGAAAGGGAACCCTCTTGCACTGTTGGTAGGAATGTTAATTGATAGAGCCACTATGGAAAACAATATGAAGGTTCCTTAAAAAATGAAAAATAGAACTATCATATGACCCAGCAATCCTACTACTGGGCATATACCTTGAGAAAACCATAATTCAAAAAGACACATATACCCCAATGTTCATGGCAGCACTATTTACAATACGCAGGACGTGGAAGCAACCTAAATGTCCACCGACAGACAAATGGATAAAGAAGATGTGGTACATATATTCAATGGAATATTACTCAGCCATAAAAAGGAACGAAATTTGGTCATTTGTAGATATGTGGATGGACCTAGAATCTGTTATACAGAGTGAAGTAAGTCAGAAAGAGAAAAACAAATATATATTAACGCACATAAGTGGAATCTAGAAAAAATGGTACAGATTAACCTATTTGCAAAGCAGTAAAAGAGACAGACATAGAAAACAAACATATGGACACCAAGGGGGGAAAAGGGGGTTGGATGAATTGGGAGATTGGGATTGACATATATACACTACTATGTATAAAACAGATAACTAATGAGAACCTGCTGTGTAGCACAGGGAACTCTACTCAGTGCTCTTCGGTGACCTAAATTGGAAGGAAATCCACAAAAGAGGGGATATATGTATACATATAGTTGATTGTACAGCAGAAACTAACACAACATTGTAAAGCGACTATACCCCAATTTTAAAAAAATACTTTTATAAACAGACAGCTAAAGCAAATGTTGTATGGGAATATGGATGTTAATGTACTATTCTAGTGGATGTTATCTAGGCTTGACAAGTTTTCAAAATAAAGTGTTGGAAATTTTTTTTAAAGTGGAATTGTCCTGAACTGAGATGAGGAAGAGTAGAATCAGGATGAGCTGACTTTTAGGAACACAGTTTTGCACTTGTTAAGTGTAAGATGCCAACAAGGAGAGGTCCACACGGGGTGCTGACAATAACTATAGAGTTTCTTTTTCTCTTTTTGCAGTGATCTTACATTACACTGTATTTACCAAAGTGATCATTATGCTGTTAATATATATTTTTCATTTTCTGGGGAACTCTGGATGTTCAACAGAAACTTTTGTAACCTGGCATACCATTTGGTCAAAATTAGGTTCTCACTATCCTTTGGTTTTCCACACAGAGAGATCCCAGACGGAAATAAAGTCCTAGAAAAAGTCAAAGTCTTTTGTCTGTAAAAATTCACTGCTAGTTATTCTTTGTGGGGGAAAAAAAAACTATTTAGTGTATTTTGAAAATAAAATAAGCTCTATTAGCTATATCATAAATTAATGTGTTCAATTACTATTAAATATTATTTGTTTCTGATTCAGAAACAACACTGACCTTCCCATTTCACACATGCACCTATAAACAGGTTCACAAGTTGGTCTATAGGAAATTTAAAAAGAGATATTTGATGTCATTTCCCCCCAGAGCAGAACTTTACATTGGAATTGCTTCTATAATTAACCTCCATAGCAAGTACTGAGAATTTTTAAAAATGGGAATCTAAAACAGAACTTTAAATCTGATTTTATATCACCAAGGTAGAAATAGAAATACCAAATGCCATAAATTTGTCCTGTTTTTACTCTTTTAAACTGGCATATCATATTCTATAATATAATAATAATATTCTATAATATAAGACATACAGGTCATTACCAAAAATGATTTCATTTTTAAATATTGGAACAGTAACAAAAAAAAGAAAAAAATAGTTTTTGGCTATCTCAGCAAAGAACAGAGAAAGAAAATTATATTATTATTATATATCTTGGTAGTAGCATTGGTATCCAAGAAATTGGATTAAAATTTTAGACTGTTCAAGGGGAAAGAATAAAAGGAACTAAAAATGTTATATCCAGCAAAACTGACTTTTAGGTATAAAGGGCACACAAAAATTATTTTCAACATTGAAAACTCAGGGAATATCACTTCCATGAGCCCTTCATGAAAAATTTACTAGAAAACAAGCTTTATAATTTTGTTATTTAAAGAAATTAGATGAACGCATTTCTTCTTCATCTGCATACACCAATATATTTTTCTGAGATCTATTTTTTTTTTTTTTTGGCGATACGCGGGCCTCTCACTCTTGTGGCCTCTCCCGTTGCGGAGCACAGGCTCCGGACGCGCAGGCTCAGCAGCCATGGCTCGCGGGCCCAGCCACTCTGCGGCATGTGGGATCTTCCCGGACCAGGGCGCGAACCCGTGTCCCCTGCATCAGCAGGCGGACTCTGAACCATTGCGCCACCAGGGAAGCCCTGAGATCTATTTTTAAAGTAGAATTGCTGAGTCAAAGAGTAGATACATTTAAAATTTTGATACTTACTACCAGATTGTTCTCCAAAAACATTTTAATAATTTGAAGATTTACCAATACATTTCCTCAAAAAGCTTGCCAATTCTGAGCGTTAATGACATTCTTAAGATTTGTAACTCTGAAAACACAAACCAAATCTTTCATGATATTTTTATTCTGCATTGTTTTGCTTTAATAGTGTTTATTTGGCAGAAGGCATTTATATTTTTTCTTGGCAAAATGCCTATTCATTTTCATTCTCTTTGCTCATTTCTTGTTAAGAATTTTTGTCTTTTTTTTCCTGTAAAAGCTGTGTTTGCTTTAAGAACAGCAATGCCCTTTAAAAAAAATTGTCACATGAGATTCAATATTATCCTGGTATATAACCTGTTTTAATTTTATTCATGTTTCTTTTCCCTAAAGACATTTTAAATACTCATGCAATCCGTTATGTCAGTCTTTTCCTTTCTAACTATTGGCGTGGATGTCAAGCTTAGCAATTACCTCCTTACTTCCAAATTATGGAAAAGTCTTCACTGAATTTTCTACTGATATTTTAATGTATGTGTTTTGTTTAATTTTCAAATTTAATTGGTCACCAATATACATTGGTACATGTTATAAATAAGCCCTCTCCCTGTCTCTTGCTCCCTTCTTGTGTGTGTGTGTGTGTGTGTGTGTGTGGTAGATACATATATTATTACATTCAGTCTATGAGTCTGAGAAGGTCTTGAAAAGGAGAGACTGGTTATCATTGGTTGTTTTTCAGATTTAACTAAGTTTTAAATTAATCACTTTTTTTCATTGCACATGCATCTCAAGAATACTAGACGAGAGCAAGGCAGAACCGAAATTCAATATGGTGTCTGCAAGAGCCATCGTGGAATAAATTAATACACATGTTGATTAAACTTCGTTAAAATGTGAAAAATCAAGCACAAATGCAAACATGAAGGGATACCAGGAAGGTAGACGTAAAGGGATGTGTTTAAGGTACACTGGACGTTTGTAACTCTAATTACAAAAGAGGGGAAATTTAATATGTTTAGTTCTATAAAAGAAATTGAATTCAGCAAAAGAGCAAATAAATATTCTTGGAGTTACAGTTAAGGCTGCTTAATGAGCAGATATTTAAGTCAAAAATGGATACATTTGAATAATAGAAAGTATACATTTTTCTCTATCAGTTTGTAAGGAATAAAGGGAACAGAGATTCTTCTTGATAGACATTTTTCAAAGACAACAAAGCAGAACTGGCATTCACCCTTTACTTGACTTTACTTTAAAAGCTAATATAACTGAGGAAATGAGGATTCTCAAAACTGTTATTATTTAACCCTGAGTCTTCATGACTTTATATTTACTCTCAAAAAGAAAAGAATAGAGAAGAAAAAAGATCATGTCAAAAATAAGGAATAACATTTGATTATTATGATTCTATATATGACTTAAACGTTAACCAGATGTAGAAGAAAATACTTGTGTTTTTTTAAAAGATATTAAATGGAAAGTTCATGAAATTGCAAGTTAATAGCAATAATGACATAACAACCTAAACAGCTACCCATTAATGTGCATTTACTCATGTCAGCTATTGTGCTAAACACTTTATACACATTATATTATTTCATTCTCATGGGAGTCAATGAGGCAGTATATAAAACTGAGAAACTTTAAAAGGATGGCTGCTTTACTAAAGAGATCAGTGAGAAGCAGCACAGTGATTTATTCTAAAAATTAGAACATTAACTATAACCAAGAAATTAATTCAGTAAGTTTTCCATAAACCTTTCCGGTAAATAGGAAGTGACATATCAAAAAATTTTCCATGAAAGCCAGAGCTCTCATTGAATTTTAGAAACAACTAAACATTTTCTTAGGTGCTGAGGGTTGAAAACTACAGTGCCAATGACAAATGAGAGCGATGGAGCTGAGTTAAGTGTAACATGTATGGACTTGCTTCAGGCCCTTTTCTGTCCTGCATTTCCTTTCACCAGGTGTCATTATGACCTATCCCAAAGATGGCATAATCTTATCAAAAGTCTACTCATTTCCTATTTCCATGGATACACAGTTGACTACCAGTGTCTTTTTTGGTTCCTAGTCTGAAACTCCATTAAAACCTTTCATGAATGCTGATGCTGAACTTTTGAAAAGGTGGGAGATTGACTTTAAGCTGTTAAATAATTTGGTTTAGCTTCACTGAAGCAAAAATATAAGTCCTCTGAAGTTCCAAGTGGGTTTGTTCACTTCTATGTTGACATCGTACAGAAATATGATAGAAAATTCTGTTTAGACGTTATCGTGCCCAGGGAACGTTAGCTGACTTACAAAAGTTTCTTCATGCACTTTGAGATTTTTGATAACTGAGATTTGGCAAGTATATGGCTGGATTTGTTAATAGACTCAGAAAATATTTATTGGGACCTATTTAGAACAAGAGTGTGCTGGTGCTGTAGAGCAAAGCAAATGCGAAGTACACGGAAACTGCATTGTCAGTGTGCCCTTCTGGAGATCATGGGTTGAGTGTCATAGATCAGATATGTTAAGAAAGTAGTATTAAATTGAAAATTTGGGGTACCACTTCACATGTTACCCAAACATTCAAACATGAATGCTAGAAGATCTTTTTAGTTTGAAGATCTTTTCTCTGGGTCATTTAATTTCTCTAGGGTGAAAGTCTTCTATCTCTTGCCTGGTTGGCTGTGATAGGATTGTATTTTGCCTGGAAGGTAGTCTCCCTTGAAAATAGTGGGAGAGGTTGCTGAGGGTCCACAGTTCCTAATGAACGCCCTCATAAAATTCCTTTTTTTTTTTTCTGTCCCTGTCTCCCTTCTTCCTTCCCCTGTGCTTGGGGACCTCAAGTCTCTTTGCTTCACTTGCTTTACTGTTTTGTGCAGCATTGACGATGAGTAGCAGTCATCTCATGCATCTCATGTAGGAGGGAAGGGTCCTGGAGGGACAAATACACCATACACAGACACTCATCCAAACCCTGCTTGTCACCTCTCTACAGCACCAACAAGCTCTGAGACCCTCAGCTGATCTGCAGAGCTTGTCAGCTCACTTCTTGAAGGTGCTTGCCTCTGTAGGCACATAGATTTAACTTTCTCAACAGTGTGGTCAGTTATCACTTTTCCGTCTTCTTTCTAAAACTTGGTTGAGAATTTTCATCCACTGTTGTTCCTTGCCCCCATTCTTGTCATCCTTTCAGGTTAATATATTAAAGTTCCTTTTTTTTTTTCTTTCCATCATTTCCTATGTTTGGGGGAGGAAGATGACATCAATATACCTCATTTAACTGGTAGTCTATATATAATCAGTATTCAGCAATTTATATGAATAGAAAATAACTCTGAAGAATTTTGCAAAATGCTTTCTACCTTAGTCATGAACTAGGAAAAGCTTTTTCATCTCTTCTCTTTCCTTCTTCTCCCACAACAAACAGGTTTGGCTTTCTTCTTGCTTTCTTATTTGCATTCTCTATTTTAATCAACATTCTGTTCATTGAGAGAGTTAGCTCTTACTCCCTTTTGTGGAAAGTGGGATTCCCTTGTTGAGGATTGAAACTAATATAGATTCTTCTCCATTGGCCAGAAATACAGCTGTCATGGTGCTTCCTGTGAAGAAATATTACAGGTAGGACCTCTCCTTCCAGTCTCCACCTCTGCACACACAAAGGTCAGGATATGACTTCCTGATTATTTCATGCCAGTATCCTACTGTTGGTGTGTGTTTGTGTGTGTGTGCGTGTGCCCGTGCACTCATGCACGCATGTGCTCAATAAGTCACATAGTACAGACTACAGACTGCATGTCATAGATAGAGGCAGGAGAAATGAAAGTCTAGCAATCAGTAGAAATAGGCAGGTTGTTTTGGCCGTCTCCCTCTCACCAGCTGACATGTAACAGACTAAAATGATTTATGTAGATATCCAGGGTTCCAGTTCTGGGGGTACGAGGCATATGAGGTTTGTGGTCACCGACACTGTTAGGCAGTAGGCACTCTCCATTTCAGGGAGGCTGAAATAAAAAATCCATTGGGGTTGTTTCAGGACCTGGTCAGCATTAGGTGCACAACAGACATAGATCCACTCTCAGATCATATGTGCTTTCAAAAACTAACAAAGAGACCAAGGTGGACTCTGTGATTCGATATACCATGTTAAACCTTGGAGGATAAGGCATCTCAAACAATATCAAGGTAAGACTAGGACACCATTCTCTAATGGTACCATGGTAGTAAATGTCGTATAAAGAAGAAATCTCTAGAGAGGTGAAAATGTGTAGAGGTTAAGAGCATTGCCTGTTTCCATATCTAAACTATATAATATGGTGGGTCAGAAGATACATGGTTCTTGATTTGTAGTTCAAGTTGCATAGTTACCTCTTTTTCCATGGTCAGGCATTCAGTCTCCATAAGGGCCAGGGACTAGGCCAGGAGACACTCCCAAATGGAGAATAGTTTTAGCATAGAAAGAACTGCATTTGTTTCCTGGCACATAAGACTCAAGTGGCAGGGCATCTTGTTCCATAGCCCCTACTCACTGCAGATTTCTCTCTTAATTTGGGCTCCAGTCAGAACTAGAGGTCTTCTGAGCTGCATGCTTAAATACAGTTACATCCAAAACCCCAAATTGCTCATTCCTTCTTACTGATGGATGCTGCAAGGTACAGCAACCAGTCCTACTTTAGAGAGGATATCCCAGCGTACTTAAAACCAGTGGGCTACTAGAAACTTCACTGATATGACAAGACCTTGACTTTTCACAGAATTTAACTACCTTTGGCATGTAAGTCTCTTAATATGGCACCTTAGGGTATTGCCTACTCACTTTCACTCAGTCCAATTAATATAATGCCACTTATTTAATGGATAATCTTGATGTTTTATAGGATATCAAGACATTAAATTTCTTCTGGAAAATTTTGTTACAGGGACCAGAAAAGCTGACATAATAATTCAGAGGTAGAACATTGAAAGTGAATTGCTTTCTCCATTTTGTAAGGCAAATTGCTTCTGATAGCCTTTACTAACTACAATCAAGAAACAAAAGAATCTGCCAGGTCAATTGATGGTGGGGCAATTGATCCAGTAAAGATGTCATATCAGGAATAGCAAGCTCCATTGGCCTTCCCATTTTATTAAGTTTTCAGTAGTACATGCTTCTTTATCAAAAGCTATGACAAATCCTTGCAATTTTCCATGATGCAAGGAAAGATAAATCGAGGTATAAGAATCAACACCCCTGAATCCTTCAAGGATTTGCTGGTGCATTAATCTCTGCATATCCCCATTGCATTAGGTAGGCATTGTTTTTCTCTTTTGGTGGAATAAGGGAATGAAATGAAGGTGCACGTGGTAGTTCTTGGGGCTTTTATGGCTTTTCCCACCAAAATATCTCTCAGTAATATGAGAATTCATTTGGTAGCCAAGCGTGTCCACCTCAAGAATACTATACGTTATCTAATCTGCATAATCCCTCTGACCACTTGTTATTTTGTTTTTTCAGATATTAACAATAATTCATAATTAATATATAAGAAAACATGAGTTTTTACTGGATATTTACTTTTTCTTAGGTTATAGTCTCTTTGTTGAAAGGATACATACCCATTGAGGGAAAAATTTGTAGCAGAAATTGTGGCTGCCTTCCTTCAGTTGACCTAGCCTCTCCCTCAATCAATAGATTGTAGTTCTAATAACAGGTTTAGATGTGGAAACCAGGTGAGAGGCTTAGAGTCCCACTGTGATAACTAGAGTCAAGTTTCTGATTCCAGTTACAGAAGCTTTTATTATATGTATCACACAGCACCTTAGAAAGGTGCCCATCTATTTCATTTTGCAGGATCCACAGCATCATAAAGACTAAGTAATAATCCTGTAGTCCTGAATTTGAATTAAAAGTATCAATATTAACTCATGATATATTGTATATTTTAAAATGACACAATTTCTAGCTCTTTCTACTAAGCAGACCTAGAAACAAAACAGCAGTGAGCATCTTCTACACCCAAATTGATGTCTCTAAGTACTATTTCTAACTAAGAGGAAACAGAACTCCTTAGGAATTCTTAATTCCATGACTAAAGCAGGAAATATTCACAATTAACCTTGTACTGTCATTCATTATTATGTTTTTGCTTATATAGTTAACATCAATATACTGTTGTCCTCCTGTTGCACCTGCCTACCAAAACCTCTACACTGGATAAATCCCACTGTATACTTTCTTTTTTTTTTTTTTTTTGTATACTTTCTTTGAAAATAAAATTCCTTTCAATCATGTAAAATATCTTGATTCTCAGTGACAGCAAAATAATGACTCATTTGCTCTATTGCAAATTACACATACAGCTGACTCTGAATAACAAAAACAGTATTATCAACACTATCAACAACATGATTTAGGAAAATAGTTTACAACTGTTTTTTTGTTGCAGATTGTTTTGTTTCTTTTAAATCCTTATGTTATTATTGTAGTTTATGACAGGCTTATTTAATTTTACATTAATTGTTATAAAGTGCTTTTTAAAATCTAATTTTGTTTTACAATTATGTATAATATTTGCATAGGTTTAAAATCACATCTAAAATAAAAATCAACAAGTTAAATCTTTTGAAAGAATCTGCAGTCTTTAGAGAAAATATTCTGTCCCTGACCATTCTACCCCATTACCATCATCCTACCTGTGAATATAATTATTTTTCATTACTTAATAGTTTACCCTCCCATCATTTTTAAATTTTTTGTTAATGTACAATGTACATATAGTGAAAATCTTCCATTTTAGTGTACAGTTTTCAAGTTTTGACAAAATCATAGAGTTGTGTAATCACAACAGTCAAGATATCACATAAGTCCCTCCGGGCCGCTGCATAGTCAAACCCACAACTTCCCCCAGCCTCTGACAACCACTAGTCTGTTTTATGTCTCTATCATTTTATCTTTTTCAGAATGTCATAGAAATGGAAGCACAGGGAACTATATTCAATAACCTGTGGTAAACCATAATGGAAAAGAATATGAAAAAGAATATATATATATATATATATGTGTAACTGAGTCACTTTGCTGTACAGCAGAAATTAA
Source organism: Lagenorhynchus albirostris (assembly GCF_949774975.1). Lineage (NCBI taxonomy): Eukaryota > Metazoa > Chordata > Mammalia > Artiodactyla > Delphinidae > Lagenorhynchus > Lagenorhynchus albirostris. The sequence continues at coordinate 89,509,622 of NC_083100.1, forward strand.
CACATTGTAAATCAACTGTACTTTGATAAAATTTTTTTGGAAAAAAAAAATGGAATTATGTAACATGCAGCCTATTGAAGCAGGTTTCTTTCAGTTCTCAGAATGCATTTGATATTAATTTGTTATTGTATATATCAGTAGTATGTTCCTCTTGTTTTGTGGCATTTCATAATAGATTTGCACCATCATTTATTTACTTTAATCCATTCACCAGTTGAGGGACATTTGGATTATGTCCATTTTTCCAACTCTTCACTGCTATTATATAGTAATACATTACTTTTTGTAAATTGTCCTTGTATCCTGCAACTTTGTTCAACTTGTTAATTCATTCTAGTAGCTTTTTGTGTTGATTCTTTAAGATTTTCTATATAGATAATCATGTTCTCTGTCCGTGAGGGAAATACATCTGTAGTCTTCTTTTCTTATATATTAATATATTTATACTAATATATAAGGGAAATTTATCAGTCCATAAGGGAAATTTATCTGTATCTTCTTTTCTTATATATTAATATATTTATGTATATATACATATATATATATATATATATATACACACACCTATAAATGTATAGTCTCCCTTACTTAAGCTATGGCATTTATATTTTTTAACCATGCTTTATTAAACCCAAAACAAAACTTACAATATATCTTGCAAATCACTCCTCATGGTTGTATATATAGAAATATTTCTTTTTTCCTTTTGTGCAATGTTGGTACTCCAATGATTGGATGTGCATCATTTCTTCAGTCCTCCCTTGATGGACATTTAGATTGTCCCCCAGTCTTTTGTTACTATGTAAAGTGTGCAGTGCATGGCTTCATGCACATTTCTTTTCATATTTTTATCAGTGCAGTTTTGGGGTAGGTTTCTAAAAGTGGACAGCTGGATTAAATTTATGTCATTAAAAAAAAATTTTTTACAGCAGCTTTATTCATAATTGCCAAACATGGAAGCAGCCAAGATGTCTCTTAGTAGGTAAGTGGATAAACTGGTATATCCAGAAAATGAAATATTATTCATTGCTAAAACAAAACAAAACAAGCAAACCAAAAATACAAGAGCAATCGAGCCATGAAAAGACACAGAGGAAACTTAAACGCATATTATTAACTGAAATAAGTCAATCTGAAAAGGCTCATACTGTATGATTCCAACTATATGATAATCTGGAAAAGGTAAAACTATGGAGACAGTAGAAGATGGGTAGTTTCCAGGGGTTGCAGGGAGGGAGGGTTGAATAGGCAGAGCATAGAGGATTTTTAGGACCGTGAGACAATTCTGTATGATATTAAAATGGTGGATACATGTCATTATACATTTTTCAAAACCCACAGAATGTACAACACCAAGGGTGAACCCTAATGTAGCTCTGGACTTTGGGTGATAAATGATGTGCAAATGTAGGTTCATCAATTATAACAAACAAACAACCATGGTGAGGAAAGTTGATAGTGAGGGAGGTTGTGCATGTACAGAGAGGGAATACATGAGAACTCTCTGTACTTTCCACTCAATTTTGCTGTGAAGCTAAAAGTGCCCTAGAAAATAAATTCTATTAATTAAAAAAGAAAAAAAACAATATTTTCTTGTAATTAATTAAAATAGAAATGCCTCTAACTGCAACTGTGCTATTTTCTTCAAAAATGAAACAAACAAAAAATTCTGGTTATTCACAAATAACATTATTTGCTATTTTAATTTTGTTAAAGTTAATATTAATAATAATATTAAGGGAATTACTTCCAAATACCTGACATTCAATAATTGTTGGTTTCTTAATGAATATCTTTGATTTCTAAATATTTTATAACATCCCCTTTTCTCTTAAGGTAAAGTATTTATGGATTCCCTTTTGTGTTTTTGAGGTAGTACACCTTCAAATATACATAGCTAAGTAGAATATCCTTTATAGCTTATAAAATGTACTAGAGATTAAATTTTTTATCAGTCCATAGCCCTTGAAATATACAAACAGGAGCCTTATAAATCAATCTATATTAGTTAATGGTTTCCTTCTATAAAGTGCGACTTGCCTTAGGTTCTTTTTTTTTTTTAACATCTTTATTGGAGTATAATTGCTTTACAATGGTGTGTTAGCTTCTGCTTTATAACAAAGTGAATCAGCTATACATATACATATTTCTCCATATCTCCTCCCTCTTGCATCTCCCTCCCACCTTCCCTATCCCACCCCTCTAGGTGGTCACAAAGCACTGAGCTGATCTCCGTGTACTATGTGGCTGCTTCCCACTAGGTATCGATTTTACATTTGGTAGATTTTATTAGTTATTGATATATTATTCTCCGTAAGGGTTATGATATTTTGCATGCCTGTGAACAATATATGAGGGTTCTGGCTTCAGAGATTCTTCGAGAGAACACTATATTATAGCTGTAGAATTTTGTCACTGTCATAAATGAGATGTTGTGTTCCAATGAAGTTTTTATTTTTTAATTATTTTATTAAGTATAATAAGACATTTAGGTAGGTCCACAATCTTAAGTGCACAATCTGTGAATCTATCAACCCACTAAATATAACTATAGAATATTCCAAAAACTTCAGAAAATAGCTTTCCTCTGTCCTACTGCCACAGAGATAACCACTATTTTGACTCATTTTGGCCACTTGGATATTCTCTTTTCGTGAAATTCCTATGCAAGTCTTTTGCTTTTACTTACTATATTGTTGCTCTTTTCCTTACTGCTTTGCAGAAGCTGTTTATATATTCTGAAAAGTATTTTTTTCAGATATATATACTATAAATATCCACTTTGCACTTTTTTTTGTTTCCCTATTAACTCTTTTAATAGAATCTTTTGATGAACAGAAATATCTAATTTGATCAATTTATGAGTTTGTTTGCTTGCTATATTCGTTGACCTTCTTGAGGCATTAGATTTATAGAGATTCAAATATTATGTTTCTGCCACTGCTGTCTTGCCATAATAATTTTTCTTCATTGTGTTTTAAGCATACATTTTCTAAAGGCATTATAAAACAAATTTGCCTTTAAAAATCTTCTCTTCCATATTTCATTATTTATATATAATAATTAAACTATTGAATTTTTAAATTGATGTCACTCATATATTGATACTTAAACATTGCCTATTTTTAACGGGGTAGAAAATGCTGTATCTACAATATGTCATCCCTTCAGGAGAAAGAATAAATCATGAATAGAACTTCTAAAAATTTTCAGATAATTCATGACATCATCTTATTTTAATTGCATATTACACAGTATATGACACTCACTTCAACCTAAATCATGATGAACATTTTCACACATGAAAAGGAACTATAGTAGCAAGGTCTCATTTTATACATCAATAATCTGAGAAGTGTCATCTGATTAGACTTTCAGAGTGAGCAACAGTAAGGGCTCAAGTTTTTAGCTTCTGTATAACATCCATAATTCTACGTATCTTAATATTTTTAATTCATCAGAATCCCAGCATGCTTGTCACCGGTGTATGATACTCTCCTCTAAAATTAGCATAAGTGTATGGCATTTTCCTTTAAAATTACAACAAAAAAATGTTAGATGTACAGGAGATGGAGAGAGATACTTGTCAGCTCAATGTGCAAATCCCCTGTCAAGGAAGATTAAGCATTTTCTTCACATGTATGAGTTTCTTTCATCAGGCTCTTACAGGCCCTTCTCACACATGTACGTGACTGGGACTTCTTCTGGGCTGCTTGAGCAGTTGGAGATTCAGGATCACCCTTCAAGTGTACACTCAGCAGTAGCACAGAGTAATCCTTAAAGGTGTCATAAGTAACTTTGGAATTCATCTTTAATTGTTCATTCAACCATTCATAAAAAATTGATTCAGGATTTACCATCAATCCAGAATCAGTTCTAGGCACAGAAAAGAATGGGGAACAGTGCTATTAGGTTGTCTAATCATACGGAGTTGATACTTCAATGTCACCTGATCTATCAAAAATCATCTCTTTTGGGCTTCCCTGGTGGCACAGTGGTTGAGAGTCCGCCTGCCGATGCAGGGGACGCGGGTTCGTGCCCCGGTCCGGGAAGATCCCACATGCTGCGGAGTGGCTGGGCGCGTGAGCCATGGCCGCCGAGCCTGCACGTCCGGAGCCTGTGCTCCGCAACGGGAGAAGCCACAACAGTGAGAGGCCCGCGTACTGGAAAAAAAAAAAAAAAAACATCTCTTTTTATAGACATAAGGTGCATAGCAGGAAATGGAAAATCAATCCGTCAACTCCCAGTGAACAGTTTTCATGGCCAGTTACAGGACTAATTATCCTGCAAACTTGTATTAGGGAAGTAACACGTAAGGAAAGTAATTTAATTTGTTTTAAGTTGGTAGCAGCTTAAATTTGAACACATTCCAAGCTTTATCTTCTTATTCCCTTCAAATGTTTTATACTTTTAATGACACATTTTACATTTTTATGTACTCTAATTATTGTAGTTTAGTTAACTTTACTACTTTTGTCTTTTAACCTTCATGCTTGCTTTATAAGTATTTGACCCACTACCTTTTTAAAATATTTACCTTTTTCAGTGAGATTTTCACGTTCATGTTTTCTAACATATGAAAAGAATATTTAAAAGCCATTTCTTTTCAGCTTAAAGAAGTCCTAATTTAGAGGTGGTGAACTCCTTTAGCCTTGCGTATCAGGGAAATCCTTAATCTTTCCTCAATTCTGAATGATAACTTTGCTGCGTAGAGATTTCTTGGTTGGTAGTTTTTTGTTTGTTTGTTTTTTCTTTCAGCATTTCAAATATTTTATGCTACCACCATCTGGCCTGTAAGGTTTCTGCTGAAAAATCTGCAGATAGCCTTATTGGGTTTTCAATGTATGTAACAAGTTGTTTTTCTCTTGCTGCTCTTAGGATTCTGTCTTAATCCTTAACTTTTACCATTTTAACTATAATATGTCCTGGTATGTGTCTCTTTGAGTTCATCTTATTTCGAACTCTCTGGACTTCCTGGACCTGAATATTTGTTTCCTTCTTCAGATTAGGGAAATTTTCAGTCACTAATCTTTATTTCAAATGTTTCTATCCCTCCCTCTCTCTCTTCTCTTTCTGTGTCCCCTGTAATACAAATGTCATTCCACTTGATATTGTCCCAAAGATCCCTTAACGTATCTTTACTTTTTAAATTATTTTTTCATTTTGCTGCTCTGTCTGTGTGAATTTCATTGCTTTATCTTTCAGCTTGCCGATGTATTTTCTAGTTCATCCAATCTGTTGTTGTACCCCACTGTGTATTTTTCAGTTCAGTTATAACTTCTGTTTGGTATTTCTACCTCTGTTGAAATTCTCACTGCATTCATCCATTCTTCTCCTGAGTTCAGGAAGCATTTTTATGTTCATTATTTTGAACTCCTTTTTAAATAGATTGCTTATCTATGTTTTGTTTACTTCTTTTTCTGAAGTTTATCTTGCTCTTTTGATTGGAAAATATTTTTCTGCTTCCACATTTTGTATAATTCTGTTTGTTTCCAGTATTAGCTGGAATGAGTGGCCTTATGTAGATGTCCCAGTCTGTAGATTCCCAGTCTGGAATGAGTGGCCTTATGTAGATGTCCTATAGAGCTGAGAAGCACAATCCTGCTGGCCACCAGGGACAGGAGTTCAAGGGGTGTCCTTTATGTGGCCTGCATGCACCCTTCTGTTGTGGTGAGGCTGTGGCTGCTACTATGGCATGCTGGTGGGCAAGGCTGGCCCCCAGGAAGACTGTGGATCCCAGCCACAGTAGCTGTCTGGCACTGCTGGGCAGATTTATCACTTGACTCGCTGTGAGGCCTGGCCAAAGTGCAGTGGTGAGCTGGGCTATTGACAGCGCATGCCCACTGGTGCTAACTGATAGAGATCTCCAAAATGGTGCCTGCCAGTATCTCAATCCTCAAGGAGTAACCCAACTCGTTCCTGCCTCTCCAACATACACTTCAGGATTAGTAAGTGGGTCCCTTTCACCTATGGTCCATGTGCCTTTCAATCTAGTGTTTTTGCACTGATTTTCAGGTCAGATGAGTTTGTGCATGAGTCATTTAAAAGTGGGTTTTCCATTCCCTGTAGTTCTATACTTTTCCTGGACATATTCTCCACTGGTTTTCAAAGACAACGTGTTTTGGGAGCTCGTCTCTCTTACGCAGTTTCTAAGGGTTGGGATGTCTGATGTGGAGCTCAAATCCCTCACTCCTCAGGGAAAATAACCCTATCCTTGTGATCATTCCCAATTGTAGATAGCCGTGGATGGGGTGTGATTTTTTCCCTTGGTATGACTGTATATTTCTCCTATTCATCTCAATCCAGTCCTTTTATTCTTTGTTGTGAAGATTCTGTTCATCCAATTCTCAGGTCCCTTTTGGAGGGAATTATTCTATATGTAGTTGTCGATTTGTGGTGTCTGTGGGAGGAGGTGAGTTCAGGATCTTCCTGTGCCACCATCCTGAGCCCTTTCCCAGTGGTTAAGGTCTTATGCATTTCTTGAACTAAAAATCTTTAAATACTACAGCTGTTTTTGAAGAATAAGTAGAATATTGATTAAACTACTTTTAAGTAAATTAACATTTAAAAAAAATTTTTATTGGAGTATAGTTGATTTACAATGTTGTGTTTCTGCTGTACAGCAAAGTGAATCAGTTATGCATATACATATATCCATTCTTTCTTAGATTCTTTTCCCATATAGGTTATTACAGAGTATTGAGTAGAGTTCCCTGTGCGACACAGTATGTCCTTATTAGTTATCTATTTTATATATAGTAGTGTGTATATGTCAATCCCAATCTTCCAATTTATTCCTCCCCTCCATTCCCCGCTGGTAACCATAAGATTGTTTTCTACATCTGTGAGTCTATTTCTGTTTTGTAAATAAGTTCATTTGTACCATTCTTTTAGATTCCACATATAAGAGATATCATATGATATTTGTCTTTCTCTGTCTGACTTACTTCACTCAGTATGACAACCTCTAGGTCCATCCATGTTGCTGCAAATGGCATTATTTCATTCTTTTTTATGGCTGAGTAATATTCCATTGCATATTTGTACCACATCTTCTTTCAATATTATTTTTAAAATTGAATTTGTGCAAATCCTCAGTTATATTTTTCTCTTTCTCCTTATTTTCTCCATTCTACTTCCTGCACCAATTGATTTTTTCCTCAAAGCTCAGGAATAAAATGTGCTCTGACATTGGATGGCTGTTAATACATGGCAGTGATAGTCACTTAAATAGGAATCTCTTGAGTATAGCTGCCATGGGGCATTGCTAGGGAAAACCATGAGAAAGGTGGCCTTTTTGTCCAGTTCCCTATAGCCTGGCTCTTACTTAGCAGGCTGAATTATGAGTTAACTTAGAGAATGCTGGAGGGAAGACAAAAGACTCTGTAGACAGGTTGATTGACTGATAATGGAGGAATTCTGACACCACTTATGTAAGAAGTTGAAGAAATGTTAGTATCCAGTAGCATGGTCTCATAATAGGCACAAAAGGCTAAAAATGTTTACTGTCCAAATGAAGGGCAGGGATTCAGTCATTCAAGAAATGTCATCAATTTATTAAACAGCATTGCTGCATTAATATATAGGCATTTTGAGATTTTTAGAAATAAAGAATTTTGTCAGAAGCTTGACAATCCTAAGACTTTAATATTATGCTTTTCCTCTTAGCTACCTTTCTTGAAACACTGTTTTGCTGCAATTTTTGAAAATAATTTAGAAAGCTAATAGTTGGCTTTTATCAGGTTAAGCAAAATATCTGTTTTTTTTGGTTTAATTTTTTTTTCTCATTGTCAGAGTGGAAGTAACATTTTCTTGTGGTTTTCTACTTCTAAGTAGAAGCAGAAGTCTTCCGGTGGTTGGCTGTGATTACCTTCTGCTTAGTGTGGTTCCTTGGGTGCCAGAGGCCTTTCTTCAACATCAGTGTTCTACCTTTAGCTCTCATGAGACCCTGCAGGTCTGTGCTTCACGTGGGGCTACTTTTCACACACTTACCCCATCCTCAGCAGCAGCCTGCTATTGCTGGTTGCTAGATGCCAGGTTTATGTGGGCTCAGGAAATTCTTGGTTCTCCTGCTTCAGTGTGCTTTTTAATATCTGTGCTTAAGATAATTGGATTTGTTACCTATATAATTTTTCTCATAGAAAAAGGATCCCAGTGGTCTTTGAACAAGATTGAATGAACTGAAAAGTTTATAGAATTCATACGTTTATAAAATTAAAAAGCAGAGAAAATAATGCATAAAAACCTCCCCCAAAACTTAACTAAGCATAAAAGAGACACAAGAATGTCAAACGAGAAGTCAAAATATAATTTGGAGATATATGATGAATAAAAAACCATTTAAAAATCTCTTTATCTATGAAATAGAAAATTTTCAATTTAAAAAAATTATTAATTTATCTTATGAGTTTAATTTTAAGGACTGTTGGAAAAAAGATTTTCCACCAAAAACACTTTTTATACTCAGTCTAGTTAGAATTTATTTTGGAAATAAATTTATTTCAGATAAAAATTCACAAGAAGGATTCATTATTAATCATCCATAATTTAATGTGACTGAGTTAACTATTTAATGAGATTCATTTATTCTGGTAGGTACCTCCACTTTCATCAAGAAAATGGGACATTTGGTGGAGGAAGAGTAGAAATGAGGATGGAATGGGAATGGAAATTCTGGTGCGTAGAAACATTAAAAGTTGTGGGCCAGAGCACCATTTTGCCAGAGTGGGACCTGGTTAGGCTTTTTGTAGCTAAACAAGGGAATGTGGATATTTGGACTTTAAGGTAAAGGAGAGGGAGCTTCAAGCAGTAGAGAAAACATGAAGTATGGAATATAAGAAATAACTAAGATAGGATTCACTAATTTAATACTTACCATGTATTAAGAATGGGCTGACCATGCCACGAGGTATGTCTCACACAATACATATATCTGTCTCTGTAAAAAGATAACCATTAAAATAGTGGTTTCCATAAGCTGAAAAATGTATGAGACAGAGAGAAGTGACTTAAAGAGAAGCCAAGTATTTTTTGAAATACTGAAAACCAGAATTTGGGGAAGAAGTTAAATCAAATGAATTATTTAGCAAAGCAAAGTGCTCTTCATGGCTACAAGTCTAGACAGTTCAAAAATATTTTTAAAAAACTTGATAAATTCTGTCAACAAATCAATGTTTTTTCAGTTATATGTGAGTCTTCAAAAAATCTCTGAAATAACTTATTTTTCTTCTATATGAAAGTACCTTTGGATCCAAAGTCCTCAGAAGGCAAGATTCAGATCTGTTAAAATACCTTGGGATGTGGTATTCATGATTCTTCATTTATATTAAATATTGAGACAATCTTTTCTTGGTATTCTGATTATAATGCTTATATGGGTCTAACAAAAACACGATTTCCAAAAACCTGTCTTTTCCCAAAAAAAAAAAAAAAAGAAAAATCTATTCTTTAAAAATTTTTAACATGACAGAAAGTCACAGAAAAAGATCTCTCTGCCTCTGGACAAATACTATTCTGTTGATTTGTTAGCCTTTGGGAAAATGCTATTCTGTTGATTTGTTAGAGCAGACCTTTTTCTGCAAGTGCCTGATACTAATGTCATTTCTTCCTGAGGAAGAAAGGTCCAGCTACTTAAGGCACAAGGATAGTGACTAGAACTCACTTACTGCTTAGTAGTTAATAAATATTCCCTTTCATATTTTCCTTTCCTAAAAATGCATGTATGGAATTACATTTCCCAAAACAAAATTAGATGCATATTTATTTTTAAAATCTTTAAAAAACGACTCAATCTTTCTTCTCTGCAAGAGATCAAATAAATCATAAAGCAAGCCTTAAAAACAGTTTTATCCAAAGACACACACGCAATCAGTATTTTTAATGTTTGTTTAACTTTCATTGCAAAGTGCCAGAGTAAACATCTGGTTGCTTTGTAATGGCATCCACATATCTTCCACTTCAACCTTCCTCCTTCTCACAGGAAGAGTCTTCAAATTTCTTGAGGGCCACAGCTGGATACAAAATTACGTTGAGTATTAAAGTGATAAACCACATTTCCCCTTTTCACTGATAGGTACTTATGCTGAGTGATAAATATTTTGGTAGTATCAAATATGTCACAAACTGATCCAGTTTGCAATGTGTTGACCAGCTTAACTTTTTCATCCCAGCTAAATTTATAAAAGTATTGTTTTATAAAACTGAATGTGGTTCATTGTATTTTCTGTTGTTAAAGCAGAACATATGGTGCTTTGCCACAAAAGATAATTAAAATTTTGCCTTGCCTGCCTTTAATGCTCTAGTTTGTTTAAAAAAAAAAAAGTTTGTTAATGGAATTTACAAGTAATAGAGTACAATAAGAAAAAGTATTGAGTAAATCATCAATTGAGCACTATTATCTGTACATTTCTAACTTTTCATGCCTATAAGCCCATTAGTAAGAAGTAGAAATGTTCTGAATACTATTTTTAGCAAATTAAAAGTAAATCCAGAGGAGAGAGCTTCAAGATGGTGGAAGAGTAAGACGCAGAGATCACCTTTCTCCCCACAAATACATAAGAAATACATCTACAGGTGGAACTGCTCCTGTAGAACACCTACTGAACGCTGGCAGAAGACCTCAGACCTCCCAAAAGGCAAGAAACTCCCCACATACCTGGATAGGGCAAAAGAAAAAAGAAAAAAGAGTCGAAAGAATAGGGACGGGACCTGCACCAGTGGGAGGGAGCTGTGAAGGAGCAAAGGTTTCCACACCCTAGGAAGCCCCTTTGCGGGCGGAGACTGCGGATGGCGGAGGGGGGAAGCTTCGGAGCTGCGGAGGAGAGCACAGCAACAGGGGTACAGAGGGCAAAGCGGGGAGATTCCCGCACAGAGGATCAGGGCCGACCGGCACTCACCAGCCCGAGAGGCTTGTCTGCTCACCCGCTGGGACTGTTGGGGTCTGGGAGCTGAAGCTCGGGCTTCGGTCAGATCCCAGGGAGAGGACTGGGGTTGGAGGCGTGATCACAGCCTGAAGGGGCTAGTGTGCCACGGCTAGCCGGGAAAATGTCTGGAGCTGCCGAAGAGGCAAGAGACTTTTTCTTCCCTCTTTGTTTCCTGGTGCGTGAGGAGAGGGCATTACGAGCGCCGCTTAAAGGAGCTCCAGAGACGGGCATGAGATGCTAAGGCTGCTGCTGCAGCCACCAAGAAGCCTGTGTGTGAGCACAGGTCACTCTCCACACGTCCCCTCCTGGGAGCCTTTGCAGCCCACCACTTCCAGGGTCCTGTGACCCAGGGACAACTTCCCCGAGAGAACGCACGGCACGCATCAGGCTGGTGCAACATCAAGCCGGCCTCTGCCGCCGCAGGCTCGCCCCCAAATCCATACGCCTCCCTCCACCCGGCCTGAGTGCGGCAGAGCCCCCGAATCAGCAGCTACTTTAACCCCATCCTGTCTGAGCAGGAAAAGACGCCCTCAGGTGACGTACACGTAGAGGCGGGTCCAGATCCAAAGCTGAACCCCAGGAGCTGTGTGAACAAAAAAGAGAAAGGGAAATTTCTCCCAGCAGCCTCAGGAGCAGTGGATTAAATCTCCACAATCAACTTGATGTACCTGCATCTGTGGAATACATAAATAGACAACGAATCATCCCGAATTGAGGAGGTGGACTTTGGGAACAAAGATATATTATTTTTTCCCCTTTTTCTCTTTCTGTGAGTGTGTATGTTTCTGTGTGTGATTTTGTCTGTATAGCTTTGCTTTCACCATTTGTCCTAGGAGTCTGTCTGTCTGGTTTTTTTTGTTTTTTTACTTAAAAAATTTTTTTCGTAATAATTATTTTTTATTTTAATAAATTTATTTTACTTTATTTTATTTTATTTTATCCTCTTTCTTTCTTTCTATTTTTTCTCCCTTTTATTCTGAGCTGTGTGGATGAAAGGCTCTTGGTGCTCCAGCCAGGAATCAGTGCTGTGCCTCTGAGGTGGGAGAGCCAAATTCAGGACACTGGTCCATAAGAGACCACCCATCTCCATGTAATATCAAACAGCAAAAATCTCTGAGAGATCTCCGTCTCAACACCAAGACCCAGCTTCACTCAACAAACAGCACACTACAGTGCTGGACACCCTATGCCAAACAACTAGAAAAACAGAAACACAGCCCCATCCATTAGCAGAGAGGCTGCCTAAAATCATAATAAGGCCACAGACACCCCAAAACACACCACCAGATGTGGACCTGCTCACCAGAAAGACAAGATCCAGCCTCATCCACCAGAACAAAAGCACTAGTCCTCTCCACCAGGAAGTGTACACAACTCACTGAACCAACCTTACCCACTGGGGACAGACACCAAAACCAAGGGCAACTACGAACCTGCAGCCTGTGGAAAGGAGACCGCAAACACAGAAAGTTAAGAAAAATAAGAAGACAGAAAAACACACAGCAGATGAAGGAGCAAGGTAAAAACCCAACAGACCTAACAAATGAAGAGGAAATAAGCAGTCTACCTGAAAAAGAATTCAGAATAATGATAGTAAAGATGATCCAAAATCTTGGAAATAGAATAGACAAAACACAAGAAACATTTAACAAGGACTTACAAGAACTAAAGAGCAAACAAACAATGATGAACAACACAATAAATGAAATTAAAAATTCTCTAGAAGGGATCAATAGCAGAATAACTGAGGCAGAAGAACAGATAAGTGACTTAGAAGATAAAATAGTGGAAATAACTACTGCAGAGCAGAATAAAGAAAAAAGAATGAAAAGAACTGAGGACAGTCTCAGAGACCTCTGGGACAACCTTAAACGCACCAACATTCGAATTATAGGGATCCCAGAAGAAGAAGAGAAAAAAAAAGATACTGAGAAAATATTTGAAGAGATTATAGTTGAAAACTTCCCTAATATGGGTAAGGAAATAGTTAATCAAGTCCAGGAAGAACAGAGAGTCCCATACAGGAATAATCCAAGGAGAAACACGTCAAGACACATATTAATCACACTATCAAAAATTAAATACAAAGAAAACATATTAAAAGCAGCAAGGGAAAAACAGCAAATAACACACAAGGGAATCCCCATAAAGTTAACAGCTGATCTTTCAGCAGAAACTCTGCAAGCCAGAAGGGACTGGCAGGACATACTTAAAGTGATGAAGGAGAAAAACCTACAACCAAGATTACTCTACCCAGCAAGGATCTCATTCAGATTTGATGGAGAAATTAAAACCTTTACAGACAAGTAAAACCTGAGAGAGTTCAGCACCACCAAACCAGCTTTACAACAAATGCTAAAGGAACTTCTCTAGGGAGGAAACACAAGAGAAGGAAAAGACCTACAATAACAAATGCAAAACAATTAAGAAAATGGGAATAGGAACACACATATCGATAATTACCTTAAAAGTGAATGGATTAAATGCTCCCACCAAAAGATACAGATTCTCTGAATGGATACAAAAAGAAGACCCGTATATATCCTGTCTACAAGAGATGCACTTCAGACCTAGGGACACATACAGACTGATTGCGAGGGGATGGAGAAGGATATTCCATACAAATGGAAATCAAAAGAAAGCTGGAGTCGCAAGTTTCATGTCAGACAAAATAGACTTTAAAGACTATTACAAGAGACAAAGAAGGACACTACATAATGATCAAGGGATCGATCCAAGAAGAAGATATAACAATTGTAAGTATTTATGCACCAAACATAGGAGCACCTCAATACATAAGGCAAGTACTAACAACCATAAAAGGGGAGATCTACAGTAATACAATCATAGTAGGGGATTTTAACACCCTACTTTCACCAATGCACAGATCATGCAAAATGAAGATAAATAAGGAAACACAAGCTTTAAATGATACATTAAACAAGATGGACTTAATTGATATTTATAGGACATTCCATCCAAAAACAACAGAATACACATTTTTCTCAAGTGCTCGTGCAACATTCTCCAGGATAGATCATATCTTGGGTCACAAATCAAGCCTTGGTAAATTTAAGAAAATTGAAATTGTATCAAGTATCTTTTCCAACCACAACACTATGAGACTAGATATCAATTACAGGAAAAAATCTGTAAAAAATACAAACACATGGAGGCTATAGAATACACTACTTAATAACCAAGTGATCACTGAAGAAATCAAAGAGGAAATCAAAAAATACCTAGAAACAAATGACAATGGAGACACGACGACCCAAAACCTATGCGATGCAGCAAGCAATTTTCACAGGGAAGTTTATAGCCATACAATACTACCTCAGGAAACAAGAAACATGTCAAATAAACAACCTAACCTTGCACCTAAAGCAATTAGAGAAATAAGAACAAAAAACCCCCAAAGTTAGCAGAAGGAAAGAAATCATAAAGATCACATCAGAAATAAATGAAAAAGAAATGAAAGAAACGACAGCAAAGATCAGTAAAACTAAAAGCTGGTTCTTTGAGAAGATAAACAAAATTGATAAACCATTAGCCAGACTCATCAAGAAAAAAAGGGAGAAGACTCAAATCAATAGAATTCGAAATGAAAAAGGAGAAGTAAAAACTGGCACTGCAGAAGTACAAAGGATCATGAGAGATTACCACAAGCACCTGTATGCCTATAAAATGCACAACCTGGAAGAAAGGGACAAATTCTTAGACTGCACAACCTGCCGAGACTGAACCAGGAAGAAACAGAAAATATGAACAGACCAGTCACAAGCACTGAAATTGAAAAAGTGATTAAAAATCTTCCAACAGGGCTTCCGTGGTGGTGCAGTGGTTGAGAGTCTGCCTGCCGATGCAGGGTACACGGGTTCGTGCCCCGGTCTGCGAAGATACCACATGCCGTGGAGCGGCTAGGCCCATGAGCCATGGCCACTGAGCCTGCGCGTCCGGAGCCTGTGCTCCACAACGGGAGAGGCCACGGCAGTGAGAGGCCTGCATACCGCAAAAAAAAAAAAAAAAATCTTCCAACAAACAAAAGCCCAGGGCCAGATGGCTTCACAGGCGAATTCTATCAAACATTTAGAGAAGCGCTAACACCTATCCTTCTCAAACTCTTCCAAAATATACCAGAGGGAGGAACACTCCCAAACTCATTCTATGAGGCCACCATCACCCTGATACCAAAACCAGACAAGGATGTCAGAAAGAAAGAAAACTACAGGCCAATATCACTGATGAACATAGATGCAAAAATCCTCAACAAAATACTAGCAAACAGAATCCAACAGCACATTAAAAGGATCATACACCATGATCAAGTGAGGTTTATTCCAGGAATGCAAGGATTCTTCAATATATGCAAATCAATCAATGTGATACACCATATTAACAAATTGAAGGAGCAAAACCATATGATTATCTCAATAGATGCAGAGAAAACTTTTGACAAAATTCAACACCCATTTATGCTAAAAACCCTGCAGAAAGTAGGCATAGAGGGAAAGTTCCTCAACATGTTAAAGGCCACATATGACAAACCCACAGCCAACATCGTCCTCAATGGTGAAAAATTGAAACCATTTCCACTAAGATCAGGAACAAGACAAGGTGGCCCAATCTCACCACTCTTATTCAACATCGTTTTGGAAGTTTTAGTCACAGCAATCAGAGAAGAAAAGGAAATAAAAGGAATCCAAATTGGAAAAGAAAAAGTAAAGCTGTCACTCTCTGCAGATGACATGATACTGTACATAGAGAATCCTAAAGATGCTACGAGAAAACTACTAGAGCTAATCAATGAATTTGGTAAAGTAGCAGGATACAAAATTAATGCACAGAAATCTCTGGCATTCCTATACACTAATGATGAAAAACCTGAAAGTGAAATTAAGAAAACACTCCCATATACCACTGCAACAAAAAGAGTATATCTAGGAATAAACCTACCTAAGGAGACAAAAGACCTGTATGCAGAAAATTATAAGACACTGATGAAAGAAATTAAAAATGATACAAATAGATGGAGAGATATACCATGTTCTTGGATTGGAAGAATCCAATTCTTGGAAGAATCAACATTGTGAAAATCACTCTAATACCCAAAGCAATCTACAGATTTATTGCAATCCCTATCAAACTACCACTGGCATTTTTCACAGAACTAGAACAAAAAATTTCACAATTTGTATGGAAACACAAAAGACCCCGAATAGCCAAACCAATCTTGAGAAAGAAAAATGGAACTGGAGGAATCAGTTCCCTGACTTCAGACTATACTACAAAGCTACAGTAATCAAGACAGTATGGTACTGGCAAAAAAAAAAGAAATATAGTTCAATGGAACAGGATAGAAAGCCCAGAGAGAAACCCATGCACATATGGTCACCTTATCTTTGATAAAGGAGGCAAGAATATACAGTGGAGGAAAGACAGCCTCTTCAATAATTGGTGCTAGTAGAACTGGGTAGGTACATGTAAAAGTATGAAATTAGAACACTTCTAACACCATACACAAAAATAAACTCAAAATGGATTAAAGACCTAAATGTAAGGCCAGACACTATGAAACTCTTAGAGCAAAACATAGGCAGAACACTCTATGACATAAATCACAGCAAGATCCTTTTTCACCCACCTCCTAGAGAAATGGAAATAAAACCAAAAATAAACAAATGGGACCTAATGAAACTTCAAAGCTTTTGCACAGCAAAGGAATCTGTAAACAAGACCAAAATACAACCCTGAGAATGGGAGAAAATATTTGCAAATGAAGCAGCTGATAAAGGAGTAATGTCCAGAATTTACAAGCAGCTCATGCAGCTCAATATCTAAAAAACAAACAACCCAATCCAAAAATGGGCAGAAGACCTAAATAGACATTTCTCCAAAGAAGATATACAGATTTCCAACAAACACATGAAAGAATGCTCAACATCATTAATCATTAGAGAAATGCATATCAAAACTACAATGAGATATCATCTCACTCTGGTCAGAATGGCCATCATCAATAAATCTAGAAACAATAAATGCTGGTGAGGGTGTGGAGAAAAGGGAACCCTCTTGCACTGTTGGTGGGAATGTAAATTGATACAGCCACTATGGAGAACAGGATGGAGGTTCCTTAAAAAACTACAAATAGAACTACCATATGCCCCAGCAATCCCACTACTGGGCATATACCCTGAGAAAACCAGAAATCAAAAAGAGTCATCTTCCAAAATATTCATTGCAGCTCTATTTACAATAGCCAGGACATGGAAGGAACCTAAGTGTCCATCAACAGTTGAATGGATAAAGACGATGTGGCACATATATACAATGGAATATTAGTCAGCCATAAAAAGAAACGAAATTGAGTTATTTGTCGTGAGGTGGATGGACCTAGGGCCTGTCATACAGAGTGAAGTAAGTCAGAAAGAGAAAAAGAAATACCATATGCTAACACATATATATGGAATCTAAGAGAAAAAAAAAAAAGGTTGTGAAGAACCTAGGGGCAAGACGGGAATAAAGACAGAGACCTACTAGAGAATGGACTTGAGGATATGGGGACGGGAAAGGGTAAGCTGTGACAAAATGACAGAGTGGCATGGACATATATATACTACCAAACGTAAAATAGGTAGCTAGTGGGAATCAGCCATGTAGCACGGGGAGATCAGCTCGGTGCTTTGTGACCACCTAGAGGGGTGGGATAGGCAGGGTGGGAGGGAGGGAGATACAAGAGGGAAGAGATATGGGACCATATGTATATGTATAACTGATTTACGTTGTTAGAAAGCAGAAAGTAACACACCTTTGTAAAGCAATTATACTCCAATAAAGATGTTAAAAAAAAAAAAAAAAGTAAATCCAGAACGTCTTTTCCTACACCCAAGCAAAAGGGAAAGCCCTTTGTAAAATAATTGGAAGCTATTTGATAAAGTTATGTTCTCTGTTCTTTGCAAAGACTTCATATTAAGACAGTATGTTAATAAAATTGTGGCACTTGGAAATTCTTGCTAAGACATCTAAAGTTTTATGAATAATTTCAGTTCTTGGGCATTTCTGGGCCTCCTGCTTCTCTTCCTCATTTTGCAAGGCCAAATATTCCAAACTATGTTGTCAAAATAAGAGTTGCATCATGAATTGTAATTCCAGTGAGAAGTGAATTGCTTAGCAAATAGTAGGAACTCAGTAACTGATAAATCGATTAACAAATGAATTAGATTCTTTTCATAAAGTTTTTGTCATTAACAAACAGAATAACCTGGCTTAAGAGATAACTGAATCTTAATTCTAGGAAAAGACCACACTGCACCCCAGTCCCTCCTTTCCTTTGGTCTTGGTTTCTTTTGACTGTTTTCTCTCTTTTACTACTATTTCTAATCTTCTCGGTTATTCCTGAGAGATTTTCACAAAAAGTCTCTGTGTTTCGTGTTTTTTCCTGTTTATTCTGCTCTTTGTTATTGCGATGGCAATGTCTGATCCTGGCTATACCTAACATCTTGGCTTCTGCCTTAAGAAATCATGATTCTGGAATTATGCCTCTATTGTCCTAGATTTCGATTCCATGGTATTTGGTTATGATTTTGCATTTCCATTCTTACCCCACTTCTATCTGGTCATACCAATAAAATTAGCCTCTTAGCCACTTTTGAAATCCCCTCCATGATGAAAGAGATAATTATAATCGTCATAATGGTTTCACTTAATTTTTAATTTTCTACTTAATTTGAACGTGGAGGAGAAAGCATTACGACCCATTTCTCTACCCTTACTACTTATTTTGCAATTACCACTATAGAACATCATGAGCTGACCAGAATAACATAATATTTATTTATTCATTTGTCACAAACATGTTTTTATTCAGTGAAAAAAAGCAAGCTAGTTTTAGAAGGGATATACCAGAAACTTTCACTTCTGAAAGATCCCTAGGCGGTAAGGCAAATAGAAATCAGGATAATTTATATCACCACTAAACTAAGACTGATGGATGAACTTGAGCTATATTACAGGGTCCAGTTATGTAAAGTAAATTGATGTTTAGAGATGTTCTGATTTTAAAACTATTAAAAAGCATAATGACATTAGAAAATGATAATTTAAATGATGATTATTAATTTTAAAATATTGATTACATTTTGAAATTTTGAATGCATGTTACAGACAAGTATCGCAAAATAGAGTAATACTTTGAGGAGGTAGCTTGCAGTATAGTTTGAGGAACTTGACAAGCATGGAGAATTCACAGAGTGTGGTATTTTAAATGAGTTTAAGCACATTTATGCCAAGATATTTTGGGGAAGCTTATTCACACAGAGGATACTTTCTGCTTCAGTAAGTATGTTCCCTAGTCAAAAGCTCCCAATTCTGTTTGAATTCACTGTGATATTCCGGTATGCCTACTAGTTTGATGTGTGTACACGTGTTTACTTTCTTTTTCCTTTTTTCTTTCTTTTTTTTTTTTTGACAAACACCACTTGAATGGTAGTACACAAAACCCAATTAACTTGAACTTGCTGAAATCTGTGGTGTTAAAGAAAAAAAAAAAAAACAAACAGAAACCTCCCTATTCCCTAATCATCCAAATGAAGAGATTTGAATTATCTCTTGTGTATAGCTGAAGCTTTCCCATTCTTCAAGTTTTAACTGACTTTATTGTGTTTCTGGGAGCCAGAAGTAAAAGGAAAAAAATGGAAACAATAATGTACTAAAAATACCTGAGAATCCATGCTCACTTTTTCTTTTTTACCTTCGTTTTGTAAAAACATGAAAATTGGGCTCAGTTTGATTTTCAGTCCTTTGGAGTAAATCTTTGTTTCAAGTCTTTTTGTTTGTTTTGGTTTACACAAATTATGTGCCTATCTTTTTTGTTCACAAAGGGGCATTAGAAAAAAACACAATATCCAATCATGGACTAGACAATCTCAAACTAGACTGTGTTAAGACACGGATTGTTGCTTGTTTCATGTGTGCACAACCTGCTACCACAACTAGACAGAATGCACCAGAGGGCAGTGCTTGATTTACCACAAGTCACCTGGCATAAGTGTGATCACCTAACAAATGTATAATAACAGGTACTTGTTACCCTTATTGAAATAATACGATCTTGGAAAGTAATTTTATAAAGCTCAGCCCCTTCACCTGTAAAATGGAATAATAGTACCTAACTAAAATGACAGTTATGAGTATTGAATAGGTTATACCTATAAAGTCAGTGAACTTAGTACCTGGTACATAGTAATCTCTCCCTTTCTTTATCTCTATCTATATATAGGTAGAGAAATATATAGCACATTTTATAAATTCAAAAACACATTCCTTTGTATTTTATTATCTCTGAAAAATCAATGTGTGTGTTGTTTACTGAATCTTAGCATTGTGGCATAACTGTACTGGTATTATTCTTTTTATCCTTATTGTATACAATAATGGTGTATCTTATAATAAATAGTGCCTTGCATTCAATTAAATGAATATATTTTTTAATCTTGTAGATGAAGGTTCAAATGTGTTATAGTATATCTTTTCATAGGCCATATATAGAAATAGTATTTATCTGATTTGTATAGCTACCAACAGAACTTTTTGTCTTTAGCTGTTTTTTTTTTTTTTCCCAAAGACTTTTGTCACCTTATAATACTGTAGAAGACAAATCTAAACTCAGGAGTTTCAACTGCAAAGGCTATGTTCCAAATGAACTGTGATGTTGATAAACAATCAACATTTGTAAATGAATCAGCAGAGTCAATAGAAATATAAAGTTATTTGCATTTGAATACACAACACAGCAACTTGTTGTGTTGTTGTGATAAAGAAGAGCATCTTCTGGAAGTTAGGAAGATGTATTCCTAGCTCTGCTCGTAACCAAAGTCACTTGCACAAATCATTAATCTCTCTGAGCAATTGTTTCCTCCATTTGTAAAATAAGAGTCTTAGACTGGTGATTGCTGATATCTACATGAGCTTTATTGTACAAAAAGATGTGATTGTCTCCCAGGGCCAGCCTGGGTCAAAGTATTTCACCAGAAGGGACAGCTCAATGTTTCGTACTCTCCCTTGATGTGGGAGTTTGCCTCAAAAAAATTAGATAACAAATATGTGTTTGTGTATGGTAGTAGAAAGAACATAATGCAAGAAGTTTTGCTCCCCAAATATTTTGAGTTCTTTCGAGAATTTGTACACAGAGAAGTCAGGAGCCATAGTATGAGGTACTACAGTTATTCAAAGCCTTAGTAGAGCTTCCCATGACACTTCACACTGTGGAAGTACAAGTTGCCCTCTGGAATTAGAAGTAGGGCAAGGCAATTTGTATTCATTTCTGTTCAGTCAAGTAGGGTTCAGTGGAGGAGGCTGTATTTCACAAACCTTGTTAAAGGAGAAAGAGTGTTAGTTTAATGCTTACTGCCATTAAGTGTTCAGTAAACCATACTGTCTAGTTCACAGACTGGGGAAGCTATTTTCTCACAAGTGACAGCAAGAGCAATGATACAGCATTAAGAGAGGTGACATTAAACAAGTCTGCCACTAACTTAATGTGTGACTTTGGGCAAGTCAGGTCTCCTCTGGAGATAATGGTGATCTGCATTTCTTTCTAATTTATCTTCTGGCTTCCAAGGAACATATCGTAGATACCTACTGGACAATTTGTTAATTGAGATTTACTTTATACATGGCCCAGTGAGAATGAAAAATGATTACTAAAACTAACGAGACAGGAATGAGAAGAGCTGGGTCAATTGTGGTCATAACTTATCAAGAAAAGCTTTTGGAAATAGATAATATTTGAAGTGATGAAACCAAACTGGTGATACAAAACACTTTTCTGTAAACATTTGTAGACAACATCAACAGATCAGAATTTTAGTTCGTATTTCTCATATTTTGGAAAAGAGCAAGTTTTTCACTTTTTCTTATAACATGAAATTGTCCATTAGAAGTAACAGATATTGCCTCAATTTAATTTCTTGATTTAGCTGAGGCACCAGACTTAAGTTAGTTGATTTCAAATCTTTTCCCTGTATCCTTTTAACCCACCACTTATTATGTCTAAAAGTTGGCAATAGAAGAGGAAACATGTCAGATTGACAGAGACTGATCATATAGAAAGAAAGCAACTGCAAAACAGATTTTATAGAAGGATTAGTGATTCTCATTAATGTGTTCTTTATTATCTGATTTATAATGGGAATTTATGCTACAAGTTATTCATGACATTTAAATAGAAATTCGGGTTAATTTAAATAAGGATTTGGAGAAGGTACATAGTGTTAGCACAGACCATCGTTTAGATTTCAGCTTCACTACTTATTGGCTCTGTGACCTTAAGAAATTACCTGGTTCAAATATCTGTGAAATGAGGATAATAATATCTTCTTCATAGAGCTGTAAAAATAAAATAATTTTGTATGCATAAGACCTACGAAATGCCACAGAAGTATGATGTGCTGATAATTGGTCACTAAGGATCCAAACTTTAAGATAATTATCAGCTCATCAGCTGTGGATCTAAATTGTTTCTGCATGCCTATAGAGTTCACACCTTTATATTTAAATATTAATAAAAATGAATGTATGTTTGCTTTTTGTTAGTATTAAAATGGTTATAAACCTCCCAGTATTTTTCACATAGTATCATACATGGAATATTAAATACATATATCACACTGGGGTTTGTGTGTAGTCTATTTAGGACTTGACATGTAAAAAATATCCTATGCAATAAAATTATGATAAGGAAAATTTAAAGTATTAGTGAAATGTGTACCAAACTTAAATATAATCTAACTTTGCTTCCATGAAATGGTATACGTGTTTCTTAGGAAGACTTTTAGACAGATGAGCACATGGAACACAAACTCTCAGCAGCTCCATAGAGCCCTCATCCAGGAAGGGGTGTAGTGCGTGGTACATGCTACCACAGACCATACAAGGAGATGCCCAAGGGAAGAACACCTTGTTGACCATGCTCAGGACACTGTGACAGAACAGCAGCAGACGGTTGTTGCTCAATGTACTCACCTACAGTGGGGTTTGAAGGACACGCCCATGAATCTGTTCCACTTGGTCAGTCCTTTGAGGAACCCAGATAAAACTACTTAAGTTGAGACAAGTGACCTTGTGGACTCTGCCTGCAATTGCCTTCTCCAGTCACGCCACAGGATGAGAGATTGATATTTTACACAGCCCTCCTATAAACTCTCCATGGCGTACTGGTGTGTCATAGCCCATCACTTGAGAATTCCTGAAAAAAGATACTATATATGCAAGCATCTTGCACAGGGTCTAGCAGAACTATTGGATTTGAATATAAATAACACTTTAACAGAACCACATACTACACAAGAGTCTTTGAAAAGTTATAAAGAAGAACTTAGTCACTTGCTTAGTGAATAGCTATAAACTTCATGCTCTGTAGCCTTCACTTCCTAACTCCTTATAGCTATCAATACTCAACAAATATTTATGTACTCCCCAAAGTTTATATATGGGGCTTATAAGATGTATCATGAAATTATGCACATATGCTTTAAAGAATATATAAACTCATGTTTTTTCAATTAGGAAGTTTTTCAATATTGATTACCTTTTAATCACAGTTTCTTTTTATTTATATAATTATATAAATCAAAGGGGCTTTCATGTGTTAGTGAAAATGTAAGATTAAGAGAACTAAATTGTACTGTGAATCATACAATAATTTCTTCTTAAAGTGGTAATATTAATTTATTCTCAGCAAAAATCTTGTCAATGGTCAACTAATTTTATTGTAACCTGTAGTCTCCATTGTTTGATGTTCCTTAGAATTCTTGGATTTTATAGATTCAACAAGAAGAAATACTGAGGATTAAAGAGTGATAGTTGAGATGCTACAAAATGACATGATTCCCTTAATGGTATTTTTCTAGTTAGACAAAAGGCATGGATTGCTGGAGGAATGTTTTAAAGTATTTATAGAAACTCAATATGTATTTGATTGTCTAGAATTTACTATTCATGTAAAAACAGAAATTATAAAACATTTTGATTTTGTATTAATAAAATTCACATTTTCATGGCTAAATATATTATTTAAAAATGTTAAAGATATAAAGTGAGAAAAATAAATTCTCCCAATGCCACTTTCTTTATTATGTGTAAATAATTTTGCCCACTGGAAACTGGTCAGTGTTAGCCAATCTTTCTCTTGATTTTCTTTATACAAATAGCATTCTACCATGTTGATTCTACCTTTTGCTGAAGTGGTAGTAGAAAAAAAAAATCACCCTGTGCTTACCCAATCACAATGGTAGCCAATGCTAGGCATTAAGAATCAATTCTTAAAGTCATCTATTTTGTAAGAGGAACAAGCATATGTTTATTAAATGCTTATTATGTGTTCATTTTGCTAGGTGACTTGTGGAATACAAAGTATTGGATTCTGAATATTTTAAAGTTGCTTGAAGCCTATGTGAAGAAGTAAGTGATATATGTGAATCACATATGAAATATATACAAATATACTTAATTGCATGTAAGTTTTTATATTGGTTTGGAAAAGTTAGAGAAAGATGGACTAACTGGAGAAGATTGATTTTTATATAGTCAGTGCCTGAAGTAACCAGAAAAGAGTCAATGTGAATTTTTATTTTCAGAAATTATCTTTAATTTTAAGGCTTTATATTACATAAAATTTTGTTAAAAACCAATATGTTATTACACATTTAGGAACCAGCTGTATGGTGCAGTAATAAAATCATTATTAAGGTTACTTTAGCTTTATTCCACTATCAGAAATGTAAAGACACCCATAATGGTTTGATATATTAAAATAACAGTTTGTGAATTGTTTGTGGGAGGGGATAATTTCAGCAACTGGGTCACTCATTCTTCTTGGCATATCCATGATCTGAAAATCTCATGGAATCTCTCGCTCCTTTCTTTTTCTTTTTGGAAATCTCAGTCCTCTGCTTTTCAATTTTTTCTTTGGTAGTTGTATTATAAAGATAAGAATATAGGAATAAACGTAAAGCAAATTAAAAGCTCCAGTATGTATAATGGAGAAAGCCAAATATTAGATCAGGAGCCATTGATGGTGTTTGAAATCTAGAAACTATAAATTTATTACTCTTTTTCTAAATACATTTAATTTAATAAGCATGTTATATGCTACTGGATCGTTCTAATTTTATGTAGTAAGTAGGCTCATGCCTGTCTTTTGTTTTTCACATCTTTCTTGGAGTATAAGTGCGTTACAATGTTGTGTTAGTTTCTGCTGTACAACAAAGTGAATCAGCTATGTGTATACATATATCCCCATAGCTCGTCCCTCTTGAGCCTCCCTCCCACACAAAGCATCGAGTTGATCTTTGCTGCTCTGCAGTTGGTAGTGTATATATGTCAGTGATACTCTCTCAGTTCATCCCAGCTTCCCCTCCCCACCCTGTGCCCTCAAGTCCATTCTCTGCATCTGCATCTTTATTCCTGCCCTGCCACTAGGTTCATCAGTACTGCTTTTTAAAATTCCATATATATGCGTTAGCATACGATATTTGTTTTTCTTTCTGACTTACTTCACTCTGTATGACAGATTCTAGGTCCATCCACCTCATTACAAATACTCAATTCCATTCCCTTTTAAGGCTGAGTAATATTCCATTGTATATATGTGCCACATCTTCTTTATCCATTCATCTGTTGATGGACATTTAGGTTGCTTCCATGTCCTGGCTATTGTAAATAGAGCTGCAGTGAACATTGTGGTACATGTATCTTTTTGAATCATGGTTTTCTGAGGGTATATGCCCAGTAGTAGGATTGCCGGGTCATATGGTATTTCTATTTTTAGTTTTCTAAGGAACCTCCATACTGTTCTCCATAGTGGCTGTATCAATTTACATTCCCACCAACAGTGCAGAGGGTTCCCTTTTCTTCAAACCCTCTCCAGCATTTATTGTTTCTAGATTTTTTGATGATGGCCATTCTGACTGGTATGAGGTGATACCTCATTGTGGTTTCGATTTGCATTTCTCTAATGATTAGCGATGTTGAGCGTCTTTTTATATATTTGTTGGCCATCTGTATATCTTCTTTGGAGAAATGTCTTTTTATGTCTTCCGCCCGTTTTTGGATTGGGTTGTTTTTGTGATATTGAGCTGCATGAGCTGTTTGTATATTTTGGAGATTAATCCTTTATCAGTTGCTTCATTTGCAATATTTTCTCCCATCCTGAGGGTTGTCCTTTCGTCTTATGGTTTCCTTTGCTGTGCAAAAGCTTTGAAGTTTCTTTAGGTCCCACTTGTTTATTTTTGTTTCTATTTTCATTACTCTAGGAGGATGGGTCAAAAAGGATCTTGCTGTGATTTATGTCATAGAGTACTCTACCTATGTTTTCCTCTAAGAGTTTTATAGTGTCTGCCCTTACTTTTAGGTTTTTTTTTGTTTGTTTTTGTTTTGTTTTGTTTTGTTTTTTTGTGGTACGTGGGCCTCTCACTGCTGTGGCCTCTCCCGTTGCGGAGCACAGGCCCCGGACGTGCAGGCTCAGCGGCCACGGCTCACGGGCCCAGCCGCTCCGCGGCATGTGGGATCTTCCCGGACCGGGGCACGAACCCGTGTCCCCTGCATCGGCAGGCGGACTCTCAACCATTGCGCCACCAGGGAAGCCCTACTTTTAGGTTTTTAATTCATTTTGAGTTTATTTTTGTGTATGGTGTTAGGGAGGGTTCCAATTTCATTCTTTTACATGTAGCTGTCCAGTTTTCCCAGCACCACTTATTGAAGAGGCCATTTCTTCTCCATTGTATATTCTTGCCTCCTTTGTCAAAGATAAGGTGACATTATATGCATGGGTTTATCTCTGTGCTTTCTATCCTATTCTATTGATCTAAATTTCTGTTTTTGTGCAGTACCATGCTGTCTTGATTACTGTAGCTTTGCAGTATATTCTGAAGTCAGGGAGTCTGATTCCTCCAGCTCCTTTTTTTTCCCCTCAAGATTGGTTTGGCTATTCAGGGTCTTTTGTGTCTCCATACAATTGTAAAATTTTTTATTCTAGTTCTTTGAAAAATGCCATTGGTAATTTGATAGGGTTTGCATTGAACCTAGATTGCTTTGGGTAGTATAGTCATTTTCACAACATTGATTCTTCCAATCCAGGAGCATGGTATATCTCTCCATCTGTTTATGTTATCTTTGATATCTTTCATCAGTGTTTTAT
Source organism: Lagenorhynchus albirostris (assembly GCF_949774975.1). Classification (NCBI taxonomy): domain Eukaryota; kingdom Metazoa; phylum Chordata; class Mammalia; order Artiodactyla; family Delphinidae; genus Lagenorhynchus; species Lagenorhynchus albirostris. The sequence continues at coordinate 89,536,739 of NC_083100.1, forward strand.
AGTTTTCAAGTACAGGTGTTTTGTCTCCTTAGGTAGGTTTATTCCTAGGTATTTTATTCTTTTTGTTGCAATGGTAAATGGGATTGTTTCCTTAATTTCTCTTTCTGATTTTTCGTTGTTAGTGTATAGGAATGCAAGAGATTTCTGTGCATTAATTTTGTATCCTGCAACCTTAGCAAATTCATTTATTACTTCTATTAGTTTTCTGGTGGCATCTTTAGTATTTTCTATGCATAGTATCATGCCATCTGCAAATAGTGACAGTTTCACTTCTTTTTTCCCAGTTTGGATTCCTTTTATTTATTTTTCTTCTGATTCCTGTGGCTAGGACTTCCAATACTGTGTTGAATAATAGTGGTGAGAGTGGACATCCTTGTCTTATTCCTGATCTTACAGAAAATGCTTTCAGATTTTCACCACTGAGAATGATATTTGCTCTGGGTTTGTCATATATGGCCTTTATTATGTTGAGGTAGGTTCCCTCTGTGCCCACTTTCTGGAGAGTTTTTGTGATAAATAGCTGTCGAATTTTGTCAAAAGCTTCTTCTGCATCTACTGAGATGATCATATGGTTTTTATTCTTTAATTTGTTAATATGGTATATCACGTTGATTGTTTTGCGTATGTTGAAGAATCCTTGCATCCCTGGGATAAACCCCACTTGATCATGGTGCATGATCCTTTTAATGTGTTGTTGGATTCTGTTTGCTAGTATTTTGTTCAGCATTTTTGCATCTATGTTCATCAGCAATATTGGTCTATAATTTTCTTTTTTTGTGATATCTTTGTCTGGTTTTGGTATCAGGGTGATGGTGGCCTCGTAGAACAAGTTTGGGAGTGTTCATCTCTCTGCAATTTTTTGGAAAAGTTTGAGAAGGATAAGTGTTAACTCTGCTTTAAACATTTGAAAGAATTTTCCTGTGAAGCCATCTGGTTCTAGACTTTTGTTTGTTGGAAGATTTTTAATTACAGTTTCCATTTCATTACCAGTGATTGGTCTCTTTATATCTTCTAATTCTTCCTGGTTCAATCTTGGAAGGTTGTACTTTTCCACAAATTTGTACATTTCTTCCAGACTGTCCATTTTATTGGCATAAAGTTGCTTGTGGTAGTCTCTTATGAACTTTTGTATATCTGCGGTGTCAGATGTAATCTCTTTTTTCATTTCTAATTTTATTAGAGTCCACTCCATTTTTTTCTTGATGAGTTTGTCTAAAGTTTCTCAATTTTGTTTATCTTCTCAAAGAATGAACTTTTAGTTTTGTTGATCGTTGCTATTGTTTTCTTCATTTCTATTTCATTTATCTCTGCTCTGATCTTTATGATTTCTTTCGATCTACTAACTTTGGATTTTCTTTGTTCTTCTTTTTCTAGTTGCTTTAGGTGTAAGGTTAGATTGTTTATTTTAGATTTTTCTTATTTCTTGAGGTGAGCTTGAATTGCTGTGAACCTCTCCCTTGGAACTGCTTTGGGCCATTGTGTTTTCATTGTCATTTGTGTCTAGGTATTTTTTAATTTCTTCTTTGATTTCTTCAGTGATCTCTTGACAGCACACTTGACAGTGATCTCTAAACAGCACACTGTTTAGCCTCCATGTATTGTGTTTTTTACTGTTTTTTAACCTGTAATTGATTTCTAATCTCATAGCCTTGTTGTTGGAAAAGATGCTTGATACGATTTCAATTTTCTAAATTTCCAAGGCTTGATTTGTGACCCAAGATGTGAGCTCTTCTGGAGAACACTCCATTCCATGTGCACTTGAGAAGAAAGTGTATTCTTCCACTTTCAGGTGGAATGTCCTAAAAATATCAGCTAAGTCTCTCTGGTTATTGTGTCATTTAAAGCTTCTGTTTCCTTATTTATTTTCTGTCTGGATGATCTGTTTATTGGTGTAAGTGGGGTGTTAAAGTCCCACACTATTATTGTGTTACTGTCAGTTTCTCCTTTTATGGCTGTTAGCATTTGCCTTATGTATTGAGGTGCACAATACATATGAGCATGTATGGTGCATACATGTTGAACCATATGTTGAGTGCATAAATATTTATATAATTGTTACGTTTTCTTCTTGGATTGATCCCTCAATCATTATGTAGTATCCTCACTTACCTCTTTTAACAGTCTTTATTTTAAAGTCTATTTTATCTGATATGAGTATTGCTACTCCAGCTTTCTTTTGATTTCCATTTGCATGGAATATCTTTTTCCATACCCTCACTTTCAGTGTGTATGTGTCCCTAGGTCTGAAGTGGGTCTCTTGTAGACAGCATATATATGGGTGTTGTTTTTGTATCCATTTAGCGAGTCTATGTCTTTTGGTTGGAGCATTTAATCCGCTTACATTCAAGGTGATTATTGATATGTATTTTCCTATTACCATTTTCTTAATTGATTCGGGTTTGTTTTTGTTGGTCTTTTTCTTTTCTTGTGTTACCCACTTAGAGAAGTTCCTTTAGCGCTTGTTGTAAAGCCAGTTTGGTGGCGCTGAATTCTCGTAGCTTTTGCTTGTCTGTAAAGCTTTTGATTTCTCCATCGAATCTGAATGAGATCCTTGCCGGGTAGAGTAATCTTGGTTGTAGGTTTTTCCCTTTCATCATTTGAAATATGTCCTGCCACTCCCTTCTGGCTTGCAGAGTTTCTGCTGAACAGCTGTTAACCTTATGGGGATTCCCTCGTATGTTATTTGTTGCTTTTCCCTTGCTGCTTTTAATATTTTTCTTTGTATTTAATTTTTGATAGCTTGATTAATATGTGCCTCAGCTTGTTTCTCTTTAGGTTTATCCTGTATGGGACTCTCTGTGCTTCCTTTCCCATGTTAGGGAAGTTTTTCACGATAATCTCTTGAAATATTTTCTCAGTCCCTTTCTTTTTCTCTTCTTCCTCTGGGACCCCAGAATTTGAATGTTGGTGCATTTAGTGTTGTCCCAGAGGTCTCTGAGACTGTCCTCAATTCTCTTCATTTTATTTCCACCATTTTATCTTCCAGCTCACTTATCTGTTCTTCTGCCTCAGTTATTCTGCTATTGATTCCTTCTATTTTTAATTTCAGTTGTTATTTTTCATCACTGTTTGTTTGTTCTTTAGTTCTTCTAGATCCTTGTTAAATGTTTCTTGTATTTTCTCCATTCTGTTTCCGAGATTCTGGATCATCTTTACTATCATTACTCTGAATTGTTTTTCAGGTAGGTTGCCCATTTCTTCTTCATTTATTTGGTCCTGTAGGTTTTTACCTTGCTTCTTCGTCTGTAACATATTTTTTTGTCGTTTCATTTGTTTGTGTTTTTTTTGATGGGTGGGGCTGTATTCCTGTCTTACTGGTTGTTTGGTCTGAGACATCCAGCACTGGAGTTTGCAGGCAGTTGGGTAAAGCCAGATCTTGGTGCCAAGATGAGGACCTCCGGGAGCACTCACTCTGAATAATATTCCCTGGGGCCTGAAGTTCTCTGTTAGTCCAGTGGTTTGGACTCGGTGCTCCCACCACAGGAGCTCGGGCCTGACCTCCAGCCTGGGAACCAAGATCCTGCAAGCTGCATGGCATAGCAAAAAGAAAATAAGAAAAAAAGGAGCAGTACAATAACAAAGAATAAAAAATAAAATAAAATTAGAAAATTAAAAAATATATTAGGAAAAATAAAAATATAATTGAAACGACTACAAGAAGGTAAAACAAAACCACAAGAGAAAAAAAAGGGGGGGGACAAGCCAAAAGGAACAGAACAATAACAAAGTATAAAGAATAAAATAAAATTAGAAAATTAAAAATTTACTAGAAAAATAAAAATATAAATGAATTAACACAACAAGGTAAAACAGAACCCCAACCTAAAAGAAGAAAAAAGAAAGAAAACAAAAAGACCTTGGCTATGGGGGGCAGAGTTTAGGCAGGGGGTGGAACTTAGGCAGGGATGGGGTTTAGGGTGGGGCGGGGCGTAGGCAGGGGGTAACGTTTGAGCATGGGGCGGGGCCTAGGCTCAGGACCCACACAGCTGGAAAAGGCCTTGGGGAGGGCCCTAAGCAGGTGGACGTTCAAGCATGGGGCGGGGCCTCTGCTTAGGACCTGTGCAGAAGGGGAAAGGCAGCACGTCCAAAGCGGGGCCTCCAGAGGGTAGGGTTCTGGAGTTTGGAGATAAGGCCCTGGATGAGGGTGTGTGGGTGGGGTTTAGGCCCAGCGTGGTTGAAGGGAGTCTCAGAGGGCGTCTCCGATGTAGAAGCAGGGCCCTGGTTGGGCGTGTAGGGGCGGGACCTGGGCTGTACGAGGTAGGAGGGAGGCACCGAGGGCAGAGGATTAAGCCTGAGAGCCCAACAGGCTCCCCATTGCCTAAGGGGACAGGGGAAGCAGGTGTTCCCTTCCATTCCTCTGCTCCCCCCCCCCAACAGGCTCTCCCCCATCACCCCTGGACTCCTAACCGTGGATGGGTCCTGCTGGGTGTAGGAACTCCTCCTCTTCCCCATCCGCCCCTTAGGGGTGTTGGTCTGATAGGTCTGGCCTTTACTTTTGTTCCCCCTTCCTTCTCTCTCACTCCCTCAGGACCCATGCATCTTGAAGGGGCCTCGGTGGGCAAAGGATCAGGCCCGGGATCTCAGCAGGCTCCCGGGGGCCCAGGTGGGCAGGAAACCTGGCCATGCTCCCTTTTGATCCTCTGCCCTTCCAGTGGTCCCCCAATTTCCCCCTTCGGGCGTGGGGTCCCTTCCCCTCCCCCAGCCGCCCCTTAGGTGCGCCAGTTCCATCCCACCTCCTCTTCTCCTCCCCCCTCACTCCCCCACATGCCCCACGTCCTTCCTGCTCGCTGGTGCTTCCTTCCATCCCCTTAGGTGTCCATGGTCCTCCACCGGTGCCTGGTAGGTGCCCTAGTTGTGCAGGGATGCAAATTCTGCGTCCTCCTAGTCCGCCATCTTGACTCAGCTTTGCCTGTCTTTTTTTGAATTTCTTAACTGTTGTAAAAAAAAAAATCCTCCATATCTTAATGCTTAATAATAAAATTTTGTTTCTTGCTGACATCAGTCAAGAGCAGGTCAGGAAGGTGGTCTCTCTGCTTTATACAGTAAACTAGGGACCTGGGCTCCTTCCAGCCTGTAGCTTTGTCCTCTTCTATATGCTTAAGTTCTGTCTCTTCAGTTGACAAATGGGAAAAGAGAGAGACAGCATGGAGAATGCACACCTGCTTTTAACCATGTCAGCCAGGAAATGACATATGTCACTTCTACTCAGATTCTATTGGTGAGAAATGGCGATATGGCACTACTTAGGTGCAAGGAACAAGAAAATGTCTGCCAGTCATATAAATAAGAAAAATACATGGGGTACCAGCAACCTCTGTACAGATCTAATCAAGATGTACTTGTTCAAATCCAGGGACAACTTATGTACTTAAAATTATGTCAGTAAACTGAAAAGAGAATCTACTCCTCCAGGCAGGCAATATATACCAAGGGGAGTCCAGTGGGAGAATCTGAAAAAAACTGTATCAGAAAGGCTACCACTGACACTAAATCAAAAGACTTGTTTTCTGATATATAATCTAGCATGAGTTCCTACAAAAAAGGAGAATTAAAACAAATAAATTAGAGAGAAAACCAATTTCCTTTATGTTTAACTCACAAGATACTCTCTTTTTTCAATATCTGTAATGTAAGATGGGGCGAGGATAATTACATGACATCTGGGTGCCACCCTTAGCAAATTTTATGAAACTTTGTGATATTTACTCTCATTTGTGAAAGAAAAATGATTCAAAAAGAAATATAAAGCAGAACCTGCTTAATTATATTTTGAAAATTCTTAAAACTTCCTTCATCAATTGTAAATCTTAGGATTATTTTAAAACAAACTCAATGGGTTGGCCTGAGGAAAAAAGAAGAGAGAAATCAATTGTAGGTGACTTAAAGATTGAGCTTAAGTTTTCCTTTCCTGCTCAGTATCAGTTTAAATAATCAGTTTATTGAGGGAAGAAATTCAGGGCCATTGCTGCAGCCTGCTTGATATTTCTACATTCACCTGAATGCAGGGAGTGTGTGTGTGTGTGTGTGTGTGTGTGTGTGTGTGTGTGTGTGTACATATGTAAACAATTTTGTACCTATTGTAGGAAAATAGGAGAAACAGATAGCAGAGGGGGTGAGAAAATCTAATTAAAGATAGAATATTAAAATGTGGCAACTCTTACCTGAACTTAGCATGTTATTTTGTGTAAGTATAAGCATGTCCACTTAAAAATCAATTTTTAAAAATTAAGCATATTTAAGGAGTTAATCAAAATGTTTTTCTTGTAAAGAACCAAGTGTAATGCTGTAAAAAGTATGATGTAGCACTGTTACTTTAAAATACATACAGTCATTTGAATAATATAATTTTATGTTAAATGTCATCCAATTCTATTTGAATGAGATAATCTCATTTGTAATTAGCAGCATTCAGTTAATCTTCTAAAAAGTCACTTAGAAAACTTTTGTCATTTTGATGATTCAGCCTTTTCCTTTCAATTTTTTAAACGAGTGATTCACTTGCACATACTTTCTTTGTAAATAATACAAAGATAAAATTATAATCCAGCCAGGATTGTTGTATCACAAACATCCAAAGCTAAGGGTGCTTAGGTCCACTGCATCTCCTCCCTTGTGCTCACTGATGATAGAATCCCCTCCACGTGCAAAGGCTGGGCAAGCTCACGTTCAGTTAGTTGTGTCCCACGGTCTAAAGCCAGTGAGAAAAGCTTGCATGAAATGAATCGGGTACACCAGCTTTTCCTTAGTGAAGTCCTCACTACCGATTTCTGATTTCTGTCTGATGTAATTCAGTCCCAGATCAGCAGTCATGTCCAGTATAAAAACATATCCAAATCCTAATATGTGTGTTTGAATAGCTGCTCTTTTGTGCTAGCTACTGTTGTGAATTAATTATACCATCCCTCTCTCTTATTTGTGAAGATATTTGAAAGAAGATATAGTGCTATATTTAGTTGAATTTATAATTGCATTACACTGAAGAAAGCATTAAAATCAATTACTCCGTTACTCTTTGTCCGAGAGTTTTGACTGAATCCACGATTGCAGGGGGAAAAACTTCTCCATTTAAATTATCTATACTGTTTAAATTCACTTATTTTTTTCTGCTTTAAATCCATTAAATATCTTAAGTACAATGCTATTTAAACTAGTTAAATCATTCCTAGATTTGTTTAAACCTGTAACTCAATATATTCAAAACCGAATACATCTTTTATCCCAAGCAGCTTTTCCTATACTTCCCTATTTCTGTTTGTAGGTAGCATGGTACCCCAGGTCACTTATGGCCAAAAATTCAAAGTTATGTTTAACTCTTTAACTTGCCTCATACATTCAATCAATTGGCAAGACCTCTTGTTTCTTCTGCTGCAATGCTTTCCACAACTACTTCTTCTTTCTTTCCTAGATCATCTCCTCAATATCTCTCAATTGCAACAGTGCCCTAGCTTTTTGCATTACCTCTCATGTCTTCTTTCTTATCATAACATTGTATGCTGTTCTCCGGTTGGTCCTGTGGATACATGATTTGGATCATCACACTTCTCTGTGGAAAAGTAGAAAAATATCATAAACTCTTTAGCAGGTTTAAAGACATGGCATTAATCCCACTGAATGCCTACCTTGTCCTGCATTATCTAATACAACTGAGCAAAATATCTGTGACTGATCTATTTCTGAATAATGTTTTGTACCAGTATGGCATTTATGCACTTCTGTCTATAACTCTTAAAACTGATCTAATAACAATATTAAAGTTTCATTCCAATAATGAAGACATTGTCATATCTGCATTGTTATAGAGAGGACATGATAGAACAAACCTTTGTGATAAATTATCAAATTGTTTATATCTTATCACAAAAGTGTGGTTGCTGTATTCGATTATTATGTATAATGTAATATGAACTTTGTGATTACTCATATTTTCAAAAATATCATCACCATTGACATCATAATCCTCATTTTTTAATACTTGAGATGACTTTAGCTTACATTAGTTTCCATGCAGATTAGTATTGATCAACATAACCTTCTCTCATGCTAATAAAGCTCTAAGCTTTACCCAGTGTTGCAGATTGTCTTCCCCCAGAAGCAGTATCTGAGACAATTTAGCATGCAGAAAATTTATTAGAGAACGTGCTTGAGATCAATACCTTTGAAAGAGAGATGATGAAATTAGGATTGAAAAGAGGGACGAGTAGAGCTATGATTTAGCCTCAACAAAAGCCTCTTTTGATCTCCCAAGAAGTACTGGAGCTGGAATGGCATTTCAGAGTTGTCTTGAGCCTTTATACTCCATGTTAATCAATCACTGGATGTCACACGACCTTGGAAGGACTTTCCACCTTGAGTATAGTAGCTAGACAGTCCCTAGGGAAGGATGAGGGCTGAGGGCAGTCTTCCTGCAGTACTGCCAGCAGGTGGTTATAAAGGCTTCATTTCTTTTTTTTTTTTTGGCACGGGCCTCTCACTTGTTGTGGCCTCTCCCGTTGCGGAGCACAGGCTCCGGACGCTCAGGCTCAGCGGCTATGGCTCACGGGCCCAGCTGCTCCGCGGCATGTGGGATCTTCCCGGACCGGGGCACGAACCCATGTCCCCTGCATCGGCAGGCGGACTCTCAACGACTGCGCCACCAGGGAAGCCCAAGGCTTCATTTCTGATAGGAGATGTTGATGTTGTTGTTGATGTTGTTGTTGATCACAGCATCCACCTCAGATAAACAGTAATAATTCTGTATGTTGGGATTCTTCGGACATACCTAAGTTACAGTGCCCTATAAACACCATCTGGACTTGAGGGAGCCCTCTTCTGATGCCAACCATGAAACCATCCACCTGTGAAAAATCACTATCCCCTGAAACATTAACGTATGGGATGATGAAAACAGCTACATCGGAAGTGATGTTCTTAGATTATTTTACAAAGATGCATGAGTAGACTTATTTGTCAAATTAACTTGACATATTGAGATGCTGAGGATATGCCTTTCATGGAAGAGAAAATGTAAAATGTCACTGCAAGGTAGGCTGTCATCAGCATCATATTATGAAAGCAGCATATCTGAACTGGAAATGTAGTGTTTTCTTAGCTCCATCATCTACAGTTTACTGGTGAGGGGAAGGAAGCACTAATGTTCCACTGCTCTCCTGTGGTAGGCAGAATAATGGCTCTCCAAAGGTGCATAAACCCTAACCCTCTGAATCTGTGACTATGTTACCATGCCTGACAAAAGGATTTTTCAGGTACCGGTAAGGTTACAGACCTTGAAATAGAGCATCCTAGATTATCCAGATGGGCCCAATTTAATCACACAAACCCTTTAACCACAGAACTTACTCTAGCTAGTCAGAGAGCTGTGACAAAAGAAGAGAAAGGAGAGATTCAAAATGTGAGAGGGACTCTACACATTGTTGCTAACTTTGAAGACAGAGGAAGGAGATAAAAAAACAGAATACAGATGCATCTTGAAGCTAGGAACATTCCTGAGCTGATTAGACAGCAAAGAAGTGAGGACCTGTCCTACAACTTCAAGGAACTGAATTCTGCCAACTATCCAAATGAGTAAGGTCACAAATTCTCCTCTAGGGCCTCCAGAAAGGAACATGGGTCTGCTGGTGCCTTGATTTTAACCCAGTGAGATCTGTGTTGGGCTTCTGACCTACTTTCTTACAACTGTAAGAAAATTAATTTGTTTTATTTAAGCTGCTAAGTTTATTGTAACTTGTTATGGCATCAATAGAAGACTAATACAGATTCCCTACATTTCTATAAAAGTAGATCAGACAGTCTGGTGAGATGCAGTAAATTAAAGGCAGGGGAGTTAAATGGATGGGAGCAAGGGAAGTAAATACAGAGAGGCAATGTTAAATGAGAGGGTGCTGTTTAAATGTGTTGAATGGAGGAGTAACAACAAATTTTACACTCATTATTATTTTGCCTAGGTATATTTTTGGCTAGAAGCAAAGACAGTGGTCACAGTTTCACTGCCTGTCTTCCTGGGTATTTCTGAGCAGGTATTTTAGGTGAGTACTGCTTTTGAAACTGCTGAAAACCTATAACATTGTAAATAGTATTGATAGAACTAAAGATCTTCTGGAAGGCAGCTTATCTATATGCGTAAAAGCAAAGTTGCCATTTCATTGTCCTACTAGAAAGGAGGACATAGGAAGGAAGGAGGCAATAATTTTTACATGGTGGTTTTATTAGCATAACTAATCTGGGATCTACAGACATGCTACAACTTCAAGGGAGCTAGAACTGCCAGGCCCACCTAGTGTGCAACTTATCAGTAATTCTCTAGTGATTCACTAATGGATTTTCCGATGTATGTACTATACTCAGATGAACAAATACAAAATTTACAGTTTTTGCTTTCCATGACTCATCTAAAGTTTCTTGATCCATCCTCACAAACCCTTATTTTATTCCAATTTGGTAAACTCAGTACTAGGCAACTAAAAACAAACAAAAGCTCAGGTTCTTTCTCTCTGCCTAAAAAATAATCCCTTACCCTATGTCTCTGCCATGGCTGTCCCAATTTGCTGAATGACAGTGTAGCTGAGGCATCAGGGATGGGTGCCTCCTGCTAGAATCTCAGGTAGAAGAGGAAACACTGATTTTTGGCTTTCCTCTTTAACCTCTCTAATAGATCTATCCATTCTAAGACATTATCCTATAGTAGAGAGGCCAGCGTATATGTCTCACCACTTTTCTATACCTTTCCCTGCAAGCTGTTCACTTTCTCTTCCCGTATGGCTGAGATGTTATGTCATATCCTCCTCTTTCCCAAGGAAGTTTCACTCACCTCCTTTTCCTTGCAACTATAATTCCAGAGAAACAAGCCTGAGAACATGATTTCATAGGGACAACATAAAAAGCACCCAAACAATACTTTAAAAATACTTTTTACCATTGCTCTCTCTCAGTAAGAAAACACTGTGTCCCAACAAAGGGGGTATATGCTCATTTGAGCTCCTTCCACCTGTCTAAGATGACTGGATCTAGCATTCTAACAGAACCCAGTTTTTTTAATCAACCCCCCAGAGGTGTGTGTAGGCAAATTTTTTAGCTCCTGGGTGAAGTTCTTTCCTCTTCAAACTGAGAAGGACCCTGTGGGACCTTCCTGGAGAGAGACCTCCGTGTCCCTCACCTTTTGTTTGTAGAAAAGCTTTTAGGTTCCTAGGCTTTCCCCAAGGTCCAAAGAGCATATTTAATCAGAGAAGTGAGAAAATGCAGAAACAAAGGGAAACAGTCAAGCAAGACAAAATAATAATAGTTTAGCCATAAAACAAAGCCAAGGGCCTTTAGTTCCTCCTCAAGGGCTATAGACAATACCCTGAGCCACATCCTTGAGTTGTTTTGCAGATACTAAAACCCCCACCAAGTGGAAGAAGTGAACTGCCTGCTGACCACCAGCAGGCAAACCCCAGATCTGTTGGAACTAGAAGGTTGATGATTGAGATTCCCGAAACATCACCCTGTTATGTCACCATCAGCGAATCAGAGAATTGTGCATGGGCTGATGACACACCCTGTGACCCTCTCCCTTACACTGCCTTTAAAAACCCTTTGCTGGGCTTCCCTGGTGGCGCAGTGGTTGAGGGTCCGCCTGCCGATGCAGGGGACACGGGTTCGTGCCCCGGTCCGGGAAGATCCCACATGCCGCGGAGCGGCTGGGCCCGTGAGCCATGGCCGCTGAGCCTGGTACATAATAGGTGCTCACAAATATTAGCTTCACTCTTGTTATTGAATTGTTACCGAACATCTCTGTGAATACCTTTAATGATGTGGATGAACACATTATTTCAAAAAGCGGCCTTATTTAATTCTGGACCCCTCTATTTTCTATAATATTCTTATAACTATGTAATGTCCTTCTATCTATAATGTCTAGGCCTGGCCGCTGGAAGCTCATAGAATAACTTAAACTGCCTCCTTTCTACATGCCTACATTTTATATTGTTGAAGAGAACTACATAACCCCGCGGAGTCCCCTTTTTTCCAAAGTCAATATGCTTAGGTCCATCGGTCAGTCCACACATGGTCCATCTGTCTTCTCTCTATTTTGTGTGCTCTACTTATTGGATTTTGTTGTTGTTATAGCTATTATTTATCTTGGATGTTTTCTTTAATGTTTTTATTTTGTGTTCAACTGTTCCTCTCCATCCCTGGCTAACAGAACAGAATCCAATATTTACAACATACGCTAATAAGCATAGGTCAGACTATCAGTAGGCATCATTTCTCATCTTGTTCTATTTATGCTGCCGAACTTCTATTATTGCTTTTGTTGTTACTAAATCATATTTCTGACTTGCAGTGAATTGGCAATCACCTTAAACCTTTATGATTATATATATTTTTTTCCCACAAGTGATCCTTTTGATTAACATTTCCCCATTCTATATCTCCATCTTGATTTAGTGGATTCAGAAAGCATTATCTACAGATATAATGAAGGTAGTACATTTCATACAATAGTCTATGACTTTTCATCTGAAGAAAGATAAACAGTACGTGAGGGAAAACACGAATCAGCCATGTGCATGTTGTTTAGTAAGTATTACCATGCAGTTGGGTTCATTTTGTTGGCTAGCTTCCTTTCCTGAGTGTTCTGATTCCCTTCATCTCACAGGCAGTCAACATTGTGAGCATCTGCCTCTCTACTGGCCTGAAGACAATCCATCCCATGTTTAATCCAATACTGTTGTTAATGAAGAACAAATTTATTAGCCGAAGTGTTGTGCCATTCATTGTTTCAGTCAAATGCATTCCTGAAATGTGATTTTTAAAAATTTCTCAGGAGAGAGGCAGAGGTTGGCTAGTGTGACATTAGGAGGAATGAAAAGATGATTGGAACTAAATGCTTAGACTAAGCTTGGTTTGATGTGGAACCCAGAAAAAGATTATAATTTCAGGGATTATTTATCGAGTTTACTGCAGAGAAATGTGACAGAAAGTAGAGAAAATGTACTTAAAGTTGCATTGATTTATAATTAATTTATCATAAGTTCTTCTTTTCTACTTAGAATTTATTAGAATACTATCCTCTGAGGTACTTTAAAATATTTGTTTACTCTGGTTCAGATTTTTCTATTAGTGCCAGAGTAAATTCAGGTGAAAAAAATCAATTCACTATGCTTGAGAAGGCATTTAATCTGGTATTCTACTTTTAGTACATTTGCAAAATGTAATAATCTCTATTGTTGAAATTATGACTCTTACTCCAAATACTTCAGAAAAATCTTTTAAAACTTGGTCGCTCAAAACTCAACTTATGAACTTTACAGTTACATACTCAGTTTCTGTAATTTCAGATATTATTCTTTTAATATGTTTTGTTCACAAATTATGTTATTATCTACATAGGTTATATATTCTTTTTATGTGATTAAAGGTTCTCGTAGTTTCGTATATTAGACATTGGGCTAAATTTTATATTTCATATTTCTTGTGCAAGTATTTATAGTTCAATCCCACACCACTTTGTGGTTATTTTAAAGCCTTTTTTCTGAATTATACTGAGTTAGACCATATACTTTGTTGTACAATAACACTTTTCCAAGTAAATTGGAGCACTATAAGGAATTACTCTGGGGTAAACTAGAGCTCTTCTAGGAAATGTTGAATGTTAAGATTACCCTATCTATGATATGCTCATTTTAGAAATGTTAGAAAATGCAGATAAATAATTAAAAATCACTCACTGTCCCTCAATCTTCTTTTCCTGTTTTGCTCTCTCTTGAAAACTATTTGCATCTAGTTATGCATATATGCTTATACATACATTGATACATGCTCATATACATAGTTAATATACACGCATATAATATATATTATAGGATTGGAATCATACCATTTTAATTTCTTTTAAAAACATTTCAATGGCTCGGTATTATTCTATTATGTGGATGTGTGCAATGTCTCTTTAATCCCCCTGTTATAAAATATTTAGGTTGTTTCCAGCTTTTGATTGTTAATATCACTGTGATGATATCCTTGTACATAACTGTTTGTCTATACCAATGGGTTTTTTTATAATAGATTACTAGAAGTAGAATCATTGGATCAAAAAGTATTAATATTGTAATGTTCTTGACATACTTTTCCAAGTTGATTTTTATAAAAAATTATATGAGTTAGCATTATTGTCAGTCTATAGGAAAGCTACTTTACCACACTTTACCAGTACTGGACATATCATCATTTTTCTTTTATCCTTAGTGAAACTGTAATCATTTCTTTGGAAAAGTGGCAAAAAGTTTTAAATTCAGTTAAGTTAAAACATCAAACTACATTTAAGGTTTTAATTTCCATGAAATTTGTTCCAGATGGCTCATAAGTGAGCTGGAGAAATTAAAAACAGACCATTTAAATCAAATTTAATCTATTCTTATGGTCCAGTTGAATACAATGCTTAACAACCAAGCACTTACAAACTGGAAAGAAAGTTTGCTTTTCAGATATAGTCTTTAAAGAAAGAAAGCAGTATTCCCATGGTTCTAAGGCAGATTACCCCCACATTTCTGGTGTTTTACTCTGAGAAATATGACAGGTAGGAAATATGTTGTTACTATTCCTTCACGGAACATACTTTGACTACTAGTAGCTATTATATTGGGTTGTTTCTTTGAAGGCATAAGTGTTAAGGCATTTAAGGGACAAGTATCATCTCAAAGAACCATGTAAAGGAACAAGATATATATACATTGCAAGATTGTGCCTATTTTCAATGTCCCTTCACCACTCTTATGGCGAAACAGTGCTTAAAAGCATGGGTTCCAGGATTAAATTGCGCAATTTTAAAAGTCCTTGCACTACTCTCAATTAGTTGAGAGATTTTAGGCATCTTTCTTACCTCTGTAAGCCTCAGTGTCTCTGTAAGTAAAATAATTGAAGAGAATAGAAAAGAAGGGAAGAGAAAGGAAAGGAAAAGAAAGAAAAGAATAATATAGTAGCATCCTTTTATAAAGATCATAATGCAGTTATCTCTCTTCCTCTTCCTATTCATTAGAAGAAAGCCAGCCCAATAATTTATAACAGAAGTATGTGTGGGAAAGGGGATAGGTAACATTTTTGGCTTATAATTAAGTATGAACTTTTTCTTGGATGAGATGCACTATGTTACTTTTAAAAATAATGTTCATGAATGCTATAAATAAAATCAACTCAACATTGTGGTCAGAGTATGATATTTAAAAAACACTGTCTAATCATTGTACATTTTTATCCAACGCATAATAAACATCAAAATCTAAACATATTCACTTCATTTTTATGTTAAATTGTCATAATAAAAGTCTTTAGGAAATTCCCCATACACACACTAAGACTCTCCTTTGCTCATCTTCCTAAGTGCATGATAACCACAGAACTTTAAAACTATATCTTATTCAAGAACAGAATTGGTCATTTGCCAGAGATGGTTTCCTCAGGCATCGCTTTGTTAGAGATCACAACAGAAAAAGTCTCAGCAAAATAGGTCCTGTCATAAAAATATAAACTTAGGAAGATCTAGTTTTTTATAGAAAAGACTTGTGAAACCAGGTCAAGTTGCTAAAAGCATAAATAGAATCAGCTTATAAAATGTTTTGATGTATTTTAAACACAGGTGATTCACTCTCTTGTAGGTTATTTTGGTTTTTGTAACTTTCATGGGAAATTAGATTTGGAGAAGCCTACTTTTTTATATAAGTGGGTTAGGCCTAGAAGCACAAATCCTCTGAGACTAAGTTTCGGCCAGTGGAGAAAGATGGAGGAAGACAGGGAGAGCAGTATGAAATTTTGAGTATTGAGAACTAGGAATCATTACAAAACGTGGGTCAACTTCATTAGCTTTGGACACCCTTATCCCTAGGAGAAATAAAAATACTGAATTTATTTTTAAAATAATAAAGTGGGAATTCAGCAATCATAGAAAACACAATGGGATCAGAGAAGCTGCTAAGTTAGAGTCTGTCTACACAGAAAAAGAATACAGACCTGGAAATCAGACTATTAAAATAAAAAAGAGATAGTAGATACATTAAAATTTTATATTTTGAATTTATTGGTTGTTTGCATTTGACATTAAAACTGTACTTGATATATAATAACAATTAAAGAATTGAGTGATAGAAGTATCAAAAATTGACTGTTCAATGGAAAAGAGCCTGGATACTAAAACTTCAAATTAATAAAACACAATCATAGAAGGTTCTTTCTTCAATGTTTTCTCTTTATGACTGTTTTTTTCCAGATTTATTGAGATATTATTGAAATATACCATTGTGTAAGTTTAAGGTGTACAACATATTGATTTGATACACATATATAATTGGAAAATGATTACCATCATAGCCTTAGCTTACACTTCCATCATGTCACATAATTACCATTTCCTTTTTGTAGTAAGAACATTTAAGATCTATCCTCTTAGCAAATTTCAAATATATAATATAGTACTGTTAATTATAATCACCATGTTGACATTAAATTCCCCATATTCATCTTATAACTGAAAGTTTGTACTCTTTGACTAACATCTACCCATTTCTCACATCCCTCAGACCCTGGTAACCACCATTCTGGTCTCTGTTTCTATGAGTTCAGCTTTTTTAGATTCCACATATATTGTGATACCGTACAGTACTTATCTTTCTCTGTCTCACTTATTTCACTTAGCATAATGCACCCAAGGTCCAGCTATGCTGTTACAAAGGGCAGGGTTTCTTTCTTTGTTATGGCTGAATAATATTCCAGTGTATATATTTACCACATCTTCTTTATCCATTCATCTGTTGAAGGACATTTAGGTTGTTTCCATAACTTGGCTATTGTGAATAATACTACAATGAACAGAGGAATGCAGATACATCTTTATGATCCTGTTTTTATTCACTTTGCATATATATGCAGAAGTGGGATGCTCAATCAGGTGGTAGATCTAATTTTGATTTTTTTAAAAAACCTCCATACTGTTTTTTATAGTGACAGGATCAATTTACATTCCCATCAACAGTGCACAATGGTTTCCTTTTCTTCACATTCTCAGCAACATTTGTTATCTCTTGTCTTTTTGAGAACAGGTGTAAGGTGATATTTCACTGTGGTTTTTATTTGCATTTCCCTGGTGATTAGTGATGCTGAGCTCCTTTTCATGTAACTGTTGGCCATTTGTATTTCCTTTATGACTGATTTTAATAGGTTTGAATATGATGTATCTAATATTTATTAATTGATTGATTTACTTATTACTTTCTTATTTATTTACTCATTTTGCTATTTATTTTGCATGATGTTTTCTGAGATTCTTGCATCTGTGTTATGATGTCTTCCATCAAATTTGGAAACATTTTGGCCATTATCTCTTCAAATGTTTCTTCTGCCTGTTCTTTCTCTCTTCTCCTTCAGAGATTCCATGTTAGGACATTTGATATTGTTCCACAGCTATGGGTGCTGTGTTCTGCTTTTTTCATCCCACTCTTTTCCTCTTTTTCAGTTTGTATAATTTCTTTTGACTGATATTCAGGTTCGTGGACTCTTGCCCCTGCCGTGGAGAGTCTAATGATAAGCCCATTAAAGGCTTTCTTTATCTCTCACTATACATTTCCATTTGATGTTTTCTTATAGTTCCCCTCTTTTTGCTGAAATTACTTATTGATTATGCATGATATTCACATTTTTCAATAGTCTGTAACATATTACTCATCATAATTTCAAATATTCTGATTATTTACCACCTGTGTCATATCTCAGTCTGGTTCTATTGATTACTTAGTCTCCTGACAGAGCATTGTTGGGTTTTTTTTTTGTTGTGTTTCTTTGCTTTTGCTTCTTTGTGGGTCTCAAAACTTTTAGTTAAAATCTGGGCATCTTGTGTAGACAGTAGAGATTGAGGTAGATAGTATTTATGTCAGGAAGTGGTCAAATGTCACTTTCTGCTAGTTATTTAGTGTGAAGTAAGACTAAAGTAAATAGTATCTTCCCAGAAGCAGACATGGCTTGTCTTCTGAAAGGATTTTAGTGTGGAAGAGTTGAATCAATCTAGTCAAGAGTTTAGCTGAGTGTGGGTCTTGTTACTTTGGTTATGCTCAATGCATCACATTCTTCAAATTGCTCTAGCTTACTTTGTGTTTATAATTCATGCTGGTGTGCTTCAGAGTTAGGTCTTCCCTTTGCACCTCACCTTGCAGAAAGTTTCTCTCCAGGTTCTTCCCCCTCCCCAGCAGTAGACTGCTGTTGTTTGTTACTTGGTGCTTACTAGCCTGGCTAGTGGAGGGGTGGAGGAGTGAGGTACAGATGAGTCATACTTTGTTGTGCTGGTTCATCCTCAGGCTTAGGCAGGCATGTGACCCTGGGTTTCAGGGATGGAAACTTCTGAAGGATCCTGTCTCTCCCATTAGGGGATCTCTAATGGTCAGACCGAGAACATTTTTCTCTCTCTTCCCTGGGGGTAGAAAGTTCTTTTGTGTTCCCTTCCTCTAACTGCATTGGGTCTTCACCTGTGCTTTAAAAGCGAATGGTTTGTGACTCTTGCCTCAGCAGCTTAAAAGGGATTTTTTGTTCTGCTGAAGAAATAGAGGAGAAAGATCTGAGCAGGGCTGTGTACTTTCCCCTTAGAGGCTGCTGTTACCATCCACTAGGCCTACACCAGGAGGAGGCTTTCTCATATTTTCCCCCATCACCAATCTTTCTTGTGAAAGGTTTCCAGTCTATGGAGAAGAGCTTGAAGATGGAATCAAATTCCTTTTGTGTCACAATCTCATGGTAGTCCATGTTCATTAAAATGTTGAGCTAAATTGTTTTTACCTACGTGTATGGCGTCCACCACAGAAAAACAAGTGTATGTATTCAATCTTTCCTGAGAAGCATCTGTCTTTCCTTAGATTTCATATTAGGTGGTTGTTTTCTAACCTTGGTTGTTCTCGTGGTTGTTCTCAAGAGATATTGTGATTTTGCAGGTAATAGATTTTTGTTGTTGCTGCTGATGCTGTACTATTGTACAGGTACCTGGGAGTGGTATTTTTTCTAGGTTTCTCCATCATAAGTAGATGCCAACCACCCATCAAAGTTTGGGTGTTGTATTCTTATAATGTATTGATTTTCTGTCTTTAAATGTCTTTGTCTTTCACTTTCTTTTTGAACATTTTCCTAGTTGGAATTATAATTTGTCCCATAAAGACTTTTTACACCGAGGCAGGAGATTTCAATTCAAATGAGGAAATTAACTCTTCTTGATTAACTTAGGGAGATTCGTAACTAACTTTAAAGTGAAATTCCATATGAAACATGTCCAAATGTGCTAACGGATTAAGTTAGTTTGGTATTTGCTGGATAACTGGGAGTTTATTTATTTTAAACTATTTCAAAGGGTTTTGATGTTTATATTTTTATTGATGCTGTTTCCTACTTCATTTGGGGAAATGATGGAATTATGTTTTCTGAGGAAACCTTTTGCATGAGCAGAGATAAGACCTACTTACAGGACTAAGGAATAATAAATGATCTTATAAACAGTATTTTATTTTACTTCACTGAATCTTATTTTCAGGTAAATGCAAAAATGGTGTTTATTTCTTTTATTTATTCTCAAGGATAAGGCAAAAAAAAAAACCAAACAAAACAAAACCCACCAAATATTTCTTGAAGAGCAACAGAGTGAATTCATGAACTTATTCTTTCAACTAAGTTTTAATTGAGCACATTCTCTGTGCCTAGGACTTTAACAGACACTCAGATACAATGGTGAGCAAAGAAAGGTAATATCCTTAACCTTGTAAGTTTAGATTCCTTCTAATTAACCCTGGAGCCCCATCAAACATTGATTTTAGAGAGATTCATTAATCATGTTATCACACCAAAATATACATCATCACAAATTGTGAGGATTCCTTCTAATGAAAATTATAAATTTTCGTTAAATAGTATAATGGTCACTGGAGTCAGACTATAGAGGGACTGTCAAAAAAACAGGTCTCTGAGAAAATTACATTTAAAGTGATGAGACTCAGCAAGACCAGGGAAAGAATAGCTACCAAAAGCTGTAAGGTAAGTATTTCCCTGCTCCCACACAAAGCTAGAAGACATTTAAGTTCTAAACAGTAAGAGTGATAAAACCTTGTTTGACATGTAAGGCATTCAGTGGAGCCCTAGAAGGGTCATGCTTTAATAGTCAGGCTAAACTAGCCCTAGAATAAAGGTGACACCAGACATGCCCTAACAAAACCTGGAAATATGTTTTCAAAAGAAAAAAAAAAGTCTGGAAAAGCTCATGCTGATCTGTGAGAAACTTAACTGCCTAGTTAATAAAACTGTTTAAAGGAAGATACCAAAAAATAGATACCCAATATACAATGCTCATAATATCCTAAAATAATGAATAAAATAATAAAATAAAAGCATGAAACAACAACTCCTAAGACAATAGACATAAGGCAAAAAAGGTTGGTGATCCTGAGATATGAGAATAAACTTGATGGACCCTTTCCAGTTTTCTGCCTAGAGAAGTTTTCTAGGTCACAATTTAGGGAGGATGGTAAAGCAAAACCTCCCTGAGTTGAGGATATGGAGCTGGGAGTTCAAGGATGATAAAGCAGCTAAAGTTTGCATGGCAGGGTACCAAAGGGGAGATATATACACAGAAAAAGAACTCTGCGGGCATGCAGAGAGTACCACTTAAGTGTTCAGTTAATTACCTTTTAGTACATGCATCTGAGAAAATTACCTGCATCTGAAAGGATGGAGGGAACAGTGCCCAGTATCAAAACAAGACCAGGAATGGTACCACATTCCAACAACCAGATTGGAAAGCCTCCAAACTCCCCCAAAATTATTAGAGCATTAGAATTGGTCTTGTGTCAGTAAGGAAAAAAATAGACCTGGATTAAATGCATCTCTGATTCCACCTAGCAAAGTTAAAAAGCAAGACCTGAAAGAATCAAATTGTGCCCAAATAACTTACCTGCATCCCAAAATAAATCTCATTATTTTTAAGAATACAATACTATCCATCAAAAAAGGAAAAAAAATTACAAAATCTGTTGTCGAATCAAAAATCATCAGCCATGGAAGAAAGCAAAACAGTATAACTCATACTAAGGAAGAAAATATCAATCAATCAAAGCTAAGTATGCAGATAACAGGATTAATAGAGAAAGACATCAAAACCGTTTTTTTTATTGCATGGGGTCTGTTCTGTGCAATGTACAATAGTTGGCAAAATCTGTGGCCTTTACCATTAAAAGCCAGTATGCCCTCCCCTCATTGCAACAACCAAAAATTTATCCAGCTATTGCCAAAGTCCTCTCAAGGGGTAAAATTGCTCCAGACTTAGAACCATTGGCCTCGGGAAGTATTGTGTAAAGTAGAAACAAGTAATTTAGTAAAAAGACGTAAATCAACCTATTAGAATTGAAAACTACAGTACCTGAGATGAAAAATACACTGGATGAGATTAATGGCATGTTAGATATTGCATAAGATGAGATTATTTGAGTGAAGATATAACAATAGAAATTAACCAAGAATAAAATCGGGAGAAATAATAGAGCATAGGTGAACTATGGGAAGTTTTCAAGTGACCAAATATACATATAATTGGAGTCTCCAAAGGAGAGAAGACAGGAGGGAGAAAAAATAAATAAATAATGGGCCCCAAATTGTCCAAATATCTTGAAAACTACTAACCTAAAATTCAAGGTGCAATGAAACCTAAGCACAAGAAACACAAAGAAAACTACACTAAGACACATCATAATCAATTTGCTTAAAACTAGTGATTAAAAAAGAAAAACAATAAAAACACAAAAGCATCCAGAGAAAAAAAGACACATTACATACAGAGGAAAGTAGATAAGGATGACAGTAGATTTCTTGTTCAAAATAATGAAATCTAGGAGACAGTGGAGCAAAATCTTTAAAGTTGTAAAATGAACAGAACAAAACTTGTCAACCCAAAATTCTTTATCTGATGATAATATCTTTCAAAAAGCAAAACAAAGTAATTTTTCAGACACACAAGAGTTGAAAGAATTCTTCACAGGAGATTTTCACATAAAATGTTAATGCAAGTTCTTCAAGAAACGGCAAAATAATCCACATAGAAACCTGGCCTCCACAAAGGAATGAAGAGCACAAGAGATGGTAAATGCATAGGTAAAATAAAGACTTTCAGAGGAGACTTTCAAGATGGTGGAGGAGTAAAACGTGGAGATCACCTTCCTCCCCACAAATACATCACAAATACATCTACATGTGGAACAACTCCTACAAAACACCTACTAAACGCTGGCAGAAGACCTCTGACTCCCCAAAAGGCAAGAAACTCCCCCACGCACCTGGGTAGGGCAAAAGAAAAAAGAAAAAACAGAGACAAAAGAATAGGGACAGGACCTGCACCTCTGGGAGGAAGCTGTAAAAGAGGAAAAGTTTTGACACACTAGGTAGGAAGCCCCTTCACTGGCGGAGACAGGGGTGGAGGGGGGAAGCTTTGGAGCCATGGAGGAGAGCGCAGCAACAAGGGTGCACAGGGCAAAGTGGAGAGATTCCTGCACAGAGGATGGGTGCTGACCAGCACACACCAGCCCGAGAGGCTTGTCTGCTCACCTGCCAGGACGGATGGGGGCTGGGAGCTGAGGCTCCAGCTTTGGAGGTCAGATCCTAGGGAAAGGACTGGAGTTGGCTGCGTGAACACAGACTGAAGTGGGCTAGTGCACCACAGCTAGCAGGGATGGAGTCCGAGAAAATATCTGGACCTGCCTAAGAGGCAAGAGACCATTGTTTCGGGGTGCACAAGGAGAGGGGATTCAGAGCACCACCTAAATGAGCTCCAGAGATGGGCACAAGCCGTGGCTATCAGAGTGGACACCAGAGATGGTCAGGAAATGCTAAGGCTGCTGCTGAAGCCACCAAGAAGCCTGTGTGCAAGCACAGGTCACTATCCACACCTCCCCTCCCGGGAACCTGTGCAGCATGCCACTGCCAGGATCCCGTGATCCAGGGACAACTTCCCCGGGAGAACACATGGCGCGCCTCAGGCTGTTGCAATGTCATGCCGGCCTCTGCCGTCGCAGGCTCACCCCGCATTCCGTACCCACACCCACTGGCCTGAGTGAGCCAGAGTCCCTGAATCAGCTGCTCCTTTAACCCCGTCCTGTCTGGGCAGGGAACAGATGCCCTTGGACGACCTACACACAGAGCCGGGGCCAAATCCAAAGCTGAACCCCAGGAGCTGTACGAACAAAGAAGAGAAAGGGAAATCTCTCCCAGCAGCCTCAGGAGGAGTGGATTAAATCTCCACAATCAACTTGATGTACCTGCATCTCTGGAATACCTGAATAGACAACGAATCATCCCAAAATTACATGGTGGACTTTCAGAACAAATGTAGACGTGGGGTTTACTTCCTGCATCTACTTTCTTTCTGGTTTTATGTTTATCTTCATTTAGTATTTAGAGTTTATTATCACTGGTAGATTTCTTTATTGATTTGGTTGCCCTCTTCCTCCTTTTGCTTTTTTATATATATATACACATATTTTTCTCTTTTTGTAAGTATGTATGTGTATGCTTCCTTGTGTGATTTTGTCTGTATAGCTTTGCTTTTACCATTCTAAGGTTCTGTCTGTCTGTTTTTTGTTTGTTTTTTGTATAGTTTTTAGCGCTTGTTATCATTGGTAGATTTGCTTTTAGGTTTCGTTGCTCTCTTCTTTCTTGTTTTCTTTTTATTACTTTTTATTTTTCATAAATTTTTATTTTAATAACTTAATTTTATTTTATTGTATTTTTTTCTTTCCTTCTATTTTTCTCCCTTTTCTTCTGATCCGTGTAGCTGACAGGGTCTTGGTGCTACAGCTGGGTGTCAGGCCTGTGCTTCTGAGGTGGGAGAACTGAGTTCAGGATATTAGTCCAGCAGAGACTTCCCGGCTCCACATCATATGAAATGGCGAAAGCTCGCCCTGAGATCTCCATCTCAAAGCTAAGACCCAGCTCCACTCAACGACCAGCAAGCTACAGTGCTGGCTACCCTAAGACAAACAAGTAGCAAGACAGGAACACAATGCCACCCATTAGGAGACAGGCTGCCTAAAATCATAATAAGGTCACAGACATCCCAAAACACACCACCGGACATGGTCCTGCACACCAGAAAGACAAGATCCAACTTCATCCAGCAGAACACAGGCACTAGGCCCCTCCATCATGAAGACTACACAACCCACTGATGCAACATTAGCCACTGGGGTCAGACACCAAAAACAATGGGAACTATGAACCTGCAGCCTGTGAAAAGGAGACCCCAAACACAGCAAGTGAAGCAAAATGAGAAAACAGAGAAACAGATGAAGGAGCAAGGTAAAAACCCATAAGACCAAACAAATGAAGAGGAAATAGCCAGTCTACCTGAAAAAGAATTCAGAGTTATGATATTAAGATGATCCAAAGTCTTGGAAACAGAATGCAGAAAATACAAGAAACTTTATACAAGGACCTAGGAGAATTAAGGAGCAAACAAACAATGATGAACAACACAATAACTGAAATTAAATATTCTCTAGAAGTAATCAATAGCAGAATAACTGAGGCAGAAGAACAGATAAGTGACCTGGAAAATAAAATAGTGGAAATAACTACTGCAGAGAAGAATAAAGAAAAAAGAATGAAAAGAATTGAGGACAGTGTCATTGACCTCTGGGACAACATTAAACACACCAACATTCGAATTATAGGGGTCCCAGAAGAAGAAGAGAAAAAGAAAGGGCCTGGAAAATATTTGAAGAGATTATAGTTGAACTTCCCTAATATGGGAAAGGAAATAGTCAATCTAGTCCAGGAAGCACAGAGAGTCCCATACAGGATAAATCCAAGGAGAAATACACCAAGACACATATTAATCAAACTATCAAAAATTAAATGCAAAGAAAAAATATTAAAAGCAGCAAGGGAAAAACAACAAATAACACACAAGGGAATCCCCACAAAGTTAACAGCTGATCTTTCAGCAGAAACTCTGCAAGCCAGAAGGGAGTAGCAGGACATATTTAAAGTAATGCAAGGGAAGAACCTACAACCAAGATTACTCTACCCAGCAAGGATATCATTCAGATTCCACAGAGAAATTAAAACTTTTACAAACAAGCAAAAGCTAAGAGAATTCAGCACCACCAAACCAGCTTTACAACAACTGCTAAAGGAATACTCTAGGCAGGAAACACAAGAGAAGGAAAAGACCTACAATAGCAAACCCAAAACAATTGAGAAAATGGTAATAGGAACATGTCTATTGATAATTACCTTAAATGTAAATGGATTAAAGACTCCAACCAAAACACATGGACTAGCTAAACGGATACTAAAACAAGACCTGTATATATGCTGCCTACAAGAGACCCACTTCAAACCTAGGGACACATACAGACTTAAAGTGAGGGGTTGGAAAAAGATACTCCATGCAAATGGAAATCAAAAGAAAGCTATAGCAATTCTCATATCAGACAAAATAGACTTTAAAATAAAGAGTATTAC
The DNA here is from genome assembly GCF_949774975.1 of Lagenorhynchus albirostris. NCBI lineage: Eukaryota > Metazoa > Chordata > Mammalia > Artiodactyla > Delphinidae > Lagenorhynchus > Lagenorhynchus albirostris. The sequence goes on from NC_083100.1 coordinate 89,562,242, forward strand.
AAGAGACAAAGACGAACACTACATAATGATCAAGGGATCAATCCAAGAATAAAACGTAACAATTATAAAGATTTATGCACCCAACATAGGAGCACCTCAATACATAAGGCAAGTGCTAACAGCCATAAAAGGGGAAATCAACAGTAACACAATCATAGTAGGGGACTTTAACTCCCCACTTTCGCCAATGAACAGATCATCTAACTAGAAAATAAGTAAGGAGTCATAAGCTTTAAATGATACATTAAACAAGATGGACTTAATTGATACTTATAGGACATTCCAACCAAAAACAACAGAATACACTTTCTTCTCAAGTGCTCATGGAACATTCTCCAGGATAGATCATATTTTGGGTCACAAATCAAGCCTTGGTAAATTTAAGAAAATTGAAATTGTATCAAGTATCTTTTCTGACCACAACACTATGAGACTAGATATCAATTACAGGAAAAAAATATGTAAAAAATATAAATACAGGGCTTCCCTGGTGGCACAGTGGTTGAGAGTCTGCCTGCCGATGCAGGGGACGTGGGTTCATGCTCTGGTTCGGGAGGATCCCACGTGCCCCAGAGCAGCTGGGCCTGTGGGCCGTGGCCGCTGGGCCTGCGCATCCGGAGCCTGTGCTCCGCAACAGGAGAGGCCACAAGCGTGAGAGGCCCGCGTACCACAAAAACAAAAGAAGAAATACGTGGAAGCTAAACAATATACTACTTAATAACAAGAGATCACTGAAGAAATCAAATAGGAAATTAAAAAATACCTAGAAACAAATGACAATGAAAACATGACGACCCAAAGCCTATGGGATGCAGCAAAAGCAGTTCTAAGAGGGAAGTTTATAGCAATACAGTCCTGCCTCAAGAAACAAGAAACATCTCAAATAAACAAACTAACCTTACACCTAAAGCAATTAGACAAAGAAGCACAAAAAACCCCCAAAGTTAGCAGAAGGAAAGTAATCATGAAGATCAGATCAGAAATAAATGAAAAAGAAATGAACGAAACGATAGCAAAGATCAATAAAACTAAAAGCTGGTTCTTTGAGAAGATATACAAAATTGATAAACCATTAGCCAGACTCACCAAGAAAAAAACGGAGAAGACTCAAATCAATAGAATTAGAAATGAAAAAGGAGAAGTAACAACTGACACTGCAGGAATACAAAGGATCATGAGAGATTACTACAAGCAACTATATGCCAAAAAATGGACAGCCTGGAAAAAGTGGACAAATTCTTAGAAAAGCACAACCTTCTGAAACTGAACCAGGATGAAATAGAAAATATAAAGCGACCAATCACAAACACTGAAATGAAGACTATCATTAAAAATCTTCCAGCAAACAAAAGCCCAGGACCAGATGGCTTCACAGGTGAATTCTATCAAGCATTTAGGGAAGAGCTAACACCTATTCTTCTCAAACTCTTCCAAAATATAGCAGAAGTAGGAACACTCCCAAACTCATTCTACGAGGCCACCATCACCCTGATACCAGAACCTGACAAAGATGTCACAAAGAAAGAAAACTGTACAGGCCAATATCACTGATGAACATGGATGCAAAAACCCTCAACAAAATACTAGCAAACAGAATCCAAGAGCACACTACAAGGATCATATACCATGATCAAAAGGGGCTTATCCCAGGAATGCAAGAATTCTTCAATATACGCAAATCAATCAATGTGATAAACTATGTTTACAAACTGAAGGAGAAAAACAATATGATCATCTCAATAGATGCCGAAAAAGCTTTTGACAAAATTCAGCACCCATTTATGATACAAACCCTCCAGAAAGTAGGCATAGAGGGAACTTACCTCAACATAATAAAGGACATAAATGAAAAACCCACAGCCAACATCATTCTATATGGTGAAAAACTGAAACCATTTCCTCTAAGATCAGGAACAAGACAAGGTTGTCCACTCTCACCACTATTATTCAACATAGTTCTGGAAGTTCTAGCCATGGCAGCCAGAGAAGAAAAAGAAATAAAAGGAATAAAAATTGGAAAACAAGAAGTAAAATTGTCCTTGTTTTCAAATGACATGATAGTATACATAGAGAATCCTAAAGATGCTACCAGAAACTACTGGAGCTAATCAATGAATTTGTTAAAGTAGCAGGATACAAAATTAATGCACAGAAATCTTTTGCATTCCTATATACGTAATGATGAAAAATATGAAACAGAAATTAAGGAAATACTCCCATGTACCATTGCAGCAAAGAGAATAAAATACCTAAGAATAAACCTACCTAAGGAGACAAAAGACTTGTATGCAGAAAAGTATAAGACACTGATGAAGTAATTAAAGATGATACAAACAGATGGAGAGATATACCATGTTCTTGGATTGGAAGAATCAACACAGTGAAAATGACTATACTACCCAAAGCAATGTACAGATTCAATGCAATCCCTATCAAACTACCAATGCCATTTTTCACAGTAATAGAACAAAAAATTTCACAATTTGTATGGAAACACAAAACACCCTGAATAGCCAAGCAATCTTGAGGAAAAAAAGAAACAGAACTGGAGGAATCAGGCTCCTGGACTTCAGACTATACTACAAAGCTACAGTAATCAAGACAGTATGGTACTGACACCAAAACAGAAATATAGATCAATGGAACAGGATAGAAAGCCCAGAGATAAACCCACGCATATATCGTCACCTTATTTTTGATAAAGGGGGCAAGCGTATACAATGGAGAAAAGGCAGCCTGTTCAATAAGTGGTGCTGGGAAAACTGGACAGCTACATGTAAAAGAATGAAATTCGAACACTCCCTAACGCCATACACAAAAATAAACTCAAAATAGATTAAAGACCTAAATGTAAGTCCAGACACTATCAACCTCTTAGAGGAAAACATAGGCAGAACACTGTATGACATAAATCACAACAAGATCCTTTTTGACCCACCTCCTAGAGAAATAGAAATAAAAACAAAAATAAACAAGTGGGACCTAATGAAACTTAAAAGCTTTTGCACAGCAAAGGAAACCATAAACAAGACAAAAAGACAATCCTTAGAATGGGAGAATATATTAGCAAATGAAGTAAACAGAAAAGGATTAATCTCCAAAATTGACAAGCAGCTCATGCAGCTCAGTATCAAAAAAACAAACAACTCAATCCAAAAATGGGCTGAAGATCTAAATAGACATTTCTTCAAAGAAGGTATAAAGATTGCCAACAAACACATGAAAGAATGCTCAACATCACTAATCATTAGAGGAATGCAAATCAAAACTACAGTTAGGTATCACCTCACACCAGTCAGAATGGCCATCATGATAAAATCTACAAACAATAAATGCTGGAGAGGGTGTGGAGAAAAGGGAGTCCTCTTGCACTGTTGGTAGGAATGTAAATTGATATAGCCACTATGGAGAACAGTATGGAGGTTCCTTAAAAAACTAGAAATAGACCTACCATATGACCCAGCAAGCCCACTACTGGGCATATACCTTGAGAAAACCATAATTCAAAAAGAGTCATGTACCACAATGTTCATTGCAGCTCTATTTACAAGAGCCAGGATGTAGAAGCAACCTAAGTGTCCATTGACAGATGAATGGATAAAGAAGATGTGGCACATATATACAATGGAATTTCTCAGCCATAAAAAGAAATGAAATTGAATTATTTGTACTGAGGTGGATGGGCCTAGAGTCTGTCATACAGAGTGAAGTAAGTCAGAAAGAGAAAAACAAATACTGTATGCTAACACATATATATGGAATGTAAACAAAAATCGTTCTGAAGAACTTAGGGGCAGGACAGGAATAAAGACGCAGATGTAGAGAATGGACTTGAGGACATAGGGACGGGGAAGGGTAAGTTGGGACAAAGTGAGAGAGTGACATGTACTTACATATACACTACCAAATGTAAAATAGATATCTACTGGGAAGCCACTGTATAGCACGGGGAGATCAGCTCGGTGCTTTGTGACCACCTAGGGGGGTGGGTTAGGGAGGGTGGAAGGGAGATGAAAGAAGGAGGAGATATGGTGATATATGTATATGTATAACTGATTCACTTTGTTATAAAGCAAAAACTAACACACCATTGTAAAGCAATTACACTCCAATAAAGATGTTAAAAAAGAAGAGACTTTCTTTTTTTTAGTTAAATTTCTTTAAAAGATAATTAACTGTTTTTGGAGAAACTAATAATATATCATGGGGTTTATAACATTCTGAGGAGGTAAAATGTCTGACTATAATATCACAATGCCTGAGAGAGAAAAATGTAAAGTATACTGTCTTAAGGGACTGATTTTATTCATGAAGTAATGTAATATCACTTGAAGGTAGACTGTTGCAAGTTAAGCATGTATATTGTAAACCTTAAAGTAACAACTAAAATAACACAACAAAGAGTTATAGCTAATCAGCTTACAAAGCAGTTAAAACAGGATCATAAAAATGCAATCCAAAAGAAGGCGGAAATAGAGGGAAGAAAGGTATATGGGATGGACAGAAATTAAATAGCAAGATGGTGGATTTAAACCAACCCATGCCATTAATCACATTAAATATAAGTGGTTTTAAACACTCCAATTAAAAGTCAGAGGTTTTTAGGTTGGATAAAAAATAAGATCCAAACCTGGGCTTCCCTGGTGGTGTAGTGGTTAAGAATCTGCCTGCCGGTGCAGAAGACACGGGCTCGAGCCCTGGTCTGGGAAGATCCCACATGCTGCGGAGCAACTAAGCCCGTGTGGCACAACTGCTGAGCCTGCACTGTAGAACACGTGAGCTACAACTACTGAAGCCTGTGTGCCTAGAGCCCATGCTCTGCAACAAGAGAAGCCACCACAGTGAGGAGCCCGCACACCACAATGAAGAGTAGCGCCTGCTCGCCGCAACTAGAGAAAAGCCCACATGCAGCAACGAAGACCCAATGCAGCCAAAAATAAATTAATTAATTAATTTTAAAAAACCCATTTTATATATAAAGAATATAATAGATTACAGGTGAAAAAATGGATAAAGACATAGGATGCTAACATTAATAAAAAGAAAGAAAGCAAATATCAGATAAATAGATTTCAGAGCAAAAATACAGCAAAACTAAGACACTTTATGGTAAACAAATAATGAGAGAATTTATTGTAGCACACTTGTATTACAAGAAATGTACAAGGAAGTCTTTGGGCTGAAAGAAATGATACCAGCTAGAAACCTGGATCTTTTATTTTTTATTTATTTATTTATTTTAATTAATTAATTTATTTATTTATATTTGGCTGTGTTGGGTGTTCGTTTCCGTGCGAGGGCTTTCTCTAGTTGCAGCAAGCGGGGGCCACTCTTCATTGTAGTGCGCGGGCCTCACACTATCGCAGCCTCTCTTGTTGCGGAGCACAGGCTCCAGACGCGCAGGCTCAGTAGTTGTGGCTCACAGAGCTAATTGCTCTGCAGCATATGGGATCTTCCCAGACCAGGGCTTGAACCTGTGTCCCCGGCATTGGCAGGCAGATTCTCAACCACTGCGCCACCAGGGAAGCCCTGGATGTTTTAAAAGATAATTCTTTAAAGGGAACATAAAAGCAATGTATTGCAAGTTTATAAAATATGTCGAAATAAAATGTGTGATAGAAATATCATAAAGAATGATACATATACTGGAATAATGTTATTTGAAGCTAGACTGATAAGTTAAAGATACATATTGGAAGCTTGAGGACAACAGCTAAGAGATAGGAAGAGTTATAATTAACATGACAACAGAGTGAACAAAGTGAAATAATAAAAAAAATACTTAAGTAATCTTAAAGAAAACAGGAAATCAGAAACAAAATGGAATATATAGGAAGATCATAGATGTAATTAACCAAAATAGGTCTGTAATTATTTTTAATGCAAGCAGTTAAAGCACTTCAGTTAAAGGACAGAAGATGTCGGTTTGGATAAGAATGCAAGACTCAACTATATGCAACTTACCAGAAACCCACTTTAAATATAAAGATAGAGGTTAAAAGCAAAGGATAGGAAAAGTTAAACAGAACAAACTTTACTGATAAGATAAAGGGAATACTTTAATAACAGATAAAATAGACTGCAGGACAAGGAATGTTTCCAGAGATAAAATGAGATATTTCATAATAATAAAAGGTACAATTCATCAAAAAAAAATCCTAAATTGTATATACCCTATAAAAGAGCTCTAAGCTACATGAAGAAAAAACTGACAGAACTAAAATTAGAAAGTGACATATCCACAATTATAGGTGGAGATTTCAATACTCCTCTCCCAGTTATTGATAGAACAAGTAGACCAAAAATCAATAAGCATATAGGAGATATTAACAACACTATAATCTAACCTGACCTAAAGACCATTTACAGAATACTCTACCCAACAACAATAGAATGCACATTCTTTTCAATTGCACATGGAACATTTACTGAGAGAGAACTTAGGCTGGACTACACAAGTCTCAATAAATCACCTAACCTAGTCTCATAGCGTTGTGGTCGGAAAAGATACTTGATACAATTTCAGTTTTCTTAAATTTACCAAGGCTTGATTTGTGACCCAAGATATGATCTATCCTGGAGAATGTTCCATAAGCACTTGAGAAGAAAGTGTATTCTGTTGTTTTTGGATGGAATGTCCTATAAATATCAATTAAGTCCATCTTGTCTAATGTATCATTTAAAGCTTGTGTTTCCTTATTAATTTTCATTTTGGATGATCTGTCCATTGGTGAAAGTGGGGTGTTAAAGTCCCCTACTATGATAGTGTTATTGTCGATTTCCCCTTTTATGGCTGTTAGCATTTGCCTTATGTATTGAGGTGCTCCTATGTTGGGTGCATAAATATTTACAATTGTGATATCTTCTTCTTGGATTGATCCCTTGATCATTATGTAGTGTCCTTCTTTGTCTCTTGTAATAGTCTTTATTTTAAAGTCTGTTTTGTTGGTTATGAGAATTGCTACTCCAGCTTTCTTTTGATAGGGGCAGGACAGGAATAAAGAGGCAGACAAAGAGAATGGACTTGAGGACACGGGAGGGGGAAGGGCAAGCTGGGACAAAGTGAGAGAGTGGCATGGACATATATACACTACCAAATGTAAAATAGATAGCTAGTGGAAGCAGCCGCATAGCACAGAGAGATCAGCTTGGTGCTTTGTGACCACCTAGAAGGGTGGGATAGGGAGGGTGGGAGGGAGATGCAAGAGGGAGGGGATATGGGGACATATGTATATATATAGCTGATTCACTTTGTTATAAAGCAGAAACTAACACACCATTGTAAAGCAATTATACTCCAATAAAGACGTTAAAAAAAAAAAAGCACAATAGATGATTTTTACAAAAAAAAAAATCACCTAACGTTCATATGAAATACATACTGGTTTTTTTTTTTGTTTGTGTGTGGTATGCGGGTCTCTCACTGTTGTGGCCTATCCCGTTGTGGAGCACAGGCTCTGGACGTGCAGGCTCAGCGGCCATGGCTCATGGGCCCAGCCGCTCCGTGCCATGTGGGATCTTCCCGGACCGGGGCACGAACCCGTGTCCCCTGCATCGGCATGTGGACTCTCAACCACTGCGCCACCAGGGAAGCCCACATACTGTTTTTAACTTTTATTTTATAGGTGAAGAAACAGAGGGAAATAAAAGTTAAATAAGTCAGTTGTTAAGACTCCAAAATGGTACTTGAACATGATAATATTTCCGAGCTCATGAGCTTTAAGTTATTTAAAATATTTCTCCAGGCCACCATCTTTGCTTTCTGTGAGGATCATGAAGTAGATAGATTCATAGGGAATAATTACAAAACAATTGCAAAACTCTGATAATCTGCGTGGGTTTGTAAGACTCTAAGGCATATTTGCCAGATATTGTCTTGATTTATGCCTCTTGTCCCAGCATAATTTTTAATCGTGCCCATTTCACTCACAAAAGTGTTTAGGTTTAGATTATAAATAATGTGGTCTCAAATCTAACAGGCTTTTTTATTTACTAAATTCAAGGCAGACTTTTAGAAATTACCATACTCTGGCCAGTCACATGGAAAAAAAGCAATAAAAGAGAAATGAGCATTGGAAGAGCCTGATCTGCTAAGGTCAACCCTGGGAAATTGGCATCCCTGCTACTTAGGAAAAGGAAGAGGATGTTCGGTTTCCTTTCTTGATGGAATGAATTATGGACAATTACCCTTTAAACTATGCTGATAGAAAGCCAAAGTGGGGTGGGGGTGGGAATTGATGGAGAGGAATGTATTCTACTCATCTGAATGAACTTTTAACAGAGCCAACCATTGCCATCAACTCTGACCCTTTCAAACCTGATTCCTGATTCCAGAGACATCCCCTAATCGAGCTGCAGTCCCAATGTTCGTATCACTGACATCATCATAAGGACTTTAGCTTTTCCTTTTATTTGTGAATAGCCATCTATTATAACAAAATGCACATTGCAGTGTAAGGCAGCAGCCTCCAATGTAAACACAACACAAGATGGTTGAATGTCAACAAAATGATCAGATTTGAATTTAATTTTTGCAAGATTAATGCTCTAAAATTTAAATTTCCTACTCTTGGAAGGGAATAAAAAAGTAAAAATTCCAAAGGATTGGAACCAGAAAATGAAATATTTAATATACATGGTGAAACATTAAAATTCCAAGTCAGTCATTCTGGAGGAGTAAATTGGTGCTGCAGTAAAATATAGCTGTATTATTCTTGACACTTAAAGAAGTTTTGAGGAAAACCTCAAATCAAGTTCCACTTGGTTTGTGAAATTATACTCTAGATGACTTGACATTATCTTGTATAATGTAGCTTTTTTTATATTACATTATTTTCCATTCTTTAACAGAAAAAAATTCCACATAAATAAATCTGTTATTTTGCCATTAAATTATATTTACAGTTTATAAAGGTGATTATTTGAATTTTTTTTTACACACAGCATCAAACTGTAACATACTTGTTAAATCTTAAAATATTTTTTAGAATTAAAATATTCTTAAGACTCTATTCAACAGAGTTTTGTTTCTTTTGCTGGAAGGGCCTATGTCCAATAAGAAATGTGATCATCACAGCAAGACATGTATTGACATCAAAAAACAGCTCCACATTCAAAAAACACAGAATTTTCTTTTACTGCTAGGCCTAATGTATTTTTATGGTATTTTTATCTTAAGTATTTTTCCATAATTCTGGTCATTTATTTGTGAATTTCTAATGTATATGGATTAATGACAGAAAAGATACATACTTATAAATATCTTCCATTTTTCTTTATTCTCCTGCCAGCTAAGGGGAAAGAATTTGTCCTGGCTACACTTATTTATTTCATAATTTCCCAGTTATTATCAAGAAATTGTATTATACCTTAAGAATGTGCTCCTGATGAGAAAGACTGCTTTAAAATTCAAGTTACTGTTATTCATTTTTGTCTCCTGGATTATGTTTCTTTGAATGCAGCTCCATGGGAGCCTGAGACATGGCCTCGGATGACTTTATACAGGTGATAACATAAATAATTCTGCTATTAAAAACAAACAGAAAAAAATTCACTTTATTGTAACCACCACCAACATAAGCATTTTGAGAGCCACTATCATTTCTCTCTGCAGGAAATTTCATCCAGTGTTAAAGTTAGAAGATCAAGTTAGAATTCATTACCTGTACACATGTGGTATCTCACAGATAAATTCCAGCTGCTAGCCACGATAGCAAGTCTAGATTTAATGTTTGACTTTCTGGTTGACAGGATGAGTAATCTGAGCCTGAGTTGACAGCAGTGACCCTCAACTAGAACAAATTGATGTATTGGCAGATTATTCTTAAAGCTAGTCTGAACTTCTCAATACTTTTTAGTCAAGGAAAATAAGCTACTTTGGAGGAGTATTAAATGAAACAAACCATCAGAATAAGATCTCTTCACAAATACTTATTTTTGCACAGGATTTCTTTGACCCTTCAGTAATAGAAATGGCAAGACTGAACTATGTTTTAATCTATGCTGTTATAGAAATGAGAAGGGGATGGGAGAAATAAAAAAGGTGAAAAGAAGTAGAACTTACGTAATTAACTGTTGTAAGTCCATTGTTTGTACATCTTTGCTGGTACGAGAACAAACGTGAGAGTATGTTGGATGTGGTAATAATCACAAAGATAAAAATTACATTGACAGATTGGGGTTCCATGGTAATTCTTAGAATAATATCCATATCTATACTTCCTAGAATGGATGTCAAAGGTTTTTTCTAATTTCCAGAGCAGCAAACTCCACCTGGGATATCAAATTCAAGCTGTTTCTTTCCACCTATTACACTGAGAATAGTCTTTACAATTTTTCACTCAGAATTCATAGTCATTTGGCTAGGCAGTGTTGTCATTTGGGTAAAACCCTAACTGTAGAATAGGGATGTGTAAATATAAGCATATATATTTTATTTGAAAGTTCACATCTAATGTGCCTTTCATGAATAGCAGTTGCATCTTTGTATTTCCACATTAAAAGGAATGAAAAGTTAACTAACTCATATGCTTATTTTGTCATCATTATGTGTCTTCCATTTTAATAGTCTTACATATGTTTGTAATACGATGTAATTACCATGGAATACACTGGTAAACTAAAAAATTATTATGTATTATAATATGGAAAAAGGAGAGAAGCGTTGTTTTTCTTTCCCCTGAAAGCCTTTGACAAAACAAGGGAATAGCAGTAATGCAATTTTTAAATTAGTATAGAGAAACAATAGCCCCCCAAAATAATTGTACAATAGAAACCTGTGAAGACAGTGTTTGCTTTGTTATATTATTTTTATTATTGTTACTTATATACTTGAAGTTGACTGAGAAATTTAAATAAGAAAGTAATTGAAGTAAAACAGTAATCCAATGTTTTATTCAAAAAACCTTTTCAGTGGATGTTTTAGGTTGAGTGCCTACTCAACCTTTCTTTCACTTTCTACGTCCAAATTACAGTGAGAATCTATTTTCAATGTAATGGCTGAAGCATTGCATGAAAGCCATCAAAAGAAGGCAGCTGAGTTTGCTGTACTATATTTATAAAGGCAGGGAAGTGGAGCAATACATTATAAAAGATTTTCAAGAACATGAGTTTGAAATAAAAGCACTTTCTGCTTTTATTTCAATATAAATATATATATATTATTTTAATTTAATTTAATTTATATAATATTAAGATATATTTTAATATATCTTCCAAGAACCCATACAAAGAACCAAGGCGGCAACTCAGGTTTCAAACAAAAGAAAGTTATCTTTTTGTTTTTATTTTTTATATGTTTTAAGATTACAAGATTATTTTCTTTTATACAGGTGATAGCAACAAATAGCATTCTGGTACATGACCATTCAATTGACCGGCTAGGTTTAATTTCCATGAGGTTTTTTGCTGACTGATTTCTGCAACATTTGAACACTGGATCATCAGTCTTATTAACTTAGATGCTCAAAAGTACTTATTAGTTACTTACTGCTATGTAAAAAATTGCCCTAAAACTTAGTGGCTTTGAATAACACATTTTTTTTTTTAATCTCATCCTTTCTGTAAATCAAGAATCTGAACATGGCTTAACTGAGTCTTCAGCTTAAGAGTCTCTCAAAAGGCTGCTTCGTCAAGGTGTTAGCCAGGACTGTAGTCTCTCAAAAAAACTTGAATGGGGAAGATTCAGTTCCTCAAAGGTCTGAGGACCTCTGCTCCTTGCTGGTGGCTGGGCAGGGGCCACCCTCAGTTCCTTGCCATGTGGACCTCGCCAGCTTGATTCATCAGAGCAAGGCTGCAGGAAGAATAGGAGTTCCGGTAAGACGGAAGTTACAGTCTTTTATAACCCATTCTCAGAATGTACATTTTTGCTCTATTCTAGTCACTAGAAGCAATGAGTAGGTCCTGCCAACCCTTAGGAAGAAGTGATTTCACAGTGGTGTGAATAACAGAAGACAGGGATCTTTGGGAGATATTTTAAAAAGTTACCTGTCACAATATCAGACCATTTTATAGATTAGTTGCTATTTTCAAAGATGACACAAATGAATTTTTTTAAGTTAATTTTATGGTCACTAGTACAGTGTTTTTTAAAGGAATAAATTTGGATGTTTTCTTATAATATGGGAGGTCGATCCATGATTATGTGTTTTACCCTGAATGGTGTGCGTGTGTGTATACATATATATATATAGTAGAAAATTGTTCATATTACCAATATACCTGTAATCATTTTTGCAGAATGTCAACATAGTTTTTCAAGATTTCAGAATCTCCAAAGATTTTCTGCTTTCTAATTTTTTTAGTTATAGTCTAGATTTTCATCCTTGAAATTTAGGGCATTCAAGTGGTTATTTTTTAATAAAAAGATTTTCTATACTTCCAATATTTTATTTCCCTAACATCCATTCATTCACATACTTTACACACACAGTTAGGCACATTCAGTTGAATGTGCCTCTTGTTCAGAAAGTCCTTTTCAGAATATTTTATTCTATATAAGTATCTAATGAAAGCACATCTCAAATTATTACTTATGGCCGTAATTGGCTTTGATTCCTCTTTAGGGCTTGCCCAAGGCAGGTAACTAAGAACAGGAATATAAACTTCTGGATTTGCATCTTATTTCTTCCTTCATTAATTTCATTAACTTTCAAACTGATGAATTCTTAGAATTAAAATGTCATATACATTTAATACCCCAAATCACTTTCTTTGCATTTAAACCTTTTAATTGTATTTTTGAGCCCTGGTTCTAAATTGTGTTTGTCAAAGTCTTAATTAGATTTATGTCGTAGGAATACAGGAGTTAGCTGAACAGTAACGGAATTGAATGAGGTTTTCTTTATAAGGAATTGGAAAATGACCTAAAATATTTGGTATGCCATGGAGACTTTCTATACTGTGTAACTAAAGATATCTGTCTAAGCCGGGTGACTGATGTATATAGGTAACTATTGATTTATACAGGAAGATCAAATCTGGACACCTGAAGAAGAGACCTTTCTTTTTTCCATACAAGTACAGACTGTGTAGGATTTGTCTAGAGTCATATTTAATAAAAGAATATTTTATTTTGCTGTTTACTTACAACAGTGACAAATGGTGGCCAGAGGGGAAAGCAAAGTATGTAATCAATCTTAACACCTTTGTTGTTTTTCTGAGAGAACAATACCCCCCCCCAAAAAAAACCCTCCACAAAACAAAACTAAAAAAAGACAAAACAAAAATATAACTTTGAGAGAAAAAGAGAAAATATGTGTCTTGTGTCTGCTATTACTTATGATGATGATGGTGATGATAATGACAACAGTAATAATAAAAACAATGTACAGCATGGTGACTATAACTAATAACTGGATTGCATATTTGAAAGTTGCTAAGAGAGCAGATCTTAAAAATTCTCATCACAGGGAAACAAATTGTAACTATGTTAAAAACTGTAACTATGTTAAAAAAAATCTGCAATTGCAGATCTTTAAAGGGACACTGAAAGTTAGGCGTTAATATCACAATGTCACAGATGGGGATATCTGAGGTTCACAGAAGATAAAAATTGAAGAAGTTGACACTTCTAAAAAATGGCAGAACAATAGCCAAATCCAGCTCCATCTTTCTTTAAAGTCTAGGTCCTTTCCATTAATTCATACTGCCCATCATAAAGACATTCAGTGATGGTGGTAGTCACATACAGTTCAACTCATTATTTTCTATAGTTGTAATCACATAAAAAGTCTAATTTCTATAATTCCTTCCTGAGAAGTTCTTAGAATTTACATTTTCCCTTTAATTTTTTTTGATATTTTAAAAACACAAATGTAACTCTACTACTATGTGGACATATTCAAAGAAACAAATATATTGTGAACAAAATTCAGCAAATTTTGTCTCTACAAAAAAGATAAATCCTATAGTGGATAGTAAACTGCAGCTCCTAGTACCTGACTAAAGTTCCAAGGCTCAACAAAATTCATAAAAGTATATGTGGACTCATATAGACTAAGATCACACATTCCAATTCTGACACTTTTACTGGCATTATGATTTTAATAAATGCTAATTCAATTCTTGCTAAGAGAAGACATTGAGCATGAGATTTGAAATTAAACATGGGACAAATCTTAGCTTCATCAACAGCCACATGATTTATATTTAACATCTTAGTCTGTTTTTATAGAGAGAGATGACTAGAATGGACTTCATGGTGTTATTGTGCACAGCAAATGAACAATGTGCTCTATGAATGGACATATATTATTGCTATTATTATCATCCTCGATATTGATGTCTAAAAGAGCACCAACTTTGGTTTTGAATATGACTAGATATGATTGCTTCTTGATGGCTTTTATTCATCTACTCAATTATATTCATTGATATCAGATCCTTTGCCTGGTTCTTTGCCAGTCATTGAGATGCAAGGGGAATAAAATACACACTCTCCCCTCAGCCCCATTCCTAGGTCATGCCTATTCCCAAACTACCTGCTGGCTTGAAATATAGTTGAGGCATAAGAAGAGGCCAGAATATCCAAGGACTGGTAGAGTAAAAGGCTGTTTACTTCTTCTGACAGTTTAAAAACATTAAACGGGGGATGGAATGATCCTATTTAAAGATCACTCTGGCCACTATGAATGGGGTGTGGAAGAGAGTACCTGTGGACACAGACATCAGCTGGGACTCCAAGGAGGAGATTACAGTAGGTTTGGTAAACTCATCGGGGTTGGAGATGGAGAGATAGGGATGAACTTGAGATCCAGAACAGAGGCAACATTGACGTGTTCTGATAGATTTGATATGTGAGGACCGGTAGAGGGAGGAAAACAAGGATGAGTTTATACTGATTCAGGGAAGAGGGACTAAGGTTAGATTAGCTGATCAAGAGATCAGCTTTGGAAATGCTGAAATTTGAGATGTTTATGATACATCCAAGCACAGATGTCAGTTAGGTGGTTGGCTAGAGAAAAATGGAATTCCTAGGACAGGTTTACCTGGAGATATAAATTTTGGAATTTTTATCAGGCAGACTAGCTAAAAGGGAGAAAATAAAGGGATATTTTACCAAGCTGTGAGACTATCCAACCCATGAGGTCAGAGAAAGAAGAGGGTAATGTATAAAAACTACTTAGCAGAGTGCCTCGTACATATTTAAATGTAAATAAGAGTTATCTGAGTAATAACTAATTAAAAATGGTATTTATGCTCACTTCAGATATCCATATAAGATGAATATTATGCTAAAAAGTAAAGCAGCTAAATGTCTCTCAAATATTTTAACCATTTGTAGCTACCCAGTAAGTTTCAGTTATGTTTGTAGAGTGCTTTATGATTCCATTGATCTACTAATTAAATTTTGACTTATGTTAATTTTTCCATCTTTTCTGTTTCAGAGACATTGGTAAGTTGTACTTCATGCTTTTATAACCTGAACTACAGTAGAGTTTTCTGAGCCAAAAACCTTTCTTTTTGATTTAGCTGAGCAAGAAGGGAGGCAGAGAACACTGCAATGATGATAAGAAATATATGGGGTGACCTTCTGTTTCCTTCCTCCTCTTGCCTTCTGATTTCGGGTGCTCTGAATGCTTTCATTTGGAATGTAAATCTGCTTTTCAACAAAGGCAGCTTTGATTAAGTTCTGTAAGTTCTTGTATGAAATTACAGCCAACTCTCAAGGTCTTCAGTAAATTTGTGCATGTTTTCGTTTCCCAGCTGTCTTCGGTCTTATTAAAAGCAAGGTCCTTATGAATCCTGCATTTTTCTGGATGGGACACTCTTTCTGTGTCATTTGCTCTTCATTTTTGTATCTACATTTTAAGTTTAGGTGCTTTTCCCCCTGATTCTTTTTTTTAAGGTAAGAACTATTTAGAAGAAGAATATTTACTTTGCTTAGTCTATGATGGAAGAAAAGTGACTGGTGTTCAGAATTGTATTCTTGCCCATAATTTCTAGATCTATTCATCATTGTTCTATTTGTTTAAATATATTTCTGTCACATTTTAAATTGTATGACTGACAGGGAAACTTGGACATAACGAAATTTTCTGATGCTGAATATAGATGACATGGAGCACTTGCTCAGAGGTCTCAGTACACAGATGCCTGAGCTATTATCTTGGGCCAGATTCTCATTTATTTTGCCAAAAGCACATATCAATTAAGTGGAGTCAGAACTTTCTGCAGTATTACATTCACATTCTGGCTCACTGAATGCATCAACATTAACATTTTTGAGTTTGTGTTTTCCCTTTGAAATATTCAGGCATCCTGTCAGTCATTTTTGTTTTTTTCTTAATGTAGCCTAACAAAACTTTTCCATACATCCCTGACTTAGTTTTAGTCCACACTTTAATTAACTCAAAATTTGAAAATAAAACCCTTAAGTTATACTGATATAATGTTAGTTTTAGAGAAAGCAAAGGATGTTAGAAAAAAAGGCTCCTTAGCTAGGCCACACTGGGCTAGCTTTGTGCTTTGGCTTTGCACAAAAGCGAAACTTGGTGAACTTGGGCAAGAATTTTTAAATTATTCTTATTGTTGCTTTTTAGTTATTAGTCTGTTAATCATTAATAATAGAATATTAAACTCTGTCTATAGAAAATAATTAGTTGAATATATTAGATGAAATAAGTGAAAAGAAATAAATTTGCTTCATTAACACAGAGTAAACAATTTATGATAGTTTTTGTATTATTACAGAATTTTGGAAGCTGAGACAGTTTTTGTGACTCAGTTTTCTAGAATGGACTATGTTTCCCAGGTCCCTTGTATCTAGAATGCCAAGAATGACTATGTTCAACTAGGCATATGTACACATATGAAAATGAAACTGAGCCTCCAAAAACCTAGTTTCCCTGCCCAGTTTATGATTAACCTCTCTTTCCAAAACTTTATTCCCTTTCTTGTCCAGCGCCTGTTCCCCTCAGGATTGAGGAGTATCAAAGAAACTGAGCAGGACCCTGTGGCCCTTCCTGCTATGTCCCCTGTTTCTTGTTTGTAGAATAAAGAATTTACTCTCCTAGGCTTTCCCTGAGTTCCAAAGAGCAGACTCAAGCAGTTACTAATTAGAGAAGGGAGGGAATGCGGAAACAAAGGAAAAGCAGTCAAGCGAGAAAAGTAATGTTAGCTTAAACAATATTCCTTCCATGATAAAACAGAATCATAGGACTTCTATTTCCACCTCAAGAGATATATATAACAATATGACGCATACCTTTGAGTTGTTTTGCAGAAGCTAAGATGCCAACACAGTGGAGAATGTTGACTACATGCTGACCATAGCACAGCACATAGACCCCAGACTGGTTGGAACCAGAAGGTTGATGATTAAGATCTCTAAAACATTACATTATTACCTCACCACCAACCAATGAAGAATGTCCATGAGTTGATCATGTACTCTGTGACCCTCACCGCTAATGTTGCCTTTAAAAACCCTTGTCTGAAAGTCATCAGGGAGTTCAGGTCATGTAAGCACTAGCTGCCTGTTCTCCTTGCTTGGTGCCCTGCAATAAATGCTGTATTTTCCTTCACTACAACCCAATGTCAGGAGATTGACTTTGCTGTGAGTCAGGAGAGTGGACCTAGTTTGGCTCAGTAACAGTCAAAAGGGCAAAGTTTTCTAGAATATTGATCTGCTTTTGATAACAGATTGTACAGTTTCTTTACCTTTTAAGTAACCATTAAAACTTTCTGTGTTTGCCTTTGAAATCCTTTAAGTGGATAAGTATTATTTCACAGTGAACTATGATCCTATTTGACCAGGTGTTTTGAAACTTTTTTGATAGTTTTGGCAAACTCTCCAAGGATCAAATTCTAATTGAAGTTCTTTTGACCTTTATCGAGCTTTGGGATGTTTCAGAGGGCCCCTGAGGCATCTTAAAAAGAGAGATTAAGCTAATTAGGATTATTAGGTATGTTGGGTTGTGTGGGAAGCATTGTCAAGTGAGTGGACATAAACCTTCTTAGGTTATACTGTATGGGTAAATGTCATTAATATAGATATTCTAGAAATTATATGAAATTTCTAAAATTTGAATATGTCCTGGTATAATGTTATCAGGCATAATTCTAGTTATTATCTTACAATATTGTATATCACAGCAGCAACCAAGTTTCTTTGCCAATTGCATTGTAATCAAGTATTTAACCACTGTCTTTTAAAGACAGTCATTTATAGACAGTTGTACTCTGATACTTTTGCAAAAAATATTTCATCTTCAAGATTTGTAGAAAGGACTTTAAGTACAGATTTTCTGATAACTTTCAGATTATACCGTTGAACTGGGTAGGTAATTAATCCTAATTGAAAACCTGATGACTTCATAAAACTGTTAGTAGAATCCTAATGGAAAACATGATGACTTCATAAAACCATTAATGAAAAGGATTATTTACATAGAACTGAGTGAACTAATAAATATGGTTATAATTTGTATGGAGTTTTTTGTCTGAAATGTTGCTGGATTTTAATCTGTGTTTTCCAGATATAAGGAGGCTTTTCCCTTTATGCCAATTATGATGTGGTAATTTGATAAATTATATGTTTTTAAACAGAATTGAAAGTTATCTTTTCTCTCTAACTGATCCCTCCAGAAATTGGAAACTCTTAGGTTCCCAACAGCATTATCAGGTGAGTAAGGAAGTCCACCACCTGATTGGTGCAGGAATCCCAGAGATATTTTTAGAGACCTTAAGAGAGGAATTCACCAAAATCTATAGGTATCACAGACAGAATCTGATGAAAAGTCTTTGGTGTGGCTTTCCTGGCCTTGAGAGACCTTTTATAAATTTAGTCTGAGATTCCTTATGAAAAGTTTCAGCACAGCTAATTTAAAAGAGCCTATACGATCAATTACATGTATGTAAATAATCAGGCCAAGCTTACTGAAACCAGACTTATGTTACAAACAAATTAGTATTAATTTGGCTATGTTTGATAGAAATGGCGGTAATTTTAAAGATAAAAATATTATGTTTCAGTGGATATTAAATTGTAGTTTTGTTAATTGAGGTCTCTATTTACTGCCTAAGACTCACTTCCAGATAGCTCCTTGTTGCTATGTTACATTATTGTAAGGCTTAACTGAGTTATTAAAGGACACTTGACTTTTGTTTTGGAAGCCTATCACTGTAACCTATCTTTTGATGAAGATCAGATGTCCCATGGCCTGCAACCAGGAGATTACGCATACTGGAAAAGGCATCATTTAAAGGATGAAAACCTAGTTGAAAGACCCTTATCAGATACTCTTAACTAGCTCATGTGCAGTGAAACTGAAGGGAATTTATTCTTGAATTTATATTTCCCACTTAAGAAGGGCCTCTGCGTTGGACTGGTCTAGAGAAAGAACCACTGATCCCAAACAACACCCACAGCAGGACGAGAAGAAGACAATAGCAGTGTAGACGACTGATCCAAGAATCTGGAGCAGGACTGTAAGACTCATCCCACTAATTCAATTGCACTGTTTATCAAATGTTTGTCTCCCTATCAAAATTGAAAGTTATTGTTTTACTTCTAATCATACTATTGCCCCTAATGTTTAGGATGGAAAGAAAATTCTATAGTGAAGTTGTCACAGAGTATAACTCTTCATGACACGTATCACTGCTTGCTTAACTATACTGCTAAAAGCATGCGTGCAATGTTTGTGTGACAATTCAGTATAATTGATAAAATGTATAGCCTATATGTTTCCCCATTACTAAACCTCTGAGCTTGTTCACTATGTCTGAATAGTTTTCCCTCAGTGTGGCTAACTAGGCAAATACATATACATACATATGTATGTGTGTATACACACACACACACACACACACACACACACACATATATATAAATATATATATATATAGAGAGAGAGAGAGAGAGAGAGAGAGAGAAAGCTAACATCAAGCAATCATCCTGGCATCAAGAGACAAGTGTTTTGATCATCAGTGCTTTCTATCAAAAGATTTGTAAATAAAAGGGGAAATGATAGAAGAAATTTTCACTTATTAAGATATGGGGAAGTCATTCTAGCTCATACATGATTTAAATTAAACCAGAAAAGCCTGTGTTGTGGCCTATTCAACATGCACTGTACATTTGCTTTAACCATTAAGGAAAAGAATACATTTTAAAATCAAATTGGTGTAACTGTGGTTCAGGCATCCAAAATAGAGCTGGGTATTCACTGTGGACATGATTTTACACATGTTCCTGTATTACTGAGAACTTGAATTTTCTGAACTGTATCAGATTCAAGGACACTACCAGGCATTCTCAAAACAATATCTGCTAGAGGCTGCCAACTGCAACCTTATATTCTCAAGATCTCCTCTTGTAACTATTAAATCTACCTCTTACTTTAGGAGAGTAGTAGCAAATGAGACAGCTCAAGCTATAGCCTTCCAACAGAAGGCACTATATTCTTCAGCCAGAGTAGTACTAGAAAATAAAATTGCTCTAGGTTAGAATTTAGCAGAAAAAGGAAACATATGTTTAGAGGCCAACAGCTCCTGTTATATATATATTAATACCACATTAGAAGGTAAGACCTACTTAGATAAAATTAGGCAACTGGCTACCTGGCTACAATAAGGCTCCCCATAAGTACCAGGTCCAGACAGGTTTTCAGGCTTATTCTCCTTAATTCCTTAGGGAAATAGATCTATTTTCCAAAGTTTAAGTTCAGGTTATCACTCCCACTACTACTTCTAATTGGGTACCTGATTATAAAGTGTACCATAAGCTCTTGCACCAAAACTGTGGATGGGACTGAGATCCTAATCATGCAAGACTTGGATCCAAGACCTAGAATTTGGGAATATTTGCAACTTGGTGAGCAACACTCCCATTCCCTAAATTGAGGTAGGACGACATTCCTTTCAGCAGGAAATAGAGCAGTCATCATCTTGTTCCCCCAAGGATTTGGGGAAATTTAAAACATGAGTGGGGACTGAAACCAAGCCGCAATAAAACCAAGTTCCCCTGCTGAGTTTATGATTAACCTCTGTATTCAAAACTCTATTTCCTTTCTTGTCCCCTCTGACCTCAATCCAGTGCTAACTGAATGCTAATCAACCAGAGTCAGATGACTAAAATTGCTGTTGTTAATAACATCATTACTGTACTAAGATTGCTGTTGTCTACAACACTGTTAATGTACTAAAACTGCTACTGTAGATATCATCATTAAGGTACAAACTCAGGTTGTTCCTCCAGAGCAAGATAAGCTAACAGAGCCCTGAGACATGGACCGCCTGACTAGAGAATGGTAAACCAGAGACATCCTGACTCCCAAAACTACGAATAAGAAATGTCACAAGACTATTAATTAACAAAGATTCTTTGTTCTTCCCCTTTAAAAAACTCTTAACCCAAAGACCAGGTTAGAGTAGATCTGAAGCTTGTCTCCCACTCCCTTTCTTGGTACCCCCTGCAATAAACCCTTACTTTGCTGCAAATGCCCGCTGTTAGAGTCTGGCTTTCTGTTCCACAGGTACACAAGCCCTTTGTTCGATTACAAAACTTAGAAAGAGAAGGTGAGCAGCCTGACTCTGGGGAGACCAGAACTTCTGGAACGCATGTCACCAGAGGGGTTTGGGTTTTCTAAGGCTAGAAGTGGTGGCAATGGCTTCCTGATATGGCAGCTTTCTGATCACAACAAGATTGTGTGGTCTAAATCATGGATTAATAGCATCTCTCTTAGCAGACCAGTTCTACAATAGCCATCTGAGAGTCATTCCTAGAATTTCTGCCTACTTAATAATTCCATGAATGAAGCAATATATAATATTCCTTAATAAAGCCTTTCCTCATCCATGCTACCAGAGTAGATTCTGTTTCCACACCTGACCAGCACAGTAGTGGCTTATATATAATAAAAAAATAAAATCCTTAATTTATTTAAGCCAGTGTTTATTGTTTGCTTTTTTAAGGGGAGGGATGCTCTGTTATTTCAGTTAACTTTATGTTTAAAAAAGCTGTGCTCAGGGAATAGAACTTACCATATAGAATTGACTAAAGCAGGGGCCCCCGGGTCTCTGTTAGAAACCCGGCTGCATAGCAGGAGGTGCGCAGCAGGCCAGCGAGCAAGGCTTCATCTGCCACTCCCCATCACTCCCCGTGGCTCACATTACCACCTGAGCCATCCATGCCCCCCAACCTGCCCGTGGAAAAATTGTCTTCCAGGAAACCGGTCCCTGGTGCCAAAAAGGTTGGGGACCGCTGGAAAGGAGCAAACAGTGGGGTAGATATCAGGAAATAGATATTTCAGAATATCCTTGTTACAAGGTGGAAAAATATTTGGTTACACTGTTACCTAATATACCTTTGAAAGCAAACGACATACTAAGGGGAATTGAAAAAAAAATCTAAATGTTGAGGTAGTTGGTTTCTCTCTGTTAATATCTTCAGAACTACAGACTCCAGACAATCAAACTCTTATTTTCTTTTCCTATATGGATATCTGATTAACCCAGCACCATTTATTACAGAGAGCACCATTTCCCTAACATACTGCCCTGTCACCTTGTGTTACATCAAGGGCCTGCCTATGTGTGGGTCCACTCTGTGTTTTCTTTTCCATTGTTTTATATGTGTGCATGATGCAAATACCACATCTTAATTAGGGTAGCTTTATAAGTCTTTTTATGTGGTATTGTTTGTTGTCCTTTAAGATTGATATATTATTATTGGGCCAATCCCTTCTCATATAAACATTAGATTCAAATTTTTAATTTCTAGAAATTTTTTTTTTTCTTTTTTGGAGGGAAAAATTTTGTCTGGGATTGCCCTGACTCTGTAGTTTAGTTTGGAAGAACCGACATATTTAAAATATTGATTCTTCCAAACTGAGAAAATAGAATTGCTCCAAGTTTCTTGAAATATGTTAAAATATTTCTCAACAATATTTTGTAGTTTTCTCTGTATAGGTCCCTGCTCACCTTTCATTACATTTATTCCAAGGTATTTGAGGGTTCTTGATGCAAGCTTTAGTTACATCATTTCTCAAATCTCTTTTCTAATTGTTCCTAGCACATAGAAATATAGTTGAATTTATATATTGTATCCAATAATTGTTAAAGTTATTTTCCAATTCTAATAGTTTGTCTTTAGGTGCTTGTAGATTTTCTAAGCATACCATCATGCCTTTGGTAAATAACAACACATATTTCTTCCTTTTCATACCTAATAATTTGTATATATTTTTGTGGCCTTATTACTGTCTAGGACCACTGGTAAAGTACTGAAAAGTGTATTGATAGTGAACAATTTTATTTGTACACTTAAGGGGAAATTATAGAGGAGGAAAGATCATTTTCCCTCTACCCTTCTATGTTCTTGGCTGAGATCCCCCTTTAATAAAAGACAGATTAACAGGAGGAAAACAAACAGATGCTTAATAAAATGTATACCTCCTATATGCATTGGAGATACCCAGGAAAACAGAGTAACTCTTCAAAATGACCTAAACCACTACCTTAAATACCATCTTCAACTAAAGAAAGAAGATGTTGGGGTGGGGGGGATGCCAGGTATGAGATGCTATCAGGTAATGCACAGTAAACAAGGGTAATGTGCTTATGCAGAATTAAGTCTTTGTCTTCTTCATTGATAAGAGTTTCTAGAGATATAGTCATTCTTTTCTTCCTGATACCCTTAAAAATGGAGATTTCCCTTATAAATGTAAATTTCTCTTGTAAAAGGGAAACTTAGTCTTGATTTCCAGAGCATTTTCTGTGTCTGCTTTTTCTTAAAATAATCAATTCAAGATCATTCTCATGCCAAAGAGGCATATTGTAGGGTGGAATATTCTGCTTTGCTTCAAAGCCACACAGGGTTTTCAGATTCCGTGAAGGTGAGCCGTTAAATGGTAACATGTATAGTCTTTAATAAGCATGAGTGTTAAATAAGTGCCAACTGTTACATGTGATTTAATATGCATTGAGACTTATTCAGATCAAAATTTCCAGCCCTAGCAAAAGACGTTTAGTCAATTTCCAAACACCAGAAACCCAAATCAGGAGAAGAAATATGTGAATAGAAGACATGCAGGCTGGAGGTTCTGGATAAAGATTTTTAAGAAGCTTTTGAAATGAGAAGTGAAGGCCGCATTGGGATATAGGAAGCCTGTCAAAGATACAGAAAAATAAAAAGAAATTTAAAAACCATTGCTCTGGACTATTTGTCACCTTCATGGTGTCTCAAGATGTGCAAGTTAAAGAGGCCAGAATTATTTTAAAACTGTTTTATTTTCACGTGCTGTGCCATTTTAACTGCAGCAGTGCCCTAGGTATGAACTGCACGGGTCAGGGCAGTCGAAGTATTTGTACACATTAGCTTTATAATTTTCCTACAAATCGGGGAAATTTTGCCCTGTGATGTAAATACTAGGTTTTCACAAGGTACTTCTGCTTGCAGCTGTAGGGGAGAAAATATTTTTTTCTTCCACCCTTCTAGGTCCTTTGGCTGGTCTAACAGTTAAATTGACAAAGACAGATTAACAGAGGAAAAACAAATTTAATTCTATACATTAAAAAAAAAAATTCAACTGAGTAAATTTGAAGATCTAATTCGCTTTATCCAATAATTCATGAATTGGGCAGCATCCCATCTAGCAAACAGAAAGGAACTCTGAGGAGATGTACAAAATGGAAGGCTTTTATAAGCAGAAAAAAAGGGAGGAACAAAAAAAGAAGAGCAAATTACTTCATCTTTCTTTGAGGGAAAGAAGGGGTCTATCAGGCAGATTATGTCACTAGTGCTGACTAGGTAATTCCAGACTGACTGGTGAAAGATTACATCCTGGGAGAGGCTGAAACTGCAATTAAGTCTCAGTGTGCTGACTTGGAGCTTAGCACAAGTGACTCCGTTTTGGGCCTCTTGATTTGGCTTTTGTTTTTTTAACAATTCTCCCCTTTTGATCATGACTCTAAGCTTAACTGAGAGGTGTGATCAAATTTTAAGTCCCGAGGGCTGCTCTCAGCTCTAACTCTGCAGTTCTCACAGTTTTTATTGACCTTTCGTGTGACATTTATGGGTCATAACATTTTTTGCTGACTCCTTGTGTTGTTCACAGGTCACAACTTCAGGTTCACCATTTTTTAGTTGGCCATTAACTGCATTTCTTCTTTGATGTTCTAGTCTTAGGGAGATCATTTGTTTGGTGATTAGTGGCAGCAAACATGCACTTAAAGCTTTTGAGAGAATACAACACACCAGGGAGACGACTATGATTATTCTAAGTAGAAAAATTCCCAGTGTCTGAAGTATACTTCAGAGCCATGGTCCTGAAGGCCCAAAACAATCAAAATCAAATAAAGATCAAAGAAAGACCCCACTGAAGGGGTCAATTTTTATGCCAAGTGGGCTTGCTCAATGATCTTATGTAACTGAGTTTCAACTTCCTCAGAAGTGTTAACCCAGGTGCAGCAGGTGGTGTTGGCCAGAGCACAAGCACTTCCTCGCTCAGCTAAAAGATACTGAAGGGCTATCCTATAATCAAAAACAACTTTGGCCAGAGAGTCTAAGGATTTTTGTTGTGCAACTATTGCCTTAGCAGCGGATTCTGCAATATTTTCAAGAGTTAAGGAGAGGTTCCTGATCACAGCCTCGCTTAAATTTACTTTTTTTTTTTTTTCTTTATTTAACCAGACTGCTTTCCAGCTCACACCCAGTAGAGACAGCCCCAGTGGAGGGAACTGAGGGCTGAGGGCTGGTGTGGGCACAGGGAGGCAAGGAGGGGGGTAGAGGGGAGGGGGCGTGAAGCACCCAGAACCACAGCGACATCCTTTCCAGAAGAAGCACTGAGGACATGGCAAGCAGGGGACACTGATATCAGGGTTAGGGACCCTCATCTCTGATACCAAGACCAGAGCCTCCTGGGTGGTGGTGTTTCCCCGGCCCGGGGCAGAGCCTACCTGACACCTCCCTCAGCACTACAGCCCAGGAGAATAAGCCAGGTCACCAGGAAGGGCAGGGAGGAACCCAAGCTATTTTTTTCAAAGTATGGGCCTGCCCCAGTCCTGTTGGGTGGTGGGGACGAGAAGGGGAAGAGTGACGGGGGCCAAGCTCAGGGCAGGACTACTTTAGTTACGCTCCGGAGGCTCCGGATGAAACAGCTCCAGGCAGGAAGCCTGCCTTCTCCCAGAATGGGGAGGAAGTCAGGTCGTAAGTTTGCGAGGCCAGGAGCTCAAAGGGCAGCTGCAGCCGATAGAGAAGTTACCCAGCACTTGCGGCTCCTTCCCCAAAGCACACGCCCTCGCCTGGGGGTCACTCCTCTCCAAGGCACTAAGGGGCGGTTTAGGGGCGGAGCTAAGGGCGGAACTAAGGTGCAGCGCAGGGAATCCTGGGACTCTGCGCCACGGCGCCTCGGGGAAGCGCCGCGCTACTCTCTCCAGGGCCTGCCTGGTCTTTGCTGCATCCTCCCGCACCTCGTCTTAGTGCCGGCCCACTGCCACTGATGTCTGTGGCTGGGACCTGTGCTAGCTCCCGTTTCAGCCCTGCCCGTCGACCTGTATTTACTTCACCCCAGGGAAGTTGGGTTCTGCCAGAGGAAGCAAATCCTGAATCATGAATGCCTTCTGGTAAGTCTTTTCCAACTCACCCCTGTAAATTAAGGGGAGTTGACCAATGAGGTGTCTCAGTTTGTTTGTGAACAGTTAGGGGCGCAGTAAGGTAACCTAAGCGGCATTTCCCAGTTATGCGTCAGTCCTCTAGGCATCCCTAGGCCCAAGGAGAATGATAACCACCACAGAAAATAAATCCTGTTGGGGCACAAAGCATCGCCTCTAGGGAGCATTGTTAATGAACTCTAGCGTCATGGTCATGGACAGATTGAAGTTTTGATGACAAATCCAGCAGTCTGAAACTTTACCCCCTTAGCAATGGCCTGGGAGATATGGAGATGAAATTATGTTTCCAGGCCAATGCCAAAGACAAGAAAAGAAAAAGAAGAAAAGAGGGTTTTAGGTTTAAAGTATGAAGTCTTGATCCCGTATCTTGGGAGGAAGCAGTCTACATTGATGTCAGCTGTTTCTCATTCTTGTCAATTTGATTTGGAGGTCTTCAGCGTCTGATCAGGAATAGGTGCCAGGTGGAGCGTTTTTCAGCTGTGAGATGTGTGTCCAAGGTTCAGGTCCCTGAAATTTGGCTGCCATGGACTTAGTATAGTCCCTTCCAAGGAGGTTCAAGCAGAGTCCTTGTTCTTAATGATTCCAAATCGTTAAGTGTGGGAGAAAGTTGGAAACATTTGTTTGGAGAGTCATGGTCAGATATTTGAGGAAACTGAATTCAAAATCTAGTCCAGTTTACAGGTATATAATAAAACGTCAAAGACAACAGCATTAGAATCTAATATTTACAAAGGTGGAAATATAATTTTTTTCTACAGTTATCCCCATTTTTTCCCACAGATAATCACAGTAAGACTAATTTATTTGAATTAAATTTGGCCTGATTATTTTCATAATTTTAGCAAGAACTTATGCAAATAACTATATTGCCATGAAAATATACTCAAGAATTTCTGAATTCTAGAGGGGTCAGATAGGAAGAAAAAATAAATGTTTCATCTTTGTTTACAAAGGTATGCTTTACCAAGTTGCTGTAAGCCATAGTAAGAGAAAAGAAAAAAAAGTTGCTTTAAATCTGGAAAAAACAAAACATCAAGGAACCAGCAATGTTTCAAGCAAAAAAAAAATATATATATATATCATAAAATAATTAGTTATCCTTCTAAGTTCATTCAGTTCTTTGTAAGTAATACTTGTTCTGCTTGAATCTAGTTCGATTTTATTGTCTTGTAGTTATCAGAAATCTGTACTTGTCAAAATCTTTTCCACGAATTTCCTTGAAGACAAAGCACTTTTATAGGAACACTTTTGCAAAAGCATCTGAGTAAGACAGTGATTCTCTGTAAATGACAAAGAAATATGCCCATTGTTAAAGATTTGATGAGAATTCATTTAATAAGGACATGTAATTATTTCTGTGATATACATTTTAAGATAATGACTGAAATTATGAATGATAATGTTATGCCAGGACATATTAGATTTCCAAGAAGTTTCGAGACCCTTATACCTAAACAAATAAAATGTAAAATATTAGTATTACTTTTTATTTGACAATGCTTCCCATGCAATTTAACATATCAAATAAGCCTAATTAGTTTAATAACTCCCTTTTTATAAGAAGAGAGAACAAATCTTTTGAGATGTACCAGGGACCCTCTGAAAAATCTGAGTTGGTTCAGGGTCAGAAATACTTCATTTGGAATTTGCTTTTGGGAAAATTTGTCAAAAATATTAAAAGGTTTACATAATGGAAAAGAATATTTTTAAAAAGTGTTTGTATATATACAGCTGAATCATGTTGCTGTACAGCAGAAATTAACACAACATTGTAAATCAACTATACTTCAATAAAAAAAATTTAAAAAAGGAAAAAATATTAAAAGGTTTAAAACCCTTGTTCAAATAGTATCATAGTTCACTGTAAAACAATACTTAGTTATCCATTTAACCATAATGACAATTAAAGTCTTCAAGGGCAAATAGAGAAAGTTAAGTTGTACAAAAATAAAAAGGAAAGAAAGAAATTTAGCTATTTTAATAGGGAAGACTCAATTTTATTAAGTAATCAAAGACCATAAGTAATCAAAGACCGTAAGTAATCAAAGATAAAAACAACAAACACAGGAAATTGTTTTGATAAAACACAGAATTTTCACTTTCTAGACAGATCATTTAAAAGGTAAAAAACAAACAAAAAATACTTTTGTTTACAATTTCTTATTAAGAACTGATCAAAATTCCAATAAAACTTGTTCTTCCAACAGAGAAAACCAAATTCAAATATTGCACCAGTTTACTTTTGATATTAAAACTTGTGATTATCAACTTTTTAAAAATAAATTTATTTTAATCTTAGCCAGCTTGATGAAACATAAATTTTTTCCCTGAGATTTCCTTTCCACAAACCTCTACAATTTTGTCCTGATTTTCCTTTTCTCCCATTCTGAAATAATCAGTTTTACTTTATGACAAAATTACTTTCTTTTTCTTCATCAAAAATTTATCTCCATTCCTCATACCTTTTTATTACTGAAAACACACATCCTACTTTTCTTGCATATACGGATGCTTCCCTTATTATTTCTAGTAACTTTATATATATTTATATTTAATTATATATTTATGTAAAGTATTTGTTTACATTTTACATATTTATTTTTATATTTTTGATATATTTAACCCTAAAAACCTTAATTTTTACTGAAAATAAAGATGTAAAAAATTGTGAACTGTCTATTATATTAGCATCCTATGGCTTGACAAATTAATACTATTTATAATTTTTGGAAGCATATGCTTTCCATAGTAAATTTTTCAGAGTGGCACAAAACCTGTACTAATAGACCCAAATATCTGTAGTTCCTCTATTAAAGGAAACCAAAAGTGAATAAACCTGTCTTCAGTATTTAGTATTTCAGCCTTTTATCTTATTTAGAAATTACTTGGATACTTAATGACTACCCGTCATTTAATTTAACAGCAAAACTAAAATTTCAGGTTACCAAAAGAATTTGGGGAAACTATTTTAAAAATTACCTAAAAGCTTTTATCCCACTTACATCTATTTAATATACTTGTTCTCAATAATTATATATAGATTACTTATGAAAATTTTATTATACAAAGTTATTTTTCTTGCCGACGTGTTTTATAACAGAGATGACAAACTTACTTTACTAGTAAACGCAGGTAGAAAAGAGTTGCACATCTGTATTAATTTTAATGTTGGTAACTCTAATAAAGACATTTATTTTAACTAAACCAACAAACTTAAAGTAGCTTTTATTTACTAAAGATTATCTCAGATCACATGGACTTGAAAAACATTTGGATTAGATCTTATTCTATTTCTAAACATTTTATGAATATATAATTCACATGTGTTTAATTTTCTTTAGGCCAACTAAGTAGAGCCCTTTTACAAATTAATTTTAGTAATACCGTATGAAGGTAGAAAATACCACACATCTATTCTATATATATATATATATTTAGAGAGAGAGAGAGAGAGAGAGAGAGAGACACACACACACATAAACATATAGACAGATGCAAACAGAACCTTACAGCTTCCAATTTAAAATTACTGCCAGGAATCAAGCACAATAATACAGAACTCACTAGTTTTAAAAGAAGTTGTGTCTAAGTTGTTTTTCTGGCAGGTGGAATAAATTAAGGTTACCTGCTCATATGGCTAAAGTTTTTATTAATATTGGTGGCTCAGAGACACAGGGAAAAAAAAAATGCAAGTTCTTCCAGGAAGGACTTTGAATTGTTTCTGCAGCCACATACCTGGTTTTCCAGAAATTTGTAAGATAAGGATAGTTGCCTTTAATTCCTCAAGAAATTGGGTTGTAACTTAAATGACATCATAGGTTGATCCACCCATAAAGTCTTTTACAAAGGTTTCAAAAGGTCCCCCAGTATATAATTTTATTTTAGCTTAGGGGAGAAGGTCTAAAAAATTTCCTGTCAGTCTCTGAATATCAGCTTTCAATTTTGCCAAATTTCTGATCATAAAGTTATGAAATTTGTTCAAATATCTTGTCAGGTTTCAGCCACGACAAACAGTAAATATTTCTGGCATGATTAAACAACACACTGGACTAAAGAGGCATCCCCAAACAGGGTGTAAAAGAGGTTTTACCTCTCTCTACCAGGTTTATAGACAAAGATCCTGGAGTGCTGACTCTAAGAATTCTCACCCTTCACTGGCTTCTGTCAGTTTTTCCAGCATTCCATCTGCAGGTTCTGAGTGGGATTTAAAGTAGAGTATATCTTTGGTATCTGTCAGAATTTGGCAAGGTTTTTCATTAGTTTTAATTTTTCTTTCACCTTGTCTGATTAAGAAAATAATGTAGCAGTTTTCTAGAAAATCCCTCAGAGTCCCATCAACTCTGAGAAGGGCCCTTAAGGGGGCCCTCCTTCAAGAGTAGGTATGGGGGTGTCTTGAAGGCCACTAACATGGTAGAGTTTTGTTTATGGCTGTATAATCTCCTAAGAATGGAAAGACAATTCAGACAGAGAAAATGAAAATGTAAAGGAGAGTGGAGAGCAGTAGGAGATGTGTCAGTCTTTTATCTTTTGTTTTAGGTACCTCTTCTGTCTTTAATTTTTATTAGCCTTTTGCAACAGATTCTTTTGTGAAGCTGTTTTGGAATCTTGAAGCCTTTTGGGGTCTACTGCATGACAATTAAAGTAGATATCTCATTGTGTTTGCTTAATTTGGGAGCCCTCACTTCTATGTACACTTCTTAAATACTCTTATCTAATTGGAGCATTCCTCATAATGATCATAATTTCCCTGAGAATTGGCGGCGGTTTGGTAGGACCCTTAGCTGCAAATGGAGTGCAACCCATATTTCTGTCTGGTCATATTTTGGGGCCCCCAGTCTGATGGTTACCAAGCCAAGTTCTCAGGACACAAAATTCTAGGTTGTCTTTAGTAAGATTTCAGCCATTTTTATAAATATTTGTAGCTTCTGGGACCATAGTTCTTAAGCAGATGTGCTGGAAGGTGACACACTTAACTCTTTGGATTTTAAAGATCCCGTTTCATTTATTTATTTATTTATTTACTTATTTATTTAGCTAAGCCTTTCGGTCTCTCAGAGCCAAACTAATATCTAAATGGTATGTACAGCTGGGTTGGAAATTGTATGATGTCTTACAGCATACTTCATTGCCCCAAAATTTTCTTGAGGTTTGTGGGTGACCTACTGTTAATCTAACATGTTCTGTGACCAATTTGTCCTAATACAGGAGTCTTTGAGTTAGGTGGCAAGCACTATAACAGCTTTGTTTGTTTGTTTGTTTACGGTACGCGGGCTTCTCACCGCTGTGGCCTCTCCCGTTGTGGAGCAACAGGCTGCCGACGCGTAGGCCCAGTGGCCACAGCCCACGGGCGCAGCCGCTCAGCGGCACGTGGGATCTTCCCGGACCGCGGCACGAACCCGCGTCCCCCGCATCGGCAGGCGGACCCCCAAACACTGTGCCACCAGGGAAGCCCTATAACAGCTTTTAAATGCTTGATAAGTTCTCACCAATTTTACCACTTCTTTTTTTTGTTTGTTTGTTTTCTGAGATTCCCATTAACAATAACCTTTATTTACATAAAACACACTAGACCCAATTCAGCTTAAGTCAGACTTAGTCAGACTCCAGACCTAGTCCAGTCCTAGTCCAGTCCTGGACCCAGTTCAGTTCCAGGCCCATTCTGGTTGTTAAGCTGAACTCAGTTTGATTCTGGCTGGTAACCACCAACACTTTCCAACCTGGAATTTGGAAACTGGGGAAAGGACTGAACAGCAGACCCCAGAGAATGAGATCTGTGGACTGATTCCAAACAAACGGGAACTGCAGCTGCCACCAACAGATCCCAACTTGGAAACTGGGGGCAGAACCAAGGGCTTCTAACCAAATGGAAAATTTTTCCAAATGGGAAAGCCAATTAGATTGGGAGCTCAACAAAAAGAGTGGAGCTCAGAACCAAGAGGAATTTACTCATGGCCTTTGGAAACAGAGACAGGCCCGTGTTTCTCATTGTCTCCAAAGGCAACAGAAGTTCCTTTTGGATTCCATTTTGGCCATCAAATCTGTTAAAAAAAAAAAAAATTCAACTAATGAATTTGAAGATCTAGTTGGCTTTGTTCAATAATTCATGAATTGGGCAGCATCCCAACTAGCAAATAGAAAGGAGCTCCAAGGAGCTGTACAGAATGGAAGATTTTTATGGGCAGAAAGGGAGACAGACAAAAAAGAGTGGATTACCTCATCTTTTGGGGGAAGATGTAAGATGTTTATCAGGTGGATTACCTCACTAGTAATGACCAGGTAATTCCAGACTGACTGGCTAAAGGTTACATTCCTGGGAGATGGAGAAACTCTAGTTAAGTCTTGGTTTACTTATGTGACTCCATTTTCAGCCTGTTGTTTCTTTTTTTCACAATACATCCAGAAGCTCCACAAAGATCTGAGGCCTAAAGGCAGTCAGGCAATTGAAGCTTATATGCTGTATTGAGCTAAGAAATGGGATATGGGCCTGGAGCTTCAAAGGGGAGGAGGGCAATTCACAGGAAGATGAGCAGATTTTGGTAACCAGATGTATGCCCCACCAAGCAGTAAGTCTTTCAGATAAAAAAGTTATTTCTGGTAATAGCTCTCTTTCTGGGCCAGGCCCCCTATCTAAACTATTTTAGGCAGTTAAGGGAGAGGTAAAAGTTGTTCCTGAGTCTGTCAGGTCTTGAAGGCCTTCAGCTCAAAATAATTCACGTGCAAAAGTGGCACATTTTGAGGTGGCATGTTCTGCTTCCCTTCACTGCTTACCTTAGCAGTGTACTTATTCCTGTTCACGTTCCTAATTTTCTCACATCCCTTCTTATGAACACATAAAATTAGCCCTTACATACTCAGGTTTGATCTATAGAATATTTTGCAGCAAATACATAATGGACAGGTATTTCCATTATGGAACTTACGTTCATAATGTTGTTTATAATGTTTCTAAAATGGAGATTTTTTATTCTTTCGCTACTGCAGTAACTGAGGAAGTCAGGCTTCTCTGATAGCTACTGGTTACTAAGGGAGTCTGATTCATTTTCATCAATATCTAATGGGACCATGTAAAGTTATCTGTGCAAAATGAAAATAAAAAGCAAAAAGAAAAAGTCCAACTTTGTTATTGCCTGTTAATAGTTATTGGAGGGACAGAAATGGTCCCGTAAACAAAGAAATAATGTATAATTTAAGCTACATTTCTAAATAACTGATCATCAAGCAGCAGCCTGGCATTATGGAAGCTAATTCACCACTGCTGCCCAGCAAATCTTTTATCTCAAAGAGAACTCAACAGAGATCAGATTGTTTTGGTTTGGTTCCTCCAAGAAGCAGACTCTGAGTCAAGAATATGGATATAAGTTTTTCATTTGGATGTAATCCAAGAAAACATGGAGGGGTGGAATAAAGATGAGCTTAAATTCTTTAACACTTTTTCTGTTGAGAATGAGGTCTATTTATTCACTGACATATGCATGTTTTAATGTATACTGGATACTTTGATCAAGGAATAGACTAGAAATGTATGACATAAGTGTTGCTGCATAATTACTGAGACTAAATCAAGAATCCTACTGCTTTTGCCTTAGTATTTTGGAGCAATTTCTCTGGGTACCCTGGGTCACCATAGAAAAGGTCAGATGTATACTGAGACTTCCCTGTTGGAGAGGTCCCATGTTAATATATTTCCTGTTCTATGTTCTATGTTCTATGTTCATGATCCTATGGTCAGAGAATGCTTTTAAGCAGAGAGTTTGGGGAGACCGTTAGTGTGAAAGGGAACTACCTGTTGGGGGGCCTTTAGGGTAAGAACATGGATATGGTACCAAACATGTGGATTTAGTTCCCAAATGTTTGATTAAAAGAACCCTTTGAGTGACTTTACTTTTATAGTTTCTGTGATTCATGCATAGGATTTTAAAGCCTCTTATTATCCTGAACTTTGTACTGGGTCAGAACCAGAAGAAAAACTGTTATTGGCCACAGATATGAACTTGGCCTTTGTCACGAGTGAGAAAAAGGAAAATAAAAGGCATGGAAGGCTTATGTAAAATACATATGTGACCTCCTGTTGTGTCATAAACAGACAAGACATTGGGAGTATACCAAAAGAACAAGATTACAAAGACTTCTTCCTGTTGGGCAGAAAGAAGGGCCTGAGGTTAATCTATCTCAGATACCTGATTCTCTTATGTCTACCTTTATGCTTAAAGCTGAAACTTTTTTTTGTTTTTTCTTGGTAAATAAGGACAAAGTTCTTCCTGCAGAGAGGGTAAATGTGTGCTAGAGGAGGTGCAGATGTCTAAGGAGGAAAGAGTGCTGGTGGGTAGAATGGCCCAGAGTTATCACAGGGC
The DNA here is from genome assembly GCF_949774975.1 of Lagenorhynchus albirostris. Taxonomy (NCBI): domain Eukaryota; kingdom Metazoa; phylum Chordata; class Mammalia; order Artiodactyla; family Delphinidae; genus Lagenorhynchus; species Lagenorhynchus albirostris. Next base: position 89,597,209 of record NC_083100.1, read on the forward strand.
TATCAAGGATTAACAAAAGGGTTACAAACCTTGTACTGATCTTAAGTTCTTTTAATTTTTAATTTTACTAATATAACCTATTGAAAGCAACACAAGTCACTGTATTGCTGTCTCCCACCATGACAAATGGAGGAAAGCCGCATCCCCAGCAGGAGGACATAATCCATGGTCCCCAGGGTTTAGAGGTAGTCAGTCCACGCTAATTTAGGAAGAAGAGCGTCTCTTCAGCAGCCTGAGTCCCAGAAAGCTTGGATAGTTCTTCCCCATGAAGAGAAGAGGCCGACTTTCCATTAGCAGGTGCCGGTGAGAACAACAGTGACAGCTTTTCTAGATAGTACCTTAATTGTGTCAAGACTCCACTAAGAAACAAAACAAAACAAGACAAAACAAAACAAGACCAGTAATTTTCCTTTGGTCCAGTTGAATGGAGTTAAAGTTGTGATTTGTTGACTCCAGATGTGCCCAGCTGTTTGACTCTTCACTTCATTACAACAAATAAACCCACTAATTCAACATTCAAACCAACATTTACATCATTATAACAAAATGATGAACCTTCTAGGAATGTGTTTGACTGTCTGGTGACTGTCTCTGAGGTTTCTCATGACATGATACATGAAAAACTAAGAAAACCAGGCTCAAGAAAGATTTTCCTGGGAATTATTCTCACTGAAATATATTATAAACCTAATGGTAAATGTGTCTTCTAATGTAGATACCTGAAATGCTACAGTGCTTCATACATATTAAAGCAGTTAAGAACTACAGCAATGGCTTCCTTGTGACTATTTCTAATCACAAGGTATTTCTTACCTTGATTCTACCTCCTTTTTACTTTGCACTTCAAAGTGTTCGGCTGACCCTGGAATATTGCCATTTAACAACTTAGCTATTGCACAGTACAGATAAGGTGTTGGTGACTTAAAACAAAGTATTGGTTGATCCTACTTCTTTCCAGTAACTTCAGTCAATGATGTTGAATCATGTAGTATACTTGTTATTGCTTTTGCTGTCTTGATAAATCCTGAAGATTAAGTTTCTTTCATTTTCTTCTCAACAGACCATTTGGTCCTTTCTGTTATCGCTTAGTTTTGTCTGATTTAATGGCAGTTTTGTTGATCACTTGTCTGCAGTTTCTGTTACTACCGCTGTTCTTTTCACTTAATTATTTAAATGATTACACCATTTTCCCTTAAAATAGAGGTTCATTTGTAAAGTCCTGTCAGCCTCTCACACCTTTAATGATGTTTATTACAGCAAGAAGCAAGATTTATTTCAGATTTGTCTCTCTTTCTCTCTCTCTCTCCATTTCTGTCTCTCTTTCTGTCCTGTAAAAATCTTTGAGAATGAGCACTGAAACAATAGTGTGATGAAAAATGTCAGTTGAAAACTTGTGGTTCTATCTTTTGTTGCTGGTAACTTTAGAAACTTAATAACTGAGAATTAATCACTGAAGGCATGACTTAGAATATGGACGATGAGGTGAAAAAATAGAAACTAGAGGCTAACATAAAATATTCTAAAACCAAATGCTTTTTTAAAATCCAGACAAAAAAATATATGGTTGCATCATTTCTAATTTATTTGACATATTATGAGACCCAGGCTTATAATTTTCTCATACAATTGCATAATACTGAGAGTCTTCATGTAGGCATAAGTACATGAAAAGCTTTATGAGACAAAACTTATTAGATACTGTGTTTGGAAAACTCTCGTACCATTTCTGGTACGAGAAGTTATGGTATTTCTGGTATAAGAGGTTATGGTTCTGGTATAAGAAGTTATGGTATTTCTGGTATAAGAAGTTATGGGGGAGTGTGTTACAGAGAATTAGCTTCTGTCTGTCCCATAGATACTATATTCCTACAACATTGGGGAATGTAGAAACATAGATATGTCTCATAATTGAAATACCCGTTGGTGTATATCTATTTCAAGCCTCAGTCTGCACCACATATTCTTTCTATGTGGTGGAAGCAACTCTGTGACCACCAAAGATTCATGGCCTTTTTCCATAGTATGGAGGAGGTGCTGGCAGAAAGCTCTTCAGCCAAGCATGTATTTTTCAGTCCTCTTATCTCTAAGCAGATACATGATTAACTCTGGCTAATGAAATGTGAGCAAAAATGAGTATCATCTCTTCAGTAAGGGAGTTATGTATACTATGTGGCTTTCTCATGCTTTCCCCCAAAACGGTGTGAAACTTGTTGGCCCCATGTGGAAGACTTCAGCATTATGAATGCAGAGGGTCTGAATCCTTGAGTCTGCTTGGAGGAAAGCTGTCTAACAAAGCACATCTGTTTAGATTGGTACATTTTTTTCTGTAAAGGCCCACTTTGTAAGTATTTTAGGTTTTGTGTGTCCCAGTCTCTGTCTCTTAATAGGTTGTGGGACAGATAGGCCTGTGGTCATGGTTTGCAAATCCCTGTATTAAGCTATTGAAATTTAAAGGCTTTTGTAGCAGCAGTTAGCATATTCAGATTAATGTACTATGTAACAGGGGTTAGCAAACTTCATCCCCAAGCCAAATCTAGGCTGTAGATGGTTTGTATAAATAAAGTTTTATTTGGACACAGCCATACTCATTCACTTCCACTGTCTCTGTGACTGCTTTTGCACTACAAAGGCAGAATTGAGTAGTTGAAGCAGAGACTATACTGCCAGCAAAGACTAAAATATTTGCTATCTGTACCTTCTCAGAAGAAGCTTGCTGATCTTTTTCACAACTTTGGTAATAGTTTCCCTGTCTATAAAAGTACGTCTTCATTAATATGGCAGTCACAACTCTCAAGGCAGCTAATTTTACAACCTGACAAATTTCTCCCACACATTAAGCCCAAATCTCTTTTAATGTAACATCTATCCTTTGATCCTAGTTCTTGCCCTGTAACCTCACAGCATAAAATGTTTCCTTTTCAATAAAGTAGACTCTCAAACATTAGAGTACTTTTGAAAAGAGGAAAATGAGTTACAGGGAGATATAGCACTCATTCAGCTCAAAGAGGAATGGTTTGCTCTCCTTTCCTTATAATTTTTCAACTTATTTGTTAGAACCTAAAAAAGAAATACCTAGTTCAAATTGACCTCAAAAGTGAGTTCTTCACGTATAAATCTCAAATTCTGAAAAAAAAAAAATAATGTTCAGTTTTATGCTTCTGTGGGAGACGTTGGTTATATTTCCTTTTGCTTTAATGACATTAAGGATGAGATTGTATAATGTGTAACGATTAGCATTTAATAGTGAGACTGTGGGGTCAGAATGACCTAAAGTCTAAATATGACTTTGTCACTTGTAAACTGTGTAACTCCAGGCAATTTTCTTAAGTCCATTATGTTTCACTTTTCTTGTCTGTGTAATGGGAAAATTATTACTTAGAAATACTAGCTCTTAGGTGTGTTTTGAGGATTAAAAGAAACAATAAATCTGTAATGTTCTGTGCTATCCCAAACACATCAGGAGAATTAAGAAATTGTTATTTATTATGGTGCTAATGCATGCTTTCATTTTTCATCTATATGCACTAGGAATAGCATCTTTTTTTTTTTAACATCTTTATTGGGGTATAATTGCTTTACAATGGTGTGTTAGTTTCCGCTTTATAACAAAGTGAATCAGTTATACATATACATATGTTCCCATATCTCTTCCCTCTTGCGTCTCCCTCCCTCCCACCCTCCCTATCCCACCCCTCCAGGCGGTCACAAAGCACTGAGCTGATCTCCCTGTGCTATGCGGCTGCTTCCCACTAGCTATCTACCTTACGTTTGGTAGTGTATATATATCCATGCCTCTCTCGCTTTGTCACAGCTTACCCTTCCCCCTCCCCATATCCTCGGGTCCATTCTCTAGTAGGTCTGTGTCTTTATTCCTGTCTTACCCCTAGGTTCTTCATGACATTTTCTTTTCTTAAATTCCATATATATGTGTTAGCATACGGTATTTGTCTTTCTCTTTCTGACTTACTTCACTCTGTATGACAGACTCTAGGTCTATCCACCTCATTACAAATAGCTCAATTTTGTTTCTTTTTATGGCTGAGTAATATTCCATTGTATATATGTGCCACATCTTCTTTATCCATTCATCCGATGATGGACACTTAGGTTGTTTCCATCTCCGGGCTATTGTAAATAGAGCTGCAATGAACATTTTGGTACATGACTCTTTTTGAATTATGGTTTTCTCAGGGTATATGCCCAGTAGTGGGATTGCTGGGTCATATGGTAGTTCTATTTGTAGTTTTTTAAGGAACCTCCATACTGTTCTCCATAGTGGCTGTACCAATTCACATTCCCACCAGCAGTGCAAGAGTGTTCGCTTTTCTCCACACCCTCTCCAGCATTTATTGTTTCTAGATTTTTTGATGATGGCCATTCTGACTGGTGTGAGATGATATCTCATTGTAGTTTTGATTTGCGTTTCTCTAATGATTAATGATGTTGAGCATTCTTTCATGTGTTTGTTGGTAGTCTGTATATCTTCTTTGGAGAAATGTCTATTTAGGTCTTCTGCCCATTTTTGGATTGGGTTGTTTGTTTTTTTGTTATTGAGCTGCATGAGCTGCTTGTAAATTTTGGAAATTAATCCTTTGTCGGTTGCTTCATTTGCAAATATTTTCTCCCATTCTGAGGTTTGTCTTTTGGTCTTGTTTATGGTTTCCTTTGCTGTGCAAAAGCTTTGAAGTTTCATTAGGTCGCATTTGTTTATTTTTGTTTTTAGGAATAGCATCTTGTTGCCATGTTGCCTACGTGTTGTCATGCAAGTATCACGGTGTGTGTGGATTTTGAAAGTTTGTATTGAATTCAGTTAATAATTAACTTATGTTAAGACCATCCTAACTCTTGTGCAATTCTTTAATGTTTCTTTACAAATTCTACAGTATGATCATATATTCATTTGTGCATATGTATTCCTAAACATTATTTTGGTGTGACTGTTTTCACTTGTTTTGGGGACATGGTATAGTTCTTACACAGACCATCTCCCATTTGCTGCCTTCATTATTTATTAGGCTAAAATGAGAGTCATAGATTCTTAGAGTGAATGAGAATTTAATCTAATGATACTCCGTTTAAGGCATAAATAGCTGCAACGAGATTTAGTATTCAACAAATATTCAGAGTGTCTGCTCTGCTCCTCACAGAGTTATCATCATGTTCTCTTGGAACATTCATTCTAGTGGAGAAGAAAGACAATCAACAGGTTAACAATAAATAAGAGAGGACAATGTGGTAATGAGATCAGGGTTACTTTTCCAAGAATAATCAAAGGAGATACCCCTTATCACTAAGGCTCTGTTCAGTTGCTACCTTCTCAGAGAGAAGATGCAAGGGAAGAGCACACCAGGCTAAGAGAACACTGAGTAAAAACTCCTTGAGTCAGAAACAAGAGTGTGGGAAAAAATAGTGTCAAGTGGCAAGTCGTCATCTTGGCATGGCTTAAAAGTATATATCCCAACTGGCCTCATCAATAGAAAGTTCTTACTGTAAGAAAATATGTCTTCTTTTGCTGCTTTCCAGTTTTATCTAGTTTACCTTTGGAACTGTGCAGTAGAGCCTAATTCTTCTAATATTTGTCTTCTTTAGCTTTAAACTTCCTCAGTATTTTTCAACATTGCAGGATAGTGTAATAGGAAGTGTCCTGGCTTTGTTGTTAGATAAACACCAGCTCTGATATATATTAGCTATGTGGTCTCGACATAATCTTTCTTAGCCTCAGTTTTCTGTCTTGTAAAGTAAAGATAATCACACCTAGCTTCCAGGAATATTGTGAGGGTTAAGTGAGAAAACTGTATAAAGTACAAAGATAGCACCAGGCACATAGCATGTGTTAAATGAAAGGTAGATCAGAAAATAACAGTTATTGCATTCTCTTTACCCTTGACTTATGGTAGCTCTCCTGTTTGTCGGTGTTCCTCTGAAAATGGCAGTGCCCAGAATTTAGTACAGGACAGGGTGCACTGAGGTCATTAATTAAGGACTATTGCATTCTTTGTGCTTTACACTTTATAATTGAAGCCTAGGATGCCTTAGTATTTTTGGCAAGTATATGGTACTTATATTGACCTTACTGTAAACTAAAATCTCTGTCTTGTTTGCATATGTCTGTCTTTTCTATCCTTTTCTGAACTGGAACTTAGATGAGAGGCAGTGTACCACAGAGGATAAAATACTGGCTTTGTGGTCCTATCTGGCTTTTGTTCTTTTTTCCAAGAGAATAATTTGTATTTTTACTGAAATAAGAGGTGGGGATACATATTAACCCACTAGAAAGTGATTTTAGTGATGAGATTTTTGCTTGAATAATTTGCCTAACATACACCCAAAGACACATCCACTTTTGAGTGTCACTCAGCTTCTTAAATTTGAAACCAATGCTATTCAGTAAATGTCTTTTTTTAATATACATTTGTTTATTTTTTAATTTATTTTTGGCTGCTTTGGGTCTTCGTTGACACGTGTGGGCTTTCTCTAGTTGCGGCGAGCCAGTGGCTTCTCTTGTTGCGGAGCACAGGCTCCAGGCACACGGACTTCAGTAGTTGCATCACACGGGCTAAGTAGTTGGGGCTCATGGGCTTAGTTGCTCCGGGGCATGTGGGATCTTCCTAGACCAGGGCTCGAACCTGTGTTCCCCTGCACTGGCAGGCGGATTCTTAACCACTGCGCCACCACGGAAGCTCAATAAATGTCTTTTGCTGAAGCATAACGAGAGAATTTTTGGCTAAGGAAAAGTCCATGGTTCTTCCCAAAGCACAGCCCATCTCTCTTTGAATGCTGGCTTTTTAATCTGTCGGAACTGGAGCAAGTTGTTAAAAAATTCTGAGCATTTTTTTTTCATTTATTGAGTGGATATTAACTACCCTGAGTGTTTTTATAAAGATTAAAAAGGATAATATATTTAAAGAGTTAGTATAAGGCCTAGGATATAATAATAGATTAATAAATAGTAGCTATTATTAACAATCTATTAAACTGAATTTTGTTAGTCTAATCATTACTCTAGTTAAGTAAGTTTCTTTTTTTAGATTCTTATTCTGTAATCTACATATGTTCTTTTCCATTTTTGAGTCACGCATCAATTTTATTAATGTTCTACTACATTTATGACTATGTGATTAATGCACCTTTGAAAAGGACAAAGCTAAGTGTAGCATCCCAGGATAATCCACAAGATATCTCTCTATATGTTTAGTTCATATGGGTATAAACAATCAACCAATACCAAAGATACATTTGTTCTTTTGAGCTAAATTAGCTGTTGACTCATGTGTAGTTCAGTTTTCTTTGGGTTGACGTGATTATGTAACAGATATCTTGGGTAGATAGCAATACAAAAATTAACTTCATTATCCTTAATTTGTGAAGTATGTTAACAATCAAATTTCTATTTTTAATGACTGCCAAAATTTTGTTTTAAGATTAATTTGGGCAAATCACACTCATTTGTTAGAAGCAAAAAAGAATACATATGAACGGTCATTTTACTGCAATCACTGTAGTCTCACCATTTGCAATAATTTCTGTTTATTCCTGACAATGGACAGAGAAGTCCTTTATTCCAACAAATTAGAGTAGAAGGACATATTTAACAAAGCATTTTTCATTCTGCAATATTAAATTACATGGGCATATTTTTTAAAGTTTTTGATTTGTTATCTTCCCTGAGTGTATCAAACTATACTATTAAATTTTGAGTAATTCATGTTAGTACTTAGAATTTCAATAATGAATCTTTTGATAAGCGGTGCATTCTGGGCTTCTGGATCAGGTAAATGAGATGGGCAACCCATTACAATCGCACTGTAAGAAGTGTCATCACTTTTATAAATGTTTATGAAAAGAGTCGATTGAAGTGAAGTGATTCTAATTTAAATAGTGTAAATGTCATTAAGAAATAGTAATCTCTAGAGCTTCCCTGGTGGCACAGTGGTTTAGAGTCCGCCTGCCGATGCAGGGGACACGGGTTTGTTCCCCGGTCCGGGAGGATCCCACATGCCACGGAGCGGCTGGGCCCGTGAGCCATGGCCGCTGAGCTTGCACGTCCGGAGCCTGTGCTCCGCAACGGGAGAGGCCACAACAGTGAGAGGCCCCCGCGTACCACAAAAAAAAAAAAAAAAAAAGTAATCTCTGTATTTTACCCCGTACCTCTACCTTTTCAAGACTTTACAGCTTGGAGAATTATGTTCTTAGAAAAAAAAATTGAGAGGGAATTTAGTATATCATTGATTTGTAAATAGAAAAAAAATATTTTGTTCATAATTTTTCTTCCTTATAGAGATTCATAGGGACAGTAAATGTAAATTGGTCTTGAAATTAATTTTATAGAGGACCTTGTTAAATAACAATATCCATTCTTACTTCAGTTTTAAATTACAGGATGCCATAGGATTAGTGATTAAGTTTCGTTTTGTTTTGTTTTGTTTTGCGGTACGCGGGCCTCTCACTGCCACGGCCCCTCCCGTTGCGGAGCACAGGCTCCGGACACGAAGGCCCAGCGCCCCGGCTCACGGGCCCAGCCGCTCCGTGGCACGTGGGGTCCTCCTGGACCGGGACACGAACCCATGTCCCCTGCATCGGCAGGTGGACTCTCAACCACTGCGCCACCAGGGAAGCCCCTATGTGATTAAATTTTAACGGGGAAAATTTCTTTGAAGAAATTGTTAATTTTAAAATCTACATGGTTTAATTTTTTATCTTGTTTTTATCTTAACATTTACAATCATATCATCATTATGTAAACTATAAAATCTTTATTTTCCTCTTTAAAATAAAGTCTCAAAGCAATGAAGAGTTCTGAAGACTTAAATTGGGAAACTGGAAAAATTTACGTAAATTTTTTTAAAAGAAAATTTTAATTTATTAATCATCTTTTTTTAATTTAAAACTAGGTTGGAAGTCATTTGATAAATGGTTTATAATTATTTCTAAGGATGTTAATAGCTTTACTGAACAAGCAAATTTATTACTATGGCTTATTGCTATTGATATTCTGATCTAATCATACAATGTACACATATATGGCTTGGAAGAAGATAAATCTTTTTCTTTAAGAAGAAGCTGCAGTTTTCCATCAAGGGCTAATTTTGGTGGCGATATATCTTATTGAACGGTTTTTAACAAAATGTATTAGAGGAAATGAAATCACACAGTGTATTTAAAAGGAGGCTAACAAGAATGCACATAGGCTTTATTGATCTGAAATTATTATATTGGTTTCATTTTACTTCTCTGAGTTAAATAGATTTCAATTTTGATTTTAATTCATTGAGGGCCTTAAAATTTATTTAAGAGAACTGTTGGAAGGCTGTGGGCTATGGGTAAAATATGGTGTAGAGTAATATTTGGTAGTTGTAGTAAATGGGCTCCCTTGAACCTGTTAGATTAAGAGCTGAGTCTGGTTCACTGTTATAACCCCACCCACACAAAGAGCTGGACTTGCTTAGGTATTCCATAAGGATTTTCTGAACAAATATATGAATGGATGAATGCTAGCAAATACATTCAGGAAAATATTGACAGTAAAGGTAACCTTAAATTTTCTGAGAGCAGTCTAAAAATATACACAAATATTTACATATACACACACATTTTTAAAAAGTTAAGGATCAGTTTTGTGAAGTGCCAGTGAGAGATGACAGAGGAGGCTCCTGAACTCTTCCTGCAGTGGGTACACCAAATCTATAGCTACACATGGGGCAGTTCCTCTGAAAGAAATCCAGAAACTAGCTGAGCAATACCTATCCATAGGTCAATGAGAAAATACTCACATCAAAACAGGTAGGAAAGTCTGAGACACACTCCCACCATAAACCCCATCCTTGGCATAGTGACATACATTTGAGAAGTAATTTACAAGTCTCAGCTTCTCCCTGAGGCACAAAGGGTTTGAACCCAACATCTAGCACCCCAACCTTTAAGATTTCCACCTGAGGGATGGGCCTACAAAACACCTAGCTCTGAAAGCTAGTAGAGCTTGCATCTATGAGACCCATAAGACTATAGCAAACAAAGAAATGGTTCTTAACAGGTTTGTAAAGACTTGCAGTGGCTCTTCCCCCATGGCTCAGCATTGAGGGAGCAAACAGAAACACGCTTCTTACAGTCTTTCCCTGAAGGAGGCCTATTTGCATACTTTAAAAGATGCTACCTGATCGTCAGGCTTCTGACGTAGCCCACATCTAAGAGCTGACTGCAATCCTCCCGGGATACCAAAGAGGTTGGCGGATGGCATCTCCACGTTCTCCCTTTAGCCCATCCTTCCCTGGAAGGGGGTTGTGCACGTCTGGTTCCCAACTTTTGCAGCTGCTGCCCAGTGGATGCACTCCTTAATTGCCTGGCTCTGGTGTCCAGTAGGGCTTGCTTCTGCAGTTCCCATAGCTCTATAACAACACCACCAAAAACAGTTCTTAACAAAATACCCCTCCCTCAGGGCACAGCCCAGCCCAGTCTTTCCCTGTAGGAGGCCTATTAAATACTTTAAAACCGGCTGCCGGAATGTCAGCCTCCAGTCAGCCTGCATGTGAGTGCTGACTGAGAGCCTTCCCTTCGGGACACAGACAGGTCTTGGCACAACCTCAAGCACTGGGGGCCATTAAAAACAAAACAGGCTGCTTGGACAATCACGAAGATTTGAGAGAAAACCGAGAGCTAGGGCAGGGTTGGACAATAAGGTTCATCTCCTATACAAGACCACTCCATCAGGAACTGGGTAGTTGCCTGTTTTATCAATGTGCAGAAACCAACACAGAAATTCAAGGAAAATGAAGAAACAGAGGAATATGTTCCAAACAAAAGAACACAATAAAACTTTAGAAACAGAGCTTAATGAAAAAGGAGAGAGTTGATTCACCTTATGAAGAATTCAAAATAATGGTCATAAAAATGTTCACTGAGGTCAGGAGAACAATTCATAAAGTGAGAATTTCAACAAAGACACAGAAATAATAAAGAACCAAGCAGAAAACAGAGTTGAAGAATACAATAATTGCACTTCAAAATTCAATAGAGGGATTCAATAGCAAACTAGAATAAGCAAAAGAAAAAAACAGCAAACTCAAAGATGTCAACTGAAAAAAAATAAAACACAAAACCTAAAAGTTGAGTGTTATGTTTTATTTGGGGACATTACTGAGGACGGTAGCCCAGAAGACAGCCTCTCAGAGAGCACTGAGGAACTCTTCCATAGAGGTAAGGGAGGAGCCAGGATATATATTTTTTTTGCTGGAGAAAAACATGTAGTTGAATATTAAAAGATTACTGCTAATTGCAAAAAACAGACATCTCAAGTTAATGACTTTAGTGCTTTGCTATATACAGGAAGATGCAAGAGTCTTGGATCATTGAAATTATTCCTTTGATATGCGTCTTATCTAGGCCCAGTAACCTGTTTTTCCCCATCCTGAATTCCGCTCAGCACCATCAGGATCACTTCAGTGGCTGATTGGTTGATGGCAGGCAACTGATCTTCATTTACTGACATGGCAGACAACATTTTTTTGTCCAGAAAGATAAGGCAGTAGAATTCATCCAATCTCAGAAGAGGAAAAAAATAAAATAAAAAAATGAAAAAGAGTGAAAATGGCTTAAGGGATTCATGAGACAACATCTAGGTAGACTAGTATTTATTTAATAGGAGTTCCAGAAGAAGAAAGAAAGGGGCAGAGAGCTTATTATTACATCCAAAATAATAAAATACCTAGGAATAAATTTAGAGAAAGTGAAATAGCTGTACACCGAGAACTGACAAAAGAAATTAAAGAATATGCAAAAAATAGAAAGATATTCTGTACTCATAGATGGAAGATTAATATTGTTAAGATGGCCGTACTACCCAAAACAAATCTACAGATTCGGTGCAGTACTTACGAAAATCCCAGTAGCATTTTTCACAGAAATAGAAAAAAATCCTAAAATTTGTATAGAACCACGAAAGACTCCAAATAGCTAGAGCAATCCTGGGAAAGAAGAATAAAGCCAGAGGATCACACTTCCTGTTTTCAAACTATAGTACAAAGCTCTAGTAATCTAAACAATATGGTATTGTCATAAAAACAGACACATAAATCATTGGAACAGAATAGAGAGCCCAGAAAAATCCACACATATATGGTCAACTAATTTTTAATATATAAGCCAAGGGAAAAATGGGAAAACAATCTCTTTAATAAACATGTTGGGAAAACTGGATAACCTCATGCGAACAAATAAAACTGGACCTATATCTTATGCTATACACAAAAACAAACTAAAAATGGATTAGACACTAGAATGTATGATCTAAAACCATAAAACTCATAGAAGAAATCACAATAGATAGGCTCCTTGACATAGGTCTTGGCAATGATTTCTTTCTTTTTTTTTTTTTTTATTTGACACCAAACGCAAGTTAAATGAGTGGGACTACATTAAACAAAAAGCTTCTGCACAACAAAGGAATATGCAAAGGCAACCTACAAAGTGGGAGAAAATATTTTCAAACACATATGCTATGAAAGGTTAATAGCTAAGATATACAAAGAACTCATACGATTCAATGGCAAAAAACCCTCTTATAACCCTTTTAAGAAATGGGCAAAGGGCCTGAATAGACATAAATCCAAAGAAGACATACAGATGACCAACAAGTGCATGAAAGATTGCTCAGCTACATTAATCATCACAGAAATGCAAATCAAAACCCCTGTCATCTCACACCTGTTAAAATGGCTATTATCAAAAAGACCAAAGATAAGGAGTGTTGGTGAGGATGTAGAGGAAAGGAAACCCTTGTATACTGTTGATGGAAATGTAAATTAGTACAATCATTACTGAAAACAGTATAAAGGTTTCTCAAAAAATTAAAAATAGAATTACCATATGATCCAGGCATCCCACTTCTGGGTATATATTGGAAACAAACAAAATCACTGTCTCTGAGATACCTGCACACCCGTGTTTACTGCAGTACTATTTACAAAAGCTAACGCATGGAAGCAACCATTGAAGGGTGAATGGATAAAGAAAATGTGAGATATATATATATATGTATCAGCCATACAAAATAAGGAAATCCTACCATTTGTGACAACAGAGATGGAGCTGGACGGCATTATGCTAAGTGAAATAAGTCAGACAGAAAAAGACAAATACTATATGATCTCAATTATATGTGAACTGTGAAAAAACAAAAAAAAAACTCATACAGAGAACAGGTTTGTGGTTGTTTGAGACGGGAGTTGGGAGTTGAGGGAAATGGATGAAAGTGATCAAAAGGTACAGACTTCCAATTGTAAGATAAATTCTAGGATGTAATGCAGAGCATAATGACTACAGTTAACAAAATGATATTGTATACAGTCACACCTCCGAGATTTGTAGGTTCAGTTCTTGACCACTGCAATAAAGTATTTGCTATAATAAATTTAGTCACAGGAACTTTTAGGTTTCCCAGTGCATATAAAAGTTACATTTACACTATAACGTAGTCTATGTGTGCAGCAGCATTATGTCTAAAAAAAGTACATACCTTAATTTAAAAATACTTTATTGCTAAAACATGCTAATGATCATCTGATAGTGCAGGGTTGCTACACACCTTCAATTTGCAAAAAACACAGGATCTGTGAAGCACAATAAAGGGAAACTCGATAAAATGGGGTATGCCTTGGGCTTCCCTGGTGGCAGTGGTTAAGAATCAGCCTGCCAATGCAGGGGACATAGGTTCGAGCCCTGGTCCAGGAAGATCGCACGTTCCGCAGAGCAACTAAGCCTGTGCTCCACAACTACTGAGCCTGTGCTCCACAACTACTGAGCCTGCTCTCTAGAGCCCGTGAGCCACAGCTACTGAAGCCCACATGCCTAAAGACCGTGCTCCTCAACGAGAAGCCAACGCAGTGAGAAACGCACACACTGCAACAAAGAGTAGCCCCCGCTCGCCGAAACTAGAGAGAGCCCGTGCGCAGCAACCAAAACCCAATGCAGCCAAATAAATAAATAAAATTTATAAAAAACAAAAAAAACGGGGTGTGCCTGTACTTGAAAGTTGCTAATGGAGTAAGTCTTAAAAATTCTTACCACCAAAAAAAAACCCAAAAAAACAACAAAAAAGCTGTAACTCTTTGAGGTGATGGATGTTTACTAAACTTACTGTGGTAATAATTTCACAATATGTACATTTATCAAAGCATTATATTGTACAGTCTTATTGTCAATTGTATCTCAGCAAAACTGGAAAATAATTGATTTTCATTGACACTAAAAATATCTCAAAAAAGGGATTAAGTTTGAAGGGGAAGATTCAGTGGGACTATAGCAAAGTCAGAGATAGTACTGACTCACAAGAATTTATACCATGACGTCCTATACAGCTGTCCATTTCTCTAAGCCTCCCTACAGCCAGTGAAATGAGAGAAGTTGTTACCTGATTCACAGTCTTTGGAGCAAACTCTCTCTTCAGGGAAAACTACATTTTTCCTGAAACTTAGACCTGAGAGGAATTTCTCCATGGCTCCTTAAATAGAATTCTCTGACCTGAAACATGCTCATTCTGCACAGAATAAGACATTTTGAGGGGTTATTTCCCGTGGTGAATGTAACATAGGCAATATGGCAAACATCATTTACTTGAAATTTGGTCCATATGAACTATGAATTATGCTCTTTGATAAGTTAAATTGTCCAGAGCAGCATATTTTTCACGTGGTGTTCTGCAGATTCCAACAGATCCTTGCAAGTGTCTTAGAGGCTTCCTTCAGAGAGATGAGGCATGGGGCTAATTGAAGTGGAAGCAATACAGGCACAAACTGGTTGGGTTCTGTGTACAATTTAAGAACTGCTTTTACTTCTATAAAAAATGTTTGAAAAATCACTTGTCTACAGAAATTTTGGACTATATAACTTTCAGAGAATCATTCCTAATTTTTTGCAAAAATCAGTGTTTTTGATGTAAATAAGGAGTAGGAAATTTAAAGTTGTGGTTTATGGTAAGATCAGAAGTTTTAGTGACAATTAAGAACAGAGCCATATGTTTTATCAATGAGTTTGATAGTAAAGTTATTGTCTTAGAAAATCAATGATTATAACTGAAATGCATTCCAAATTGGAGGGATGACATTTTTCATAACTGAAGTTATATGCTGAGACCAGAAAGGCAGAAACTAACACACCATTGTAAAACAATTATACTCCAATAAAGATGTTAAAAAAAAAGAACCTATAAATGTTTAAAAACGGAGACCAGTGACCTATCATTTATTAATATTTGATAAGCAAAAGCTACTTTGTAGCCTGAGAAATTGAAAGAACAATAATATGCTTTTGAAGTATTAATTAATGTAGTGTTCTTTTGAACTGAAAGTGTAGATAAAAATGTCAGTGTGAAAGACAAAAAACCCAAAACCAAAAAGGAGTTCGATGGTTAAACAGTAAAGGTTTGTAAAATACAAATATGTATTTGTATCTACATATGTATATATGTGTATATGCATGCGTACATATGCATAGACATACACATAAAATATTTCATTCTAAAAGTTGTATATATTCTCCAAATTTAAAAACATAAAGAAGGTAATAAAAATAATCTACAGATTCCACCAATGAGAGATATTTACTCTAACCTGCACTATTACAATCCTGATTTTCCATATATGATATATTTTTTAGAATTGAGATTATATCTTTCTAATAACTATTTTTAAAACAATGTTATAAAGATTTTCTTTTCCATTAAACATTTATGAACATAATTTTAATGACCGTATAATATACTATTCCATAGCTATAACATTATTCATTGAACCATTCCCTTGTTTTGTGGAATTAAGCTTCCTCCATTTGTTTTTAATATAAATGTATTTATTTATTTATTTATTTTTGGCTGTGTTGGGTCTTTGTTGCTGCATGTGGGCTTTCTCTAGTTGCCCGAAGCAGGGGCTACTCTTTGTTGTGGTGCATGGGCTTCTCATTGAGGTGGCTTCTCTTGTTGCAGACCACAGGCTCTAGGCACACGGGCTTCAGTAGTTGTGGCACACAGGGTTCAGTAGTTGTGGTGCATGGGCTTAGTTGCTCCGCGGCATGTGGGATCTTCCCGGACCAGGGCTCGAACCCATGTCCCCTGCACTGGCAGGTGGATTCTTAACCACGGTGCCACCAGGGAAGTCCTAAGCTTCCTCCATTTTTAAATGTTTATAAAAATGCCATTTAAAAAACGTTTAAAGTATTTGTAGGCATTCTTATGTTCCTGATTGTTTTCTTGGAATGCCTTTCTAAAAATAAAAATCACAAACATATATAACTCAATATCTTGACTTAATTTCTGAGAAAGTGTAGACATTTATAACACACATGCTATGTTTTAGGATTTACATCTTACCACATATTCACCATCATTGAGTGTTATCTATTAGTTTGCAGATACAGGGAGGTGAGGCCTTAATTTGCATCTCTGTGCTTACAGGTAAGATTGAACATACTTTGTATCATTCAGTTCTGTCTTCTGTGAACTGCCTACTCATTTACCCATTTATCTATTTGAGTCTTAATGTTTATCTCACTATGAGTTCTTGGTTGTTTTAAATAGTAAACTCTACATTTTTATGATCTGTTTGGATAAAAAGAATATTTGAAAAAACAAACAAAGCAGTAAAAAATATGGGCAGAAGACGTAAACAGACATTTCTCCAAAGACATACACACAGTAAAAACCAAAGATGGCCAATAGGCACATGAAAAGATGCTCAATATTGCTAATTATTAGAGAAGTGCAAATCAAAACTACAATGAGGTACCACCTCACATTGGTCAGAATGACCATCATTAAAAATCTACAAATTAAAAATTCTGGACAGGGTGTGGAGAAAAGGGAACCCTCCTACACTGTTGGTGGGAACGTAAATTGGTGCAGCCACTAAGGAAAACAGTATGGAGGTTCCTTAAAAAACTAAGAATAGAATTGCCATATGATCCAGCAATCCTACTCCTGGGCACATATCCGAGAAAACTCTAATTCAAAAAAGATACATGCACCCCCGTGTTCACAGCAGCACTATTTACAATAGCCAAGACATGGAAGCAACCTAAATGTCCATCAACAGATGAATGGATAAAGAAATATATAATGGAATATTACTCAGCCATAAAGAGAATGAAATAATGCCATTTACAGCAACATGGATGGACCTAGAGATTATCATACTAAGTGAAGCAAGTCAGAGAGAAAGACAAATACCACACAATATGTGGAATCTAAAATATGACACAAATGAAATTATTTACAAAACAGAAACAGACTCACAGACATAGAAAACAAACTTACAGTTACCAAAGGGGAAACGGGGTGGGGAAGGGATAAATTAGGAGTTTGGGATTAGCAGATACAAACTATTATATATAAAATAAATAACAAGATCCTACTATGTAACACTGAAAAAAAGAAAAAAAAAGAATATTTTGAGCTATTTCCCTGTCACCTTCCAGTTTCAGTAACAAAAGTATAAAAGAGTGATAAATACTTTTAACATGGTCACAATTTTTTTTTTTACATCTTTATTAGAGTTTAATTGCTTTACAATGGTGTGTTAGTTTCTGCTTTACAACAAAGTGAATCAGTTATACATATACATATGTTCCCATATCTCTTCCCTCTTGCATCTTCCTCCCTCCCACCCTCCCTATCCCACCCCTCCAGGCGGTCACAAAGCACTGAGCTGATCTCCCTGTGCTATGCGGCTGCTTCCCACTAGCTATCTACCTTACATTTGGTAGTGTATATATGTCCATGCCTCTCTCTCGCTTTGTCACAGCTTACCCTTCCCCCCCCCCATATCCTGAGGTCCATTCTCTAGTAGGTCTGTGTCTTTATTCCTGTTTTACCCCTAGGTTCTTCATGACATTTTCTTTTCTTAAATTCCATATATATGTGTTAGCATACGGTATTTGTCTTTCTCTTTCTGACTTACTTCACTCTGTATGACAGACTCTAGGTCTATCCACCTCATTACAAATAGCTCAATTTTGTTTCTTTTTATGGCTAAGTAATATTCCATTGTATATATGTGCCACATCTTCTTTATCCATTCATCCGATGATGGACACTTAGGTTGTTTCCATCTCCGGGCTATTGTAAATAGAGCTGCAATGAACATTTTGGTACATGACTCTTTTTGAATTATGGTTTTCTCAGGGTATATGCCCAATAGTGGGATTGCTGGGTCATATAACATGGTCACAATTTTTGTGGATTGTACTAATCTGTACAGAATATTTGCATTCAAAATTTTAAAAATCTACTAGCTCTGACCTCTGTCCTTGTCTCTTCTCACTTCAAGAAATAATCTTGGAATAAAATGCAGCATGAATTGTGACTTTCCCTAGATGAGATCCAATTTATTCTGTTATAGTAATTGGTTCAGTGAAATAAAACAGAAGCATAATTAAAATCATGGCTATAACCAGAAAGTCTGTATCCGTAGAAGAAAGCATCTGAGTTGTTACCCACTAAGTTGTTACCCACTAATTTTGCTAAGATGAAAATGGATTCATTATCTTTACTAGAATTTTGTAACTTGTATGTGAACTATCTGTGGCTGTGTCAGTATACATATATATGTTTTCAGGGACATGGAAGTGGGAGAAATTACTTTTGCTTTTCATTTCTTAGTTTTATAATAATCCTATATATGTCATACACGCCTTGAGACCAGAACTTTTTTTCCACAGTTCCATAGCACATCCATTGAACCTAGCGGATGAACACAGAGTGTTCCAAGCAAGGGGCTTGTACTGATTAGTAAAGCTCTAGCCATAAATAAGAGGCCTTAGCTGTAAGTAGCAGTTTCCAGAGAGGGAGGTAGTGAGTTCTACCAACCCTGTATCATCAGTAAGAGTACTCCCTAAAACATGGTAGTTGGGGGGAAGATGGGAGTCATATTACTTTATATTCTCTGAGATTTCCAACGTGTATTTTTAGAGTATCTTTCTCTCTAGAACTAGTGCTACTTATAATATTGCTTCAAAACTTCAATTTATTTTGATATTGTCCAAACCACCTTCATTTCTTTCAAGTGGAACTGCCCCTTTGAAAGAATAGCTTACAAAAGAAAAGGATTAATTACACCAACAATTCAAAAACAGCTACCTTCTAAATCAGTGAATCTCTTTGTCTTGATTATTTTGATAAGGCTCTCTTCATTTACATAACTTTTCCCTTCCTGCAGTCAGTTCAGTTACCTTATTTTCTTGTTTTATAACTCTGCTAACAGGTACATCATTTTTAATCCATGAAACCAGCTCCCCTATTCAGTTTTGTTTGTTTTTATCTGCATCTCCCTTTGCCTTAAATGCCATTTGGAAATCAGGTATTTTTAATGAAATTGTTGCTTTCTTATCAGTTGTGACACTTTCAGATTCTTACTCAAAAGAGCTGAGGCCACTGAGACCTCTGTAATAGTGCTGCAATTTTAAAAATTGATTTAATTTTCACTTCTTTCAAAAATTAATAGCTATGCTGAAGTTGGGGCTATAGTCTTATATTTGTAATTTTAGTTTACCTGAAAAAAGAAATAGTGTTGACAGCCTGATAAATGCATACTATGTTGGTAAAAGAAAAGATATTCTAATTTCTAAGACCAAACTAGCTCTGTGTGATATAGATAAACCAGCTTCTCATTTCAAGATCAGTCATAACCTGGGCTGCCAGAGACTGACTGAGGAGATAATTTAATAAATGAGTGCCAGAGGGAGTTCAATGAACTTTATATGAAAGGACCTGAGAATGGAATTTCCTAGGGTGAGTCCATCCCATGTCACTAGGGCAAGGACAAGCCCCAGGACTGGATTATGAGAACCATGAAGTGTCTTTCTAGGAGAGGCTATACACATGTGCTGGGGAATGAAACTCCACCATTAACCACACAGAGTTTTATGCCCATTGGCACTTTCCTCCCTTAACTCCTGTATTTGAAGAAATAACTTTCTATTTGATGACTACCCACAGCAGATATTTAAAAATGTATTATTCAACAAGTGCATTTAATTTGCACCCTAATGTTCTCCAAAGTCAAAATTATTGGTTTTCTTTCCCATTTTTTAGAATGTTTGGTTTGACATTATGTACCCCAAGGAATGTATATCACTGAATTGTATCACAGAGACAAGTGTAATACAAATGTTTTCCTTTTTCAAATTCTACTTTACTGAAGAAACAAAGAAAAAAACCTGTATAAAACATACATAAATTATATTTTCACAAGGGAACCTCCCAGTTAAACTGGTGACAGGGCATAGCTAAACACAGAATTATGCAAGAAAGTAGGGTCTGAAAAATGTTGGTTTTTCTCAACACATTTGTAATAGGCACATCTGTCAATCAGAATGAACCTAAGAGAAGAAGGACTATGTAGTGTTTAATCATATATATAGCAGTTAAGTTAATCATATGCTAACAGAATACACTATGAAATTTTTTCTTGCTATACGTTTTATGGAAGAACCATCTTTCTCTGATCCCCTAGAGAAAAGTTATCTCAATATAGCAGTAAATATACGTTTTTATTTTTTGAAAGAGAGAAAAAAATATTTTTGTCTTCATGACTGTTTCCAATTTTGCATCCGTTTCTAAATGTAAACAATTCTAAAAATGACAGTCAACTTGTTTTTTAATCTTTCTTTTCCCAAACTGCTGTGAGACTGTTGTGCCATGAATGAAAGAAGACAGCAAGGGCTTTATCTGTAAGGTAGAAGTTCTAAAGACAAGGAAGTCTGTCTATTAGCTCCCAGGTTTGCATAACTTAGGTTGTTCCAGTAAGGCGTATTTCATTTTATTTCTTTCTTCCAAACTTTATGTTTCAACTGTCTCCAAAACTTTTTACTCCCATGGATTGATGGAAGAATGCACATGTGTAAGGGGAGGGGCTGGGGGCTGTATGAGTATAGCCCTTCCATCTGTGAGAATCATATTATGCTCTCATGGAATATATATATATGTGTCTGATAATGATATATTATAATTAAACAAGTGATCTTTCATTATTCCAGTTTCAGTTTTGAGAAAGTGTTGTGTCAGAAATATCTTTGTTTCTCATACACAAGCACATTTTTTTTTTTTTTTTTTTTTTTTTTTTCCCGGTACGTGGGCCCCTCACTGTTGTGGCCTCTCCCGTTGCGGAGCACAGGCTCTGGACGCGCAGGCTCAGCAGCCATGGCTCACGGGCCCAGACGCTCCGCGGCATGTGGGATCCTCCCGGACCGGGGCACGAACCCGTGTCCCCTGCATCGGCAGGCAGACTCTCAACCACTGCGCCACCAGGGAAGCCCAAACATGTTTTTTTTTTGTTTTTTGTTTTTTAACATCTTTATTGGAGTATAATTGCTTTACAATGTTGTGTTAGTTTCTGCTATATAACAAAGTGAATCAGCTATATGTATACATATATCCCCATATCCCCTCCTTCTTGCGTCTCCCTCCCACCCTCCCTATCCTACCCCTCTAGGTGGTCACAAAGCACCAAGCTGATCTCCCTGTGCTATGCAGCTGCTTCCCACTAGCTATCTATTTTACATTTGGTAGTGTATATATGTCCATGCAAACAAGGTTTTGATTTCAACTCTGACACTTACTTGCTGGGTAGCCTTGGGCAATCACTTACGATCTCTGAGCTTTAGTTTCTCCATCTGTAAAATGGGGATAATACCCATCTTGCAGGATTGCCTTGAGGACCATAGAAAATCTGTACTTAGCATAATGTATAATACCAAAGGATTGCTTCATAAAGGGCAGTTTTTGTCATTATTTGTGGCGTTTTTAAATGAAGACCTTTAATGTATCAAAGTCATCTATTATCTAGGTCACCTTCTCCACCCAAACATTTCTCCCCTTGTTAGCAGGCAGCATAGTGATTAAGCATGTAGGCTCTGACTGACATGGTCTGGGTTCAAATCTTGGTTCTACCACCTACTGTTATGTGACCTTGAAGAAATTCTTTTATTTTTTTATTGAAGTAGAGTTGATTTACAATGTCATGTTAGTTTCAGGTATACAGCAGAGTCATTCAGAGATACCTGAATATATATATATATATATATATATATATATATATATTCTTTTTCAGATTCTTTTCCCTTATTGGTTATTACAAAATATTGAGTATAGTTCCCTGTGCTATACTATAGGTCCTTGTTGGTTATTGACTTTATACAGAGTAGTGTGTATGTGTTAGTCCCAAACTTTGGTGACCATAAGGCTATGTCTGTGGGTCTATTTCTGTTTTGTAAATAAGTTCATTTGTATCTTTTTTTAGATTCCACGTATAAGGGATATCATATGATATTTGTCTTTCTGTCTGACTTATTTCACTTAGGATGAGAATTTCTAGTTTCATCCATGTTGCTGAAATGGCATTATTTCATTCTTCCTTATGGCTGAGTAATATTCCATTGTATATATATACCATATCTTCATTATCCATTCATTTGTCAATGCACATTTAGGTTACTTTCATGTCTTGGCTATTGTAAATACTGCTGCAGTGAACAATGGGGTGCATGTATCTTTTTGAATTAGAGTTTTCATTTTTCCAGGATATATGCCCAGGAGTGGAATTGCAAGATCATATGGTAGCTCTATTTTTAGTTTTTTAAGGAACCTCCATACTGTTCTCCGTAGTAGCTATACCAATTTACATTCCCACCAACAGTGTAGGAGGGTTCCTTTTTCTCCACACGCTCTCCAGCCTTTATTATTTGTAGACTTTTTGATGATAGCTGAAGAAATTCTTAAGCCCTTTTGTGCTTACCTGTAAAATGAGAATGTCCTAGTTCTTACCTTGTATGTCTCAACCTTGTATGATGGTTGTAGCAATTAATGAGATGAAATGAATTAATAATCAATAAAAGCACTTTCTAAAAATACACCCCTGCTAGAATATACTCAGTAGGATATCAGGTGCCTTGTCTGTCTTGTTTACCCCTGTATCTCCACTCTTTGAATGGTGCCTGGGATTTAATGGGCATTCAATGTGTGGTGATTTGACAGATGAAGGGACAGTGCCTCTCACACACAATACATGGTCATTATCTGTCTTACCGTTCTTCACATATGCCTTCCTTTAGATCTGTGTGTTCTCTTCTCTATTATCTGAACACTCAGTTCCCGCCTTCTGCTCTTACCTAGGAGCCCCCCCTCAGTTGAAATGTTTTTCTCTTTTTTTCTGTCTATCCAAAGTTACCTAGTTCTCTGAGATCCGTACCTTCTTAAAGAAGTCAACCTTATAAAGTTTCTGATCTTACAGTTTGTCTCTTGGATTTTGACTTTTGACTATGATCACTTTAGATTTTGTGTATATTATCAACTCCCCTTGCCTTAATTTGACACCAAAAAGTATGTGTGTTGGGGGAGATGAAGGGAAAGGATTGTATTACCTTTGTATCAATCATAATGTATTACTTGGTTCTCATATTAGTTTTCTATTGCTGCTGTACCAACTTAACACAAATTTAGTGGCTTAAAACAAAATGAAGTTTTTATTTTACAGTTTTGGAGTTCAGAAGTGTGAAATGGATCTTACTGGGCTAAAATCAAGGTGCCAGTAGAAATACGTTCCTTTCTGGGGACTCTAAGAAAAAATAAATTTTCTTGCCTTTCAAAGCTTTTAGAGGCTGCCTGCATTCCTTGGCTCATGGCCCCTTCCATCTTCAAACCTAGCAGTAGCCAGTTGGGTCTTTCTCATATCACATCATTCTGAGACTGACTCTTCTGCCTCTCTCTTCCATATTTTAGGACACTTGTGATTACTTTGGGCTCACCTTGATAATCCTGGATAGTCTCTGTAATAGAAGGTCAACTGAGTAGCAACCCTAATTATATCTGCTACCATATTTTAATGTCTTTTCAATGTAACCTAATCTATACACAAGTTCTGAGACAGAGGACATGGATATTTTTTGCAGCCCATCATTCTGCCTACCACATTTCTCTATTTTTAAGATTCTTCTTTATAGTCAGCTAAGACAACCTGACTGAGAGCTTAGCTCTGCCACATTCCTGGCACTAGTTCATTCACTAATTGGGAATAATTTGGGCTACGAAATTCTAGTACTTAAAAAACTCAGTCAAATGTCTCGCCATAGGGATCTTAACTTGTTTGACCAAGATCTCACCTTGTAGCCAATTTCTTGCATGGATTTTACTATTTTAATTCTCCCAGTCTTTTTTTTTTTTTTAACATCTTTATTGGGGTATAATTGCTTTACAATGGTGTGCTAGTTTCTGCTTTATAACAAAGTGAATCAGTTATACATATACATATGTTCCCATATCTCTTCCCTCTTGCATCTTCCTCCCTCCCACCCTCCCTATCCCACCCCTCTAGGTGGTCACAAACCACCTAGCTGATCTCCCCGTGCTATGCAGCTACTTCCCACTAGCTATCTATTTTACGTTTCGTAGTGTATATATGTCCATGCCACTCTCTCATTTTGTCACAGCTTCCCATATCCTTAAGTCCATTCTCTAGTAGGTCTCTGTCTTTATTCCCGTCTTGCCCCTAGGTTCTTCATGACTTCTTTTTTTTTTCTTAGATTCCATATATATGTGTTAGCATACAGTATTTGTTATTCTCCTTCTGACTTACTTCACTCTGTATGACAGACTCTAGGTCTATCCATCTCACTACAAATAACTCAGTATCCTTTCTTTTTATGGCTGAGTAATATTCCATTGTATATATGTGACACATCTTCTTTATCCATTCATCTGTTGATGGACACTTAGGGTGCTTCCATGTCCTGGCTATTGTAAGTAGAGCAGCAATGAACATTTTGGTACATGACTCTTTTTGAATTATGGTTTTCTCAGGATATATGCCCAGTAGTGGGATTGCTGGGTCATATGGTAGTTATATTTTTAGTTTTTGAAGGAATCTCCATAGTGTTCTCCATAGTGGCTGTATCAATTTACATTCCCACCAAAAGTGCAAGAGTGTTCCCTTTTCTCCACACCCTCTCCAGCATTTATTGTTTCTAGATTTTTTGATGATGGCCATTCTGACCGGTGTGAGATGATATCTCATTGTAGTTTTGATTTGCATTTCTCTAATGATTAGTGATGTTGAGCATCCTTTCATGTGTTTATTGGCAATCTGTATACCTTCTTTGGAGAAATGTCTATTTAGGTCTTCTGCACATTTTTGGATTGGGTTGTTTGCTTTTTTGATACTGAGCTGCATGAGCTGCTTGTCAATTTTGGAGATTAGTCCTTTGTCGGTTGCTTCATTTGCAAATATTTTCTCCCATTCTGAGGGTTGTCTTTTGGTCTTGTTTATGGTTTCCTTTGCTGTACAAAAGCTTTGAAGTTTCATAAGGTCCGATTTGTTTATTTTGTTTTTATTTCCATTTCTCTAGGAGGTGGGTGAAAAAGGATCTTGCTGTGATTTATGTCATACAGTGTTCTGCCTATGTTTTCCTCTAAGAGTTTGATAGTGTCTGACCTTACATTTAGGTCTTTATTCCATTTTGAGTTTATTCTTGTATATGGGGTTAGGGAGTGTTCTAATTTCATACGTTTACATGTACCTGTCCAGTTTTCCCAGCACCACTTATTGAAGAGGTTGTCTTTTCTCCACTGTATATTCTTGCCTCCTTTATCAAAGATAAGGTGACCATATGTACGTGGGTTTATCTCTGGGCTTTCTATACTTTTCCATTGATCTATATTTCTGTTTTTGTGCCAGTACCATACTGTCTTGATTACTGTAGCTTTGTAGTATAGTCTGAAGTCAGGGAGCCTGATACCTCCAGCTTCTTTTTCTTTCTCAAGATTGGTTTGGCTATTCGGGGTCTTTTGTGTTTCCATACAAATTGAAATTTTTTGTTCTAGTTCTGTGAAAAATGCCAGTGGTAGTTTGATAGGGATTGCATTGAATTTGTGGATTGCTTTGGGTATTAGAGTGATTTTCACAATGTTGATTCTTCCAATCCAAGAACATGGTATATCTCTCCATCTATTTGTATCATCTTTAATTTCTTTCATCAGTGTCTTATAATTTTCTGCATACAGGTGTTTTGTCTCGTTAGGTAGGTTTTTTCCTATTCTTTTTCTTGCAATGGTAAATTGGAGTATAATCTTTAAAAATTGTGAATCACTATGTTGTATACCTGAAACTTATATAATATTATAAATCAGCTATACCCTCAATTTAAAAAAAAGGGGAATTGGCAAATCGATGTATGGTATAGCCATAGGAAGGAATATAAACCATAGTTAAAGTAACAAATATACTTCTTCATATACTAACATAAAATGACCCTGAAACATATTATTAACTGTAAAAAAGGAACTTTTAAAAATGTTAAGTACAAAAGTATCCATTTATTAAAACACAACCATAAATTTGTTCAGCTGTATATATAGCAACATATGCTCTGCTCAAAACACTCACGAAACTGTTACTGTTTAAAGAAAGAAACAACTTAGGATCTCAGTAACTTTGCTGATTTGGGCCTTATGATAGAATTTGATCAATGATGGCTATTAGTTCATATCTGGAGGCCAAATAAATTTTGGCCATCACATTGTTTTGTTTGTTTGCTTTTTAAATTGAGCAATTATTAAATAAAACATGAGAGTCACATAAAAAAAAAAACAACCCAGAATTACCATCCTCTCTTAAAAATTAGATTTGGCAGCAGTAGATTGAAATTCTGCAAGGCAGGCTGTACCTTCAAGCCCACCACAATATTTATTGATCCTTTTACTCATTTCCATTATCTCCGTGGCACCTGTATGTTTGTGAGTTCTATGTCTTTGACTGTTTTCATTATCACTATATTTAATATCTAAAAGCCTTGACTTAGTACACTTCCTTGGATGCTAATGTACTGCTAGAACTGATGGCACCTCTGGAAAATGATGAAGTAAACTTTTTCTAGTACTCCCTAATGGGTGTTTTTCTTTTATATATATTAATGACTCCAGCTTCCATCCCAGAGTGCCAGGCACATCAGGGAGTGTCAATGAAAGAATAAATGAATGAAAAAATAAGTGAAATCGGTGGCTGTGGAATAGAATAAAGGCAGCTGGTTAGATCTTTGGTCTCATTAGCTAAATGTTATCATTGAACTGAACATCTATAGCTGTGGTTGCATACTCTAGAGCAGTTGGAGTCTTAGGAGATAACCTAATGTGATTAAAGTTTCTTACCTCTCTGTGTGGCAGCAGAAGTCTCCTTTGAGTAGCTACTTAGAGAATCATGAGTTCCTGGCTCTTGATGTAAATCAGAACCAATTTGGTAGAAAAACCATAAAAGTGAAATCTACTAGTTAGGTAATCCTGTGTTAAACCTAAATGAGTAGGTCAAAATCCAAGCCCATCATTCCAGTTTTCAAAGATGAGATGAAGAGTTTCTGTTACTTTCTCTCATTCTGGGAAGTCTTTAGGTTTAACTTCAGAAGTAAATGAATTTGAAATAAAGCTGTAGCTAACATTCCACTGTCTCAGCTGACTCTACAAATCAGTTGAGTACCCTGACAATGGGGGGTGTTTCCCTTCAATTAGATCTAATTGAAAACCCATGTGTCTCTTAATTTGCCTTAGACATTTCCTGTATGTAAGGTATTATTAACTTGGGAAGTGAATATACAGAAAATCAGGACCCATTCATTAAAATTTAAACTTTTATCAGATTCCATTTCTAAATACAGAGAAAGCAACTTAATTAAGTATGTAATTTATGTTTTAACATTTTCATTTGATCTGTCACTTTTTCTTTGAGCTAAATGGCCCCAGCATACACACAGGGAGACCAGCAAGAAAGTGAAGTCTTACTTTTTAATTAGAGAAAATGTGTTAAATGGATATAAAGTAATTTGAATACAGCAGAGACCTCTTAAATCTCTATCAATAAATCTGGAACTGCAGCAGGTCTATCTCTGCACCATAGATTTAGTTAAAGTTGGGTTTGAATTACGACAGTGAAATGAATATGTAACTAATGCAATCAAGTGTCAGTAATTCATGAGAAAGTAATTCCTTAATGTTCATGACTCAATAATTTAAGATTTTTTAAACTTGATAATAGGACCAATGAGGTCTTCTTAGGTGAAAAAATAAGGAAATTCAGTACCTGCTCCAAGTATTGTTATTTCTTGAGTTCATCTAATTTTCCTGCTATTTATTTTGTGGGGAAAAAAAGAGTTGTTTTGGTAATGGTCTGTTTCTATTTGGTGTTTCTGTAGATTCCACACAAAAATTATTTCCTACATAATTAATGATCAGTTTGGTTCTGATTACATATTAAACATTTAAGTAAAATTTTCAGTCATTCAACTAGTTGGGTCATCATCTATAACACAGATTTATTACATGTGGGGATTTATTTTGAGAAGCAATGATAAGTGTAAAAGGATATAGTCAGGGTTTTATAAATATCCATTTTGGCTTTGTCTATTTTATAGGCAACATTTTTTTCTAGAGACATTTATTTGAAAATGCTAACCAATCTATATTACCTATGCTACAGAGGGGAAAAATAATTTGGTAAGATATAAAAGGGTAAAAGTGTGTTTTATTTCAACTTGACATTTCACTATATACTCTCTTTGCTAGAAAATGTAAAGAAAGACCAGTAAAATACGTGTGTTTTCATCTCTTTTTACATACTTTTCAGTCACCACTGTTTTTATTTCTCCTTAATCTAGTGTTCCATGTGTTATTAGAGTTCTGTCCAACACTATAAAAGTGTCGTTATTTACATCACTTTTCATATTAGATGTTCAAGAGTCCTTTGAAAAAATTTTAAATGATTTGTATCTGCTAGAGTCTCTTACCTACATGTTTATTTCAGGTACTTAGAAAATTCTAACAGTTTTTCCCTCACTCAGAAATAGTGTTGGCGGGCTTCCCTGGTGGCGCAGTGGTTGGGAGTCTACCTGCCGATGCAGGGGACACGGATTCGTGCCCCAGTCCGGGAAGATCCACATGCCACAGAGTGGCTGGGCCCGTGAGCCATGGCCGCTGAGCCTGCGCGTCCAGAGCCTGTGCTCCGCAACGGGAGAGGCCACAACAGTGAGAGGCCTGCATACCGCAAAAAAAAAAAAAAAAAAAGAAATAATGTTGGCTTTTATCCTTTAAATTGTTATTTAAGTTACATGAAACATGCTGAATTAGCAATGTGCTTAGAGGGAGAAGAGAAGGTTGTTTAACTTAATCCAAGCTAAATTCCAAGTGCAAAGCACTCCAAGACAATACTGGATTACCCAAGGTAAATAAAAGGTATCGAGTTACCCAGGAGAGTAGCCCTTACAGAAGTTTTAATGTCATTAGTGTTACACCTTGTCTTTATCTAGTCTGGGTTGAAGACCAACAGTAGTTTTCACAAATAGTACAGAAGCCGAAGCTGTCCTCTGTGCACTCTTTCTGTATCCCTAGTACTGTACCATTTCTCACAGTGTGGTCTGTGGCTAACTTGTTTTAGACTGTCTCACCTAGAATTCTTGTTTAAAATGCTTGTTATCAGGTATCCTTCAAGACCCAGTAAATCACTCATCCATGTCCAAGATCAGACCTGGGAACTTTCATTTTAACAAGCTTCTAAGGTGGTTTTTAGACACCCCAAATTTTAGAAACACTTCATACAATCTTCTCTGATAGCTAAAATCTTCTCAGCAAATTTTTAAGCTGTGAGTCAGGATGTAAGCCAGAGGAGTTGGAAATAAATCCTCGGATATGTCAATATCTTTAATTTTGAGATTTGAGTAATGAGGGAGTAATGAAGTAATGATGATGTCAGTGTCACTGAAAAGTTTTTTTTTTTTTTGCGGTACGCGGACCTCTCACCGTTGTGGCCTCTCCCGCTGTGGAGCACAGGCTCCGGAAGCTCAGGCTCAGCGGCCATGGCTCACGGGCCCAGCTGCTCCGCGGCATGTGGGATCCTTCTGGACCAGGGCACAAACCCGTGTCCCCTGCATCGGCAGGTGGACTCTCAACCACTGCACCACCAGGGAAGCCCCTGAAAAGTTTTGATAACGCTCTGCATCCTGAAGAATGACAATACTACATCAATTCTATGTGTCTGAATAAAAAAGTGTCTATGGGTAAAATATGAAGGTACTTAAGTTTTTGACTATATCTCTAGGTTCACCATGTGCTACTACTACTCAAAGGATCCATTGCATCATTTATACTTGTAAATTGAGGACTCATTTACTTTTTCAGGTTAAAAATTAAGTCAGTGCGTTTTCTTTACATTTTGATATTTTGATTTCTGTACTTTATCACTAATTATGAAATATGAGGATTTGATATTTTTTATTAAAATAAATTTAAGGATCAGCATAGAGCTGAACAAAAATTCTCACTCTGTTGTTTATCCCTAAATTAAAATTGATTTAGCAGTATTCTGGTATACAAATTGTATGGGAATGAGCCATCAGAATAGAAATTTTAGGATCTTTCTCCGATTTTTTTTACTAATTCCAGTCTTCCTTGGGGTCAGTGCGCTGTACACAGCTTGGATGGGGCTGCTCAAAGGTAGGTTCTGGGAACTGATGAGAGCGGATTAGTCAGTTCTTATCATTACTACTTCATTCCTGAAATCTGCCTTGTTCTGGTAGACGTACTAGGAGAAACAGTTTATCATTCCCTCCTACAGTCAGAGTCTGGTGGCCTTTAATCTTCCAAATCCCAGAGTACCTGAGACCCAGCCCAAAATATCTGCAGGCCATGAAGATATAAAAAAGGAAAATTACTCTATCCAGGTCTTTAATCGATTCGTCTATATGACTGTCAGCGGGTTGGTGCACAAGGCCTCAGACAAGAATATTGCTTTCAGCAAACTTAACAAATTAAGTGAGATTGAGATTCAACTTTACAAATATGATTCCAATTTATAGCTATTTGGAGAAAGTATTTTATTCTTAATGCCTCAAAGCCACAAAATATCATAATGAGAATGTTTATTGCTAAATGTGTCAGATTATCATGTGTGTTTGCAGTACAACATCCTTAATTAAGAAACAGCTTATCAGATGTCAAATCCCAGTGCCACAATTTATTACCTATCTGACTTTTGTAAAGGATTGATGAGGATCAGAATATGCCACCCCAAAATATCCTTCATTGGTGTAAGGATTATTTTGAGCTGAAGGCAGTTGAGGAGCAGCAGGTGAAGGAAAAACTAAAAGGAGAGCATAAGCTTCCCTTTTGTAAAGGAAATTAACATTTATAACGGAAATTTCCATTTGTAAAGATGTCTCTGGCTCCTCTAACAGGGAGGGGGAGGACTCTTAATAACTCTTAACAATGGAGAAGGCACTGATTTAAATCTGCATTACCATCCTTACTAAATAACCCTTGTTTAACATTTTTTTGATAAATTTTCTGGTCTCCTTCCTGTAATTTACCTCCCCTTCTCCAGAAACCCCAAACCCTTTTTGTCTTTGTCTACCCTAAGATGGTATATACGTTAGGGGAACCACTAAAATGCCCACCCTTGCCAGGCATGATAGTTATCTTACAACAGGAAATCCTGGTGAGGAACACGGAACTAACAAGCTACCACCAACTGGAAGAATTAGGGAAAAGTCAAAAGGAGAGAGGAGGTGCCAACCTCTGTGTCCTACCAACCTCCCAGAATCCATCTCTCTGGAACCCGTCTTGGCTGAGTGATGCATGCACCACCAGGAATGACCCTGAGTCAGAATGACTGGCCAGAGACAACCCGGAAACTAACTCCATTACCATAAAACCTGAGACTGCAAGCCACGTGGCAGAGCAGTTCTCCTGGCTTCCCTTGCCCTATTGCTGTCTGCCCAGGCGCCCCTTCACAGTAGAGTCTCTTGCTTTGTCAGCACGTGTGTCTCCTCAGACAGTTCACTTCCGAGTGTTAGACAATGCCCACTCTCGGGCCCTGGAAAGGGTCCCCTTCCTGCAACATATATACCCCTCAAATTCTGACTTTCTCCTTGAATCACACTTCCTTGTGAATTCCTGTGTGTATGCATGCGCTTAAATCTGTTTTTTTCTCTTGTTATCTGTTTTTATCACTTTGATGTCCCAGCCATTGAAATTAGAAAGGTAGAAGAAGAGTTTTCTTTCCTCCCTTATAGTACATTAACATTTCTAAAACTTAGCTTATTAGAATAAAATTTTTATCTATCTCTTAGGGCATGTGTAAGAATTAAGATTGTTACCAAACCAAACTCACGTCAGCTCTCCTGATGTGCAGCAAAGCCAATCTACTGACACCAGGTTGTAGTGAAGGAAAGTACAGCATTTACTGCAGGGTGCCAAGCAAGGAGAACAGGCAGCTCATACTCAAAAGACCCAACTCCCTGATGGCTTTCAGGCAAGGGGACATTTCAGGCAACTTTAGGGCTGAGGGTCCATGATCAGCTCATGGACATTCTTCGTTGGTTTTTGATGAGGTAATAGGGTGATGTTTTGGAAACCTTAATCATCAACCTTCTGGTTCCAACCAGTCTGGGGTCTATGTGCTGTGCTGTGGTCAGCATGTAGTCAACATTCTCCACTGGGTGGGCATCTTAGCTTCTGCAAAACAACTCAAAGGTATATGTCAGATTGTTATGTATATCTCTGAGGGGGAATTAGGAGTTCTGTGACTCTGCCTTATCACTGAACTGTTTAAGCTATTATTACTTTTCTTGCTTAACTATTTTTCTTTTGTGTCTGCATTTCTTCACTTCTCTAATTAGTAACTGCTTGAGTCTGCTCTTTGGAACTCAGGAAAGGCCTAAGAGACTAAAGCCTTTTTTCTACAAACAAGAAACAGGGGACACGGAGGGGCTTTTGTACCTGGGACAGGGTCCTGCTCAGTTTCAATTCCCCCTTTTCTTTGATACTCCTCAGTCCTGCGGGGAACAGGGACTGGACAAGAAAGGGAATAAAGTTTTGGACAGAGAGGTTAATCATAAACTAGGTAGGGAAACTCAGCTTTAAGGGGATTTGGTTTCAAAATTGAAATACATCCAAAACTTTTAACAGTACCTAATTGATAAATTAAAGCTTAATATAAAATGGCTATTATTGTTATCATCATTATTAGAGTAATGCAGTGATAACACTTCTCTACCGCAAAATCAGGCTAGGTTGGCGCTTTCATTGGTCTTTTGTTGTAGCTGTCTACACTAAGTGTTAAAAAATATTGGACTGTATGTCTTCTTTATATGTTAGAGTTTAAACTAAGAAATAATTCATCATAGGTAGAATGCTATAAAGTAGTACATGTTAATTTAAAAATTAATCTTATTTATATTTTAATTGAAAGAAACGAATTATGTAGCATCTTTTGAGTGTGTTAATATTTTCAGTGCAGTTCAGGTCATTCCATTTTTCTTGTATTCACCTTGATGTGAGGCATGATTAGATTAGTTTCAGAAAGCAGGCCCAGCAAATTCCCATGAATCTAAGTTATTGACTTGGAATTTTATAAAATTATGCGTTTTAAAAGTGTTGACTGAAAAAAAAATTGCACAAGCCGAGCGTTGTGAGTTAAGTTTTATCTGGGGCAACATGAAGACTATAGCCTGGGAGATGGCAGTTCAGATAGCTCTGAGAAACTTCCCCAAAGAGGTAGAGGGGAGGGTCAGTGTTATACATGACTTTAGTGAAGGGGGGGGTGGGTGGTACCTGCAGTCAAGCACACGTTTTGGCAGAGGCTTGCTGCCAGTCACGAGGAGCACATGTCACCATTAATGACTTTAGTGCTTTTCTGGATACGAGGAGATGCAAGAATTGGGCTCATAAAATCTTCTCCTGAAAATATCTAACTATCTGAAGCCCTGTTCTGCCAGTTTTTCCCAGGGCACAGAGTAC
The DNA here is from genome assembly GCF_949774975.1 of Lagenorhynchus albirostris. Lineage (NCBI taxonomy): Eukaryota > Metazoa > Chordata > Mammalia > Artiodactyla > Delphinidae > Lagenorhynchus > Lagenorhynchus albirostris. The sequence goes on from NC_083100.1 coordinate 89,631,014, forward strand.
CTCAATCCTGATCTCTGCCCTGAACTCCTTTCAGGGGGTCTTGAAGGGGTCAGCAGCTGCAGTGGCTCATGATTTATTCCTTGTAGAGGTAGATGGCAAGTGCCAATTTGTAGTTGGCAAAAGCTAAAAGGGACTCTTAGCTCCATCAATACGGATTGTTCCTTGGATTAATTTGGGACACTGAACATTTCTAAGACAGTCAAAATATATATTAGCATATTTCAGTTGCTGAAATATCATATTGTAATGAATATATTCAACTTTATTTCCCCAGTGTTTCTCACATTTAACTACAACTCCATTCATCTCCTATATTCATTTATTTATTTTACAAAATACCTATTAACATCTTGAAGAATGCATTAATCTTGGGTAATAATTTCCTTTACAGAGAGAAAACTGAGAATTTGTTAAATTAAGAGAATTATACAAGGGCACAGTAGTTAATAAATCTGAGGGTGTGTGTGTGTGTGTGTGTGTGTGTGTGTGTGTGTGTGTGTGTGTATTTGGTTCTTAAATTCACTTACATAGCAGATTCTTCTGTTCTTTATTCACCCAAGTAGCTCTGAGAATGTGAGTCATACAAAGATCATTCAGGAATGTTTAACTAGAACACTCTTAGTAGAATACAGTATAGTTATGAACTGTAGGGGAGGAAGAACTTCTTCTCTACCCTTTTAGGTTCAGTGGTTGGGGGAGGAAGGGGGCATTATGAATTAAACTGACCACAGACAGATTAATAGGAGAAAAGGCATATACAGTTATTAATTTTTAATTTTACATGCATGGGGGCATCACAAAAAGAAGTGAATAGTCAAAGGAGCATTGAGATTTGAGAGCTTGTGTACCATCTTATTGGGGAACGGGACAGGCAGAGGGCACTTCCGTGAGAAAAAATTAACAGAAGTGTGGGGGAAGGGCACTTACGGAAACAAAAATGAATTTTTTGAAAGATAATGTGACCTTGGAAAATAGATAAGCTCTATGATAGTTTTTTGACATTTGTTTGGGTTTAGTGGTGACTTCTTTCCTTCTTATCTCCAAGGATAGAATTTTTGGAGAAGGGATTTATGACAACTGAATTCTTTGGGGAGGTTCTGCTTTTAGGAAAATAAGAGATTTCAGCAACTCAAATGCCTTCAGCTCAAAATAATTCCTTTGTCAAAGTGGCATATTTTGGGGTGGCATATCCCTGCATATCCCCAGAGCCCATAGTACATGAATAACAAATTGATACAGTATTAAAAAAATTTATTAATATTAATCAATAACTATTTGTTGATGGTTCGATTAACTTTGGAACAGTATAATAGACATTGCTAAAGAGACCTTTAGAGTTTAGTGCTAAAAAACTGTTATTTTAACTGCACTATAGTCTCTTCTCTCCTGAGGAAAAAAATGCATTAAATTGATGTAGTCAGTTGTAAATCACATTCTGTATCCTTGACCTGGGTTTAAAGTACTCTGTTTTGCACGTGGAGAGCAGGTGCTTCTGTCCTTTGTAGATGTATATGTGCATGCTGTTTGTCTTTACATTTATTGCTGAAGTTGGTGCCAAAAGAATGTTGATCAATTCTAGTCTGTGCTTGGAGTTTACTCCTGTAAATTAAACTTGACAAAATAGGGGTTGTTTGAAAACCGACTGTGTGAATTTTCAAAACCTCTTTTATCTGGCAATATGGAATAGAAAATTGAACGCTGTGTGGCCATCAGTACAGCATATTAACTACAGAATATGTTTGTGAAGGGTGGCTTTGTTTGTAACTACTTTGAGTCTGTAGATTTAGGATCTTATCGAATAGCTGATTTTGTAAAAATCCAGAGGAGATCAAATGGTCCAATAAATTTTCTGTGATTTTTTTTTTTTTTTAATATTCTGCATTGGGGTCATCCTTGCTTTGGATTAACTAGGCATATAAAACCTCAGTGGGAGCTGTACAGAATTACAGTATACTATTACAGAAAAAGCTTCATTATTTCTTGACTCACTGTGTGCTCTTGGTAAAACCCACCAGATATAGAAAGATGGTATACAGGCCCTCTGATCTGGTTTGTTAAGAGTTTATATTTGACTGTATGCAAAATGGCCGTCAGTATAATTGAAGAAAAGAGACAGATGTAAGGTCATACAGTTTTAATCAATTGCTAAATCTGCCTGGAGGACAAGAAATACATCTGCCAACATATTACTTTGAATAGAAAAACTTAATAAGTGTTTTTAATAATGGTGAAAAAGTTGTAATGTAATAAAAATACATTTCAAGAAAATAATGTGTGTGAATGAGTGCTTGGTCTTACAAAAGGGAAAGTTTCCACCAATTCTTTAGATGGATTACATAGGCTGCTTTCATCTATGTCAGAAAACACATGGCCAGTTGGGGCAGACGTGTTTCTATAGCTTTCCACTCTCAAGCGAATATGCCTATATCTCGTCCAGATTGCCTCCTGCCCAATTAAAAATAAACGTAAGCGGTGAGCACAGAGGTATTTGCAATATGACTGAGCTGTAAATACTGTACAGATTAAAAAAAAAACGTTATGGTAAGTGCAGCTTCCTTAGTATGAATTTCACCTGTGTCCGTCTCCCAACTTTTCTCATTCATGTAGCTACAAAGCCCTTTCATCTCATTGGCTTATCTTCCTGCAATTTTCCTTCTACTGCTTTCTTCCAGAATCAACTCCCTGACTGAAAGGAAGCCTACTGTCTGGAGTCAGCTTCTCCTCTTGCTGGCCATAGGACTTAGAAATAACTGAAGACTTGCTTCGTGGATCAAGATGGAGACTATTTATATGGATAAAGGCTAAAGGTACGTGAAGATGTTTTAAGGCTAACTTAATTATATGTATATATAGACCTGATAATGACATTAAGATTGCTTACAGACAAGGAGATGTATATTAAAAATGCCTGAATCAAGATTCTTCTTGGTCTCTCTTTGAAATTATATTTTTTTCCATGGATGAAACAAGTTCTGATCAAGGATTTTTACGTCTGATCAGTGTTACCAGTGACAGTTTCCAACTAGAAATGTGAATGCTTGGTTCATAATTAATTTCAATAAAGATTAAGGAATTAGAAGATATCAGAGCAGCATGATGCAAAACAGAGCTTCTCAGTGAGCTCTCCTCATTCCACCTACATCAATATAACCTAAGATGCTTGGAATGAAGCTCAGAAATTTGCTTTTTATGAAACATCAGCTACTTTGTCCACTAACGTCTGTGACTAACCTGTATAAAGAGTCTAATATGGGCTTTAGAAAAATATAGACCTGAATTAAATTCTGGTTTAGCCATCTACCACTGTAGAATCTTGGGGCTCATGTAACTTAACTGAGTCTTTAATTTATTACTTGTAAAATAGGAATACTTCCAAAATTTCAGGATTGATTGAGAGAATAAAATGAGATATCATATGTGAAATGGCCAAACAACTTCTTAAAATATTTTATATACTCAGAGGTAATTTAAAATAAAACTCGCTTGTATACAGTATATCACTTTCAGCATACTGGAATGGGCCATAGAACTGGGCTCTTATGGTTATATGTGTTTGCCAAATTTTCAAAATTAAGATATTTTTGCTCCAATCAGTTAAGTCCACTTCTCTGTCTGCTATAACTTCTACGGTGTTGCTTGGGTCTATAGGCGTGTTTAAGATTCAATTAAGGGATGTTGAATTGAGAATACTTTTAGTTTGCGTTGAGTAGGATATAGTTATGCGGTGTGCAGCTGTCTAAGAGTAGCCTTGGCTTCCAGGAATATACCTACCTTCCACTGTGAGGACTCCTTCCAATCAAGACCCAGAAGTGTAGGGCTTGGAGTCATTATGCAATCTGATAATATTCAACAGTAGCAGACACAACTGGAACTGTGTGGGAAGTAGAGATGAAATAAGATCTGAAATGTATGGAACCATAAGCTACTATGTAGACATTTTTTCTTATTATCAAATGCATAAAATTGTAAGCAAAGGATTAGGTTCTTAAAGATGCCAACTAAGAGCCTAAGTTCTGTCAGGAATATATAATTTTAATGCACACGTAATTTTAAATACAAAATGCATTATTTTTATTTTTGATAGGAAATCATACACAGTAGAATTTATCACAATTCATGAGTTTGTGAGCCAAAATCTATAATATTATTGTAAGCACAAAGTAAGTCTGTATGGGGATTTGATGCATCCCAACTAATGATGATAATAATAAATTCAATCAGGTACCCTAGAGGAAAGGTTGAACTACATTTATAGCCTCCTCAGAAAAAAGATATTGTAAAATGATTGTCCCATCCAAAGGCAACCAAAGATTTACAGCAAAAAAAAAAAAAAGTAGAAAAATGAATCTCGGAAGTATGTTAGAGACAAATAATTCTTTTCTGGATTTTATGCTTGTAATAAATCATACTTTTTGTATATTTGTTTTTTATTATATTTCTTTATCCACTCAAAATAACCCTCACGTTTATATTTACTTTTTATTTATATTTTTTGTTCTTTAATAAGATCCCATACTTATTTAAGCTTCAAGTCTCAGAAAATCTGGATCTACTTCTACGAGTATCCAACATACATGGTGGTAGAAACTATATTTGTTGTTAATAAACATCATATATAAAATTAAAAAAAAAATAGTTCAGAATAATGACTTATATTGTCCAACATTAACATGTAACTAAGCTATAAAAGGACCTGACGAGAATTAAAACATCTCTGTATTTTATTTCAGTTAAAAAATTAATAGAGAGTGGCCAGTTTAAGATAGAATTGGGTGGTAACTGACCTGTCTTTGAAGTTATAACAACAGGGTCAAAGCAAAGATGACAAAGTAATCACTCACTTAGGATTAACTAGTTATAGGTCAGTGAGTCCACACAAGTGGATACAAATGATAAACTACAACATGGGGAGATGGGGAATAGGAATAAAATAAAAGGGGGACTCAGTTGAGAAGACAGTGTTATCTCCCATTTTAACATTTCCAAATATTACCAAGATTATATCCACAATGAAAACCAGAATTTTCAGAATAAGCCTCACTAAGTTTGTTTTGTTTTTGCCATTGATTTCTTTTTCTCAAGTATCTTTCCCATTGTTCTAAGCTGTTAAACAAAAGTTAGAAATATTTGTTGCATAAGTGGACTTAGAGGTCATTAGATCTTGTGGGAAAAATGCAAGTTCTTAAAAACTACTGAAGTTAGAAGCCAAGGAAATGTTATTGAAAGCTGGCATCAAAGAGCAAAATTGTCTTGGAGATATAACTCAGATCATTGTGGAACCATTGGATACAATTACCTTAGACTCATTGTGACTCTTCTGAGGAGTGATTTTTGAGGAAGACATTGAATCGTGAAGCAGTTGGAGTGGGTAACAAAGTGTAATGAGAAGTGAAAGTATGAGCTGCTAGATACCTACTATTAAGAAGTGAATTCTAAAACAACAATACAAATTATGCCACCTTGTTAAAAGCGAATGTGTAAGTGGAGTTAAAACCATTTATTCCTCATTTACGGTTTTCATTCATTTCTAAAGGCCAGATATTTGCATAAATAAAGCTCTTAGCACTTAACATTACTTTGACTCTGATCATTACTTTGACTCTGATCATTACCTGAACTGAATTTTAAGTCTGTCTTATTAATATTTGAGGCTTTTTAAAAAGATACACTTCAATTTTACTTACTTGCAGTAAAACTTTTTCTCAATATTTAGTAGTGGTTATAGTTTTCTGCCATTTGTAAGAAGTTGTAATAGCTTTCTAGTAGAAATAAACAGGAGAAAGTTTGAAACTAAATGTACTACTTTTTTCAAAAGCTCAGAATTGGGTAGCAAAGCTTTGAAGTTTCTAGGTATACAAACTTCATGTACAAAAGAGACTTTAGCACCCTAGGGTAGGAAAATTAATTGCACCTTATAAAGTTTTTCTAGGCCTAAATTGTGGGAGTAAAAATAACACACTGGGGAAATCTAAATATATTCAGATGAGTATGTTAATGGACAACAGGCACTTCAGTTATAAATAATTAGATTTCTAATTGCATTAAAATTCTGGTGATTATTATAGTAAAAAATAATAAAAATAATTATCATGCCACCCATCACTAGGACTGGATCTTTATCACTGCTGTTTAGTCACATTAAAGCTGTATTTTATTTATACATTTAGTTAGGATTTACAGAAAACCCATAATATGCAAAATGCTGTCCTTATAAACTATGATGAAGATGTGAAATATAATTTACAGTCACTACTCCAAGGAGTTTTCAGTATAAGAAGACATGAGGCAATCAATTTAAGTTTTACATGACACAGTGAGGAAATAACACAGAGTTAGAAAGAGATGTGAGATGAAAAAGAATAGTCAAAATTAGGTTTCAGGGAAAACATCTAAAATTGGAAAATTGACTTCTACTTTACATGAAGGAAATTTCCTTTGTAGAGTCAGGGCTTCAACAAAAAACCTTAATAAATAAGGAAATTAAAAAGAATTTCTGAGCACTCCTCAATCTCCAGTATTCGCACAAACACTTTCCCAGTGTCAACCCAACCTCTGGTCTTTCTCATCTGGGAAATTCTTTGTTTTGTGCTTTTCTTTGACTAAGAAAATAGGAATGTCTTCAGAAACCTTGAGCCTTTTGTTGTTAGCTTCTTTGGGAGATGGTGGTAAATGCTCTGATTTAAATAATGTCCTCAACAACCTCATAGACTCTCTCCAGTTACAGTGCCACTCTTAGAGCTCTAAGGTTTCTGGTTCTCCTGAGGCTCAGTGAGAATTACCTAGTACCACAGTACCTATGAATTATATGCTAAGCATACATAGTCTTTTTCTCTTAGCCCTTCAGAGAAATAAAAGCAATGCTAGGAATTTTATACTTTGCTCCTATCTCAAGATCGATTAATAATTTTCTCAACATAATACCTAAATGTGTGACATTTGATAAAAATAATTAACAAAAATACTTTATATTTGTATGTCTATTACATATTCTATTACCTATTTCACGTACATATATTTATAAAAATGTAATCATACCATACATGGTTTTATAAACTACTTTTGTACTCAATGACATCTTTATGAAATATCTTTATTATTTTTAAGAGCATCTTATATACCATTATTTAAATAAGGAAATATTATAATAACCATTCTGCTTTTTAAGAACGTGTATTTTATTCAACCAGCATTCACTATGTGCTGGCTTTATACTGTGCACTTTATAAGTATTATAAATATTAATATTAATTATCATCACAACTACATGATGTAGGACCTCTAATTTTTGGTTTTAACAAATAAATTTTCAATTATTTCCCCTAGACTTGTATCTTTGTACAATCTTCAGGAAAGATTCTTGGGTGTGGAATTTCTAGATTAAATAGTGATTTTAACATTGATAGTTACTGCCGAACTGCCCTATGAAAATCTTGTATCAATTAATTCTGTGATAAGAAGTGTATGAAAGTGTACATTTTCCGGCTCTTGCCAATGTGTACATCCTTTCTCTTTGAGTTCACTTAAGAATCAGCCAGTGTTAGTCAGGTCCTCCTGAACAGCCGGTTAGCTCTGTGAGTGACTCTTAACATAGAGGAGAAGTTAAATATCAACAACATGATAACAGTGTTGGAGGTTGCTCCACACAAATAGATGGTCTGGATCATTACCACACTTGGAATGTGTAACCCTCATTTTTAAGAGCTCCTTCTTAGTGCAAGGACAAATTTCCATCATGTTGAGGAGAATTTAGAGTACAAGTCATCAGCTTATCTACTAAGCATTAATTGTCTTACTGATGTTCTGTATCTTGATTTGTGCCTCAATTCTAGGAATTGGTATCCTGATTTGTCCTTTTATCTGTGGACAGTCTAAGAGTTCTAGCATTAATAAACTGTCCTTCTGAGGCAAGGACTGTGCCCTGTACATGTTAGTCTTCCCAGAACCTTCTTCAGAAACCCAGACCCCTGATATGAGCACTACTAACTCCTACCTGATAACTAGTGTTCAAGCTTCTCAAACTACCTGTGGTCAATCTCTCATTGCCACATCCTGTCATCCTGCCAGCTACCTACCTAAACTTTTGACTCAAAAGGTCTATCTGCTTGTACAGGTGTCTGTCGCCTGCTGTGGTGCCTTCCTGTCTTCCCATCTTGCAGCTTTTTGGTTTACCTGTCTGGAACCCACCCATGGCTTGCAGCTAGTTCTGTGACAGAGCACCTGCCCATCTTGTGTGGATTTCCTCTATCTGGTGCCTAGCTAGGGCTGATTTGACTCATTTTGTTGCTGACAAGCAAAAGCTATTTAAAATGTCATTACAAAACCAAGTGCTAAATTGTATTCGATGGGCTTTAAGTTTAGTGCTGTAATTGGAGGATCTAACCTATGGCAGAGTCAAACATCTGGAATAGCATCTGTAGGTAAAGGGTGAACAGCTGGCGTGAAATCGTACCCCAAACCTAGAGACATTTGAAAAAATGAACCTGGATTTATCTTCTTCTTATACTGTTTCCCAGACAAGTGAGTAGGGATAATGGAGAACATCATCAGCATATTTTAGTGAAACGCTTGATTGATGAGTTACACTGGGAACATGTTACTTGGTGCACATTTTTATGTGGCATATAGAAGGTGAATAAACACAGATGGAGAGGATGTGCACTCTGTGTTGAAGGGGGGCTCACTTGTCTAAAACTCATGTCTTACAACTAAGCATGTCCTCTGCAGTGGAAGAGCATGGAAGGAAGCTACACTAAGATGTGAGATCTCCCATTCAGCTGCTCTTTGGCTGAATGTTATTTCCTGCTTTGTATTCTTTAAAGCTAAATGAACAGATGCACACCCAGTAAGATGGGAACTTCCTGGGTACTGTAACCTTTTTGTCAATTTCAAACATATGACTAATTGATAACAACTCATTGGTCATGTTGTCTGGCACATCAAATCAGGAAGTTTTCTTTTTTGTTTTTGTCTTTTATTGTGATAAAATTTACCATTTTAATTGTTTTTAAGCATACAATTCAGTAGCATTAAGTATATTCACATTATTGTGAAATCATAAACATCACCCGTTTTCAGAGCTATTCATCATCCCAAACTGAAACTCTATGTCCATAAACTACAATTCTTCATTTTCCCCTCCCCCCAGCTCCTAGTAAGTGCTATTCTACTTTCTGCCTCTATAAATTTGACTACCTAGGTACCTCATATAAGTGGAAGCATACAATTATGTCCTTTTGTGTCAGGCACATTTCACTTAGCATCATGTTTTCAAGATTCATCCATGTTGTAACATGTATCGGTACTTCATTCCTTTTTATGGCTGAATAATATTCCACCATATGGTTAAGTACATTTTGTTTATCCATTCATCTATTAATGAACATTTGGGTTGTTTCCACATTTTGGCTCTTGTAAATAATGCTGTTATAAAAATTGCTTACAAATATCTGATCAAGTCCCTGTTTCAAATTCTTTTGTGTATATACCCAGAAGTAGAATTGCTGGATCATAGGGTAATACCTGCTGTAATATTTTGAGAAATTGCCGTACTGTTTTCCACAGCAGCTGCACCATTTTACATTCCCACTAGCAATGCACAGGATTCAAATTTCTACATATCCTCATTGTTATTTTCTCTCTTTCTCTATCCATCTCATTCTCTCCTTTCTTTCTTTTATAGTAGCCATCCTAATGGGTCTGAAGTGATACCTCATTGTGGTTATTTGCATATCCCTAATGACTAGTAATGTTGTCTTCTTCGGAGAAATGTCTATTCATGTTCTTTGCCAATTTTTTCAGCTGGGTGGTTTACTTGTTTTTCTGTTGTTATTTTTGCTAAATTGTAGAAGTTATTTGCATATTCTGGCTGTTAACCTTTTTCGGATATGCGATTTGCAAATATTTTCTCTCATTCTAAGGGTTGCCTTTTCTCCCTCTTGATAGTGTTCTTTGATGCAGAAAAGTTTTTAATTTTGATTAAGTCCAATTTTTCTAATTTTGTTGTTGTTGTTGCCTGTGCTTTTTGTGTCATATCTAAGAAATCATTGCCAAATCCAATGTCATGAAGCCTCCTATGTTTTTCTTCTAAGTGATTTAGCACTTATGTTTACATCTTTGATCCACTGATTTAATTTTGGTATATGACATAAGGTAATGATCCAATGTCAGACTTTTGCATGTGGATATCCATATTACCCAACACTATTTGTGGAAAAGATTACACTTTCTGCATTGAACAGTCTTGGCATCCTGTCAAAGATCATCTGACCATGTATGCAAGGATTTATTTCTGGGCTCTCTATTCTATTCCATTTGTCTGTGTGTCTGTTTTTTGTCTTTATGTCTATACCACATTGTTTTGATTAACATAACATTATAGTAACTTTTGAAACCAGGAAATATAAATCCTCAAACTTTGTTCTTTTCCAAGATTATTTTGTCTATTCAGGGTCTCTTGAAATTCCATAAGAATTTTAGCTTGGATTTTTATATTTCTTCAAAAAATGCCATTGCAATTCAATTAAATTTGAATTGATACAAACTTCAATTACATTCAAAAACTCTAGTCTTACACAGCCCTGCCCTTCTCCACATTATGGTATTGATGTCATAATACTGGCTCTTTGCTAGGGAAGTCCTCTACAGGTTAACTGGGCATGCTGTGAGCCTATGGATCAGCTCAAGGTGAAAGCCTAGGGTATTCTCAGGACTTTTGTGAGCATGCACACATGTTTCCCATGGTTCTATAAACTTAGTTCAACCAACTTCTGATAATTTTGATGGCTCTATTGCAAAAGGAAGGCTTGGAGTTTTCCAATCTGTCATTTTGCTGACATAACTCCAAGAAATTATTTTTAAATAAAGAACTCCTTTGGAAAAAAATTAGTCTTAATGATGGAGCCAGCGTATAAGTATACAGTATAAGCATAGGTTTAAAGTATCAAATTAATAACTATGATGAGCTGTCATAGGGAACATGGGTCTAGATCTATAATGCTTGGGTTCAAACTATGGATCCCCAATCATCATCTCTTTGTTCTTGGAAATTTGCTTAACTTTTTTCATGTCTCAGTTAGTTTCTTATCTGAAAAATTGAGATAATGATAATATATACTAGAGGATTAAAAGTGTTAATACAAGCTTTTACAATAATGCTAGTCATTTATTTAGCTATCAATGAAAGGTTAAATATTATTGTTACTATATATAAAGTCTGTGCATATCAATGTTATAAAGAATATTTCTTTGTGTAATTGATCTCTTCAACAGAATTTTTGTCCTTAATTTTATTTTATTTTTTAAAATTTATTTTTACCAAGTATAGTTGATTTACAATGTTGAGTTAGTTTCTGCTGTACAGCAAAGTGATTCAGTTATACACACATATATATATATTCTTTTCATACAGTAGGACCTTGTTGTTTATCCATTCTATATATAATAGTTTGCATCTGCTAATCTCAAACTTCCAATCCATCCCTCCCCCCACCACTTGGCAACCACAATCTTGAACAGTTTTTTAAATACTTGTAAAATTCAAGTATTACAGTGACATCTGTGTGTCATATACTAATGAATCATGTACATGTTGCTTGAATATTTAGATGTTACTTTTTCAATATTTTATTACTGTATAATCTCAAAAAATAAAATGTATAATTAATTCATAATGAAAACATACCTTAAAATGTTCAATTATGCCTTATATTTGTCTGTTCTTTACAACCAGCACTCTGATATACTGACAACAGAAATAATAATGTCTACTGTTAATTGATGCTATTTATATACCAGGTGTCATCCTATCACTTGGTTTACAAGCATTTTACTTGCAGATACATGTGAGGCATGTACAGTTAACATCTTCCCTTTATATTTGAACGACCTATAATTAACAAATAATTTTATCAGACTCATATCTCCATCAATGAAAGATTATTTTATAGCCATATGAGTTGGCGAAGCTAACAATCTATAGAGAGAATATTGTACAACTCATTCTGTGAAAATAAGATTAATGACTGAGAGGATGTTTATTTTACCATTTTCTTCCTTCATAGTTTTGTCTCATTTATTTAACCTATAAATCAGAGTATAACTCAATACCTAAAGTATCATTACAAATGAGAGTTTGTCAGACATGTGAACAATATACAAAAGATTCATTGCATCTTATCATTATAATTTTTACTATGTATATGCCTGTAGTGTTCTTAAAAGAAGAAAAGTCATTCTTTTTATATGTATAAAACATTGCTTATCAAATTGTAAGGGTTTTGTAAGATTTATTCCTTAGCAAAATATACTGTCATTTTTTTTTTTAATGGCAATGAACACGTCTGCCTCCCACTTTATAAAATTGGCAAATAGGTACAAACTGACAGGGAGTTACCTTATTGTCATTGTTCCAGTGATGTAGACCTCACAGGCAATATTTTGGATGCCAATGACAAATCTAAGGATAGGGATAGAAATAGTGGTGATGATAATGATTTCCTGAAGGGTGAGAAAACCACCTGGGAAAAGTCTACTTCAGTCTTTCATTATAAAATTCAATTTTGCAGAAATACAGCCTTAGAGTTGAAAGCAAGTTCTATGTCCTTCACTTTACCTTTAGTGTAAAAAAGCAAGTGAGCAAAACCCCAGCTAACATTAGGGGACTTTTATTTCTTTATTTTTTGGAAGCAAGTGCCTGTTTATTCTTAGGATAAATGCTCATTTACTCCTGTACTCTGCCTAATATCTCTAACACAGTATAAGTATTGCACTTTATAGTGGAAAATTAAGTGAGATTTAAATAGTCATCAAGTGAAATTTAAATCATTTGAATATGCTGTGTTAAAGATGGCAGAAAAATGTGTATTACAGAAGAAGATCTACATCAACTGTTTGAAGATGTTAGAGATGGTTTTTACTTTGTAAAATATTTAGACTATTTGAAGGGTTAAACTTAAATTCCCTTCAAAATTCACATATCTAGAAAGAATTACTTTCTCAGTACTAGTATCTTTGCAAGAATTAGCAAACATTTTCTGTAAAGGGCCAGAGAAAAAATATTTTAGGATTTGCTGGCCATCTGGTCTCTGTTGCAACTATTCAACTCTGTTGTTGTAGCATGAAAACAGCCATAGAAAATAAATGAATGAGTTGTGTTCCAATATAACCAGTTTACAACTGGTGGAGTACTAGGTTTGTTCCTTAGGTTGCAGTTTGCCAAACCTGTTCTATAAAATAATTATTGAATCTTTGGTATATCTGGGTGATTGGAACATGTTTAAATTCAATGGCAGTGAGAAATGTCTGGGAAATTTTCATTAAGGTGAAAACCTTGAAGGAGTGGTGGGCATTTCAGTGGTGCAGTTTATTATTTCTTCCACTGTATTTTATTTATTGTAATACCAGCTATCTGGAAGGACCTCTAAAATATCCATTATATAGCTTATCCTAATTCTAGAATAATTTTGCTTAAATTTCAATCAGACATTAATTCGGGAGCTCTCACTTTGCTACTGGTTCCCTAGTTCATCACAGAGCCTTCAGGGGACCTAATAGAAAATGGTGTGATTTTCCTATGAGTAATGTCACAGTGAGAATGATAAATTCATTACTGTCATTGGAAGATAAAGATTGGTGGAGAGCTGTGTTCGCAGCTCTCTAAATTTGATTAAAAACCAATGCGCTCATATCTAATAAACATACCCTTTCAATTCCTCCGTGTAATTTAGAGATAGCAGCATGAAAATACCCATCAGTGTGCTGTTTCACAGTCTGGGGGGATGTAAAGACCTCAAGATGTATTCCAAGGCTTTCTTGACTAATGTCTCCAACATGACTTGTTAATCTCTGCAATGATCAAGTCGCTATTAAAGATAAAACTGTGATAACCTTTTCAAAAATTAGAAGAGCATGACTACAAGTGAAGTGACAGTGGCTTCCTGGAGAGGCATCCTTATAGGTGAAGCATCGCCCTATCCAGGCAGGAGTAATGTATGCATTATTTATACAGTGTGTTGGTGGTCTGCATGAAAGATGAAATCCCTGTCTGGGAAGTGCCTTTCTCAGCAGGAGTATTTTAGTTAAAGTGCACAGCAGAACCTGATGCATTTCCATAAGCTGAGTAGAAGTGGAGAAAATTGGTGTAATATAATTTATTCTTCTCTCTGGGCTTGAGTCTATGTAAAAACAAGACTAATGAATAATATAGGTGAAAATAAATGGGATGTTCTTGTATGCCATTTTTTGAAGATTACTATAGAGGAGTAACAAACAAGCACTTAAATGATTAGTTTCTTTCTCTGCACCTTCTTCTAGACTTACCTTACTTACTTACTTACCTTACTTAGTGCATATTATTCTTCTAGACTTACCTTACTTGGTGCATATTATTCTGCTCCAAAAAAAAGAAGCTTCTTTTTTCTCAAACCCGACTACTTCTGCTTTCTACCTTGTTGTAAACTTTCTTGGAGGCAATAAATCTCCATCCTTAATACCTGATTGAATGGGTGAAAGGCAAGGAGAAAATTAAGAACAAATTAATTAGTTAAAATACATTAGCATTAAAAAAATTTTGCTACAGTGCTTCAGGTAGCATCTCAGGACCTCATAATCCTAAATTAATCTGTTTGATATTGTGTAGCCGTACTAAAATTCTCACATTTCTCTGAACCCAATTAATTTTTTTCATAATTGCGTGCCCTTGCGTGCACTGTTCTCAGTGCCTAGAATAAATTTTACCCTTCCCCACATGACAACTCAGGATCTTCCCAGTGCAGCTGTATGTGGTTCATAGTGTACACCTGTGCATGGGTATATGATGAATCTGGCAGCATACTCTGAATCATACTTAAAGAATTAGTTCATTGTTACTTCCTCTCTGAAGCCTTCTGTAGCTTCAGGTTTGGTGAATGCCTTTCCTGTGTTTCCACAGCTGTTTGTATATATCTCATTCTACTTTTAAATTCAGCATTTCAAATTATAATTAATGATTTTTATGTCTATCTCATTACAGTGGAAACAGGAAATTATATAAACCTAATCAAATCATCAGTAAGTCTACCTAGATGGAAAATGTAACTGAAGGAAAAGACAGAGGCCTTAGTTAGCAGTTCTTAATAAAGTGTCTTGAGGGAGACAGTCTGCAGTAAATTAAAGATAGCACAAACTTTACTATTTTTCTCATTTAGAGTAGTTGGACTCCTCCATTGAATTTGGCTGGTTTTATGACTTGATTCACCAAAAGAATGCAGTGCAAGTGACTTTCTGGGACTCTTGATGCCAGATCACAAGAAGACATGAAGCTTCTGCCTGGGCCTCTTGAAATGTTTACTTCCCAAGTTGTTCCCTTTGGAATACTTACACTTAGAATTTAGTGACCATGTTGTGAGGAAGCCCAAGCAGTTCCTGGAGTGACCCTACATGGTGAAGAATCAAAGCCTCCAGCTGATAGTCTGACTATCAATCAACAGCAGTACCATTTTGCCCTCTATGGGGGGAGAAGTCTTGGAAGTAGATCAAATAGCCTCAGTCAAGTTGCCCTGGCTACTGCCACAGAGAACACTGATAAGCACTGCCCAGCTTGTGGACAACTGAGAAAAAGACATAATCGTTGTTCTAAGCTTCTAATTTTGGAATATTTTGTAATGCAGCAATAGATAACCAGAACAGTAATGACACAGATGTTTGAAAAAACAAGCCTGCCCCTAGTCATAAATATTCTTGCATATATGAGGAAAAAGTAAATACTTATATGATCCTTGTCTCAAACATATTTAATTGATTTTTCTTTGAATGGACCTTACTCTTCGAACATACAAAAAGTGAAGCAATTAGAAATATATTTATATATATATATTTATATATACATACATATACTACATCATAAAATGGTGAAAATTAGAGAGGTCCCTGAGATCATCTACAACTTAATGGAAAAAGAAAAATGAAGTTCACATAATTAGGTAATTTACTCTAGGTCACAAAAATAGTGACAGAAATGATCAAGATTTGACCTTGATTCTAGGTCTGAGCTGTTGAAACTTAAATACAAGTAGAAAAAAAAAGAAGGAAAAGATATATAGCATGTGGTCAGAGTTCTAGTTTCCCAAAACTCTCGAGTAGACATAATACATCAGTTAAAGGACTTTTAAGCTTAGAAGTTCTCCTCTATCAGCATCAGCCTATTATATCAAGACTGTTCAGTGACAGATGGTTGGGTCACTCAGTTACTAGGGGGTTATAAATATTTCAAGACTGATTATATATGGGCCTTCAAATTAGAGGATAAAAATATTTTTGTAACATAGCTTCCCTTCCATTAAGTACCTCCTCTTATACACCCATAAGCAAATGTATTCATCTAGGATATCTAGGACTATTTATCTTTCAGAGGAGTCTCACAAAATGAAAACAAAACCACCATCACTCGCTATAATAGGTGATATTTTCAAGTGTGTTTCTAGAATAAGACACTCATTTGTTGGCACGTCGCAAGTGCCTACAAGTATTCTAGCCCAATTTTATAGAACCTTGAAAATCAGTTGAGAAAATTGAGTGCAGTGAGGATGTGAGAATTGATGGCAAAAGACTGGAGATTAGAATCTCTTTCCCCATCGTGGGAGCTACAACATACTGAGGTAACCTGTCAGTGCGTGGCTATGTGTGTGTGTGTGTGAGGGGGTATGGAATACAGAGACGCTACTTCTGGTTCATGGTTAAATTTGTAGACTAAGAATCATACCAAACACATGTGTTTAGAGCTACCTCTAATCTTAATTTGAAAAGCTTATTTTCTATTATTATTGTACAATCCCAGAGTTCCACTTCTTGTTTTTGTACCTTACTTAAGTTCCCACCTCCTTCCTAGGACATCTACTCTCAGAAAATTCACATCCTTGGTAGTGCTTTCTTCTACCTCAAAGTGCTGACCTCTCTTTAGTCTGAAACCACAATTAAGCTGTTATCAAAGACAGAAAGAACCATCATCTTAAATAAAAGTCTGCTTTCAGTCTTGGAATAAACATTCTTGAGGGATGAAAAAGCCTTGCTTGAAGTGGGAGAAAAGAAAAACAGACAAATACTTCAAACTACTTTTATTATAAATTACCCTTATAGTCTTGGATGTAAGTTAAGGAAAGTGATGAGCTCAAGAATGTCTGCCGTATATCTGTGATGCATGTCTGTTTGAATGGCTGAACCTCTCCTAAGATGAAGAGTAGTGGCTATAAGCGAGATTTGGCACGAAAGATCAGTTTCATTTTGTATATGTTCAATTTGAGATGATAACTACCTAAAGGGAGATGCCAAGTTGGCAGTTGGACGATTGTGTCTGGAGCTCTGAAGAGAAATCTGGACTAGAGAAAATCATATAGGAGGGTTGTATAATGGTGATGGCGATGCCAATGAAAGCTGTGGGGGTAGATGAGATTATGCGGAGAGGTGGTATACAGTGAAGACTGATTTAAAGGCTTTATAAAGGAGGGTGACATGATAAAAAATGATTGACAGTAAGAGTGCAGAGAGTTAGAAGAAAAATGCAAAGAGTGTGGTATCAGAGAAGCTAAGAAGGATAGTGTTTCAAGGAGAAAATGGTCACCAGCATCAATTATTCCTTACAAATCAAGTAAGATGAGAGCTTCAATCCCATTTCAGCCATTCTACTTTCCAGTCATACAAATTTTTAGATTCTTAAACATGCCATGGTCTCCCTCACCTCTGGGCTTTCACACCTGCTGCTCAGTCTGCTTGGAGTACACTTCCTGTCCTTATTGTTGGGTTACTCATTAGTCAGCCTTTAAGGTTTTGACTTAAAAGTTCTCCGGAAAACCTTTCTGATCTCCCACAAGGTAGGTCAGGAATTTAACCTGTGAGCTCACATTACACCTTGTGCTTTATTATTATTACTTTTTTTTTTCTTAACTGTTATTCCTTCCCATTGAACAACAGTCTCCATGATGGTTGGAATCATGATTATGTTGTGTATTGTATAACCCCAGGAGAGTAATGGGGCATACAGTAAATATTTATTCAATATATGCTGGATTAATAAATGAATGAAAGAAAAGATTTTTTATTCAAAAATTTTCCATCCTGGCTTTTTTTTTAGGCTTTCCTGATTCCTTTCTGAATGCTCCTCCTTTTCTTTTGAGGCACCTATAATCCTGCCCTTATATGTTGTTCTCAGGGTTCCGTTCTTGCCCATCTTCTCTTGTTAATCTATTACTGTGCACACATTCATGCTTTATTTACTGTATTGTGATCAGTATCATATATTGATCTTTGACCCCAACCCCTCCAATGATCCTACCTATATGTCCACTTTTTTATTAAATACTTCTAGTTCAATATTAAACTGGCCCCTAGGTTCAGTATAGCCAGTTACATAAGAATAAACTCTCTCTAATCCATTCCTCTACCAGTATCCTGAGACACTGGCATCAACATTCTCCTGGTCATCTAAGGAAAATATCTGGGATTCATCATAGACTACTGTGACTCTTTGCCCACCATTATCTGTTCAGCCACTAATTTTCTTAGTATTTTGGAAATCTTTATTTTGTTTCTCATTTTTTTAGATCAAATGCTTATTGTTTTTCAAGTAGTTTTCTGAAGAGCCTACTTAATTTCTTTATCCACAAACTCATTGCCCTTTCATTTATTCTATATATTGTTATCTTTTTAACTGGACTGTTTCAACCTCATCTGCTTCAAACTCTTTGGTGAGATCCCTTTTCATAAATCTCCCAAACAAGGCAGAAGAGGTCCTTCCTGACACGATTCCTGCCTCCCTCTTGACATTCATATCTTATTACACCCTATATCATCACAAAATTGTAGTTCCCTGAACATGCATGCTTTCTTTATACCATCATGACCATGAACATCTATTTTCTTTCCATGGGAGAGTCCTTGCTATGACTCTTGTCAAATCTTAAACAAACAAACAAACAAAAAGTTACTTAATCAACTATCAATCTTTTTGTGAAACATGCCATTCCCACGCCCAGACATTAATCCACTTCTGAGATATTCTTCTACTATAAGCATGTTTGTTGCTACATGTTATCATCAAATTCTAATAGTTTCTTTGCCTTTGTCTTTTACTTACTATATTGTAATTTTTTTTAGTTCAAGATACTAGAACTAACTTTCTCTTTTCAAGGACTGGTACAATGTACATGCTACGTAAAATTTTATGAGATGAAATGAAAGAGCTTCTTGAAACGGAATTGTTATGAATGTAAAACCCAGTTCTCATCCTGTTAGAATTCAGTTTTTTCTGCAATTAGTCTTGTCGCTAAAGCAACTAAGCTACTGTAATACCGCATTCAAAATTAATCAGTGTTAAATTTAGATTAAGTAATGTCATTATTTCTAATAAGATATTGGCATATAACTGGAAAGTATTTGTGTTTATGGTGGTAGTGTTACTAGTTGAATTGATTATCTTGTTAGGGAAATATTTGAGGCATCATGTTTTTGCTAAACTAAGTCAAAATTTAGTAGCCTAGAACTTTTATTACATGCAAAATGTTGAAAAATAAGAGGGTGATACTAAAACTATCAACTAGAAAATTACTTTAGTACAGCAGCATATCATTTTTTCATGAATAAACTATAAAGTCAAGTGTGAAAAAATTTTTATAAATCCCTATGGCAATGGAGAATAGAATTAAAATTCAAGTAAAATTAAATTCTAGAAGATTAATGTTGCCTGTTATATTTGATGACAATAAACATAATACAATTTTGTTAACTTATTGCTTTAAAATGCAAGTTGATAACCAACTGTGGTACCATTTTAGCACAGGTAACTACTTGTTTGAGTGTCCCAACAGGTAACCTGAAGTGCAGTAATGGAGAGGCACTTAACTCTAATTTTTTTTATAGTATCTTAAATAAAATTAAAATTTCTTTAGGGACCGTAGTATATTCAGTGGCAACATGAAGAATGTTGTCACTTCTTTACCTACACACCTATCTACCTATCTTTCTTTTTATCTTTAATTAAATATCATTTTCTACTGGGGGTATTAAGAATATATAGGTGAGTCCGCAATTACACTATAAGATCTCTTATATGTAGGAGATACTTTTGAAGATATATTTAGTTCATAAATATTGCTCATTAAGTGGAGGGAGGGCACTAAATTTAGTGAAGAGCTGTCCCTTATCTACTTGTTGAAATCAGATAACTTTACCTTCCATTAACTTCACGATTGTGAAACTCTGGTGTGTTGGTAAGTTAACACTTTAGTCGATCTTCAGCGTATTGGTTCCCAAAACACTGTTCCCAGATCTATATCAGCATCACCTTGGAACTTGTCAGAAATGCAAATTCATGGCCCATCTCCAGAACTACTGAATCCATAATCCTGGAGTGGGGCCCAGCAATTGATATTTTAATAAGCCTTCTCATTGATTCTGAGGTACACTATAATTGGAAAAACTCTGCCTTAAAGTACATAGGTTCATGGAATTTTGGAGTCCAAAGGAAACTTAGTAACTCACTCTCTCATTTTCTAGATGATGCCAATAATGATTAAATGACTTGCTCAGGGCAGCTCCGTAGCTAACTGCATTGTTCAACTCCTGGTTCTGTGCAAACTTATCCAAGCATAGAAGGATCCTTAAAACTGGACACACAAACACTCACATGTGCATGCATAAAGTAGATCTAGTATTTACTTTTTAAAGGAGTTTCTAAAATTTTTATCGGCCTCTCAAATGAATTAGACTCATACTTTATAAGCAGTCGTCAATGTCATTTCCTGTTTTAAGAGGTGACTTAATAAGGCTTAATATTCCATCAATGGATATGCCATATACCTACAAAGAGCTTGGTCAGTATGAATCAAATTTATTAAATAATTTATATGTGGGAAATATTTAAGGAAGAGATAGCAAAAAATCTTTTCTGACATAAATCATTCCCAAAAGATATTTTAAAATAAAAAATTTACATTGCAACCCATATATAATTGATTAAACTTACCTATTTAAAACAGAAACATTAAAAATTTGATTCTTTTTAAAGGCTTGACTGCAATTGCAATAGGTATTTTAATGTTTATATATAATAACCTTTTTCGTAGTGCAGTCAAATATAAAAGTACTTTCCTAATTTGTGTATTTGCATGAACAGACATGCTCTTCTTCATAAATTAAATTGTTCACAGTGTGAAAGCTTTGTTTCTCTAAAGAAAAGGTAGAAGAAATGAATGGAGATAGATCCCCTATAAAGTGTTTCAACTGTGCCAAAAGGAAATTGCATTTTCCCAAGAGGTTCTTGATGATGGAGAAAAAACAAGACACCAGCTAAATAAATCAAAGCCCCATTTCAATGAGCCCATCTGAACAAAACTGCATGCCCTAGATTCATTACTTTGGAAGATAAGTCAAATCCACAGGGTTTCCCAAGGAGTTCAAATTTGATTTTCAGTCTTATTCTGATTATTAATATGTTTGGTCGACAAGGTAGTTAAAATATCTGCTTGAAAAAGAGTCATAAATATATATGCTATACTTAATTAGGCCTATCACCACCTCCTTACCCCCGCTCCCCCAATCCCAATAAACAAATCAAGATGAACAAAATATATTGTGTTTTTACTTAACTTGCCCATTTTATATCAAGTCACGTGCAGGCAGATAGTCACATAGAATAAGTCTGATAGTTCCATAGAATTAGTTTAAATACTGCTGGAACTCCCAATAGTAAAATAATAATACAACTTCCCTGGGGCCTAAGGTAAGGTGTTTTCAAAGATTAGGCTACCAGCATAAATCTGACTGTGAGAATGTTTTTCCTTGAGCATGGTTAGGACCTGTCACAATATCCTAGGATCCAATGGCATCCCTTTAGTAAACCAAGATAGGAAAACTGTCTAAAAGTTTCCAGGAAATTGGAACCACTGTTTTCTACATCTAGCAATGCACAGGACTATAGGTATAATAATGATTTTAGTTCAAGTATGCAAGTTGAAAGTCAGTCACGTCCCACTTGTAGATCAAATCTTTATGATAATAATATACTGGTCTGATCTTGGATTAGAATATGTTATTTTTGAGATTTATGGGACATATAATATTATAGTCTCTCATGCAGTGTAGACAAACCCAACTTTGAGATAGATCTATCTCAAAGATAGTCTGTCTAGTACCTGAGAGCTGCAGATGTTTGAGCAATAAAATAGCATTTGTTAACTATTTACAGCTGAACTCTTGGAATTTATATCATGTATTAGATAGGAAACGTGGAAAAAAAATCCAGAGATAGCTCTCTCTTCAGAAAGCATGTAGTAATTTAAACTTTCTGCCTGTATATGGTCCTGTAAAATTTATACAGGAAGAAATTAAATGTATAAAATGATTTATAGGTGGATTAAGAAAGTTTGCAAGTTTGGGATTTCATACATCTTCATGAAAACAGTTATAAATCTCTGTAACCTAAATTGCTTATCCTAGCTCTACAGAAGCAGCATAAACAGAGCAAGCAATTATCTGTAATAAACTTTTTCTTTAATATTGTGGCAATCCCATTTTCTTAACACACTTGTCATAATACATCTTGTGCTCACCTAGAGTCAAAAACTGCGTCCTAGTGGCTCCTGCTTTTTGCAGTTGGGCAGACGCTGTAGCTACTGTGGGTAAGTCAACATGGTAGTAACATTGAGAGCAAATTATTAAGAGGAATGAAATTTTAGCTCTACCTTTTGAGAGCTAACACATTTTTTATAAGCCAAACATTAAAGTTTTTACTGCCTATATGGACAGTTTCAAAATAATATGTTCTGTTTATAGTTTTCAGAATATTTATAAAATAAGTTCCAAGTTCTATAAAGTACTACACGCAATTTGAGGTATTTAATGAACAATATCATAAACATGAACCGCTGATGTAAGTGTTCAATCTGTGTCACTAAGAATTAATAATAATCCATAATTTAAAATTTGCAATTTAAATACATTAAATCATTAAAATGACACTTTAATGCTGAAGTTTCATTGACCATCATGCAACAAGTTGGAAAGTGGAGGGCTAAGCTAACCACAAACATTTATTTCAAGGAATGTTTTAGTGATTTTTAAGAAAATTTAAGGACATGTGCAGGGTATCTCTTCAAAACTCTTTGTCTCTGTTCTTTACAATTCTGTATTATCATTTTTTAAATGTTAGTACTTTATGCAGATTTACTTAGAGTTGTACTGATTTCCTGGGAGGAAGTAGGAAGCAGATGAGATATAGATCTTGGAAAACAGCTTGAAAATGAATAGAATGAGGTAGAATTGTATTCCCGTTGAGATACTTGTTTCATTTCTTTAAGTTTAAAAAATAAACTAGTCCTCTTTTTTTTTTTCCTTTTACTACAGGCTTCCCTTTAAATCTGAGTCAAGGAGTACTTCTCTCTTGCATAAAATTACAAACTCACTTGCTTACAAGGACCAGGCAGGTAAAACACTTGAGTGTCTAGGGCCAGACCAGACACTGGTCTGATCCAGTCAGAGAAAGCAGCAAACAAGAGAATAAGAGTTGCCCACATGAGCAAGCTGATTTTCATGACCAACTGGATAATGACATTTGGTAATGGAGAGCCAGATTTTCCAGTATTCCAGAGAATTTAAAAATCCAAATTTAAGTAGTATCTTATGGTTATTAAATGCTGGCTTAATTAAATTAAAAAAGTATGCTGGCCTAAGAAAAAATTATCTACCTCTATTTTTCAGTCTCTAAGCTAGTCTCAATTTCTTCAGGGAATAAAAGTGAAATATTTATGGCATTGTACATTATCATGATATTCTAATGGCATTTCTTTTAGATCACTATTCATTAGTGCATTTACACTCATATTGGCCCTGAATCTGAATGTTCTTTAACAACAATAAGCACTTACTGTGCATGTGACATAATTCTTGGTGTTGTAGATGAGAAAAAAGAAAGAGAAGACTTAGTGTCTGACATTCAGGTAGGGAACTTTAAAACATAAATGTGAGCCATGAATCAGTTCCTGTGTTTTATGATTATAAATTATACGTGAAATGTACCAGTATGTGCAATGACTTTGAGATGTCTTTTTTCTTATTTCTTTATTGATGTATTATCAAAACACAAAATATTCTGTAATCACACAATAATATTTACTATATACCTGCTTTATGTGCTAGCAGCAGTATATCTATATTTAATAAAACATTTCTGCTTCCATAATTCACAGAATAATATAGAAGAAAAGTACAGAATTTGGGGTAAATGATTTCTGTTACTGTCTCAGATTGGTGTGTGACCTTGAGCCAATCTATTCATTTCAAAGCTTAGTTATCTAAGCTATTAGGTGAAGATCAGGATCATTCTTTCCTAATATGAGACAGTAGAGATGAGTATTTTTTGTCAAATGTACAAAACTATGAAAATGCTGATTACTGTCTCTAATCAATCTTCTAACAAAAACTGTAGAGAAAACAAAAAATGAAATGGATGCGGCCATAGACTTTAAAAAGATCTCAGTCTCATTGGAGAAGCACCCCAAATATTTCTGTTCATTTTTTGATTTTTAAGTATAATTAACTCTGTTCATTTTTTGATTTTTAAGTATAATTATTTCTGTTCATTTTTTGATTTTTAAGTATAATTAACTCTGTAATCTGTCATACATCATTATTTGGGGCAACTTTCTTTTCTCAATCTATCCATAATTCTTAGAGTGACTTTCTCAATATTGATTAAATAGTTTTGTGGGGCCTTCACATTTTCTAAGCTATTTTCTAAATGTATTTACTGTAAGTGACCATTTTTCACATTGAAGAGAAAAAAAACCAATTTTAATTGACTCGAATATAGTAATCGTCAGGCCTTTCTCTAATATCTTTTTGTGATGAAGTTAAGTGCTTATTTTACTGCTTTTATAGGACCATTTTTTTCCACTTTGTGCAGTGTATGTGTTCAGATATATGAAACCTGTTTTTAAAAGTGACATTGTACATAGGGCTACGGCTCATTCAGATTCAGCAAGATGTCAACTCAAAATCATAACAATTTATACATCATTGGAGATGGTGTTACTGATTGCATATGGAGTTTAATAGGCCTTCACTCTTAGTCCTGAAATCACAGACATTCATCTTCTCATGTTTACAACAACAACTACAACAACAAAAATTAAATAAAGGTGTTTAGAAGCATTTTTCATTCACCCAAAAGTACAACAGAATAGAAATGGTGCGTGACAAACTTTAGGTCAACAAGAATTAAAATTGATATGTGATAAATCATTGCAGAATGGAACCTTCAACAGAAAACAGTGAAGAATTTACTATCAGCTCTTGTCTTTGTATATGTAATTAGAGGAGGAACCGATACAAGGAGTGGATCTGGTAATTGTCAAAGTCAGTAGCTACATGACATGAGAATATCTGGAGATGATGGATTGTGATTGCCTTTTCACTTGTAATTCAGATATGTTGGCATCAGTTAGAGAGCAACAAGAAACATTTTGAAAATATATTCTTCAGGCTAGAATTTCCTAGGTGAATCAAATCAATATTAGCAAATTGTTCAACCAAGATGCCTCTCTACTAGGTGAATGGAAATTACTAGGTGAAATCATATGGTAAATTTTAGCTACTCCCATCTGAAGAAAGCAGCGTGGCGTGATTGAAAGGGAATAGCCTTTAAAATCACACTTTCCTGGTTTGGGTTCCCAAAGCTGACCTTTACCAGCTATAAAACCGTGGATAAATAATCTCTCTGATCCTAAGTTCCTCAGTTCTAAAAGGGGAAAAATACATACATCAATAGGCTGTTTAGGATTAACAAATTAAATTTGAAAAAAATACTGTCATTTTAATTGTAGTACAGGCTATAGGGCGGTTGTTATTATTATTATCATTTCCAGTAGAGGTCATAATTAGAACTAGTTCTAGTATGCTCTGCATCCCAATTTATCACAATTACCAGAAGAAGCTCAGCCTTTTCCGGTCACACTTTATCTTCATGGCTCTGTCTGTATGTCTCCTAAATTGACTCAGACTACCACGAATGAGACCCTGGCAGTAGATGTTCCACTGTGCCCTATGGAACCCATGGCCTGTCACTGGCAATATCTCCTGTATCCTCAGTATAATTGAAGTCTGACTTCACACTGACAGCTTTCAGGTCCCACACCTCCACCTTCCCCTTTTGCACCACATCTGACAAGATGATGGGAAAGCCCAGGTGCTCCATCCCTTGGCACCGGCATGGAAGTTCAAGCCATGCAAAGCCCAGGGCAGGCATGGGAGTTGTCACCTAACAGCAACCTTTTTCCACAGCATATACTAATGCCACCACCACTCTCTTCACTTAAGCTGTTAAGGATCTTGGGTGCCTGTTCACCTCTCTCCAGAAAGTCCCATTGTACGAGCAGTAAACTTTTTCATAAACTCTTGGTGCATGTATGGCATAGTCTGGGCATCCAAACAAATTTTAGATGTATGTGTTGGAAGAGGAGTTGCACCCATTCTCCAGGAGGCGCCCACACAATACTCAGTCTCTTCCTTATCATTTGTTTATGTTTTTGCTCTAATTGAAACCTGGCAACTTCAAGAATCCTGATCCCATTCATCCCTCTCAACTGGTGGCTATTCTTTGCCTCACACATGCCACTGGAGGTGGAGTTTTGTCTTGGATAATCCTCATTTCCTCTTCTAGACCATTGTTTCTTAGCCTCCCTAAAACAAACAAACGAACAACAAAAATACACCTCCAGATCCTGTGGACCAAAGACTTATGACTTCACTATAACTTTGCTGTCATTTTTAAGGCACATTCCAAAGATAATTTATCTTGAATAGGTCCCCACCTCCTCCACTATCTTCAGACTCAAGCCTCCTACATTTGACTTGGACTTTTGCAATAGCTCTCTAAGAATTGTACTGTGGTGGTCTGAATAATGGCTCCGTGGATATTCATGTCCTAATTCCTGGAACATGTGAATGTTACCTCATATACCAAAAGGGACTCTACAGCTGTTATTTAATTAAGGGTCTTGAGATGGAGAGAGTATCTTGGATTATGCAAGTGGAACCTAAATGGAATTTCAAGGGTCCTTATAGGCAAGAAGCAAGAAGGTCAAAGAAGGAAGTAGGAGACAATGAAAGCAACATTTTGGATAGATGGGAGGAAAGGGGGCCACAAGCTAAGGAGTGCAAGTGACCACAAGAAGATAGAAAAGGCAAGGAAAAAGATTTTTCCCCTTGATATTAGGCTGGGAAACTAATTTTGAACGTCTGGTCTCTCAAACTGTAAGATAGTTAATTTTTGATGTTTTCAGGTGCCAGGTTTGGCAATTTTTATAGCGGCAATAGAAAACTAATTCATTTGCCTTTTGCTGCTCTTGTGTCCTTACAATCTGCTGGTGATAAGATATATAGTGTGTTTCTTTTAAAACACAAATGAGGTCATTTCATTTTCCTGCTCAAAATGCTCCAGTGACTTCCCATTTCAGAATAAAACCTAAAGTCCACACCATGCCCTAAAGGCCTCAATGGTTCGGTTCTGACTACCTCTGTTTCATTACCTTCCCCTCTTTCATGCCACTTCAGCCGCACTGGAATCCAGTCTCTTCCTTGGACACATCAGTCGTGCGCCTGCCTCATTATCCCCTCACCTCATTACTATCTCAGCTCAAGATAGATGTTTTTTCCTTAGAGGGCACCTTCCTGACCACTGTACCCAAACAGTAGCCTCCGCCACTCTCTAACCTTTGCCAAGCTTTCCTTTGTATTCTTCTATTTTTTAACTTAGGTTGCTATTATATCACCTATTAATTTGCTTATTTTCTTTCTTTTCTTCTAGAATGTAAATTCCAGGAAGAGACCAGGGGCTTTATTTTTTTAACAGCTCTATCTCCAGCACTTAGAATAGTGTCTGCCTAATAGTAGGCAGTCAATACATATTTGTTGTATTAATTATTTAAACTCTTATAGTAACAATATTACTGTCTATATTTTTACATACCTAACAAGCCCCTTATGATGTTCTTAGCACTGCTTATATGCCTTACAAATTGAAATGCATTTAATCTTCATGTCAACCCTACAAAGTAGGTACCTCTATTACGTAAATTTTATGGATAAGGAAACTGAAGGACAGAGAGGTTAAAAAATTTGCCTGGAGTCACAAAGCTTGTAAGTCATCGACCTCCAGAGTTCATGTGTTTAACCAGCAGGCTGTGATGTCTCTCTAGTAGTTGTATCAAGGAAACATACATTGTACTAGCCAATTGTATTTTTTTTTCTAAATAATAATGTACTTTTTTCTATTTAAATGTTTCTTTCAATTTTCTTTTTTTAAAACCTCTTTTATTCGAGTATTTACAGATTCATAGAAAGTCATAAAGATAGTACAAAAGAGTCCTAGCCCACTTTCCCCCCGTGGTTATATCTGACATAATTAGAATACAGTATCAAGTCCAGGAATGTGACATTGGTGCAATATGTGTATAAAGTTCTATGTCATTTCATCACCTGGAGATTCCTGTAACCAGCAAACCAATCAAGATAAAAAATAATCACAATCAATACAAATATCCCTTGTGCTACTGCTTTATAATACCCATCCCCTTCCCACCACTGCCAATCCCTGGCTACCACGAATCTGTTTTCCATTTCTATAATTTTGTTATTTCAATACTATTATATAAATAGAATCATGCATTACGTGACCTTTTGAGTTTGACTTTATTTTCTTTAGCTTAATGCCCTTGAAATTCATGTAAGCTGCCTTGTGCATCAATGGTTCATTCCTTTTTAGTGCTGAGTTGTATTCCATTTTTCAAATATAATTTATGATCTTTTTCTCAATATAAAATAATAAAAGTCTTAAGAGAGCAACACATTAAATGCATGTTTTGAAAGGTAGAAGCAGATTCTGCTGGAAAAAAATCTGTTTTTAAAACAGTCAAAATTAACAGAATTCTAATAGACATTACATAGACATGTTAACTTCAAAATATGACAGTTAACAATTTAGAAATTTAAGATTAATTTTAAGTAAAGTTAATGTTCAGAAATGCATGCATATTTAAAAATAAAATTATGTTCCATCACCTGTCACGAGACTATAAATTTGCAGTTGTGCTATTCAGGAGATCACTGGGTGCTGGCTAGAATGAGCACATGCACACAACTGCCCAGATGAGCCTAGGTATGTTATATAGCAGAGCATGGACAGTCACCTTCTGCATATGGAAGATGACTTCAGCCCAGATTACTTTTCTTGGCGAGGAGGGCAGGGGTTGGAAGCCTAGGCGCTGTAGGCAAGGCAGGGAGCTTCTAGAGTGCTGGGTGCTGGGGAGGGTGCAGATTGGACAATCAGTGTGTTCAGATTAGTTTGAGATTGTTTGTTGCTAGACTGGTCTTTGTGTCTGTGTCAGTCCCTATGTCCAGAGATGTCAGGTTTGGGTGTAATCAGTCTCTCCACTCTGTTGTTTTGCTCAGAAAATTTGCATGCCTAGATTAAATATATCTGCCGTGAGATGGTCTGTCGAGAGCATGAATTTTCATCATCTGAATAACATCATTGTGGTCCAGGATGAAGCCTTGCTTCCCTTTCTAGGAGCTTGACTCCATGACAGCCATAGCCAGGAACAGGATGAGGGATCACACCCTGCTCTCGTTGGAGCTCAGGCTCCCATTGCCTCAATTCTGTCTCATCAGCCTGGCTGTAAGTTCCCCAGAGTCAGCTCTAGCCGTAGAGCTTTGTTTTTCTCCATAGCTGCCCAAGCTGTAGCGTTGAGGAGCCACTACTATTAGAAGCTTAACAGATACAATTACTTAATAAGTCTGAGTCTCAGTTTCCTCATTTGTAAAAAGAGAGCAAATATTCTAACACGTGGTAATTGGAGTGTGGTCAATATTAAATAACCTCTGACATGTGAAACGTATAATCCATTGTCTTGCATGATAAAAGCATACAAAATAGTGTTTAAAATATATTCTGTATATTCTAAATACAGAATGCTTAGCTATGTGTCCCTTAGATTCAGCTGGACATATTTTTTTAACATGACCTATAAACAGTTGCATTTTTGCTGGCATATAATCACATAAAAACCATACCAAGAGGCACCCTGGAGAAAGAAGAAAAACCACACCCAGCCCAATTTGGGGGAATACATACTAATTTTTTGTGTGTAGAAGTTATCATGATTATTGTTATTACTTATGGCATTACATTGTTAGGATGAGAAAGAGTTTTTACCACGGAGTTCTAAATCTTATTTAGATTCTTAGTAGCATTCTGAATTAAATGTTATCTCAACCTATACATTTGAACTAACATAATTCTTAAGCTATAACAGTAATTGGGAAAAGAACAAAGTAAATCCATAGGAGCAGCCAAAAGAATAAGACAGGCCCATGAGTATATTTCAGCACACTAAAAAAGGCAGGAAGTTGACGGAAGCCTGATAATAAGTGAAAACAGAACAGAATCATGTTAATGCGATGCTAGCCAAAATAATGTGGGAGGGAGCTCCAATGAATGAACTGTAGAAAGACTTCAATCTTAGTGTCCACAGTGCTGGGTGATTAGTTGAGAAAGGGGCTGGACAAACGGAAGTTCATTGGAAAGCTGCCTATGAAACAGCTGCTCTAGGGCTTTCCTCTCCTACTCCTCATCATCCCTCTCCCAGCCCCTAGTTATTCCACTAACAGCTACCAACATCCTGGTGTTTTCTCCTGAGCAAAAACCAGAAGATATTACACTGAACATATTTTGCAGACTGTGGAGAGCTAAGGCTCCCACTGTTAGCATAGACATCAAAGAATAAAACTCTTTATTCTACAATTTTGAGAGTAAATAATCTAATGGCTAGTTCTCTCTCTCTGCTGAATTCATGCTGGTTATCAAACCCTGCCGACGCATATGGCATTTCCCCATCTTCTTAGTAAGAGGAGAGATTTAACAAGAGCACAAATCCTGACACTCCATGTTAGGGCTGGTTATGGGAGAATACTAGCATTAATAACACTATTCCTATTCTTACGTGGATATCAAAGGGTCACCAGCAGAATGAGAAATACCTGTATAAGCCAACCAAAGAAAGAAAACACAATTGACAGGGAAGGAAGGAGACATTTGATAGTAAATAGAAGACAACTAAAAAAAAATCCTAATTACTACCATCAAAGGGAAGAATGCTATGAAAACCAACAAAGACGCAATGGAGATGATCAAAACATTCAGAACCCAGTTTTTAAAAATACCAGTAAAATAGTAAAAACTCTAAAAAGTTTGATCAAGAGAGACATAGGCATGGCAAAAAAATTTTAAATACACATATGCACATAAATATACATACGCTTTGGAAATGAAAAAGAGTGGGTCCATCTCATAAAAACTAGCAAATGAAAGGAATGAGAAAATGTAAGTGTGCTAATATTTTCATCTTACATAATAGAATGCCAAGTGATAATGTGGAAAGTAAATGGAACATGAAGTAATAATAGAGGTTTGATTATACAAGACCTCAGACAAACTATATAAATGAGGAAGAAGAGGAAAGAAAAAGGAGGTGAGACATAAGTTAAACTATCACCTTACATAGCAGGAGGGTTTTATCTAAATTAGGAAATAGTAGTTTAAGCTTACACTTTTAAATTACTGAAATAACCATCAAAGATTAAAATGGAAGAGTAGGGTTGGCGTCGGTGGGAAGAAGATGATGAAAGAACAACTGTTTATTATAAGTCCTCTTGTAAGATTTTTTTCACCCTGACATTTAAATATTTTAAAAACTAAAGTAAAAATGCTATTTAATCAGATAGATTTAAAACAATAAAGTCAGTTAAACTGGTTACATTTAACATGGTTTGACAAAGTGCCTACTAATCTGACAATTATCAGACTGATTTTGTCATTAAAGAAGCAAAATAATCACATTCATAGACTGTAGTCATAGCTCAAAGCTGTGTCTTTATTGTACATTGTGTAGTCTAATGAATATTTGCTGGTGTTTAGAGGATACTTTTTGTTGCATTTCACTTAAAACATGTTATTGAAATAGAAATGCTTGTTTATTGTAGAAACTAAAAGGAAAAAAGAACAATAAAAGTTGCTTCTAATCCAATGGCTGGTCCTTTTAAATTACTATCGTGCTGTAATACAATTATTTTCCTGAGGAAGAATTCTCAGGAGGGAATTTGACATTTTATAGTACTCTGTGCATAAGCTCACATATTATTTAAAATAAAATTTATAATTTAGATGTATAAGTCATTCCAGCTCTTAAGTTTTCAGTTATTGAATAATTTAGCCTTTTTTTTTTTTGCTATGCAGTTTCAGAAGAGAAATATTAACTACAGCAATAGTTACACAGGAGACCTAATAAGAAAAGAAGGGAAATATTTTTTTTTCAATGATAAATGCATGTTATTTCCATTTGACATATATGGCT
This sequence comes from Lagenorhynchus albirostris, assembly GCF_949774975.1. Lineage (NCBI taxonomy): Eukaryota > Metazoa > Chordata > Mammalia > Artiodactyla > Delphinidae > Lagenorhynchus > Lagenorhynchus albirostris. The sequence continues at coordinate 89,663,443 of NC_083100.1, forward strand.
TTATTTGTTCATTTAAAAGTATAATTTCATTTTTTTCCTTGAATTTACAAAATAAACATTAGGGAAAAATTGAAATTTAGTCTGATTCTTTGGCATTCTACTGTTAGATCATATGCCAGTTTAATAGGCCTGTGAACAATTAACAGATACATCACTGGAAATGAAAACAAAGCAATCATCATCGCAATGATATAATTTTTCCTAATTTTTCAGTGTCGATTGAGTTAGTATTTGCAATAGATAGACCTCTTTGTCATCCTAATACTCTTCTATGAAGATTTGCTGTTTTTGACCATATCACTTGATTTCCAGATCATCTGGATTTTTAAATCCATGAAATTCCATAAATCATGAATTGTAAGACAAGCACACTGCTGAATGCTGAAGATACAAATGTACAAAAACAGAGTATTTTTCCTCAATTAAAAGAAAAGCATAAATATAAATTAATGTAGAAGTGTCTAAATAAAATTCATATATGTTCTTAGGAGAGAGGGTTTACTGAAACCTGGTTCCCTACGAAAGCTTCTTATAAGATGTTGGGAAGCAGAATGAAAAGTAGATTAGGAGAACATGCTTGGAAGAGAGAAGAGTAAGCGGCACAAGGTAGTGAGAAGGCAGATGTAACTTCTTTATATTTGTGCCTCTCAGAATTTTATGGAAATATGAATCCCGTGGGCATCTGGTTAACCTGCGGGCTTGAGTCCACCACTCTGTGGGCGATCTGAGATTCTGTGTATGAAACAAGCTCCCATGTGAGGCCTGTGCTGCTGGTCTAGGACCACGATTGGTTTAGTCAGGCCGATTCCACAGAAATTCAAAGCAAATGTTTTGAACTGTGTGCGTATTCACTGAAGCAATGGAGAAGGTCATGTGTAGGAAAATGATTCAGGGAAAAAGCTCTTCCTCTCTCTGGGCTCTCCAGCTTCTCAGTTGTTTGCACTTACCTTCCCTAACTGACTTCCAGGGAGCAGGTTCTGCTTAAGTCCTTAAGTCCTCCTTATACACTGATGCTTGCCTTTGCCCTACCACTCACGTTTCAAAAAGTGATTCTGCCAGTTTGCAGGAAACTGTGGCTTGTTTATTTTATAAGCATTTGCTTGTTTCACCTCTTCGTACTAAAATAGGCATCACTGTCCTCCTCAACTAGTTTCAGTGCTGTTGTTTTAACTGAGCAGAACACTTCAACTTGATGGTTAATACAGCTTTTACTCTGGCTACTTCCAACCAGTCTATATGTATTGCCTGTAACCCAGACCTGAAAATATGTGATCCAATATAGGTAGTCAATTAGTTACATGTTAAACACATTTGATGGGGTATTTCTTGATATGGTGATCTAACCATTGAGTTTACCAGTTATGTCTTAGTGCGTAATAAAATGATTACCTTTGAAATATTTAAAATGTAGGTGTTATTGCTCTGCATTCAGAATGTAGATTTCCTTGCTCTGCATTCAAAAATTTATATTCAGTACCTCTGGTGTAAGACTGAAAAAACTGCATTTTTAATTAGCACCTAGATGAGTCTGATTTTGTGTGAACCTCTCCTAGGGAGTTACCATTCTCTTGCAACACCAGGACATCAGGACAGTTGATGAGCATGAATAGAGATATCTGACAACCTCTCTGCAGATAGTGATTCTTGAAAATGGGATGTTATCAATTTGAACCAATTGGAAGGACTATAATTGAGATTGCATTAATGATCTGACCATAAACCTAATGAGTTATTTTGTTATTAACAAAGAAAGAAAGGAAGAAATTGACCTTCAAATTGGGTTCATTTTGGACTGTAAGGTAGAATGTCATTCAACTAAATGCTCATTGTACCTGATCCTTAGATGAAAGGTAGTTTTCCCCCAAAAGATATGAAAAAAATGTTATGTTAATTTCACATGTTCAGCAATGGATAATGCTAAGATGTCAAAAATGTCTCTGGATTAGGAAACTAACTAATGTGTACACTAGAAATATTGCAAATAAGAGATAATTGCCATTGGGAATTTGCATGAACCTGAATCTTAAATAGTTCTTGTGCTAAAGCTGGTCTCTAAAAATAGAAATTTGAGAACAGAGAATAGGGCCTCCATGAGGTATTATACTAAAGTAAACTAATCAGTCATTAATTTTGGAAATATGGATCAAAGATAAATCCTTTATTAGAGCAATATTGAATATGGCAACTTTACGTCACTGTGTATCAATCACCAATTCCTCTGTAAGGGGCCATTACCCAACTTAATGACCATTTACCCAATTTAAAACTATAATTAAGAATTTTCAAGTATAGTCAATCTATGACTACATTTTTATACATTATAATGTCTAGTGATAAATTTCAAGTTTTTAAAAATATTAAACTTTCATTAAATGAGAAATTATTGTCCTTACTCTGAGTATAGTGTAGAACGAGATGAGTAACTAGTATAAGATTTAAACAAAAAATAACATTTTTCTCCCTCCAAGTCTACTTTAGAGCTATGTTTTTCTTGTATTGAGTCCTGCAGATCAATAATATACAAATTCCAAAGTGATTGTGAAATGTATTTCATATTCTAGTTAGTTAATGGTCCAATGAGAAATTTAATGATGGGGTTTTTGTTCATTTATTTTCAGAATTTTAGAAAGAAACTATTTTTAATATAATAAAAAAATGTTCCTATGGAGAATATGAGATAAAGTATAACAAATGACATTTAACCACTTTTTAAAATACTGGGAATGCTTAATAACTACAGAAGTCAAAATTTCCCCTTTGAATTTAAATAAAATTACCAGAATGTTCCATTTGGTTATAATGTAGACTTAAGAAAATTACTGTCACTCTGAGGTACTGGAACTTTGCAGTAAAGTGATCACCAGGGAAAGAATTGCTCAGTGGGTTTCAAGGAGCTGCAAGTCAGTAAAGCAGGGCAATAAGACAATTGGAAATAAGAATAATAACACCAGTAGCTAAATGCACTGCCATTAATGTGCCCAGCATATAATAGAATATTTAGTAACATCTATAGATGAGCTCTTCTCTGTATATAATTCTTCATCTAATTTCCCAACAACCCTATTATTATCCCCATTTTACAGATTAGAAAACTAGAGCCCCAAAACATTACATAACTTTCCCAGTTCAACTGCTAATCTGTGATAGAAGCAGGTGTTGACTTCAGATCCATCTGATATGAAAAGTTTATGCTCTTAATCACTATTAAGGAATAGAGAAAATTTGTGAAGTCTGACTACTTTTGAACATCCCTAAATCTTTCATAAAAACATGTAAAATTGGTAGTCAAAATACCACTCTTCAATATTCATCATCAGGCAATATTTCTTATGTATTGGATTAGACGACTGTTTATTTGGTGGTGGGTGAGGTGGGTTTTTGTTGGTCTTTATCCCAAATAGATTAGATAGACAGATATTTAACTAGTAGAATCACACACTGTATAGCAAGACATTCACATTCTGGGAGGCACATGCAAACTGAGGCAAATTACAGGAATCAAATTTACATATGCCGTCCATTGCTTGCTCTGAGGTTGAATGCTTTTTAAGGGCTTTATCAGAAGAACTCATCAGCACTAAGTAACTACTTTCCTTCTCTTGCCTATACTCTCCAAGTCCTTTCGTTCCATTGGCATACATTTTATGCACCTATGAAACACTTCTACTGAACTCTTTATTGGAAGCATGATACAAAGCACTATGAATAAGAACATAGGAGAAAAATTTCCTCCTGAGGCAGGGATCTAATTTAGCCAGCATTTGTTTGTAAAAAGCTCAACAATACATTAACCACCATCTACAGTCTGAGTACTGTAGGTACTGGTGATGTAGGTAGACCGTCCCTACTTTAAGGGGAACTTAGTTCAAGTGACAGCCGGATAAAAAGGTAATTTCAAGTTCAACATAATAAAGGCTATAATAGGAATCCATGCAGGGTACCAAGACAGCACAAAAGAAAATCTCTTAATCCAGGTAGAGGGAGAAGTATGACCACCCAGAGTAGAGTCTCAACATGAAAAGTCATATTTCAGAGGAGAAAGGGCCAGAGGCATGTGCTTTTTGTCTGGACAAGGACCAGTCCTGAAATTCAGGTACCTGGAGATTATACTGACTGCCCTTTAGTGGGATGGTATGTAGGTTGAAGCTGTGGATAGTATGGATGTATAGAAGTTAGTTTTATATTTTGATTTAAAATAGGTTAAAAATACTGATAAGCCAAACATAATTTTAAAGTATATAATGATATAAAAATGTGCTATTATCTTCTGAAGCTTCTGGATTGGTAAACACATTGACGTGCTGAGAGGGTGATGCACCCAAGGCAGGGCATGCCTCCCCCCATCCCCAAACATTTTTCTGTACATCTCTTCCATTTGACTGTTCTTAATTTTTGTCCTTTATAATAAACCAATAAAGGTAAGCCAAAAAAAACCCCAAAAAACCCCAACCCCCTATGTTACTTATCATGTGAAAGTACTGCTTATTGAATTTATTTTGATCAGAAAATATTGGTATCGGTATAGACTCAAGCTATTTGCAGAAGCAGCTATAATCCTGTCTGATGACTTTTTTTCTTCATTTAACTGGCCACATGTGTCATTGCCTGACTCATAGCAAGGTATTGTGACGCTTGAGAATGATTTAGAGTTTTAACTATTTCAGAGGAGATCATCTCTCCAAACGCGGAGGAGATCTTTTCTCTCCAGAAAAGAATGCCATCATTATATTAATGAAATTCCCATTAGAGGGTTCTTGGGATGATAAAGTGGCAACAGGGATTAGCATTTCCAGGAGAAGCATTACACTTTCATGACAACCATTCTCCCCTGTGTTTCAAAAGAATGGAAGGTGGTCACCAAACAAGGAATTGTTAAGACAGGAGCCAGGCTTTCAATTTGGCTGATTGGACATGGTAATTTTCTGCATTTTATTGGATGAGATATTTTAAAATAAAGTTCTCTGACTATAATAACAGACTACCTTTTACTTATGTCATTGGTCTTCTATTTCATGGTTTACTTTTTACTGTATTGTGTGGATGGTAAGCTCTCTCCCAGAACGTTAGATGGTATGCTGAGAGAATTCACCGCTGAATAATTTATTCTCAGGGAGTGTAGTATTAGCCCAGACAAGAGGAGTAAAAAAGAAAAACATAGAGATAGAAGTGCTTCTATTTATTAAGGTACCAGTAAGAGGAAAGTCTTACCAAAGAAAAGTAGAATTTCCAAAAGTTGTGCTATAAGAACAAAAGTCTAGTTTATGCTAAACCACAAAATTTCCTCAGCAGGTCACTGACTGGGGAAACAAATGGAAATATAGATTTCTTCTTGGCAGTAAGTGCATAATTAATCAAGTTACGTGGCTGTCTTTTCTCCACTTAAATAGTACCAAACTGGCAATTGTTTATTTTTTCTATTTAAAGGTTAAGTTCAATTGATGTTTTGGCTTGCTTTATTATTTCTTGCCTCCCTCTCCTATTCCTTCCAACCAAATGTTCTTTTTGATGGACTTAATATTTTATTCTGTAGCTGAAATGGCACTATTTTTCTGCCAAAAATTTAGTTAGTAGGCGCCATTGTGGACTTAAGGAGCATTCTAACTCCAAGACTAATAAAGAATTCAGTCAGTAATCAGTTTCGTTCCTCCCAGAAGTGCCAGTTTCCATCTCCACTGAGGCCAAGATCTTACAGAATAAATGGTCTCTTCTTTCAATGCCTTTACAGAGTTAGGAGGCAGCCCTCCCTTATCTAGACCAGTATTACCAACTAAAAACATAATGCAAGCCACATAGGAAATTTAAAATTTTTTAGTTGTCACAGTGAGAAAAAGACATAGGTGGCATAATTTTAATAAGATATTTTATTTAACCCAGTATTATCACTGCAACAAATAATCAACATAAAAAATTACTGAGATATTTTGTGGTCTGTTTTTGTTTTTAACTAAGTCTTCAAAATTCAGTGTGTATTGTATACTTTCTGTACATCTCAATTCATCCTAGCCACATCTTAGGGGCTCAGTAGCCACCTGTAGCTAGTGGCTACCACAGTGTACAACACAGGTTCAGAGGATGGTAGTATTTTCAGAGAAGAGTGTTCACGTGCATTTAACAAACGCATATAATCCTATGTCTTCAAATTGTCTTCCACAAAATTAATAGAATTTAATAAAACAGCAAATAAATCAGAAATATTATATTTACATGCCAGTATTTATAGGGATATGTACCAAAAGGTGGTATCACTTATTTCATTAATAGAAAAAGGAATTAAACAAAAAATGAAATCCAAAGTGTTATTAATTAAAAAAATATATTATTTAAAATATATTTCGTATAAAGCAACAAAGGGAATAGAGCTAGTTATGATTAGTCAACTTCCTCTCTCAGAATATAATTACAGATGATTTCTAAATAACACATTTTTAGCTTAAAGGTTACAAGGCCATGTGCACTTCTATTAAAAAATATCCTCCCTAACCTTAAATCTATATTTTCTGCCTTTCTTGACTCTGACCCTTCTGCCACTACTACCTGTATTATCTCTCTTTTTTGCAAGCAGCAGTGTGGGCCCAGAAGATGAGGAAGACAAATTTGTAATTAAATCTTCTGTGAAATGGAGAGCCACGTCTATGACAGAGAGAGGGGGAGGAATGTTTGTACAGGGTTGTTCATGGTAGTCAAAATGGATATTATTTTTTTTGCATTAGAATTCTCTGATAATTACTTTTTAAATGCTTGTAATTGTTTTAGAGCTGCGCTGCCACTCACTCATGGAGAGAGTCTTTAGTAACTGCACAGAGTGCATGAAGCATCAGAGAGCTACCAGAACTAGTTAAAGAGATGCTTTTATAACATAAATCCAAAAGCTTTCTCTTCAAAACTCTGAAACAACTAATCTTTCACTCCCACTGACCACTCAAGTCAGTGGGGGGAAAGTCAGTTAAATTGATTCTTTGGCTGAAGGGAGTGAATGTTCATGGGCATAATTGTGGCTTCAGCTGGAAAGTGATTGACCATATTCATAGTACAGATGCTGTAAGTAAAGTGGAAAAAAGAAGTAATTAGATGGATGGTTCAGATTTGTAAATGCATTTATCTGACTATTTGGGTAACTGCGTTAGTGTTCCCACTTAGTTATGCGTATGAAGACCCAGCCTCCTATAGAGAGGTTTGGGTAGGGGCAAGGGGGTGGAGGAAGTAGCCAGGTAGCCATGAACTTCAGTGAAACAGGAACCAAAAGTCAACAAAAGAGCAGAAATGAAAACACATCAGCACAGAGAATGAAAAGCAAACAGAATGGACCCGAATAGCTTAAATTGAAGCAAAGGTCAATAGGATTGAGGTGATTGGTAGAAAAATAACATACCTGTTTCTCCAAATTTTCTCCCCCTCCTCTTTTTCATATTATTTCCTTTTCTATCTGAATTGTCCATGAGGACACATAAGGCAAACAATTCATATACAACCTTCAAAGCAACAATTTATACTAGAGTGATTAATGTTTACCAAGGTCTTAGTTTTATTTTGATAAAGCTCTGTCAAAAACAATTTTAGAGAGTAATTCAGTAAATCTCACATGTATTCTATTAATAATTAGCATATTAGGTAGTAAAAAATTACATCTATCTATCTTATCTACCTATTTGCCTACCTACCTACCTTTCTCCTCAAATGTATGTATTAGATGATAAAGCAGCCACTTCAGAGATGCTTTATTTAAGAGAAAAGAAAGTCTACTTTAAATAAACTGATTCTCAGTTTTGATCGCTTTTTCAAAATATTTCTCTTGGGGACCAAGCACCTAATACCACCTGTCAACCCTTAATTTTCTTCATACAGATTCTACTCTTTCATTAATATATGGCTTAAATATAAACAAACATAGTTTATTGTTAATTTCATAATCTTAGATGAATTTTGGTTGCAAATCTCATTCTACCACTAACTAATTGTATGACCTTGGGTAGATCTTTCTTCAGTCTTTCTATGCCTCAGCTGCTTTATTTGTAAAATGGGGAAAATATCCACAATATAGAGTTGGCGTGAGGACTTAATGATACTCAATAAAGGACAGATACAGATGCCTGACTATTTACTACTTTTCAGTGCTCACAGGAAATTCATTATACACTCTGTTCAGTGCTGTGGTTATTTATCACATGTTCCATCTTCCCTACACATTAGCTTCCATAGGGCAGAGACTGCGTCTCTATGGTCTGTTTGTGCTGTCTGCCTTGTCCCGTAGTACAATTCCATACAACATTGCATGAATGTTCCCTCTGCCTAGAATTGCCTCCCCTTACTTTGCATGTTAAAAACTCCTTTTCCTCATTCAAAAATCACCTTTAGCCCCTCTTCTATGAAAGTCTTTTGATTCCCTCAGCAACAGAAGCACTCCTTGCCCCGTGCCTCTATTGTCCCTTGTCTATATCCCCTTTGTATCCATCAGCCCATATGTTTTATGGGTCCAGTTGTCCCACGGGGAATGCACTGAGTCTTTTAAAGCTTTTAAAAAACATTTTAATATAATTAATTATAAAATTAAAAGCTAATACTTACATAGTGCTTCTAAGTACTAGGTAATATTCTAACTTCTTAACATATATTAAATTATTTACCCCTAAGGCAACTCTGTGATATAAATATTATTACTGTCCCTATTTTACAGCTGAGAAACCTGAGGATCAGAAAGATTAAGTAGCCTTCCTAAGACCACACTTTGGGTAAGTGATGGAGCTCATTCCATGGTTTGGATCAAGAGCCCGTGTTTCTTACTTCTTTAATGTGTTTCTGTCTTTTATTACCTGATGCATAGAATGTTTTATAGGTTTTGGTTGAAAGAATGAATTAAAACAAGGAGTTACGGGTGCACAGGCACAATCAGCTAAAGAAAGTTCTGCCCTGATATAGTGAGAAAGTCCAGTAAAATACTCTCAGTGTGTGGTTGAAGTAGGCTTTAAAACATTCTCAGTATGTGGTTGAGACGGGTTAGAGACTCACATTTTTTATCGTGCCGTGCCAAACTTGTGATGGCATATTTAGGAAGCAATCATTATTTCTCTGCTGCTTACCAATATTGGATCAGACAAATGGATAGCTCAAGAACGTCAAGTTAACGGAAGCCAGGAACCAACAGTTGTACATATAGGGGAATTCTGGCTTGTTGTTTTCATAATATTTGGTCTGAATTGCCAATGATTTCTGGTGTGTGTGTGTGCGCGCGCGTGCACACGTTTTACTACACAGAAGTTCTTCTGTTTTGCCTCTTAGAGACCGAAAAGAAGAATAATTTTGTCGGAAACTTAATTAATGTGTATTGTTGCCCTAAAGGATTTTACGGTGTAACTAGGGAGAGGAGACTAAATCATATGAATCAAAAAAGAAATGAAATCTTCAGCTAACATAATGCTGGAGTCTGGTTACAAACACAAAAGGAGATCAGAGGAGAGAGGAGTCTTCACGGAGGAGAGACTCTTAAACTGTTTCTTAAGGACATGTCATGTTGGGTCAGGGAGAGAGGAAGCAAGGGAGGAAATAAGTGTCATGGCTGCTTGACAGGTTTCAGAAACGAAGCAAAAGCACTCACGAAGGGAGAATTCTGTATTTGAGGGCTGTGTTTGACAGTTAGTCAGAAGCCAGACTGTTTTCAGGACATATTCACAGATATTTTGCAGAGAGAGTTGCAAAAAGGTTGTCTTTCACCACTGACAGTAATTATAATAACAATTCTTTGTATGGCCAGTGTTTTGAACCCGAGTCACTACATACTTTTTCATACATTCACTACATTTTATTTCCATCACTTCGAAACACTACCACATTTTCTTCTCTTAAGCTAAGATTTTTCTAAAGCAAATATTAAATGAGCACGGATGGTGCATGCAGGTTCCTTAGGGCTTGTTAACTAGATGGCAGTTCCTAAATCTTCTCACAATCCAGCCAGCCAAGGGAGAGGAGGAAACAGTTGATCAGTAGTGACGTAGCTTTACAGAGGGCTAAATAAGAAAAAATAGACTTAAATTGTACTAAGACATTTATGTTAGACATACAAAGGAATTTCTTGATGGCCAGGGAAATTAGATACTAAAATAGGATATCAGTGCAGCTAGTGAAATCGCTTTTTTGGAAAAATCATCGAACACTGAATAGACCATATACTCCAAAGCGTTCGTTCACTGACTTGCCTGGCTCGGATGGCAGACCTCTTAGAATCCAAGCTTCTGTGGTATGACTCGATTCTGTACTTTGTCTGAGAGAATGCACTCCCTTTTACTTATCACAAGTTCTCATATATTCTAATTTTTGAGTAGCAAGATCCATGGCTGATTGCTTTTTTAACAAAGCTAATTCTCATATAAATATAAATGTAGATATAGACATAATGAAAAACGTGTGTGTATATATGTGCACACAATACATTTTTGAAGGTACAAAGAAACAGTATTGCTAACATAATAAATATGAATTCATTTAAATCATTTATCATAAAGCATAATTTCTGACACTTTGACCCTTGATTCATGTTTGAATTGATTGAATATGTTTTTAACATCCACCAAGCTCTCAGACTGGGAAAAGGCTGGTTGATAAATGAAATATGACACAGATCTTGCTTTAAAGAATGTTTTAGATCCACACAGTGTTGAAATATGTGTAGGTCAGAATGGTTAAATGTAAGTGATTATCAGTTGGCTAAACCTCATACACCCTAATGGAGGGGAAATGAGACAAATACACCCAGAACAGTTAAATCATGGTAGAAGAGAACACATGAGTAAATGTTTTGTTGAGTATTAGAGACAAGAGTGCTCAGAAGTTCAAAGAAAACAGAGATCAGTGGAGACTGCAGCAGTCTGGGTAATAAATGTTCATTGATCTGAATTGACTTGAATTGTTTGTCCAGTTCTGTTGAGACAAATCTTGCTTTCCACTTTGGGGCCCTATCTCTCCCTGCTTAAGGGTCTAGATACCAAAGTGAGTAATAACCTGGCACTTGATTCACTGAATCATTCAACAGAGTATTTCCATGGCAGACACTGGTGCTAAGTACCTGGGGGAGTATGAAAAACAAATGAGATCTGACCTCTGCCCTTGAAGAGCTTCCAATTTTGTTGATTAAATATGACGGAATACATGGAACAAAGTTAAGAAGCATATAAACACTATTGAGCGGTGTGATTCAGAGAGTCACACTAGAGTTGAATGGGGAGAGAAATCATTGTGGACTAATGTGATCAGTGAAGGCTTCCCAGAAGTTTGATTTATCTAGGTATCAAAGAATGGACATACATTTAATTGATAGAGTAAGGGCAGCAGTGCACTTGATAACTGACCACAAATCTGACAATAACTCTTTTCTGGAAATAAGCTGAATGTTTTCAAACTCTCTGAAAAACGCTTGCATTTTTTTCCTATGCACAGTTCCATTCAGTATTCATTCATCCAGCTACGTTGAATAAAATTAGACTAAGTTCAGTCACACTTTTTAGTGAACTTAATTTTTTTTTTAACAGTGCTGTTTGACCATAAAAGTTCAGTTTCCAGAGAATTTGTCTTTGATGGTATCTTAAGAAGCAATTGTATAGGATTCTGAATAAAGGTTTGTAGTCAGTAATGAAAGGGAAGAAGTATATTAGGGACTACCAAAAACCAGTTATGAAGCAGCAAAAGAAAATTGGACAACTGATTAGATCAGGGGTCCTGAATCTACTAGTATCTATTCAGGGCTCAAGGCTGATTCTAAGAACCTGGGTAAGTTGTTAACAACTGTTATTTCTAAAGGATTCCATAATTGCCTGTGTGTCACTGAGCTTAGTCAGAACATCAGTGAGACTTAAATATTCTATTACACGATGGAACAAAACCCCAATTAAAAAACATACATCAGGGCTTTCCTGGTGGCACAGTGGTTGAGAGTCCGCCTGCCGATGCAGGGGACACGGGTTCGTGCCCCGGTCTGGGAAGATCCCACATGCTGCGGAGCGGCTGGGCCCGTGAGCCATGGCCGCTGAGGCTGCGCATCTGGAGCCTGTGCTCCACAGCGGGAGAGGCCACAAGAGCGAGAGGCCTGCGTACCGCAAAAAACAAACAAACAAACAAAAAAACAACAACCAACAACAACAAAAAACATTAAGTCAAGTAAGAAATTCAAAGATCAGAAAGTTGGTGAGAGATGAGACCATATTCTCTATTGAGGCAAGTCAGGAATCCTATTCAATGCTGGTCATGTTGCCCAAGTGAGTCTTAGTAACTGGTTCCCCCAGAGAGTTCCACTTACCTTGGTTTTAAGCATAATCCTTTAAGCCAGTTATATTTCAGTAACTAAGTTTGTATATCATGATTGCTTTCAATTTCATTTTTCAATTTACCTCTTTTTCTGTACTTTTTCCATCTTCTTTCCATGCACGCAAATTTCTTCATAAACACTTGTTATGTGCAAGCTACTCTCTTAGGAAATACTTAGAGACAGGGCCCAAATAACGAATTTATACTTGCATCTGTAATCATGGAAATCATTTTTTATTAAATCCTAGTACAAAACAGTCATCCCAAGATGTGCACATATGTCTACTGGATATAAAGTACACATGTTTCTATTGGATATAAGGTGCCCACATGTGTCTGTTAGATACTCTTGCTTATTTTACATTAGTGCATACAGCTCTATTAGTGTTTCTAAGACAGGATAAAGTTAGCTTCCTGCTTATTACAAAGCAGATGTAATTTAGAAATACAGACGTTTATTAAAGAGGAAGAATATTAAGTTTCTCCCAAATTTTAAGGGTGAAAGAAAGAAATATGCTCTAAAAATGGTGTAAGTCCAACATTATTAATATATTCCCATACTGTATAATTAAAGAGCCTCAGGACTAGATGTCAAAGCACAGACTCACAGCCAGAGTGCCTGGGGTTGTATCTGTCACCTCCACTTATTAGCTTGCCTTGTGACAGTTATTAATCCTTTATGAGATTTTGTCTTTTTATCCATAAAGTGGGCTTAACAGGTATACTACCCATTTTATATGGTTATTAAATGAAGGTACTATTAGATAGTGCCTGGAGTATAGTAAATACTCAAAAGTTATTATCAATGTCATTCAAAGCATTGTTACTGTTCTTAGCAACTCCTCCTACTTCCTCAGTGTTTTCAGTGTCCAGTCAGAGTGGGAGGCTTGAGGATGAGGTTTTGTAAGGTGAAAAAATGATAGAGATTAAAGAATTTTTTGAGATGGTTGGCTATCAATGAATAAAAAGGACTTGTGTTTCAGTAGAGTTTGTACCCCTCAGCATCACTTGGGACTGAGCCTAAAAAGGAGCAGGTGATTAATAATAAACTGTTCAGTTCCATAGTGCTCGGAACTCTCTTTCCTAAGGAATTTGTTCATTTTTCCACATGAAAAAGTTATGAAGAAATAATGAAATACACAGCATTTGCTTAATACTTAGTTATGATGTAATTTTAAATATATTATTTCCTTTGCCTCTCCTCTGTAATATTAAATGAGGTATGAAAGGGAGAATACCTAGCATCGTGGTAGTTACTAAGTTCACTCTCAGTATAATGATAGCTTCCTGCCTTCCTTTCTAGATGAAAGTCAGAACCCAGAGATAACACAGAAGGTACTTCTTAAAGAGCCCTGTGTGTGGAAGAAGGATGTCATGTCCCAGTTTGGGGCCTTGTAGACATTTAGGCTTTCAGAGGAATACCATAAGCTTATTTTTTTAATTAAAAAAATCAAAGTTTAAATTTTCTTCTATAAATACTCCAGTATGGTTTTTTCTACAAGCAATCCCACACTGAATTAGAAGTCAGTACCATGTGTATACAGCTATCATATTATTTTTCCATTTTACAACTGAATCAACTGTGGCCCAGAGACTTAGAGGGACCCCAATAGAGATAAAAGCTATTGTCATGAGTTATTTGTATATTAAAACTATTCTGGTTAATTTTTTTTCTTAAAGATTTAATTTTTATTTATTTTTGGCTGCATTGGGTCTTCATTGCTGTTTCTCTAGTTGTGGCGAGCGGGGGCTACTCTTCATTGTGGTGCACTTCTCCTTGTGGTGGCTTCTCTTGTTGCGGAGCATGGGCTCCAGGCATGAGGGCTTCAGTAGTTGTGGTGCATGGGTTTAGTAGTTGTGGCTCTCGAGCTCTAGAGCGCAGGCCCAGTAGTTGTGGCGCATGGGCTTAGTTGCTCCACGGCATGTGGGATCTACCCGGACCAGGGATGGAACCCATGTCCCCAGCATTGGCAGACAGATTCCTATCCACTGCGCCACCAGGGAAGTCCTTCTCATTAATTTTGGATATATAAAAATAATTAACTAGTTTTCAAAATATACTGTGTATCTATATGTGTGAAATCCCTGTACCATGGGGATAGAAGCAAGGATTGGATATCTCAGAATGCAGTAACTCAACATAATTCTCAATACCTCCATCTGCAAGGAAAAGCAATACTTTTTTTTTTAACATCTTTATTGGAGTATAATTGCTTTACAATGGTGTGTTAGTTTCTGCTGTATAACAAAGTGAATCAGCTATACATATATCCCCATATCTCCTCCCTCTTGCGTCTCCCTCCCATCCCTCTAGGTGGTCACAAAGCACCAAGCGGATCTCTCTGTGCCATGCGAATGCTTCCCACTAGCTATTGGTTTTACATTTGGTAGTGTTTATATGTCCATGCCACTCTGTCACTTCATCCCAGCTTACCCTTCACCCTCCCCATGTCCTCAAGTCCATTCTCTGCATCTGCGTCTTTATTCCTGTCCTGCCCCTAGGTTCTTCAGAACCTTCATGAACCTAGTCATGTGGTACATGACTCTTTTTGAATTATGGTTTTCTCAGGGTATATGCCCAGTAGGGGGATTGCTGGGTTGTATGATAGTTCTATTTTTAGTTTTTTAAGGAATCTCCATACTGTTCTCAATAGTGGCTGTATCAATTTACATTCCCACCAACAGTGCAAGAGGGTTCCCTTTTCTCCACACCCTCTCCAGCATTTATTGTTTGTAGATTTTTTGATGATGGCCATTCTGACTGGTGTGAGGTGATACCTCATTGTAGTTTTGATTTGCATTTCTCTAATGATTAGTGATGTTGAGCATCCTTTCATGTGTTTGTTGGCAATCTGTATATCTTCTTTGGAAAAATGTCTGTTTAAGTCTTCAGCCCATTTTTGGAATGGATTGTTTGTTTTTTTGATATTGAGCTGCATGAGCTGCTTGTAAATTTTGGAGATTAATCCTCTGTCAGCTGCTTCATTTGCAAATATTTTCTCCCATCCTGAGGGTTGTCTTTTCGTCTTGGTTATGGTTTCCTTTGCTGTGCGAAAGCTGTTAAGTTTCATTAGGTCCCATTTGTTTATTTTGTTTTTATTTCCAGTTCTCTAGGAGGTGGGTCAAAGAGGATCTTGCTGTGATTTATGTCATGAAGTGTTCTGCCTATGTTTTCCTCTAAGAGTTTTATAGTGTCTGGCTTTACATTTAGGTCTTTAATCCATTTTGGGTTTATTTTTGTGCATGGTGTTAGGGAGTGTTCTAATTTCATCTTTTACAAGTAGCTGTCCAGTTTTCCCTGCACCACTTATTGAAGAGGCTGTCTTTTCTCCATTGTATATTCTTGCCTCCTTTATGAAAAATAAGGTGACCATATGCGTGTGGGTTTATCTCTTGGTTTTCTATCCTGTTCCATTAATCTATATTTCTGTTTTGGTGCCAGTACCATACTGTCTTGATTTCTGTAGCTTTGTAGTGTAGTCTGAAGTCCAGGAGCCTGATTCCTCCATCTCCGTTTTTCTTTCTCAAGATTGCTTTGGCTATTTGGGGTCTTTTGTGTTTCCATACAAATTGTGAAATTTTTTGTTCTAGTTCTGTGAAAAATGCCAGTGGTAGTTTGATAGGGATTGCATTGAATCTGTAGATTGCTTTGGGTAGTAGAGTCATTTTCACAATGTTGATTCTTCCAATCCAAGAACATGGTATATCTCTCCATCTATTTGTATCATCTTTCATTTCTTTCATCAGTGTCTTATAGTTTTCTGTATACAGGTGTTTTGTCTCCTTAGGTAGGTTTATTCCTAGGTATTTTATTCTTTTTGTTGCAATGGTGAATGGGATTGTTTCCTTAATTTCTCTTTCTGATCTTCCGTTGTTAGTGTATAAGAATGCAAGAGATTTCTGTGCATTAATTTTGTATCCTGCTACCTTACCAGATTCATTGATTAGCTCTATTAGTTTTCTGGTGGCATCGTTAGGATTCTCTATGTATAGTATCACATCATCCGCAAACAGTGACAGCTTTACTTCTTTCCCGATTTGGATTTCTTTTAGTTCTTTTTCTTCTCTGATTGCTGTGGCTAAAACTTCCAAAACTCTGTGGAATAATACTGGTGAAAGTGGGCAACCTTGTCTTATTCCTGATCTTAGAGGAAATGGTTTCAGTTTCTCGTCATTGAGAAAGATGTTGGCTCTGAGTTTGTCCTATATGGCCTTTATTATGTTGAGTTAAGTTCCCTCTACGCCTACTTTCTGGAGAGCTTTTATCATAAATGGGTGTTGAATTTTGTCCAAAGCTTTTTTGAATCTGTTGAGCTTATCGTATGGTTTTTATCCTTCAATTTGATAATATGGTTTATCACATTGACTGATTTGCATATATTGAAGAATCCTTGCATTCCAGGGATAGACCCCACTTGATCATGGTGTATGATTATTTTAATGTGCTGTTGGTTTCTGTTTGCTAGTATTTTGTTGAGGATTTTTGCATCTGTGTTCATCAGTGATATTGGCCTGTAATTTTCTTTTTTAGTAACATCTTTGTCTGGTTTTGGTATCAGGGTGATGGTGGCCTTGTAGAATGAGTTTGGGAGTGTTCCTCCCTCTGCTATATTTTGGATGAGTTTGAGAAGGATAGGTGTTAGCTCTTCTCTAAATGTTTGATAGAATTCGCTTGTGAATCCATCTGGTCCCTGGTCTTTTGTTTGTTGGAAGATTTTTAATTACAGTCTCTATTTCAGTGCTTGTGCTTGGTCTGTTTATATTTTCTATTTCTTCCTGTTTCAATCTTGGAAGGTTGTGCTTCTCTAAGAATTTGTCCATTTCTTCCAGGTTGTCCATTTTATTGGCATATAGTTGTTTGTATCTAATAGTTGCTTGTAGTAATCTCTCATGATCTTTGTATTTCTGCAATGTCAGTTGTTACTTCTCCTTTTTCATTTCTAATTCTATTGATTTGAGTCTTCTCCTTTATTTTCTTGATGAGTCTGGCTAATGGCTTATCAATTTTGTTTATCTTCTCAAAGAACCAGCTTTTAGTTTTATTGATCTTTGCTATTGTTTCCTTCATTTCTTTTCCATTTATTTTTGATCTGATCTTTATGATTTCTTTCCTTCTGCTAACTTTGGGGTTAGTTTGTTCTTTTTTCTCTCATTGCTTTAGGTGTAAGGTTAGGTTATTTATTTGAGATTTTTCGTGTTTCTTGAGGTAGGATTGTATTGCTATAAACGTCCCTGTTAAAACTGCTTTTGCTGCGTCCCATAGGTTTTGGGTCATCGTGTTTTCATTGTCATTTGTTTCTAGGTATTTTTTGATTTCCTCTTCGATTTCTTCAGTGATCTCTTGGTTATTTAGTAATGTATTGTTTAGCCTCCATGTGTTTGTATTTCTTACAGATTTTTTCCTGTAGTTGATATCTAGTCTCTTAGCATTGTGGTTGGAAAAGATACTTGATACAATTTCAATATTCTTAAATTTACCAGGGCTTGATTTGTGACCCAAGATATGAGCTATCCTGGAGAATGTTCCATGAACACTTAAGTAGAAAGTGTATTCTATTGTTTTTGGATGGAATGTCCTATAAATATCAATTAAGTCCATCTTGTTTAATGTATCATTTAAAGCTTTTGTTTCCTTATTTATTTTCATTTTGGATGATATGCCCGTTGGTGAAAGTAGGGTGTTAATATCCCCTACTATGATTGTGTTAATGTTGATTTCCCCTTTTATGGCTGTTAGCATTTGCCTCATGTATCAAGGTGCTCCTATGTTGGATGCGTAAATATTTACAATTGTTATGTCGTCTTCTTGGATTGATCCCTTTATCATTATGTAGTGTCCTTCATTGTCTTTTGTAATCATCTTTATTTTAAAGCCTATATTGTCTGATATGAGAATTGCTACTCCAGCTTTCTTTTGATTTCCATTTGCATGGACTATCTTTTACCATCCCTTCACTTTTAGTCTGTGTGTGTCCCAAGGTCTGAAGCGGGTCTCTTGTAGACAACATAAATACGGGTCTTGTTTTTGTATCCATTCAGCCAGTCTATGTCTTTTGGTTGCAGCATTTAATGCATTTACATTTAAGGTAATTATCCATATGCGTGTTCCTATTACCATTTTCTTAATTGTTTTGGGTTTGTTATTGTGGGTCTTTTCCTTCTCTTGTGTTTCCTGCCTAGAGAAGTTCCTTAGCAGTTGTTGTAAAGCTGGTTTGGTGGTGCTGAATTCTCTTAGCTTTTGCTTGTCTGTAAAGGTTTTAATTTCTCTGTTGAATCTGAATGAGATCCTTGCTGGGTAGAGTAATCTTGGTTGTAGGTTTTTCCCTTTCATTACTTTAAATATGTCTTGCCACTCTCTTCTGGCTTGCAGAGTTTCTGCTGCAAGATCAGCTGTTAACCTTATGGGGATTCTCTTGTATGTTATTTGTTGTTTCTCCCTTGCTGCTTTTAATATTTTATCTTTGTATTTAAGTTTTGATAGTTTGATTAATATGTGTCTTGGCATGTTTCTCCTTGGATTTATCCTGTATGGGACTCTCTGCACCTCCTTTACTTGATTGACTGTTCCCTTTCCCATATTAGTGAAATTTTCAACTATAATCCTTCAAATATTTCCTCAGTTGCTTTCTTTTTCTCTTCTTCTTCTGGGAGCCTTATAATTCAAATGTTGGTACGTAATTGTTGTTCCAGAGGTCTCTGAGACTGTCCTCAATTCTTTTCATTCTTTTTTATTTATTCTGCTCTGTCTTAGTTATTTCCACTATTTTATCTTCCAGGTCACTTATCCGTTCTTCTGCCTCAGTTATTCTGCTATTGATTCCTTCTAGAGAATTTTTAATTTCATTTTTTGTGTTGTTCATCATTGCTTGTTTGCTCTTTAGTTCTTCTAGGTCCTTGTTAAATGTTTCTTATATTTTCTCCATTCTATTTCCAAGATTTTGGATCATCTTTACTGTCATTACTCTGAATTATTTTTCAGGTTGACTGCCTATTTCCTCTTCATTTGTTTGGTCTCGTGGGTTTTTATCTTCCTCCTTCATCATCTGTGTGTTTCTGTGTCTTCTTATTTTGCTTAACTTACTGTGTTTGGGGTCTCCTTTTCACAGGCTGCAGGTTCGTAATTCCTGTTGTTTTTAGTGTTGGCCCCTGTGGCTAAGCTCAGTGGGTTGTATAGGTTTCCTGGTGGAGGGGACTTGTTCCTTTGTTTTGGTGGATGAAGCTGGACCTTGTCTTTCTGGTGAGCTGGACCGTATCCAGTGGTGTGTTTTGGAGTGTCTGTGACCTTATTATGATTTTAGGCAGCCTCTCTGCTACTGGGTGAGGTTGTGTTCCTGTCTTGCTATTTGTTTGGCATAGGGTGTCCAGCACCGTAGCTTGCTGGTTGTTGAGTGGAGCTGGGTCTTAGAGTTGAGATGGAGATCTCTGAGAGAGCTTTCACCATTTGATATTACATGGAGCCACGAGGTCTCTGGTGGACCAATGTCCTGAACTTGTCTCTACCGCCTCAGAGGCACAGGCCTGATACCTGGCCGGAGCACCAAGACCCTGTCAGCCACATGGTTCAGAAGAAAAGGGAGAAAAAAGGAAAGAAAGCAAGAAAAATAAAATTTTTAAAATGAAAAATAAAAAAATTATTAAAAGTTAAAAAAAAGGAAAGAAGGAAGGAAAGAAGAGAGCAACGAAAACAAAAAACAAATCCACCAATGATTTCAAGCGCTAAAAACTATACTAAAAAAAAAAAGGACAGACAGAACCCTGGGACAAATGGTAAAAGCAAAGCTATAGAGACCATATCACACAAAGAAGCATACACATACACACTCACATAAAGAGAAAAAGGAAAAAAATATATATATATTAAGAAAAAAGGATGAGAACAACCAAATCAGTAAACAAATCTACCAATGATAATAAACTCTAAATACTAAGGTAAGCATAAAACCAGAAACAAATCAGATGCAGAAAACGAACCCAAAGTCCACCACCTCAATTTTGGGGTGATTCATTGTCTATTCAGGTTTTCCACTGATGCTGGTACAGCAAGTTGATTGTGGAGATTTAATCCGCTGCTTCTGAGGCTGCTGGGAGAGATTTCCCTTCCTCTTATTTGTTCGCAGAGCTCCCAGGGTTCAGCTTTGGATTTGGTCCTGCCTCTGCATGTAGGTCACCTGAGGGCAGCTGTTCTTTGCCCATATAGGAAGGGATAAAGGAGCTGCTGATTCGGGGGCTCTGGGTCACTCAGGCCGGGGGGAGGGAGGGGTACAGAATGTGGGGTGAGCCTATGGCCGCAGAGGCCAGCATGACATTGCAACAGCCTGAGGTGTGCCGTGTGTTCTCCCCAGGAAGTTGTCCCTGGATCACGGGACCCTGGCAGCGGCGGGCTGCACAGGCTCCCCGGAGGGGAGGTGTGGATAGTGACCTGTGCTTGCACACAGGCTTCTTGGTGGCTGTAGCAGCAGCCTTAGCGTCTCATGCTCGTCCTTTGGGTCCGAGCTGATAGCCGTGGCTCGTGCCCGTCTCTGGAGCTCGTTTAGGTGGTGCTCTGAATCCCCTCTCCTCACGCACCCCGAAACAATGGTCTCTTGCCTCTTAGGCAGCTCCAGACCTTTTCCCAGACTCCCTTCCGGCTAACTGTGGTGCACTAGCCCCCTTCAGGCTGTATTCATGCAGCCAACCCCAGTCCTCTCCCTAGGATCTGACATCTGAAGCCCGAGCCTCAGCTCGCAGCCCCGCCCGCCCCTGCGGGTGAGCAGACAAGCCTCTCGGGCTGGTGAGTGCTGGTCGGCTCCGATCCTCTGTGCGGGAATCTGTCTGCTGTGCCCCCTACACCCCTGTTGCTGCGCTCTCCTCCATGGCTCCAAAGCTTCCCCCCTGCCCACCCCTCGTCTCTGCCAGTGAAGGGGCCTCTAGTGTGTGGAAAGTTTTCCTCCTTCACAGCTCCCCGAGGTGCAGGTCCCATCCCTATTCTTTTGTCTGTTTTTTCTTTTTTTGTTTGCCCTACCCAGGTTCGTGGGGAGTTTCTTGCCTTTTGGGAGGTCTGAGGTCTTCTGCCAGCGTTCAGTAGGTGTTCTGTAGGAGGTGTTCCACATGTAGATGTATTTCTAATGTATTTGTGGGGAGGAAGGTGATCTCCACGTCTTACACCTCCGCCATCTTGACGGTCTCACCAGCAGTACTTTCTACGAATGTATTCTGCATGGTTATCAGCAACAAACACAAACATTTATTGAGTACTGAGTATAGTAGAAAAATTAGTTTTGATTAACAGTCATCTTTTTAATGTGTTTACTATTCCAAAACATGGATTATATCGCCAGATAGACCTGCTATCATGAGATGTATTACACTCGTGCCTTCTTTTCTCAGAATGTAATCTAATTCTTGATTCTTGAAGTGTGTTCGTACATTCATTCATTCAATTCACATTCTTTGATTGTTCACCCTATACTAGGCACAGTGTCCTTTTTTAAAATGTTTGGGTATTCAGGTCAGAACCTTTAAAACCCTATTTCAGTGAAGTTATTTCACAGAATAAATTTTTTCACTGCTATTTTCTAGAGAGTGTTTTCCAGTAATTTCAGTGCTTATCAAGTTAGTGCTTAAACTTACATATCAGCACACCAGTATCTCATAGCAGGTAATGACACGCTGACCTTTTTCTGCTAAGATTTCCTGAGGCTCCTTGCTGAAATAAACTGTTAGCTTTGGCTATACCTTTCCTTTAGGCAAAACGAAACCTAAAAACAGGTCTAAGTCTTTGGAGGCATGAAAGAGAAAATAACTTTAAAATAGAGGTCAAAGAATGGACGAATTATCATAAATACCTAACAGAGTCTCAAAAGATGAAGCCAACCTGTGATTCTTTAAGACCTGACCCCTGGTTGGATAGATTTTTGAGGCTTGGGGTATATCTAAAGCAGTTATAAAAAAGTTGAGGGGCCATTTTCCAAACAATATCTCTCACAAGATTTTATTGCAGAGTTGAAATTTAGAATTGCAGGGGAAAATCATGCTATTACTATGCTGAGCAATTGCTCAAATCCTGTTCATACACAAAAAGAGGAAATGTGGTATTAATTATATGTCCTGTTCATTCTGCAAAGATTTATGACTAAGCAGTTGTTCTCAAAAGTTAGCATGCATCAGTATCAGAGGACTTGTTAAACATAGATTTTTGAGTCCATTTCCAAGATTATCTGATTCAGTAGGTCTGGGCAGACAGAGAATTTGACTTTCTAACAAGTTTGCAGGTGATGGTGATACTGCTGGTTCAGGGATGACACTTTCAAAACCACCAGATTAAAGTGACGAATAGATTTCATTAGAAATTGGTTTCAGCTGTAAGGTAGAACTCAATTTTGAAAGGTTGGAAAGATCATTTGTTCTGAAGCCAGAAAAAACCTCCACTAGATTTCTAGTTTCCTGTTTCAATGACCTTGACCTCAAAAAGCTACAATTACATCACTGCAGATTAAGATTATAACATCTAACATCAGGGGCTATTGTGAGGATTACTAAAACATTGTATACAAAGTACCTGATGCATACCAAGTGCTTAATACGTTGTAGTTAGGATTATACTATTGGTGGTTGCGATGATACTATTTTTATAAAATACATATGCATTTATCAGTTGTCAGAATAAGTGGATCTAGTAAATTTATCAAGAATAACTGTGCTCTTTGCTACAGTGGCTGGGCAGAACACTGTTCCCATATTGGCTGGTACCTGGCCTTTCCACCCCAGATTGTTGCTTCTGATATTTTTGCAGTTCCTCAACACCTTCAGTCTAGAGGGTCATCCCAGTCAAAATGAAATCTTGTCTCTTCTTGCTTTTACCAAAAGTTGAGGCCTGATATCATTGCATTATTAATAACCAACCTTTCCTTTCGCCCCCATCTTTGTGCAAAGCCCAAGCAACCTAGATCTTCAGTCATCACACAGACATTTATTCCCATATGGCACCAGACATATTCTACCAAGACCCATCTCCTATTCTCACCTCTTCTCCCCAAGCCCTTATTACTATGTCCTATGGGATTCAGGGTCTGTGATCAACAGACTTCTCTACATCCTTACATTCTTCTCCAAAGATCTATTTTCTAACTAATGGGACCATCTCCTGAGGTCCTAGCTTCCCCTTTTTGTTCCCTCCCATACTCAGTTGCATGAGCCTCAAAGCTCTAAGCCTAAGGGGTTGTATGCTCCCAGTTTTTATGTGCAAAAAAATTCTCCTTCTCCAATTTTCACAAATTCTAGTTTCTTTGGAACGTGTCATCAGATTTTACTCGTGTTATTCTTCCTTGTTTTTGTTATATCTGTGTCCTCTCCCTCATTCACCAGATAAATGTCTTCTCTTCCACACGAGCCTGCCATTATTCTTAGGGATTTCAACATAGAAGCAAATGATCTAACAAGTAGAAGATGGCTTGACCTCTATAGAAGTAAGAATTATTTCCTCCATAAGGATTATTTCCTCCACCCCAATCCAGTCACTTCCTCACACAATTGCAGTCTGGGTCCTGTCATCAGCAATAGCACCACATGAAGAAAGTTGTTTTTTTTTTTTTCATTTCCCCAAATATTGACCATCCTCTGATCATCCCTTCTCTTCTGTCCATTTCATGCACTCTCACTCTTATGTGGGACTGAAGTTCTCTTATAAAAAATACTGATGCTTTCTGAAGATAAAGTCTGTTCCATCTTCTTGTTAATGTTGTCTGGAGCATCTGTGGCAGGGATTTGCAGAGAGAAAAGATTCAGTTAACATGCAGACCTGACTTTACACATGCAGACCTGACTTTACACAACTCTTAGTATTTGATGGAAGAGGATTCAAAGCCAGAAAACTTGTTTATCTTTTCAACTACAGAAATCAGGAAATTAGATAGTATTTTTTCCTGGCTATATGTCTCTGTAAGAGGAAGTTAGCCAATTTCAGAATTTCTAGGAGAAAACAAGCAAGGTAAATATCATCAACTAATTCTTCCTCTCTGCTCCTCCGTCCTACCCCCCCCCCCAACAGTGATAGGCCCTGGTTGAATTGGAACACAAATATCCATCACATAGATAACCAATAAAGCAAGTGAAAAGTAAATATTTTAGTTTTTCTGAATCAACTTGCTTTTTTAGACAAAACCCACAAGACTTGAATGATGGATGTGATGGAAATCTTTTCCCGTTTTAACTCAGCAATTAGCTCTATAAATCATATAATTCCTTAATTTCAGTGACTGAATTGAACCAATTCCACACATGGAAATGAGTTTAAGGGCTCATGGAGGAAGATGATTCTCCTCTTACTGCTTATGCAAAGTCCAGGACCAGAGCCATGTGCCAGAATAAGTGTTCACAAAAATTTCCCAGAGGGAATTACAATGACCTTTCCTTTGTTTGAACCATGAAGTTCAACCCACCCCATGTGCTGAATGGTCAAAGAAGAGATGAACTCCTTCTGAGGTTGATGTGGATGGGGGCTCTCGGGCAGTTCCAAGAGAGTGGTTAAAGACTGTACCATGACCTCCCTTATTATCACCTACCCCCTTTCTACATTTTGGATAGAAAACAAACAAGAACAGAAGATGAAAACTATAGAAAACTACCTTGAAATGACAGATATGGGCTGCTAATGTTTCAGAGCTGTCTAGTTGCCTCAGGAAAGATTATTGGAAAAGATTTTTTTTTTTTTTTAAAGCTGCTTCTCCTTTATATAATACAGAGGGGGTAGGTCAGGGAGAGTTAAAAGAGACCTCAAAGAAATACCTAGGAAGACAGATGCTTGATGATCAGATTCTATTTGTTGGATAATAGATTTTCTAGGTGTATGCTAGGATTATAAGCCAGAACTCCCTACTGATAACTATCAAAGGCTTCATTGGATTGAGAGAAACAATATTTATGAAGAATTGCTTGAATGTATTACAGTCCATCCATTCCCTTGGATGCTCTAAAATAGTCCATCCTTGAATTTGGCAGAGACCAACAGACAACTCTTCACCTAGAATACAAGACGTTGTTCTGCACCCGCCCTCTCACCTCCACCACCAGCTCCACACTGCCTGGGTGATCAGCCATTTGCTGAGTCATGCTTTGG
The DNA here is from genome assembly GCF_949774975.1 of Lagenorhynchus albirostris. Lineage (NCBI taxonomy): Eukaryota > Metazoa > Chordata > Mammalia > Artiodactyla > Delphinidae > Lagenorhynchus > Lagenorhynchus albirostris. Next base: position 89,688,824 of record NC_083100.1, read on the forward strand.
TACACTGCCCTTGGTCTGTGTTGAAAAAACTTGATAAAATGCAAGCCAGGGAAACAGAGAATAATCTGCTGTGAGGACACTGTTCACAGGGCTCATTATGAATACCCTTGGGAAACAAAAACCTCTTATCTCAGTATCAAGAAAAAATTTTGCTTGTGTTGATTCACTTGTTTGTTTTTATATTTTGGATGTGATGGAGCATGCAGTGGATTGTTTTCCCCCTTTTTCACTGCCTGCTAAAAAGCTTAGAATTAACTTTTATGCCTAACTATAACATAGTGTAATTGCCTTATTTATTTTAAACTTTATTTTTTTGTTGTCAATAATCTGCTTCTGGTACAAATGAGAATAAAATATATTAAATATTTAAGATAAGATAAACTACTTATGTTGATAAGGGAAGTGATCCAGGGTGCTGTGCAATTAGGTGATGCAGTCCACCATTTCCTTACCATGCAGCTTTCCCCCTGTACTGGTGTACCACAGTGCCACAGGAGGTGGTCTAGCATAAAATAGTTAAGAAATGTGCCTGGAATTGGACAAGACTTTAATTTCCAGATTCTTGGGGGTTTAATCACGTTATTTTAGATTTATGCCCTAATCTCTCTGAGTCAAAGTTTCTCTTTCTATAAAGTGCAGATTATAATTATGCCTACTTTATGATTGAGGATTTGATGCAGTGGGATGTTTAACAAAAATACTTAGTATCACCTTCATTTATAAATATACTTAACACAGTGACATACACACATGATATACATATAAATTATGAGATGATATAGGATAATATATTATAATGATATAGTAATTATTTAATAAATGATAGCTTTACTACATTGCTTTTCTTCTTTACTGTTGTTGCTTTTTCGTGCATGAGCTCTAGGTGGCATTATATGAACTGAATTCATTTCCAGCTCCTTTAGATGGACACCCCCACTGCCACAAAGGAGACTTCATTGAGGGACAATTTTATACACAATGCAATAGAAGTTTTATGGGAAAACATGGGTTATAAGATCAGATAAGTTTGCAAAACACTGTACAAAGCAAAGTAAAAACTAGTCTATTTATTTAAGTAATTTTCAGTGTCTTCATTATGTTAGTATATACATGAATTCTTCAAACCAGGGACATAGAATGCAGCCTTTAACGAACTTATTTTATTGCATTAAAAAAAAAAATCTCTCCAGAATCATTCAGGGGACTGGATTTCTGGAGAATCAATTTTGGTAAATGCTACACCATGCTAAAATTCCTTTTCTAGTGACCTATTAAGGTGCTTGAAATTCTCACTTCTTTGTGATAAATCATTCCTTGAAGAAGAACTGAAAAATCACACCTACTTACATCAAAACTTTTAGGCCTCAAAGTATAATTACCTGAGAAGTTTACAAGCTCTCATGTAGGATAAAAAAAGGACTCAGACAGATGGAAACACAGCATATTATCCAGCAGTATGGGTCATGGTCAAGAGAGCAAACCCAGATGGAGGAACCACGGAAGTTGGGGCATAGCATGAGGGCACCATGAGAAGGAAGTGGTGGAAAGGGGAGGAGATATGGAAGAAAAGTAGTAGATAGGAGAGCCTTGGACAGACTTTATGAGCTGCATAATGACAGGTCATGGACAGATGTGAAAACTACCTACTACATATTAGGTGGTAATGGAAGGGTTAAATATCTATCCCTGATAGTTTAAGAACTCCTTTTCCACAAAAGGGCATATAGAGTTAGCTTTTTTTGGTTTTTTTTAAACATCTTTATTGGAGTATAATTGCTTCACAATGTTGTGTTAGTTTCTGCTGTATAACAAAGTGAATCAGCTATATGTATACATATATCCCCATATCGCCTCCCTCTTGCGTCTCCCTCCCACCCTCCCTATCCCACCCCTCTAGGTGGTCACAAAGCACCGAGCTGATGTCCCTGTGCTATGCAGCTGCTTCCCACTAGCTATCTATGTTACATTTGGTAGTGTATATATGTCCATGCCACTCTCTCACTTCGTCCCAGCTTACCCTTCCCACTCCCTGTGTCCTCAAGTCCATTCTCTACGTCTGCGTCTTTATTCCTGTCCTACACCTAGGTTCTTCAGAACCTTTTTTTTTTTTTTTTTTAGATTCCATATATATGTGTTAGCATACGGTATTTGTTTTTCTCTTTCTGACTTACTTCACTCTGTATGACAGACTGTAGGTCCATCCACTTCACTACAAATAACTCAATTTTGTTTCTTTTTATGGCTGAGTGATATTCCATTGTATATATGTTCCACATCTCCTTTATCCATTCATCTGTCGATGGACACTTAGGGTGCTTCCATGTCCTGGCTATTGTAAATAGATCTGCAATGAACATTGTGGTACATGACTCTTTTTGAATTATGGTTTTCTCAGGGTATATGCCCAGTAGTGGCATTGCTGGGTCGTATGGTAGTTCTATTTGTAGTTTTTTAAGGAACCTCTATACTATTCTCCATAGTGGCTGTATCAATTTACATTCCCACCAGCAGTGCAAGAGGGTTCCCTTTTCTCCACACCCTCTCCAGCATTTATTGTTTGTAGATTTTTTGATGATGACCATTCTGACTGGTATCTTTTACTCTCTCCACTTGTCAGCTAACATCTGTAGTTAAAACTAACTCTAACCGTTTTGATTGGTTAGAGTTAGAACGGTTACAGTTAGTTTTAACTACAGATGTTAGTTGACAAATGGAGAGAGTAAAAGATCCCAGTATGTAAGCTAATGTTTCTCATCCCATGCTGCACATCCACAGCACCCAGGGCACTCTGTAAAAGAACCAAGGCCTGGCTGCAGTCCAAACCAATTAAATCAGGATCTGCAAGGCTGAGGCCAAGACACTAGTAATTTTTAAGCTTCCTCAGAGATTCTAATGTGCACACATGGTTAGAACCACTTCCTTAGAGAAGAGACCATCGGAGAAATAGTGGGGAGTAGAGAAGGATAGTTTCTTCAAACTGGCACTTAGGGATGAAGTGGTTTCCTTTCTACCAAAAAAACTGTCCACAATTTATAAATCCCAATGCAAAGATAGAGAAAATTATGAAATTCTTTGAATGTACTTCACAAGCCTTTATCTGCTATACCTTTCCTTTATTCTCTTACCAAATTGCCAAAGGGCAGTTACTCTGTGGATATGAACCATCTCCAGTCCCATGCTCCACACTTTAGAATCCTGTTTACCCTGCGACTAGTTGATGGAGTGAAGATGAAATTTCTCCCCAGAGTTCTGTCATCATATTTGCATGAGTCATCTTTTTTGGAAAATCCAGCTGATTATCAAATAGCATCAGTTTTATTTTAAGATTTTGGTGGATTGTGTCTTTCCCTCTTCAGATAATCTTCAGGTTTCAGCTGAGAGCACCTGGAAGAAATGATGGATTTAGGGATAGTATTTAAGTGATGGTGACTTGAGGTAGGAGGCACATCAAGGGGGAAAAGGAAATCTGTCAAGTATAGGGCCTTTCTTCAAAGTGTACCTAAGGCTCTCATAATGGCTGATTCAATGATAGTGATGTATTTTAATGAGATTTACATGACTGAGTTTCTTTGCCACCTGGAATATTGATCCTTGTTTGTAACTTCGTCTTCCTCCAATGAACTTTCTCCAGTGAAATGATTGCTTTGCTTCTTAAACAATCCAAGGGGAAAGGAAAAAAATCCAATAACTGAAGGAAATTTGATAGCCTGTACCATGATAATAGTCCTATACCTATCATCTAGATGAATTTTGATGTGCTGGGGAAGAAAGGAAAAAAAATTTTTTTTTAGCCGATTGTAGTTGAGTCTTTTTTTGCCAATGAGTGAAAAATAGCAAAGAGACATACCTATACTCAAAGTTTTACCTAAGAGAACATTTTTTTTCATTTAAAAGAGTCATGAAAACTTTAGAGAGGCAGAGTATAATTATCACAATATGTATCCATCCATGTCACTGAAATTTTATACCATGCCTTTTTATTCTTCTCTTGGCTGATTCCTACCGTGGCAAGTATTTCTCCTTGGGAAATAGTGGGAAAATGGAAAGAATGTCAGTATAAATACTGTATTAGTTAAAATTAAAAACATTTATAGTTGGTATTAGCCTTAAGTGACAGTCAAGTGCAGAATGGCTCCTTTGGTAATATCTAAACAGCCATAATAACACAGAAGCTCCAGTGATTTGTTTTTCCCCATTAGAATTATCTCCACATCTTCATCATTTATAGATATGACCTCCCAAGACTAGGAGGCACAAAGTGGCATGTTCTTCTATATTAACAAGATATGTCCAACCAAACTAATTTATTGGGATTTGTTCAGACAAATTAAACCAGTATTTCTCTCTCCGTTCCTCATTTTTATTTTCTATCTTAGCAGAAGCATCCATTTTATCAAACAGTATAAATCCACCATTTAACTAGCTGTGATTGTAAGTAATAAACTTTTTTCTGTTTCTGTTAACTTTTTTCTTCTTTCTGTTAAAAGGACAGATGTAAAAGGAGAGAGAAGCATATTGATCTAAGTATTCTGATCTTTCATTTTAAAGCATAAAATTGTATACATTTATTCAGAACTATTTATTAAGAGCGTATAATGTACTTGCTGCTATTTTAAGTCCTGGTTCCAGAGCAGTGAAGAAAGTTGAACAGAAACCCCTTCCCTCGTGAAACTTACATTCTGGTACTATTTTTTTTTAATGGGAGATAAAGTTAAAGGAGTTGAAGAAAACAGGTCTCAAGAGAATTGTTAAAAGTATGATGTTTAAGGTGTGATGCCACATCATAGACAATAATAGCATTGTTAATAGTAGTTGGCTCGAACTATGGGCCACGAATTACTCATTAAATAGAGCTTTTTATTTAATGATCACAGCTTCTTATGAATGTGGTACTTTTAAATTCTCATTTTGCAGTTAGGAAAACTGAGAAAATTTCAGCAACTTGCCCATAGGCATGTAATTAAGAGGGACCCCAACTCATAGAGACTGAACTTCAGATCTGTGCTCTTTACCCCTTCAGTTTGTGGCTCCCTTGTGTACAAGGATCCGAACCAAGGTACAAAACTAAGTATTTTCATATAAACCTAGTATTTTACCTGCAGTGCCAGGTTTTAGTTATTTTAAATATTAACCAAAAAATTAATTATTATTAAAAATCATATAACAGAAAAGGATATGGACAATTAGATAAAGGGCCCATATCTTCAACTCTTGAGTGTCAAAGAATTGTCCAAATCATTGTCATTATTTTAGAATCCAATAATATAACACAGAGCACAAACTTTTTACACAGCTTAGTACCGTATGAGATAAGCTTACTGTGTTTTTCCATTATTTTTCTACTTACAATCCAAATATTAATTGAGACTCTGATCTAAAATTGATTAGTATTTATATTGCCAATCTGTACCTTTCAAATAAGATTGTTTCATGACCTTCATTGTATTCTCTCTTCTTGCCTTTGACTTACAGAATGAAGTGAGGGGAGAATTATAGAATGATTATGATTCATGTAATAAATGACCTCTGCTGGGCAGCCCTGGTGTTAGCCAACTCTAGTATTTATCTCAAATTAAGCCCCATTCCTTTCTTCCTAGTGGGAATTCCAAACATTTTCCATGCTTCTTTAGCCCCCAATCTAACTTCTATCGTTGCTGTTCTCCCCAAATAGCATTCATTGAAGTCATTTAACACGAATTCCTTCAATCACACATTTATTTTGAAAATGTTTCTGTATTTTTCAACATGTCATCTTGCATCCTTTTTTCTTTGACACCACATTCTAACGTTTTTCAGCTATTTCTCCCCCAATTCCTTGAATTATTCTTTTTTATCTTTTTCTTTTTTTTTTCCTGATATTTAAACAGATACTGGTGGAGTTATTTTTTTAAAGTAAGGAAAGGGCTCTGGGAGTTTTGCCTTCTTGAACACTTTTCTTCAAAACCTTCTTGGAATCTTTCATACTAACCACATGTTCCTGAATCACCCCCGTGGAACCCTCAAGTACTAAGGAACATAGTTTGAATACCACTGCATCAGACCACACTCAGACGTACTCTAACAGGCTTGCACTAACTCTTCAGGGGGGATCACAGTGTGCAATGGATTATAAAGGGCACAGTGACAAACCCTGGGTTGAGCAGGAAGCCAATCCAATTACCCAGGAGAGATCACCCTAAAACAGTCCCATCAACAGAAGTAATCTATTTGGGTTACCCAGTCATTCAGTTTTGTTACCCTGTGCCATTTGCTTTTTTTTTTTTTTTTTTTTTTGCGGTACGCGGGCCTCTCACTGTTGTGGCCTCTCCCATTGCGGAGCACAGGCTCCTTGACGCGCAGGCTCAGCGGCCATGGCTCACGGGCCCAGCCGCTCCGCGCCATGTGGGATCTTCCCAGACCGGGCAAGAACCCGCGTCCCCTGCATCGGCAAGCGGACTCTCAACCACTGCGCCACCAGGGAAGCCCCATTTGCTTTTTTGAACTAAAATTCTGCATGGTTCTTCTCTATTAGATTCCTTCAAAACCAAGTTGAAGTTCCCCTAAAAGTAGCTGATCCGAAAATGTAGGATCCACAAAGTAGGGAGAGGAACCTGTTGATTTATGCTTGCTTCTTGCAGTTTATTCTGAATTTTCTAAAAATTTGATTGCTATGTTTCCCTGCATTTGCAGGGATCATTTCAGTTAACCAAGTGGATTTTCATCTACCAGTTAAACTGATCCTGTGAGGCTGGTAAAACAGGAGGAAATCAAGGTGAAGTCAGTAAAAGTTGCAGGAAGAACTTAAAACCATTGCTCTCTGTGTTTATTCAGCTCAGTGGTTTTGTCTCTACAAGAAAGAATTGTTTTATTGGCATTTGCCTGCCTCCACAATGATGTTTCTCTTGCTTGTCTCACTTTTCTGGAATACAGTAATACATCATTGATGATTTCAAAATGACACTGAATCACGAGAAAAGATAAAATATGTCATTCTTATAGTCTCAAAAAAGGGAAAGTTATATGATATGTATTTTAGAAAGTAGCTAAAAATTTAGCTTTTCAGGAAAAAAGCTCTGTTCCTTGAAAGTCACATCTATGAATATATTGACTAATAGCATGTAAATGAATTGTATATTTTTTATATTGATAAGTAATGAGTTGTCATTTATTACTTGCCTATTATTCATGAAGCTAGACAGTAACCACCAAGCCTGACAATAACTCCAGAATTAAGTATTAATATTTCTGATTTACAGGTGAAGCTTGTATTTTTCTTCATTTTTTCTACAGACTTATCTCTTTTTTTCCCTTCAGTTTATCCTCCAGCTTATCCTAAGCTCTCTACTCTTTTGCCTAAGAAACAAATCCTTCTGGAATCTGATTTCTCTCTGCTAAAATGTATTTTTCCTGATTCAGCTGCACTTCCAAACTACCTTCCCTTTATTGCTAGTATCACAAAACAGGAGTATCTATTCCACCATGGTTTCACAATACACTCGGCCACACCACACCATCTGGTTTTCCACAGTTCTACTCGACTGATACTGCTCTCTTAGAAATAACTGGTGGCCTTCTAATGACGTCTTCATGACTTTAATTCATAAAATTATTGAACACCACCTTCTACCTTTTTTTAATACCTGTACTCATCTACTTCTATAAAGTACAAGTAATACCTGTACTTCCTACTTCTATAAATTTTCTATTGTAGATGCCTTGTAGCTTCCTCCTCTAATTGCTTAAGTGTAAATTCATCCTTTATTTGAATATCAACCTTGTCTATTTTTGCCTCACACTTTGCCCTTGAAAGTATCATCCACCTTCAGAGTTTTAAGTTCTACTTTTAAGTTCATGACTCTCAAGTCCGTATCATCAACAGCTCCACAATCACAACAGAAGTGATGTCATTACCTACTTTTCCAAGCCTTCTCGTTTCCTTTTACTCAGTTTTGAGTCACCATCACCTTTACTCTCTGATTCACTTTTTAAACTCTGTCATTTCTCTCTTAACCACACCACTTGTTTCAGTGATCTCTCTTTTCTTCCCAATGCTTCCCAGGACTATTATAATAGCTTCCTAATTGGTGTATTGATTTCCAGTCCCTTGTTTTTTCAATCTGTGATTTATATCACCATCACATTTCTCTTCTTAAACAAAGAGTAAAGTTGACGATTTCCGTTATCAAAAGCCTACATTGTTTATCTCTTCTACATGTTTATGTATAATTGAATCACTTTGCTGTTCACTTGAAACTAATACAACATTGTTAATCAACTATATTCCAATATAAAATAAAAAGTTAAAAAAAAGGGCTTCCCTGGTGGCGCAGTGGTTGAGAGTCCGCCTGCCGACGCAGGGGACGCGGGTTCATGACCCGGTCTGGGAAGATCCCACATGCCGCGGAGCGGCTAGGCCCGTGAGCCATGGCCACTGAGCCTGCGGGTCCGGAGCCTGTGCTCCGCAACAGGAGAGGCCACAACAGTGAGACGCCCGCGTACCGCAAAAAAAAAAAAAAAGTTAAAAAAAAAAACCTACATTGTCTCCTATTACATAGAGAATGAAATACAAGCTATTTGGCCTACCATTTAAGATTCTTTCTTATCAGGTCACTGAAAACTTCCCTACCTACCTAACTTCAGTCATCAGAGTCTTTAACTACTAGCCCTTAAATTGCACCAACTTTCCTATCTCACTGATTTCATTTATATTCTTTTTTATATGATTTTATTCCCTTAGCCCTTCTCATAGTTCTCTCTCTCACCTTCCTCACCTTTCAAGACCTAGTTAAATCTATTTCTGACATTCACATACTTTGACCTGGCCTAGTACGTATTGTGTTGAATGAAACTGAATAAAATAATTTTTTTTTTCTTGAGTACATTTTTTTTTGTGTGTGTGTGGTACTTGGGCCTCTCACTGTTGTGTCCTCTCCCATTGCGGAGCACAGGCTCCGGACGCGCAGGCTCCGGACGCGCAGGCTCCGGACGCGCAGGCTAAGCGGCCATGGCTCACGGGCCCAGCCACTCCGTGGCATGTGGGATCTTCCCGGACCGGGGCACGAACCCGTGTCCCCTGCATCGGCAGGCAGGCTCTCAACCACTGCACCACCAGGGAAGCCCTTGAGTACATTTTGAACAGTGGAAAAACCTTTTTTTGTGTCTGTCAAAGTGACAAATATCAACTCTAGGAATTAGTTGCCAATGGAATAGTTGTGATTTTAAAAGCACTTTAAGGAAGATTATAGTTAATCTCTACCTGGAACCTTATAATACTACAAACAATAGTTCATCACAAACTATTTTTCAAATGTATTAATTTTGAGATACTGATAAGGAAGTTTCAGAAAATGAAATTTAAAGATATATACACATATATATATAACTACAGTGATGTATTTCTATCTATATCCTTAATATATTTGAGGTTAACAGTAAAATTGCCTGATTATACAACCTAATTTATATGTTAAAAAGAAGGTTGCTTTCTACATTTTAGAGCTGAGTTTGAAGTTTGAAAATGGTAGTAAATATACACTGAGATAGAGTACACTCTGACAGAGTGAAGTTTTGTCTTGCCATGAAAACTCGGTCTAAAGTTTCAGTAGCTAACTCTGCTGTACTTATAGTCCACATTAATCACAGAAATACATACTTTCATTACTAAAATAGTGAATAGATATCATAAATAATAATTAAGTAAAAATAATCAATACAACTGGAAATTTTCTCACTGGCCATCCTTTTCCCCACATCATTAGGTAGTTAAAATTGCTGATACCAAATAAATGATAACTTCCCCTGAATTTTAAGTCCATGGATAAAGATTCTCCATTTGCCACTTGACTCACTTCCTTCTGTCATGCATTCATTTAATGCATATAGTTTTAGCTTTTTACTTAGTAGGAGTAGTTTCTAACTCTGGGTTCTAGTTTTAGATGTGTCACCAAGTTATCTTGAACTTACCGTTTCATTAACCTGTAGTTCAGTATCTTCATCTATGGTAAGTTTGATGTGAAGATGAGGCTGTGAAGAATAAACTGGCCTTAGTAAAAGTCTTTGAAATGTGAAATTGTGTGTGTGTGTGTGTGAGAGAGAGAGAGAGAGAGAGAGAGAGCGAGAGAAAGGGAAAATCAGTGAGAACTGTAGTTAAAAATAAAGTAGTTTTGACAGAAGAAGATTAATCAACTAAATTAGAAATGCATATCTAGCAAGCAGCATCTATTAGATTGTCTTACTCACTCTCCCAGAGTACAATTTGTACAATTACACAATGGCATTCTCAAGCAGTTACTTCATCATGCCTATCCATAGCTTGTCTTCTCATATAAATTGTCATGTGACCATTTTACACAGAATGCTCATCACAGTGGGATTGGACAGGTGCTGGAAGTTGAGTTCCATTTCTCATTTGCTCTCCACAAAGTCCAAAACCCACTGATTTTGTGAAGTAGGTCTTCTTTATTGTCTGGAGCTTGGAAGCCTTGCTAATTAGCATTTACCTATAAGTAATGCAGGGGTTAGCTGACATTACGTAGTTCTCTGTGTGATGCTTTCACTCGGTGTAAAGTTGAAAGAGGTGGTAAACAATCTCTGTACAACCCATGTTTTCTGGAAATTATATTAAAACCTTTATTAGTATTTTAATGCCAGAATTGTGTTTCCATTTGTCTTTGCAGTTCTAGTCTCATTTACAGGAAGTTTAATAGCAGTTTCTAAAACAGTCACTTTCAAAGCATTCAGAACCCTCCTATGCTGTTAATCCTCTCCCTCTCTATTTGCTCTATTTCCCATTTCAGAGGCCCTTCATGTTCTAAGGGAGCCATAACCCCATATCCCCAGTGGGGAGTTGGGGGTTGAGGATGGATAAAGTGAAGCTAAGAGAATTGGGAACACATTCCCCACAGTCTAATTTATACAATTAAAACCACTTCTTCCACCAGTCATAATTTGTCATTAGGGATCTATATCCAGGGTTAGACCTTTTGTTTTCTACCACTAAGTCATCAGAATTCCTTCCTAGTTGTGTGCATTAACTTCTAGCATTCTTCCATCCCCATTCCCTGAGACAAGGTTGAATTTTGTCTGAACCCCATGTTCTCACCCTTTTGTGTTCCAATTAGCGGCTAACAGCAAAGGACCACCCTGCCCTTTTTATTGTCAGAAAAGACCCACCTCTACCCTTCCTCAATAACTCATCTCCATCCATCTTCATGACTCCCTTAAGACTCACAGATGGCTCCCTGTTTACCTGCCTCTCTAAGACTCCAGGTCTCCTTCCTTCCTTATTTATTTATTTTTGAGAAATTCCTCATTAATGAATGTTTTCCCTATTGCAGTAGCCTGAATAAAATCATCTCCTTAGTTGTCCAGTGCGGCATTGCAGCATTTTATCTTTTACAGCTGCAGCAAAGTTAAAATTAAAACAAAAAAGGAGAAGAAGGTTGTCTAAAACACACATGCAGCCAAAAAGATCTATATCTTTTTTTCTCCATGGAACTTACGAGGCTGCTCTAATGGCATAAAGAAATATTTCACTGAACTGGCAACATATAGAATTATGGAAACATATTATTGCATATGTATTTGTGGCATTAGATGTTAAAAGTATAAATACACGAGAAAGAAAAGACTTAAGGAATTTCACATATTAAAATAGTATACTGTAGTTTGAAAGACATGTACACTTTTTTTTCTGAAATTAATAAGCTTTAGCAAGTTTTAATGCACCTTGAACAGGAAAATTTGGAGAAAATCTTGCTAACTATAGGGGGTTTATGACTTCTTTTCAAACTGCTTTATAGGTTTCTGAAATGCATCATTAATATAAATGTTTATTAGACATTTTTTTGAAATCTAATGTGGAAGAGATGATTCTGTGTTTAAAATACGTATCACTAGTCCTTGGCATAAAGTAGGGATTAATTAGATTGAAGCAACAAAGTACTGTAGAAATCCATTAACTTCAGTGAAAGTTAGGAAATATATAATGTTCTTATCTCCCATCTTAAAAAAGTATATCCAATTTGCCATGTAAGAATAGGCACCTGAGAACAAATTGTGTTTGGGAACAGCCTCAGTGGAATTATAAAATTACTAACAAAATTAAATCTCATTACATCATTTCAGAACCTGATTGATATAATGAAAATAGCCAGTGATTAAAGATATCTAGAAATTATAATAGACTTGATACTAACAGTAAGTAATATTTTTTAGCTGAATTGTTCCTTTTTTATAAATTGTTATTGGTCACCCATTATGTCCCAGCTCACTATATAAATATCCTAGGGACACCAAGAAAAAAATAAATAAATCATTGTCTTTCAGGGGTCATTTTAAACATTTGAGACAATGTTAGTAAAAGTATAAACAACAGAGAAAAGTAAGATAGGGCAATTGCCAAATGATTGGTAATAGAAAGCATTTGAGAAAATGGAGTGAAACATGATATAATGTATGTAAAGAGCTAAGCAAAGTGCCTGGCATTGAGTGTTCAATACGTGATATCTAGGAACATCATATTTAAATCCTAGGAAGAACACCTAGGGAAAAGGAATTTATATGCTTCTTGACTGAAAAATAATTTGACTCTGATAAACTAAGAGGAAGCAACAGAAGACAGTATTCTAAATAGTAAGAATAGAAAAAGCAAAGATATTGAGGAACAATGTCTATAACGTGAAAGTTTAGAGGTTCTTAACTACATCTATGCCCTTTATTGTATTTTAAGGATAGCCATAAACTTATCCACTGCACTGGAAAACGGAATCAATGATTCTCCAAGGCGTGCTTGGGTTCGAGGTGAACTTCACAGAGTAGACATGTAATTTGAAAATGACCCTGGAGATTCTTCTAGTTCTTTGCTATTGAAATTCACAGGATTTAGTAAACCATTTGTAGGAATAGTTGGAAATAAATACGTATATGTAGGTGACAGAGAATAAAGGTCAGTAAATATCCATCTAAGGAGGGTGGACTACCAGCAAAGGGAAGGCAGGATATATTTGTGGGGGAGGAAGACGTACAGAGTGGCAGAGCAGGGATACACGTTTGTAATTAGCTTTGTAACTAGGTTGGATGGAGGGAGGAGAGGGTCAACGCAAGAAAATTTATTAGGAGACTCGGGATACTGGAAGTATCTAAAATTAAACATACAATATGAATATCTTCACAGTTTATAACTGGCAATGCTGCCGCAGTTTATAACCCAACTCTGGTGCTCCAGTTGTCAATTGCTGAGTAACAAACTAACCCACAGCTTACACTTAGTGATTCTGTGGGTCAGATATCCCAAAAGGACACAGCAGGGCCTTAGCTGTAATGATTCAAATGTCTGAGGTGACCAACATCTAGGAACTGGAATTATTTGGAGGTTTTTCACTCATTCTGGCACCTGGCCTGGGATGACTGGAAGGGTAGCCTCAGCTGTGGAGTGGGGCACCTTATCAAGGCACAACCTCTTCATGCAGCTTGGACTTCTCAGAATGTAGGGTCCTGTGCACCTGGGTCCTGTGGTGAGTGAGTGAGTGTTCTGAGAGATGCAGGCAAAAGCGTTAAAGCTCCTTCTGATGTTGTCTTGAAGTCAAAGTCATGTGACATCATTTCCTTTGAATCATATTAGTCAAAATAATCACCCAGATTCAAGGGAAATGAGCATAGACATCACCTCTAAATGGTAGAAATGTCTAAGAATTTGAGACCATGCCTTAAAATTGCCACATGTAGATAACAACAGAAAAATGTGTATAATATGAAATAAAGCAGTGTTAACCATTGTTTTCAAAGAACCTTTGAAAATGGCATATTACTTACTTTTGATATTACTCATGCAATTCTGTAATCCTCAGGGTTAGGAGGCATATATGGGACATGAGATATTAGCAGTGCCAATAGAACAGAATTGTTAATTGACAATTAAAACCCGTATTCAATTCAAAAGTCTCTTATTAGGAGCTCAAGGGTTAAAGGAGACACCATTTAAAAGACTGAAATTTCTTAGAAGTGCATGTTTGAAAATATGGCTGGCCCTGCAAAACAAAACTCATACAGTTTTTTAAATGATGCAATTAATTATCCAGATGTTTCAAATACCGGTGTTTATTACTTCCACAGTATCACCCATCATTTGGTTTACATTTTTCTTTACATTTAGGTGTTCTGAGGTGCAAATTTAGGTGGAGAATGTGGCTCACCCTTAAGAGAGCCCATCACCATGTGTTTTGTTTGGGCATGAAAAATGAGAATAATCTAAACCTTTGCCACTGAGAGAGGTAAAGGGTTCCCATCAATGGCCATTAAGTCTAAGTAATGGGGTTTTAAAGAGACAGCTTGTAGTGTTGCTCTTCAGGAACCTCGACAGCAGTTGTGCTTTAGCTGCAGGTGCCATGATCCAGCAGTGTAGCTTTGGCTCCACTCAGGCCCTTGCCTGTGTCACCACTGTTTGAGCCCCCTCTGTGGTGTGCATCTGTTACCAATTCTCTTTCAAAGAACATCTGCTGCCAGAAGAGGCAAGCTTTTAATATGCTGATTTATCATTGTCAGATACAGGGTTTCATGGCTTGCATTTGAATATTGTATTTAAGGTGCTTTTGTGATTACAGATGTTTTACATATAAATTGCTTTATATTAGAAATATCATTTTTTCCAGTATTTTTAAGGAAACTTCACATTCACGTGTTTTACATTTTAATACCATCTTTTGCATTGCTGAGCACATGTGAATTGCTTTTTGTCTGTAATGGCAGTCGGTATGAGCAACAGCATCTGTGATTGTTGCTGCTTCAAAGGAGAAAATTAAATGTGGATATAGCTCTTCTTTTCGAGGGAGCCAGAATTCATTAATTACTAAGGGAAGCTTTCATTGTTATTTTATCCCCCAAAAGGACAGAATAGGTCACTACATAAAAATAGCTTTCCACTCCATAACCTTTGCAAACTAGAAAACGGTGTCAAGTTTCACACTTTTCTCTCACTTGTTTCTGTAGTCTTAAAATAATCTGAAAGTCTTTGGTACTGTATGGTCTTTGAAATAATAGCACCATCTACTGTCAGATCCTGAATTCATTCATCGTGTAAAGGAAAAAAATGAAGATGGAGGAGGTGCTCTGAGTCGTTTAATAATATGGCACTAAGTAAATACTATATAACTGAAAAATGGGAAAATTCTTACTTAAAACTAGAAAATAAGACTAATGTGGAGTTCATCATATTAAATAAGCATTGTGGGGCTTCCCTGGTGGCGCAGTGGTTGAGAGTCCGCCTGCCGATGCAGGGGACACGGGTTCGTGACCCGGTCTGGGAAGATCCCACATGCCCCGGAGCGGCTGGGCCCGTGAGCCATGGCCACTGAGCCTGCGCGTCCAGAGCCTGTGCTCCGCAACGGGAGAGGCCACAACAGTGAGAGGCCCGCGTACCGCAAAAAAATAAATAAAAAAAATAAATAAGCATTGTGAAATACCTTTTTTCAAGAAAATCCATAATACAGTATAAAAATTATAGATAAGGTAATGTCCTTATTATCATCACTGTCATTATAATTTTAGTTTCCCAGTTCCTTTAAGCTTATTGTATATTCATTTAGATGACAGTGAGGGGTAGGAGAGGTGGATTTAAAAAGCACTGTCTTTAAGAATTCCCGACCTCTCAGCAAGGCGTTGATGCTTCCTTTCTGCGTGGAGAGCCAGCCAGCTCTCAAGAGCACCTCTCATAGTGGGAGTTGCTAGTAGGCCTGATTGTTCCCTGTCCTCAAATCCTTTCCCCAAAGGAGTAATGTCATTTCATTAAAGAAACTCAACTGTCTGGGTAAAGGATCAGTGAAAATATGTCTCAGGGCTCTCATAAAAATAAGCTACTAGCTATTTCAAGAGCATAGTGTGAAATTCCGGACACCTTCCAACCCTCCTTCGTACTGATTGCTTTCAGTGAGCGAGAGGCCAGTTGTCACCGTGCCTCCTGCACAGTTACTTCCTTAACCTCGTAGCTCCCAGAGGACTGTTGTGCCTCCCACCCATCTGTTGCAGACAGTACGTGGCTCTTCCTGCCTCTGGAATTGGCATCAAGTTATTCCATCTACAGCAGTACTTCTATGCTTTCCGTCCAGTTTATTATCTCATTTCGAAAGCAATTCAAAAGGTTTATTTTCTCTACATGGCCTTCTGCTCCCTATCTTTCCCCTTTCATTCTACTTTATTGTTATTTTTATTTCAAAGTGGAGCCTGAATTAAATTTCCTCCCTTTAAAAATTTTTTATCTCCACAGTTTTTAATAACCAGTGGCCTGTGCCTAAAATGTGGAGAAAATATATATTCTCATGATTGATATTTCTTTTTCTGGTCGATTTTTTTGAGATGCTACAAAACATAGTAAGTAGGAAGTAAATGACATCATTAAAATACCAACCATGATTCCATAGTTACTTACCAAATATATTTTAACTCTCTCCTATCTGCCAAAATACATGAAACACAACCTATACCTTCAGAGGTGCTTACAATCAACTATTTCCTTATCCTCTTGTTTTTTTTTTTTTTTTTTTTTAAGGACGTTATTATCTGTTCATCTGCATTGTAGCAGCCAGATACTAGCAAACTACTCAGTTTTCTACCTAGTCTAACCTTATCTCAATTATTATTGTAAACTATAGTAAGGTAATATTTTCAGATATTAACTGTGTTTTTATTCACTGGGAAAATATCATGGCTTTTTTATGCACCGTATATAGGCAGAGAGTGGATATAAATGGAAAACAATAATAGTAATAATAATAAAAAACAATAACAACACATTCAACTGAGTTGCCAAGTACGCTTTTTTCTTAACTCACTGAAGAAAACAATAATCATGAAAGTCAATACATTCAATTCACAGGGCTAGGGCTTTTCTTCTTCTTTGTCTTCTAAATGAGGAAAAGGCATTTGAGAATCAAGAAACCAAGATCCAAAAAAAGCAGAGTTGTAAGATCATCAGTAGCAAGTGTATGTAATGATGATGCATGATAATTTAAATGCTAGTTTCCCACTCAAATGGAGTAATAGATCATTTGCTCTGGGGAGGAAGGAGAAAGTTGGAAAAGATGATATGGCTGGGATTCGAGTGAGGTGAGCAAGCCACTCAAATAGGGTGCAAAATTTAAGGGGTCACCAAAAAGCATTAATCAAGATGTCATATTTTAATGCAATTTTTTAATCAAAATTAATGCAAAAAATTCATCATGAACAAAATAGAAAAATTTTAAATAAAGACAAAAACCCTGTGGATGAATGAATGTCTCTGAAAGGACCACACGTCATGACTCTATCCTAAGTGAGTCTCAGGGGAAGGATGAAACCATAGATGGGATTAGAGTGAATTGGGGAACAGTAAGCTTTTGCCTCAGTCCCATCATAGACCAGGATACTCTAAGGGTTTTGGAGAAGCCATGCCTACATACAAGGCTAGTTTGTTGATTTCAGGGAAAGCCTCAAGTCCCTGACTACATCATTGGAGAGAGTAAACAGCTAGGGGTTTTATGAGGTTCAGAAGGGCTGAGAAAGGCCAGACGAAACAAGGGTTCTGAGCCTGGAATAAGGAGAAGTTAGATGGGATGACCCAAGTGACTGGCTGTGTTATGAGACCACAGATCCAGACTTGGCAGCAGAAGCCCAAGCTGATGAAAACACAATAGAAGAAAAACCTCAATGAATGCCATCAGAGTAAGGCAGAAAGGCATGCCAACAATACCTAAGATACCTGTAAATTTCCCCAGCACCTCAGGAGTAAAACCACTTTGCCAAAAAGTAAGAAAAAAAGAGCTGTGCCTTTGACTCAGTTGTTACTGTGAGGTGGTGGAACATGCCACTTCAAAATATACCTCTTTGACGCAAGGATTATTTTGAGCTGATTATTTTGAGAAAGAGCAGACACAGGAGAAGCTCTGAAAACAAAGTAGAAGTTACCCTTTTATGAGGGAAATTTACATTCATAAAGGAAATCTCTATTTGTAAGGTTATCTCCCTCTCTGAACCTGGAAGAGGAGAATGACAAAATCAAGAGAAATTCTTATGGATGGAGGTGTAAACTTAAATCTGCATAACAAATCTTACACTTGTTTACCATACTTTTTTTTCTGGTCTCCCCACAATAACTGGCCACTCCCACACCCACTCTTTAGTCTTTAGTTGAAGATTGTATTTAAGCCTGAATTCTAAGCCACTTCTGAGAGTTACTCATTTTTCTCTAGGTATCTTCCACATATACATGAGGTACACATGTTAATTCATTTATGTTTGTCTTTCTCTTATTAATCATTTTGTTGTGGAGTTCCCAGCTGAGAACTTAGAAGGCTGGAGGAAAAATTTTTTTTTCTTACCCGACATTATCCAAAAGAGACTGAATTTTAATTGTAAGCGACTTGGAATAGAAATGGGGTTTTAAAAGCTAAATTTAGTTTTAGAAAATCTAAAACATAATAATTCTATTTGAATTTAGTAACTCAAAAATGTGTTCCTCAGAATATCAGCATCACCTGCATCATTCTTAGAAATGCGCAATCTTGAGTGCCTCACTAAGTCTACCAAGAAGAATCTGCATTCTAGCCATGTCCGTACTGTGAGGGGAAAATAAAGAATTCTACTAACAGAAGACCCCTCCGTACTAATGTAGAAATTATGTGTGTGTGTGTATGTGTGTGTGTATATATATAGAGAGAGAGAGAGAGAGAGAGCGAGAGAGAGAGAGAGAGAGAGAGAGAGGACATCATTTTAATATTGGATAAGCATTATGAGAGGCCTATGCAGGTAAGGTAATATGTATAGCAGAGAAAAACTAATTTTCCCTTCACCCTTCTAGGTTCTTGGCTGAGACTCCCCTGTATTGAAAGACAGATTAGCAAAAGAGAAATAAGCAGGAATTTAATAATATATATACTTTGGTTATACATGGGACTTACACAGGAAAAATGAGTAGATTCCCAGAAATGGCCAAAGCTACCACCTTAAATACCATCTTCAGCTAAAAACAAAAGAAAGTGTTGGAGGTTGGGCAGGGAAGCCAGTTAAGGGATGTTAGCAGGAAAAACAGAGTAAACAGGTAAAGGTAAGCTTTGTTACACAGACTTAAGTCCATGCCTTCTCCACTGAGAGCAGTAACTCTTGATTTAGTACTTCTTTTCTTCCTGGTACAGAGAGGGAGACACCCTTAAAATAAAGATTGCCCTTATAAATTTCTTTGTTTAGTTTTTTTTTTATTTTTATTGATGTATAGTTGCTTTACAATGTTGTTTTAGTTTCTACTGTACAGCAAAGTGAATTATCTATATGTATACATATATCCCCTCTTTTTTTGGATTTCCGTCCCATTTAGGTCACCACAGAGCATTAAGTAGAGTTCCCTGAGCTATATGGTAGTTTCTCATTAGTTATCTATTTTATTTATAGTATCAATAGTGTATCTATATCAATCCCAATCTCCCAATTCAGCCCATCCCTCTCTCCCCCCTTGGTGTGTAAATGCCTTTATAAAAGGTAATTTCTACTCTGTTTTCAGAGATTTTCTTCTTTCTACTTTTTCTCAAAAATAATCAACTCAAAATAATCCTTATTCCAAAGAAGCATATTTTGGGGAGGCATATTCTGGTACCTTTCATATGAAAGTGACTACAAAATCTGGACAGAATTTCACACAAATTTATATAAAAAGCAGGAGAGAGAACAATTAAAACTTCTCTTACTCCCTTGAGAGACAAGAGGACAATCTTTGTGATTATGGCACCTGTACCCATGCGAGACCCCTGAGTTAAATCTGTAGGTGAATGTTCACAATTCCCAAGGGTCAGAAGACCAGGCTCTTGAATTGTATAATCCAAACATCAAGCCTTTTTATCAGATCTCTTATGTTTTCAAAGAGACACTCTAAGGTAGTGGACTCCTTTCTTAAACAAAAATTATTTTTCCCTACACTACACAGTTGATGTTCATATTCACACTTGAAAAGCATTGTGTTACAACAGCAACCTAGGTTAATACCCAAGTCTGTGGTTACAGATATAAGTCTAATGGTCCAATCGTCTTTCTTGCTTGACTTCTGAGAGGTTTCCAATGACATCGGTAAGACAGTGATCTAGAACTGGGTCAACAAACTTTTTGGGAAGGGCCAAATAGTAAATATTTTAGGCCACACAGTCTGTTTTACAGCTACTCAGCTGTGCTGCTGTAGCACAGAAGTACCCAAGGGAATGAGCACAGTTATATTCCAATATAACTTTATTTACAACAACAGGCAGCATGATAGATTTGGCCATAGTTTTCCAAATCTTGTCCAGAATGTTCTGTGGAATTGTTCTTCCAAGTATAAGGCAGTGGTAGCTAATGAACAGGGTTGTCTCTCCTCTAGAATCATTTCTTCATAATTCTTAAATTCTCTAGCAGTCTTTTGGCACACGGCCTCTACTAGCATAGAGTCACTCATCTCTGGGTTGTGCAGTCTTAGCACACACACAAACAAGGATGTGGCTTTGCTCTTCTCAACTCCAGATTATAACACATTAAAACATTTAAAATGCCCTTTTACTTATGCTGCTAATGAAAGTCCTTGCTGTCAGCTTCTTACATGTTACAGTGGATGTGTGGCATCCTTAAAATCAATATAGAAATATTTCATAGGTTAAGTACAGTGTGCCAATTGTATAACATTTGAAAAAAGAGCTTAACAACATTAAATAATAAAGTAATAGTACTTGCAGTATCTTTCGAATATATAATGATTTCATATCTATCTCTCCTTTGTTCCTTTGTCCTTTGATTGTTAAACAGTTGGGTCAGGTAGATAGGAAAATATTTCTGGGATTTTGAAAAATTAAATGAGATGGTCAAGGTCACAAAGCAAATAAAAGTTGGGCGTTGGCTTAAACCCATGTGTTCCTACTTCCTATCCTAGTCTACTTTCACAACAACATAATGTCTTCAACTAGTAATAGGACTATATATTTATGTGGTTGATAAAATCTGTAGTTAAAAGCCACAATAGTCTACTAAAAATCTCCTCAAATTCATTCGTAACCTAGACAGAACTGTTACCTGTGTTTCTATTTTCTTTTATCTCACCTTATCTCATGGCACATTTCCTTTCTACAGAAAATATTTAAATTTGTTTTCAAGGATCTATTATGCACATTTTATTTTTATAAAAATATAGCAGATTATCAGTTGGTCGATAAGCTTCTCCCTTTGAGTAAGTTGTATTCTTTGAGATATTCACAAATGAGTTAATTTACCCAGTGAAGTTGAGAACAAACATTAGTCTTGCACATCCTTTTAAGATGTATTTGATCTCTCATATTCACACCCACCTATTGGAGATCATCTGCTCTAATTACCTAGTTCTTCTCTGAGCAAATATTAATTGCATCTGAAAGTATATATTATTGAGCTTTAAATTCCATTAGGAGGGTCTAAATTTTTTTATCTGTGTTCTCTTTCTCTTTCTTTTACTGCCCTATATATCTTTGGAAGATATTTAATGAAGTTGAGACAGAGACTTTAAAATTTTTGACATGATAATCTTCCTTCAGGAACTGGGAAATCTTTCAGACACAGTGGTAAATATGGATAAGGTATGCAAAGAATGAGAGGGGTCTCTCTTATTATCTTGCTTCCTTCTCCCCAAAATACTCTCAGTTCTTTTAGAAAAAGAAGATGTAGGTACTGGAAAATGACATGATAATGCAGTTCTTTCTTGTTAGCACTAGTGTGATTCTTTTGATACTTGCATGTAAAAGTCTCCCAACATGTTTATGCTATAATGAATGGAAATGTATTCCCTCAAAAACCTTTTAACTTTCTACTTAATAGGGGGATTCAAAAGGAAAGTGAAAACTGAAAAAGACTGGAAACAGTAAACTAGAATTACAGGCACAGGTACACAGTTCTTATGTGTATAATGCACTTAGGTTTTATCTCTGAAATGATTCAAGTTCTCTGTATTGACTACTCATTTTTTTTCTTTATGTATTTTTGTCTTGTTTCGGAAAAGATTTGAGTCATCTAACAATCAGAACATGAATAATAAAATGTTGGCAAAAATAAGTAAGAAGCAAGAATCAGAAACAGGGGAAATATAAATAGAAGTAGATAGTTATCACTGGGTAGAGTTGGTAAGAGAAGCAGGTGGAAGAAAAAGGAGTGGCAGAGAACCAACTAAATCCATGCCCTCAGGCCCTGTGTTCCTTGAACTTGTGATCATTGAACCTTAAGTTAGACTCATGTTTACTAACAGCTAGAGAAAAAAGCAATATAGCTGTGATTATTGTAGAGCAGAACAACATCATTCTGTAGGTGATCAAAGCTGCATTATTGAAACAGGAGGGAAGGGGACAGGGCACAACCTTTAAAAGAATGACATAGCCATAGTACATGACAAAAACTAGTTAGAACCAACTGGGTCCAAGATGGCAGAAGATTCAACTTCCAGTAGACCTTGAGCCTCATTATACACTCATTGTAGTATATTAGCTAAATGACACACCTACCAGTGCCATGACAGTTCTGAAGCTAACCATAAAAGATCAAAAAATGGGTGGTGGCCCAATTCCTGGAAATCCACGCCCCTTCCCCAAAATAATTGGAATAATTCTTCCACTCATTAGCCTATGAAATTACCCAGCCCATAAAAACGAACCACGCCATATTTTGGGGCTGTCTCTCGCCTTCTGAGATGGCCCACACTCTGTCTGTGGAGGGTGTTTCTCTCTAGATAAATCTGATTCTTACCTATCACTTTGTCTCTGAATTCTTTCGCGACAAAGAAAGAACCTTAAATTTACCAGGAACATTATGACACTAAGATCTAAAAGCAAAAACAAGTTACCTTAATATTTGCACTCAATTATGTCCCCCAAAATTGATATGTTGAAGTCCTATCCCCCGGTGTGACTGCATTTGAAGATAGAAACTTTAAAGAGATCACTAAGATTAAACGAGGTCATAAGGATGGAACCCTAATCCAACAGGATTGGTGTCCTTTGAAGAGAGAGTAAGAGACAACAGGAATGTGTGAACACAGAGAAAAGGCCATGTGAGGATGAAACTGAGCAAGACCCTGTGGGGCCCTCCTGAGTACAAAAGCCTTTCCATGTCCCTTGTTTCTCATTTGTAGGAAAAAGGCTTCAGCCACAGAGAGCTTCCCTGAGTTCCAAAGGGCATATTCAAACATTTGCTAATTAGGGAATGCAGAAACTAAGGGAAGGCAGTCAAGAAATAATAGTGCAGCGATGGGGCAGGGTCCTGGTTCCTCCTTGGGGATGTGAATAGCAATTTTCACATACTGAAGAGCTGGGGCCCCCACCCAGGTGGAGGATGGTAACATCAGGCTGAGCATAAGCCCTTGACCCCAGACTGCTCAGAACCAGAAGGCAGATGATTGAGATCCCTGGAACACCACCCTGTCACCTCACCACCAAGCAGTCAGAAGAAAGTCACACATCCAGCTGCCCTTCCCCCAAATTTGCTTTTAAAAGCTCTTTCCTGACACCCATCAGGGAGTTCGAGGGTTTTTGAACGTAAGCCACCCATTCTCCTTGCTTGGCCCTTGCGATAAACCTTTCTCTGCTCCAAACTCTGACGTTTCCATTTGTTTGGCCTCACTGTGCATGGGGCACACAAGCTTGGGTTCGACAAAATAGACTCTGTGAGAAGGTCGCTACCTATGTGCCAAAAAGAGAGTCCTGGTCAGGAGCCAATGCTGCCTGCCTTGATCTTGGACTTCCAGCCTCAGAACTGGTAGAAAATAAATTTCTGTTGTTTAAGACACCCAGTCTGTGGTATTCTATTATGGCAGCCCTCACTGACTAATACACTTAGAGACAGCAATATGAGCAATGTCGTAAATGAGTTCTCAGTTAGCATTTCTATACATCAAATAGTAATATTTTTCAAGTGATAGATTACTGGGATTCTTTTATAAAAGCTAAGGATAACACATTAAAAGGCCACTTATAAGAGACAGTTTTGCATGAATCCAAGTAAATATAACCTCATATAAGGTTTTTTTGCTCTAACTCCATCTAAGGATAGAATTTGGAGGAAAAAAGTAAACAATATAAGAGCATAACCTCCAGATAGATAGATAGATAGATAAAGGTTGAACAGATGGACAGATTTAAAAATATAAATTTTCTTGATCTAGCTTTGCATACATGGATATTTCATTTTTATATCATTTAAAATGATATTTGTTATTTAAATAATATTATATAATGTAATAATATTTTATTAATAATATTATTTAGTGACAATATTTTATCAACTTTCTGAGGAACTGCCAAACTCTTTTCCAAAGTGGCTGTACCATTTTAAATTCCCATCAGCAGTGTATGAAGGCTCCAGTTTTGATTCCACTCCCAAGTATCTACCCCCCAAAAATGAAGATATGGGTCCACACAAAAACTTGTACAATAATGTTCATAGCAGCATTATTAATAATAGCCAAAAATTGGGAACAACTTACGTCTATCAACTGATACATGGAAAAGCAAGATGTAATATATCCATACAATGGAATAATATTCACTAATAAAAAGGATGGAGTGCTGATTAATGATCCAACATGGATGAACCTTGAAGACATTCTGCTAAGTGAAAGAAGCTAGACACAAAATTCACCTGTTATATTTGAAATGTCCAGATTTGGGGCAAACTTGTGGAGACAGAGTGCAAATTTGTGGCTACTTAGGGCTGGGGCAGAGGTAGGGAAATAATGAGAATTGACTTCTTACGGGACAGAGTTCCTTTTGTGAGGAGGAGGAAAGGCAAACATATTCTAAAATTGACTGAGGTGATGGTTGCACAACACTATAAATATACTAAAAAAACATTGAGTTATACAGTTTTAAATGGGAGAATTTTATGGTATGTGAATTATATCTCAGTAAAACTTAATCTTTAAAAATAACGTGATACAGAATATCTGAAAAATTCACATTAAAAATTGGCTGTAATTTCAACAAGACACAAGTAATCACTGTATATATTTAGTCTCATTTTTGCTTATGTAGGGTTACTTTTTAAAAAAATTAGATTATAATACACTGTAAAATAGTAAGAAGTACCCAATATATATATATTGGTCTTCGTCCCCAGTTCCCAACACAGAGCTCCTAAAATCCTTGTAAATTTCTAAGTGATAAGAACACTAGGAACATTCTTATTCTAATATCTGTCTTTGACCCCATCCCTGACACAGGGCTTCTAAAACCCTTGTAAAATGCTAAGTGATAAGAGCACTAGTAGCATCTTTTGTTATAAAGAGGCCCCTCTGGGTGGGCTCCTGGATGGCTTCTGGATGGGGGCTGGTCACCAAAAAGACCAAGCCATGATTAGAAGCTTGGGATTTTCAGTCTCCCCTACCCCAGTTCTTCAGGGAGAGGAGAGGGGCTGGAAAAGAAATTAATAATTGATCATACCTATGTGGGGAAGCCTCCATAAAATCCGAATAGTATGGGGTTCAAGGAGCTTCCAGATTGGTCAGCACATCACACCAGGAGGGTGATTTCCTCCAACTCACAACCAACTCCACTGGGCGGAAGCTTCTGGGCTCAGGACCCTCCTAGACCTCACCATATATATATATCTTCATCTGACTGTTCACCTGTATCCTTTATCATATCCTTTAATAAACCAGTTAATGTAAGTGTTTCTCTGAGTCCTGTGAGCCGCTCTCTAGCAAATAATCAAATCCAAGGAGGAGGAGGTCACGGGAACCTCCAATTCCTAGCCAGGCAGACAGAAGTTGTGGGTAACCTGAACACCTACTGCTTGCAATGGGCGTCTGAAGTGAGGGTGGGCAGTCTCTTGGGACTGAGCCCTTAACCTGTGGTGTCAGACACTCTCTCTGGATGTCACAATTGAATTAAATTGTAGGACACCCAGTTGGTGTCATGGAGAATTGCTTGGTGTGGGGAAAAGTCTCCACATACTAGATGACTAGAAGCAAAGTGTTTTATGTAAGTAGTATAGGAGACTTACAGGGAAGACAGAGGTAGTAAGAAAGAGCTGGGTTTTTTCCTACACAGGAGATAGATAAAGCTGAGTACTTTAAAACATATGCAAAACATTTTTAGCTTTTCTTTTATTTTCTTTTAGAAAAAAACCATGATAATTTCTTATACCACTAACCATTCTTCTGTAGGAATTCATGGTGAATTCTTCAAAGGCATGACAGAATCATCTAGAAGGCCAGCAATTCATACTGGCTCTTCGCATTAAGAACTCCCTTTATTCTCCCTACTCTGGGAATCCTGTTATTGTGAGCTATGATTATTAATGGAAGTGTCAGATCCTTTGTGTGTACTTGGTTAGAAAAAATGTTGAGAACCACTAAAAAGTAATTGAAGAGCATGGTTGTTTTGATCAGTCTGTCCAAAGGTAAGCGTGATTGCCTACCCAGGAGTTTATTTGGGTGTCCAAACAGATGACATAATGCACTCAACAATGAATATGAATAACATGAATTTAGTACAGATCCGTCTTAAGTTGAAAATTGTAAGTCAAAATGTATTTAATACACCTAACCTACCAAACATCATAGTTTAGCCTAGTGTATCTTAAATGTGCTCAGAAGACTTCCATAAGCCTACAGTTGGGCAAAATCACCTAACACAAAGACTGTTTTATAATCATGTATTGAATACTTCAAATAATTTATTGAATACTCTTCTGAAAGTGAAAAGCAGAATGATTGTATGGGTACAGATGGTTGTAAGTGTATCGGTTATTTACCCTTGTGACAGCATGGCTGACTGGGAGCTGCAGCTCGCTGCTGCTGCTGCCCAGTATCATGAGAGTATCGTAGAGCGCATCACTAGTCTGGGAAAAGATCAAAATTCAAAGTATGGTTCTACTGAATTCCTATTGCTTTGGCACCATCATAAAGTAGAAAAATCATAAGTCAGGGATTGTCTGTAGTCACAGTAAGCTGGGGCTTCTCAGGAGGGTAGGGGCTCAAACAGAAGTCTAATGAGCAGTCAAGCCAAGGGCCAAGGGTAGGGTTTAAAGTGTGGAAGGTAGCTTGTGGTTTCATTGTTGTTAGGGAGTGGAGCCCATGTGGGCTAGAGGCTGCACTACTCAAAGTTCCTTTGGCGTGAAGAGACAAAGGGTCTTTGTTGACCTTTTTATCCAGTTTGCCCAGATACAGAGCAGGCAGGGAAGAGTGATGGGGATCTAAAAGATGTCAATGGTGAAACATCAGAAACGGTCAACTTCTTTATTACAATGGCCAAGACAATATTTTAGCAAATATTGTTATCCCGTATATAAACAGCCATAGAAATATTTGTATAATATTACTAGAGAATCTTCTTTGCGGCAATATGATATCCTTTTAAGTTAGTCTGAATGAATTAAATATAAAATATATCTCTTAATTAGACAAAATAAGTTGCTATATAGGTCTACGGGACAGAAACTCAATAAAATTTGGAGGTCATCTTCCTAAGCAACAACTTTAGTTTCTGTGAAAGTAGCCTACAACTCTTCATGTCTATGTCCTGAGCCACAGAAAAATACTGATAGAACCTTTGAAAATTTTATTGCCTTTATCATCCATGTTAATGGAGTCTAATCCATAATTACAATAGCCACTTCTACCCCCTGTAACATCACAAGTCATCATACACCTGCCCTAGAAGTAACTGTATTTAGAAGGCTATGAGAATAGTTGCAGAAGCAACTTTCCCTTACGACTTAAATGTCTGTCCATTAAAACTTAGGGCAGGAGTAGTAGTCAGATGATGCCAACATTCCTGAAAATTCAGGAATTCAGGAATGTTCCAGTCAACATTTCAATGATGCCATTGAAAGATGCCAACATTCCTGAAAATTTTATCATTGATATTAATTCTTTTCTTTCTGTAAACACATTAGCCTGGCAAATGAAGCCCTCCATGATGAAAACACAATTGATTTTAGCATCCTTCTAGCTAATCCCCTTCCTACCAAAATTCAGCCATGTTATACATAGGTATTTCCCACATGTGTCATGCTATGACACCTACCAATTAATTTTCTTATGGTATTTTCCCTACTTAAAATACCAATCATTGCCTTGCTCATGTGACAATTTAAAACTCAGCTTGTATGTTCAAGCTGAACATCATTTCTTCCAAAGCCTTTCTTGACCATCTCAACAACTTTGAGAGTCAGTGGTCCTTTGTGTATCCACTTTATGCTATTTATCTATGGAGTTCACTTGTTTATATCTTTGATACTCTCTTTCATGCTATGAGCTCCTACAGTGTTGGGACTGATCGTTTTTACTTATGCCCATTATTTAGTACAATGATTGCTGTCTGTTAGATGTTTGATACTAGGATGGAGGAAAATACGGATGAAAGGAAGGAAGGAAGGGAATTTAACCTCATCAAAGGTTAAATTTGAGGGCTTCCCTGGTGGCGCAGTGGTTGAGAGTCCGCCTGACGGTGCAGGGGACACAGGTTCGTGCCCCGGTCCGGGAAGATCCCACATGCCGCGGAGCAGCTAGGCCCGTGAGCCATGGCCACTGAGCCTGCACATCCGGAGCCTGGGCTCCGCAACAGGAGAGGCCACAGCAGTGAGAGTCCCGCGTACCGCAAGAAAAAAAAAAAAAAAAGAAAGAAATAAAAGGTTAAATTTGACTTCCATTTTGATAAAAATAGAGCTCCTCACTCTTCTAATGTAACTATACTCTGCCAAATTTCATTCATATTCTCAAGTGCATTCTACATCAGACTAAAATAAACAAAGGTGTCTTCAAAAGAACTCTGTTGTTTGTCCCTTCTACTTTCTAAATTTGTACATTTTCCACCCCTCCATCACCACAATCTTGTTAAAGGCTCCCAGGTCCCTCAAACGACCCACAGTTTCCATGGGGTGCACTGTGCCTTCTTTGGGGATTGAACTCTCTGTGGATTAAATCTCTCTCTTTTCTTCATTATTTTCCCTTTCCATCAGTCAAAGCTTGCTCTTCTTTCGACATATATTTTAAGGGGTCATCTCTCAGCAGCTTGTCTTGGTGAAAAGTGCTCTGACATTAACCTGATTCACACAACATGCTGTCCTCTGGATCATTTTCCTGGAACAAAGAAAAAGATTTTAAATGTGTAATCTCAGTGCCCGTAACTATGTGGCAGGAGATAATTTTCCAAATTTGTAACTAATATCTACATGGGTTACATCCTATAATGCTGTTTAGCTATACATTAATCTTGTAACAATAATAGCAACAATTTATTGAGTATGGAAATATAATAATAATGTGAGTATGAATAATAATTGAGTATTAGTCAATCGATATTCAACATATAATAATAATTACCTACTCTTTGTTAGCCATTGGACTGAGTCCTTCATACCTATTAACTCATTTAAAGTTCATATCCACCCTGAAAGATAAGTACTCTTTACCCCCACATTATAGATATAGAAACCAAGGCCTGTAGAGGTTAAATTGCTATAACTCACATAGCTGATAAGTGGCAGAACTGGTATTTAAATCAGAGCCTCTCTGACTCCAAGCCCTATAAAATATTACCACCCTGATTTTAAGGAATCTTTGGCCAACCCACAAGACAAGGGCAATACACTCATTGCCAAGCCTCAGCACTTGCAATGTATGGTACTCTTTCATGAAAATGTTGGCAACTCTTTATTTCCCCCCAGCAATAGTCTGAATTTGTTTGATTTCCCTCACAGCTTCTCTAAGTCTATTGGCGAGGGAAAGTTCTGTTTACAAGCTAGATATTTCCACCCATGCATCCCTATGGCTGTGACGTTAGTCATGGTTGGCTGTAGCTCATTTTATGTAATTTGCTGCTGAGCTGGTTCACCCTTTCCACTTATTTAAGGTCACTGATTATAGTAAATTTTCATTAATCTATAGTTATGTAACTCTTAATTAAAAAAATGAGAAAATAGCAAATCTGCTTCTAGAGATCATTAAAAGTTGTATTCTCACGGGTCCAAATTATTTATATATTTTTTCATGAACACATTACTTATGATTAAGAGTAGTTTTAACTGTACTTTATATGCAAAATTTTAGTAATGATTTGTTTATAATATTGGGCCCAAGTTAGTTTCTCATTAGTTTTCTAATTTTTTTTTGGTCATTGCTGCTGCTTTGTTTTTCTGAGTTTTGCTTGGTCTCGATGTTTGTTTTTGGACAGGAATGCTTAATTCTAAAGTTCATATATGTTTTTCCCCTGCACAATTATGTTTTATATTTTAAAGGATTAATTTTTATTTGTTTATTTTTGTTTTTTCTACATTCTGCAAGCAAGGTCACTATTATGTCACTCCTGGGTATATGTACCTCTTTCCAAAATCCTCTGAATTCTCAGCTCTCTGGAGGAAAGTTTACAGTTCTCATCTCTGGGGCAGATCCACTGTCCTCAAAGTGTGGAAATCTCTACTCTAATTTCCTCATTGCATTATGTAGGGCCAGGGCAAAAGGAAAATGTGGAATTCCACATTCAAAAAGCAGGGGAGAAAAAGTGCCACTAAAGATACTGAAACATAAATACTAATAGTAAAGTTTTCTCTTTCCTCTCCTGTCTATCAATATATCAAGATGCTTTTTATTTGCCATTTACTTTTGTTCTAATTAAAGAAACACTAAAAATTTAAATTATTAGCCTGAATTTTATTGTTCTTCATATTGTGCAATGACAGTTTTAAATGCAAATATGTGTTTATCTCATAAATGGAAGTGTCAAAATTAGACAATTCATGTTTCTTAGCTCACATATACATATGTACTTCATTCTCATCAAAAACAGTGGGAATTCTATACAAAACTAACCTAACGGTCTTTTATTTTACTTCTTGCTATATGCATATTCTACTAACATTCTTTATCTTCTGCTTCCTGAAGAGTAAGGAAAAACTGAAAAGAAAAGGAACTGTGGGTTGCCCTATCTTTTTCCTTTCCTTCTGTGTCATCTTTTTCAGCAAAAGTGGTTGGCTAACATAGGCAAGTAATATGAGTATAAATGGCATGGACATATATACACTACCAAATGTAAAATAGATAGCTAGTGGGAAGCAGCTGCATAGCACAGGGAGATCAGCTCGGTGCTTTGTGACCACCTAGAGGGGTGGGGTAGGGAGGGTGGGAGGGAGACGCAAGAGGGAGGAGATATGGGGATATATGTATATGTATAGCTGATTCACTTTGTTATACAGCAGAAACTAACACACCATTGTAAAGCAATTATACCCCAATAAAGATGTTAAAAAAAAAAAGGATACAATAAGATGCCTTCGTCATTGGTGGTACTTAGAACACTGATGTCTTCTTTCTGTATTTGAAGCAAGATCTGATTCAAATGTCATGTTTGGCCTCTAGAGATGGTCAGTGCCTCTGCTTACTCAGCATAGAGTTATTTGTACTCTTGAGCCTTGCTGGACAATGAAGCACTGTGTATCTGTGTATCTGGAATTCTGTGCTCACATGGCAGCATGTCCTCTATATGCAAATGGAGTAAAAACATGCATATTGCATATAACACCTTTGCCTGTGTGCATGCTCCATTGCCATGCTTCATTTACAAAGCACAAGATCAAAGATAAGATTATTAAGAAGTTCAAGATGGTGGCAGCCCAGCATTAAGCCAAATGCAGGGCCCTTCTGAACGCAGGTGCTGTACAAATATACAAGTTGCCCTCCGGGGAAGCCTATCTTGACATAGTCCTCCTAGCCCCAGTGGCAAACTTATACTGACTGTTTCTACATCTATGTCTGTTCTGATCTTAACTGCATCTTGTTTAGTTTGGCTCTTAAGACACTCTTTTGCAAAGTCACGTTTAACCCAAATGACACCTTTGTGAAACTAGAAAAAGGTACCTCTTTCTCTAGGCAGACCCAGTCCCATGATAAGGCAAATAACCAATTCATTCCCCACTGAACACTATGGCTGTGGGCTCTTCTGAAGGATATTACATGCACATGCACACTCATATGCATTTGCCTTACTATGTTTTAACTAATATTTATGGACTGTTAAAGCTAAGAATTAACATAGGGAGCAGGTATTACCTCTGTGGCCCTGCTGCCAACAACTTGCATCTTCTTTAACAGAGACTTTTCTCTTCCCTCTGCTGCCCTGCCCCCTAAGACATCAATTTTCATTGTGCCTGGTCTTTGTGTCCTGTAAACAATTAAGGTACCTTCTAATGCTGTTACAATCAGTTGATTAAACTGGCTTTGGAGCCCTCTGGAATTCAGCTACCACAATTCCTACCACCTCTGCTGCCCATCATTATCGGCACAGAACTATTGAAGATTTCCTGCTATTACCGCTGATGGTCTGTCTGAGTTCCTTTTGGTCTGGCGCTTTCCTAGCTTTGCCTGTCTGTCGTGAACACTCTCCCCTTGTCTGAGTTAGCGTGGTGACTGCTGCTGCCTTAAATGCATTGCTAACACCAACTTCGTTGGAATTTAGAATGTGACCTGCCTTGGGGATATGCAGTTCTACCTCAGTCAAAGGGAAATTCAGAGACAAAATCATTATAAAAGGGAAGGAAAAGTTTACTTGCAAAAATGCAAGAGAGTCAGATATTACAAAGACTGGCTTGCCAAATAAAGAAGCCAGCTAGCATTTAAAAGCAAAAACACAAAATTTGCAAGGTTACCAAGTGTACATTATCATGTCCATAGTGGAATAACCTCACATGATTATCATATTCTGAAAGATCATATCATATCTTTAGACATCACCATAGCAAAAATCAGGGACAAAATTGTCTTTGCTAAGAAGTTCAGGTTAAAGTAGATGCTCAAGATTTCATTTGCAAAACAGAACTCAAGAAAATGACCCTGTTATTTTTCATTTATATTCAAGTATAAAATGCTTTTTCCTCACTGTGCATCATCTCAAGTGCATAGTAATATTCAAAGCAGAGAAAACTGTCAGCTTTTGCTTCCATACCTCTCAGCATTAGTATTCTTTGGATAAATTCTGAACAGATAAAATACATAAACAGATGTGGCATCGGGGCATCCATAATATATCAGTAGGTCTGTCTTTTATTTACAACTTTATGTCATCAGGGTCCAGACCCTTCAGACAGTCCTTGAGAGAGGAAAGTATATGATTCTTCTCACCTCTGGGCCAGATCCATTCTCCTCCACAGATTTTGTCAGGCAGGAGCTATCTGGTTCCAGGATCTCATGGAAGAGGGGCATATGCACACAGAGCCCAAATAGGCTTAGAGCTGGTGGTCTACCTTGCTTTCCCATTAGCAGACAAACATTTCTTACTGTTATCAAGGTGAAATTTTACTTACAAGACCCGTTGGTTTTTCATCTGACCGCTTTGTTGCTTTCTCAGAAGCTTAAGTGTCTATGCAGAAATGAGAGACCCGGTGATTGGTAATGAACTTCCGAGTCCCTGAATCTGCGAGCACCAAGTCTCATTAAGTTTAGGCAGCCAGGATCACTGGGCTTCCGCAAACCCCGGAGTTCTTTAGGCAACAGGACCCCACATTTTAGACTTTTTAAGTGGCAGAATAGTGAAATTTCATCCCTGCATAATTCAACCTTGTCTTCTCAGACCAAGAGCATTCCTTCTGTAACCATGATATCCTTGTAACATCCAAGGTATTTAATAGTTACATCAGAATATTGTTCAGTCCATATTCAAATTTACCCAATTACCCCCAAAATGCCCTTTTATAAAAATTTAGAGTCCAATCAGAGATCACATATTGTGTTTGGTTTTCATGTCTGTTTAAGCTCCTTGAAGTAAGAAGCTGTATGTAGAACAGTACCACTAACTGTTTCTTTGTTTATGTTTTCTCATTCATGACATTGACATTTTAAAGAAATCAAGCTAATTGCTGTTCTTTAGAATCTTTTATTGATCTATCTATTAGTGTCCCAGTACCAACTTGTTAAATTATACATGTTCTATAATCTGTTTTAATATTTGGTATTAGTTGCCTTTCCCCATTTCTCTCATTTTTCGGAGTTTCCTATATCTTCTTGGATATTTATTTTTTTGTATTAACTTTAGAATCTAATTTTCTACCTCCAGGAAAAAATTCTTGTTGGAATATTTTTTGAGATCAAATTAATGTTATGTATTGGCTTGGGAAAATTGACATACAAGCTAGGCTCTTAATTATAAATGCAGGGTCAGAAGACCTCTTAATCTTTCAAAGAGGTAAGACTTTTCCCCAGCTAGCTCAGAATTCATTCTTTTGCTGACACTCTTGAAGAAGCCAGTGCTAAAGAAATAATTAATTTTATTTAATTTTTTATCATCAGACATACAAATTAGAGGGAATTGTATAATGAATGCTCCAGAACTCATCACCCAGCTTAGACAATTATCAGTGGTTATTTCTTCTCCTCTGCCCACAGTTTGTGTCCACAGTCTGGTGTTTTGTTTTGTTTTGTTTTGTTTGTTTTTTACTTATGTGTTATAAACATGTGATCTAGCTTTGCTAAAATATCATCTCCTCAAGGATCATCAATATTTTAGTTTTTTCTTAAAATTTAAATCATGGCTGTAGTGGTCAAAACTATAAATGCAAACCAGTGCATTAAATTAAGTTGAAAAGTAAGTGATTCACTTGAATAAACAATTATTTCCAAATTGTAGACTAGAATGATCAGTTGTTGGGATAGGTTACATAAGTAATTTGTTGTTTCAAATCCTTTCTACAAATCAAATAAAATACAAGTTATAAACGGAGGTCATAGTTGGAGCCTCTCATAATATGACCACATTTTGCTTAGGGAAATATCTTTTAACAGTAGGATACTGATGGTGAAGCACAGGCATTTTTGAGAAAATTATTGGCATCTATCAGAGTTTTCACATTTAAACCAACAACTAGTTGTCTCATCACTTGTACTGAATTCATGGCGTTCATTGTTCTCACAACAAAGTAAAACTAATCCATACCCTTTATGGCCTCTACTTACCTTTTTACAAGCTCTGTGGTCCAGCTCTGTGGTTCTCCAAATGTGTTGGTCTCTCTTCATCTCTAGGCATTTAAGTGTACCCTTAAGTGTGCATCCTTACTGTCCCCAATTTCCTCTACTTCTCTCACTTAATTTGACTAGTAACAATTTCCCACACAGATGTTTAGACTGATATCACTCCTCCTGGAAACCATCCCGGACACCCATATCCCAATTTAGTACATTTCAAGTGTCGTTTTCATCTTCTGCAGACTATGTGCTCCTTGAAGAAAGAAGCTGTATCTAAGTCCCTTTATTTGCATCTTCTAATTAAATTCTCAATATAAAATAGAACTTATAAATATGTATGAATGAATATTATAATGAAAAGGTTTTCTCTATGTGAAAATATAATGCAGGGACTGTGACTCAGAGAATCTGGTAGCCCTTTGTCTGCCCAGAATGGACTGGGTGATACACAAGTCATTTCTTTCTCTATTGTATTTTTGGTAGCTCTAAAATGAGAATCAATATCAGTCATGTAAAACTTACAAAATTGCTGTTATAGTTGGATGTATTAAAAAATACAAATGTAAGAAATTTGGGAAAACAATAAGCGGAACAGTATTAACCTCAGCCTTAGACTCGAGACCCATTATATTACAAGGAACAGGCACAGTACCTGACATATAGAAGTGTTCAATATGTGTTTGTTCATGTCCCTCATATATCACTTCACAGCTAAACTGATATGTTTAGAGAGGCATG